>NC_136069.1:551915312-553115312 GCF_964261635.1 Lissotriton helveticus | reverse complement strand
TTTTCAAACTCAAAAAAGTTGCCTCTCATGCATACCAAGATAGAGCCAATTGCAGTAGTCTAGTTTGGAAATAATCAGTGAAATAATCACCATTTTCTTGCTGTCCACAGGGATAAAAGGTAGTATTTTTTTGATTACCTTAAGAAGAAAAAGGCTAGATGAGGAGAAGGTGTTAACCTCTGCCCCAAAGTTCACTTTATTATTATACTCAAGCCAAGGTTCTTTGCTTTGGTGACTGGGATGGGTGCCATTCCTACTTCTTCGGACCACCAACTCTGTGACCAGCCCATACACTGGTCATACACTGACACACCCATTGAAGCACTGATGTATTAACCAACATACTCACTGACTCAGTTCTATACACTCTGATACAACCTAGGTCTAATTAATACATACTCTAAGACACCTATGGACACACTGATGCATTGTCTTACAAAATCGCTAACTCACTCATATACACACTGAGACACCCTCGGACTAACTGATATATACACTGATGCACCCATGGACACACCAATCCATTCACTAACACATTCAAATAGTTACTCATGCACACCCGGACACACTCTAGCACTAACCAATACAAACACTGACACACCTATGGATTTACTATTGCATTCACTTTGGCACTCAAACACTTACTTCTACACACCCTGAGTGTCTCAGTAATTCAGTGAGTCTATTAGTGTGTTAAAAGAGTGTCAGTGTATATATTAGTGACTCCTAGGAGTCACTAATATATACACTTACACTTCCTTTAACACACTATTACACTCACTTTGTTATTGAGACCCTTACTTATACACGCAGAAACACCCCCCCAAAATTGACTGATGCATATACAAATACAAATAAACTCAAACACACATACATTGCAGCTTCCTTCTCTTGCAGCATCCTGTGGGATGTTTTCTAATGGATTGTCTTAATATGTTTCCACATGGAAGAGGTGCAGTGACTGTACATTTTTGCTAATTCCCAAGAAAGTTCTTTGCCACAGATGTTCCATTTTACTATTTTAGCAGACACTTTCTTTTTGCCTGATGGTATGCTGTGTTTGCATTGTTTGGCCTAAGTTGGCAAGGTATGCCCAGACTTGGACCCCTTGCTCACTTTGCCACTGGATTCAAGCTAGCCTGGCTGATGAGGAGTATTACCCTAATACCAGGTCCACAATGCTTGTTTCCGGTCCAGGGAAGACATGGCTTGACAGTTCGGGCTGGACTGTTACCATGAGGCACAGGGTCAAGACTGATTTGCATATAGCTTTGTCTGAACTTGGGTGGCAAAATGAGCTAAAGAACGATTATGGATTTAACCCAGATCTGTGACTGGGGGTGAATGTCAGAAAAGTTTCAGGACTCCATCTTGTGTTTATACTGAAGTATTGCCAGACTTCACTTTCCTCCCTCCTTGGTGCTCGATGTGCTTCATATTCCTAATTTTCCAGCTGAGTGAGTACGCAGTGCCTATTGATAAATTCACTGTGCCATACAATAGCAATTCAAGGGAGATATACTTAAAAATATATATATATATTCATACATTGTGAACCTATAATATGCCTACCCTACTGAATAAATCTGAAATAGTGTTGTATATCAAAATAATGACTATTTATAAATGTTTATCGAATACGCGGTTGCTGTACCATGGTTCTCTTGCGATCACAGGATTGGAATAGAAAACCATAGATATCTGGCTGACTAGTGTGTCTCAGAGAAACTGCAGAAGTACTTCAGAACTAAAAAAAAATATTTTTAAGTAAATACATTTTTTTTTTACATATTTTCAATAACAAATACAAATTACCAATAGTTTTTAATTCAAATAAGTTTAGAAATGTATTATAAAATATAAAAAAATCTTTCAATCTGAAAAAAATCTATACAAAAAAATCAAACATGCAAAGTATTTTAAATGTGTTATTTTTTTTACATCTAACCCATAAACAATAGAACTATTTGAAAAAAAACACAGCTGCGAAACAAAACACACCTTTAAAAATATTGAAGGATTCTTGAAACAACTACTACTTAAATAGCACACAATAATACAAATACAACATTACAAATTGTTTTAAAAAAAGTATAAAACAATTAAAAAACCCTTAGAAATTCACTTAACAAAACAAAGGCTACAGGGACATTATAGTTAGAAAATCGAATTTCAAAAATGAGTACATTTGCTGAAAAAAACAAAGGTTAGAAGAATGTTATAGTTAGGAAATAAAATTTAGAAAACCTTTGGAAATCCATAGAAAACAACAAAGGTTACAGGAACGTTATAGTTAAGCTGACATTTCACTCATACAAAACCAGAGAAATTAAGCAGTTATAGCTAGCTGAGCTAACTATAACTTACGCCCCACAATGCACTGTTTACTACATCACTCATGACATGGCCATTTACATCACTGATGACATCAATGATGACATTTCAAATGACATCACTGATGACTGACTGTTGCCGGTGGGTAATTATATTTTGGAATATGTTTCTATAGGAAAGCTTTATTTGGCCTGCCTATATCTTTGGCACGGGTTGACGAATCTTCAGGAAATCTTCCCAAACACATTCACCTGTAGTTGTTGTTGTGCATGTCAAGTTTCAGGGTGCAACATCAAGTGAGGAATAAGAAAAAAAAGTGCATTCCAATGTTAATTCCCATAGACTCTTTAGACACACCTGCAACCCAAACCTTTGGATAGAATTGCTTCAAATTTAGGAGAAAGCTTGCTTTTGTTCCACAGATTTGCTTGTAGTTAGTTGTTGCAAATCCGTTCTATATCTCTCCTTTATCACTCATAAAGTGTGGAATGACCTGCTGCTACAGATCCGAGCCTCTGCCTCACTTCTTGACTTCAGCTAAAAGCTGAAGACCTGGCTCTTTGAACAACCTCACTAAGAACTAGGCCTGGCTGGAGCTTGCCTGTTTAGTGCAAGGATACCCACGCCATACCATACCACACCATATCATATCATACCATAACATGTTATACCATAACATAACATAACATAACATGAACCTGCAGCAGGTCCCCTGCTCCCTTTTCAAATGCAGCCTATGGTGCTACCTGTGCAATGAAATTTGAACTGGCTGCTTTAAACAGCTGGTCTACCTTTCACTACTGTGCTGTCTCCAATGCAGGTGTGAGTTTGTGGATACACTGAGGACAGCATATTTACTATAGTGTGTACTTAGTTTACACTAGGCAGACCCTTCAGGATTTTGCGATTTCGCGATTTCGCGGTTTGCCGCGAAATCTGCACTTTTGAAAAAAAATGCAGCGATTTTTACAAAAGTGCCCGTGAAATTGGCACTTTTGTAAAAAAACTCGATTTTACAGTAATAAACCATAACATTGCTATGCTACTAAATATGCATATTGTATTGCATTTTTATCAAGCTGCAACCCCTATTGGATATTAAAGTACCACCGCACACCCGGCCCCCTGGGGCCGCTTAGATCCCCCTCGCTGTGCGGCTGCTCGCGCCCTGCCCCGGCTGCACCATAGCAGGCTGCGCACTCACCCCAAGCCCTGCCTGCACCGGCCGCTCTGACACCACTCCGGCTCGCATGCTGCATGACTTTTATGAATCTGCCCCTTTTTTCTATACCAAGGCTGTGACACACAGTTACCTCCAGCCCCCAAGTGGTTACTGTACCAGCTGCGTCTGTGTATGCTAATTTAACACACAGAGGAACCTCAGCCAATTACCCCTCCCTCACCCACCGGCAGGGGCGTTTCCTGTCTGCTTCCAGATGACTTCACAGTCTGCTCCTGCCTGGCAAGGGGTTCAACAGCACGCTTAGGACTAAACATAAAATGCGTTTTCAACGCTTATTTTAGTACAGCTTCCGTGTCAAAATCATAAGATACACAGAGAGACGTTTATTTTTGCCTCAGCTAGTTTTGCGCTGGGTTCTCTGTCAATTGTTGCGTGATTCCTGAGTCATATTCAACTTCCGAGGGCCCTTTTCCTGCTTTTGGAATAAAAAGTGCATACTTTTATTATGGACAGCTCCAACTCCCATGTTAGACCAGTCACTACGACCTCATTTCAAGCATCAGGCTGCTTCTCCCGTTGTGGTCGCGCATGACATGTTAAGTGCATTTGAAAAAACATAATGGAGCATGAGTAAATCTGTTTCCTATGCCTGTAGGGCCGACTGGGGAAACCATAAGAAGCTCTAGCAAAATTACTCCACTATGCCCGCTTCCTTAATCTCCTCAAGCAATCTATTTCCGGCCATTCATTTTTTCTCTTTCTCCTTCTTCCCTCCCTGTCTTCTCCCTCTCTGATGGTTTCCTCTCAACCTCCCCCTCCTTCCTTCTCTTTCTCTCGCTCCCTTCCTCTCCTCAAGCAATCTATTTCAGTCCATTCATTCTCTCTCTCTTTCGTTCCTCTCTCTCTTCTCCCACCTTGATGTTTTTTTCTCAACCTTCCCCATCTAGCCTTCTCTTTCTCTCTCTTGAAGCCTCACAGTGTTTACCAGGGAGCTGAGGTAAGTGGCAGAGGCACCAGGAGTGTCACTGACTTTCAAAACAGGCCTCACCGGGGAAATGCTGGGTGGAATAAAATGCCTGTCCCACCTGCATGCCTGCAAATACAGTGAGTGTTAATACTATTTGGTGAACAAGAAGCATAGGCAGTGTTAGCTTGATGGAAGGTTTTCAACTCTCTTATGCCTCTCGACATTCCACATTTGCATATTCAAATATTTTTTCCTATGTTGCTACCCCCAAATGTTTTCCCCCTATCAACAGAGGCTGAGCTGTAGTGGTGAACAACATGCACCCATTTAATGGTATAGTACACCTGTAGAGTCGTCTATATACACATCTTTATTCAATATACATAGCTTCAGGTTGTTAAATAACTCAAAAAACTAAGATATCTGTGTTTGTTGTAGGAAAAATGGCCAAATAAAATGCCGCAAAATTGCCGCAAAATTGCCGCTAAATTCCCATATTTGTGCCCCTAAATTTCGATTTTTGTGCCGCTAAATTTGCTAAACCATGCCGCTATATCCTGGGGGGTCTGACTAGGTGCACCTAGTTAAAAGTGTAGCAGGGCACACATTGGGACAGTATTCCCTATATGTAGTACATGCCAGGTACTTTGTACCTCTCCTGGAGCTAAATATTCTCATTTTATAAATGCTTCACATAGTCTTACAGTTAAGTTCTTATAAATATAGGAATGGCCAGATACTTTGGAAGACAATATTCTGTTTCTATGATATATACCACATATCCCTACCAGTGAAATGCATATTGGCTGCGTATGTAGTAAAAGCTTGAGGAGTTAATAACACCTTCTCCACTTAGGCTTGCCTTGTCTCATATGGTTATAAAACAGCAACTTCCTGTCAAGTGGCGTTTATCCAAGCAGGCAGTTGTTATGTTATCGGGCGAATAGCTTAGTTTCTCTTCAATAAACATTTCCAATGTCTCGTAAGTTTGACTGAAAGCAGCTATTGGCCTTATATTCTTCACATCTGTTTGATTCACTGAGGGCCTACTGGCCTATGGTCTGGCTACCATGACTAAAAAATAATGATCTTGAATTGGTCATGGGCAAAGTGCATTTCACAGAACTTGGTAGCATAGTTGAAATTCACTGCACATATGGACATATTTTATTGCCCACGCAAAGTGATACAGATTATCAATGTATGATGATGCCTGGGCCTAGCGAAAACTTGTCTCCATGGGCCAGATTTACCAAGAATTCATGCAATACATTAGGTGAAAGGGAGATAGTAGAACAGCACCATATCTATTAAGATGTGGCGCTAATCACCTCTCTCACTGCACTGGCATACTTTTCACAGCCATGCACAAATGCAGGCACCTTGCACCATAATGCAAAGGTGTCTGCGTTCTCTAAAGCATAGCTTTTGAACTGTACAGGGTCTTCCCATACAAAGCCTACTCGTTAAGGCTTTTCTCATAATGGATGTGAGCTGTACAATGCAGCACACATGAAAAGTAGGACACATTAGGAGAAATAAACCATTTCTCCTCATTGCGCTTGCCTCAAGGAAGCACAGGATTTTGGTGAATATCAAAGCTTTTGCAGATAACGATTTGCATCAAAAGCCTTGGGTGGTTAGATGGGAACTCCTTCGCACCACCCACGGAACCCCTCCGTGGAGAAAAGTATTGCAAGGCAGCACATTGTGTACATTTTCTTTAATTTGAGATATTATCCTATGCAAATCCATATTTGCACTGGATTGTTAATCCCACCTTAACACTTTGCTTTTGGTTTGCATTACAAAAACGAACACACACCTGACGCAATGCATTAGTAAACCTGAACCACGTGGTTACATATTTTCTCATCCAGCAAAGATGCTACAATGCAATTACAGTTTAGGTGTTGCTTTTTGGACAGGGCCAAGACTAATGTGTTTAGGGTGTGTCCTTTTTTTGTAATGGAACATGCAACTAAAATGTAAAGGATTGCTAACTAGATTGAATGCATGCAGTTAAAACTGTCTCAAGCGTCACCATTCATTATTCATTATGTTTTGCTTTTCAAAACTAATCTTTCTAATTAGCAGGGCCACCCAAGACATGCTTCACATCCTCAGCAATAAGAAGGGCTGGTTCTAGGATTTTTGGGACCCTGGTAAGAGAGGGAATGTATGAGGCCCCTCTAATTTACATAAGTGACACATTCAGGGCTCCAAAAGCTGCTTTGTGCATACTCCTATTTTGCTGCAGCTACTCCTCTCAGCCACTGATAAGCATCTCTTTTACAGCTCCTATCGGGCTGAAGGTGTGAGAGTTGTTTGTGGGCTGAAAGGTAAAACTGTAGGGGTGCTAATGTGTTGATCAACGGCCTCCCGCAGTGGGCAGATGGGCAAGAGCCTAATTGCAAGACAAACCTGCAAAATGTGTCTCCTAGCAACTTGGCCAAGAGGAGGTTTCTCCCTCCACTAGGCCTCGGCACACAATCCCTGAGAGGCCCAAGGGGGGGGGGGGGTCCCCCTCCCTTTGGCCCAATTGCAAGGAGACAACTTTCTTTAAGTTGGATCAGCAGGAATACAAGAGGACTGGTGATGTGTTGCACTGTGCGGGTCCCCATGCTGGTGCACTGATTGCGAGGCCCTGGGCAACTGCCCGCTCTGCCCATGGCTTAGTAGGCTATAATCCTGACCATACGACCATGCATATCCCAACAGAAAAAATACATTAAAGGGAAAAAAGGTTGACTGCCCTAAAAAAAAATCGATATTCCTCGCGATCTAGTTTATTGTTCACAGTAACATTTCTCTATTTGGCAACAAGTGGCCCCATACTTCTCCAAATACGTTTAATTGGTCGTTCATGTTGTGTATTTCATGCTCTGGCCTACCGATCAGTTCTCTGAACCATTCATCTTTACCGAGTGGTAATATTTGAATAACATAATCTAGTGGTAATATCTGAATACATCTCCACAGTATTTAAGTATGTACACGCTTATAGCATTATTCAATGCGCATTCATTTGTATTCATTGTCAAGTAAATTAATTAAGCGCACAATACTTCATTTCTTCAGCCCTTTATAATCACACTTAAATGAGGCAACAAAAGTAGGATGCATCAATATTCCACGTCAGCAAGTATACATTGTGTGCCCTATCCCCATTTTTTATTTTTCGTTCTTCTGTATTCAGTTATGTCCTTATTGTTTAATTTTATATGATTTATTATTGTTTTGAGTACCCTTTTGAGTACCCCTCCCAGTGATAATGCTGTTGTTTAATAAATAACAAACATCGGAATAAATTTGATAAACTCTAGCGCAGAAAGACCAACATCATTTTAATTAACATTCATGACATCTTATCACTTGACATAGATCATGACCAGAGGGCTATTATATTCCAGTGGTTTATAACGTTTCGCAAATAGTTTAACTTTGTATTCAATTTGTGAGAAGTTTAGCCATTAATGCTTAATCTTAAAAAATTATTCTGCATAGCTATAAGTTTGAATTATTGCAGGAACAATAAATAGTATTACTCCCCTGCGGGTGGTTCAGGATGGACATCCGAATTTTATTTCATTACTTGATCTTTGGCATAGTTGCCTGAATTAAATCAATGTTCTTTAAATCACAACATGGATTTTATTAAATCAATGCTCCTTTCATCTTTTTAGCACGCAAGCATTTTTAGATCTTTTGTCTTGCCGGTATTTTCTTCTTTCTCGTTGTCGCTTTGATTATCCCAGTTTGCCCTTAAGGAATTTTCTGTCAAAAATACTAACCGCAGCTTATTCTCTTTGGAGCTGATGGCCACACGTAATTCTAAAGCACTAATTTGCAGTGGGATTGTGTCACTGGAAATTGAAAAGGGTTACTCTTATCCCTGGCAACAGCTATGCGATTATTGATAGGTCGGTTATATACAATAACAATTGTTTCTAGGTCCAGAGGCCGGTGGATACATTTAACAACTGTGATACATTAGAAATTCTATCACCCAACAATGTGCAATAGCTTCTCTTAATCGTGAATATTCAAATCAAACTATTTATATACTAAACGTATACATAAATGAAAGCATATATAGTTACATTTCATAAAATTAAAAACTATTGTGAATGTGCACTTTAATCAGTGCTTGGGTAATTCATGACTGTCTAATCTTTAAACACATTCTTGCATCACTAGACCTTTTGCTACTTCACTGAATTCTAATAAACACTGCACCTAAAGAAAAGTTATTGGTACGCAAAACTCAAAGCAAAATTACATTTTCCAGAAATGTAAGCTACGCAAACTTTAATTTACATCCCACCATGCCCTGCTTATAACCTCACACAAGGAAACAGAAAAAAAGATGAACTGCGGAATGCTTGAATTAATCTGACCCACTCATATTTACCATAGGCTGAATTCTAGTTCATTGTGTTTGTGTGATGCGCACTAACAGACATAGACTACGTTTAAGCGGTGAACAACACTTGCAGAGTTGCAAAAATCTCTGCTTCGCCTTGCGGGTCAGAGTTTTTTCCCTCGCTCGCATTCGTCAACTTCAAGTTGGCGAGCGCAAGCACGGAAAATCCACCTCCCGGCGAGATTTTTCCTCATTCGCGATTTTTAACATCAAGTTGGCTAGCGAGAGCATGGAAAATTAACCTCCCAGCGAGATTTCTCAATTTGGGCTGTCAGATTTTTCATTGTGAGTGGGTGCCTAGGCCTGAGTGAAGGGATGATTGCATAGGTAGTGTGTGAGTGAATAGATGAGTGTAATGGTACTGCATGTATTACTGGATGTGGGCATGGGTAGTGTCTGAGTAAATGGATGAGTGCAAAGGTAGTGAGTGGGTGATTGGATATGTGCATGGTAGTGCCTAGGTGAATGGATGAGTGCATGGGTAATGCCTGAGTGACCGGATGAGTGCAAGGGTTGTGTCTGAGAGAATGGATGAGTAGATGGGTAGTGCCTGGGTGATTGGATGAGTACAAGGGTAGTTCCTGGGTAAATAGATGAGTGCATGCGGTGTGCCTCAGTGAATGGATGAGTGCAAGGGTAGTGCATGGGTGAATAGATGAGTTCATGTGTAGTGCCTGGGTGATTGCATGAGTGCATGGGTGGTACCTGAGTGGTTGGATGAGTGCATGAGTACTGCCTAGGTAACTGTATGAGGGCAAGAATAGCACCTGGATGATTGGATGAGGGCATGGGTAGTGCCTGAGTAAATGGATGAGTGCAAAGGTAGTGAGTGGGTGATTGGATGTGTGCATGGGTAGTGCATAGGTGAATGGATGAGTGCATGGGTAATGCCTGAGTGACCGTATGAGTGCAAGGGTTGTGTCTGAGAGAATGCATGAGTGGATGGGTAGTGTCTGGGTGAATGGATGAGTACAGCGTAGTTCCTGGGTGAATAGATGAGTGCATTGGATGTGCCTTAGTGAATGGATGAATGCAAGGGTAGTACTTGAGTGAATGGATAAGTACATGGATAATGGCCGGGTGACTGAACGACTGCATGGGTTGTGCCAGGGAGATTAAATGAGTGTATGGATAGTGCTGGGGTGAATAGATGAGTGTATCATGAATAGTGCTTGGGTGACTGGATGAGTGCATACATAGTGTCTGGGTGATTCACGAGTGTATGGGTAGCACCTGAGCGAATCGATGAGTGCAAGGATAGTGCCTGATTAATTCAATGTGTGTATGGGTAGTGACTGGTTAATTGCATGAGTGAATGGGTAGTGCCTGGGTGACAGGATAAGTGCATGGGTAGTGCCTGAGTGAATGGAGGAGTGAATGAGTAGTGCCGCAGTACATGGATGAGTACAAGGATAGTGTCTGAGTGACTGGATGAGTGCATGGATAATATCTGGGTAACTTTATGAGTGCATAGTAGTGCCTGCATAATTGAATGGGTAGATGGGTAGTACCTGGGTGAATGGATGAGTGCATGGGTAGTGCCTTGTTGAATAGATGAGTGAATGGACAGTTCCTTGGTGATTGGATGAGTGTATGGGTATTGAATAGGTGATTGGATGAGTATATGGGTAGTGCCTGAATGAATGGTTGAGTGCAAGGGGAGTGCCTGGGTGATTGGCTGAGTGAATGTATAGTGCCTGGGTGATTGGATGAGTGCATGGGTAGTGCCTGGGTAAATGGATGAGTGCATAGGTAGTGCCTCAGTGAATGGATGAGTGCAAGAGTAGTACTTGAGTGAATGGATAAGTGCATGGATAATGGCCGTGTGACTGAACAACTGCATGGGTTGTGCCAGGGAGATTAAATGAGTGTATGGATAGTGCTGGGGTGAATAGATGAGTGCATCATGAATAGTGCTTGGGTGACTGGATGAGTGCATACATAGTGTCTGGGTGATTCATGAGTGTTTAGGTAGCACCTGAGAGAATCGATGAGTGCAAGGGTAGTGCCTGATTAATTCAATGTGTGTATAGATAGTGACTGGTTAATTGCATGAGTGAATGGGTAGTGCCTGGGTGACAGGATAAGAGCATGGGTAATGCCTGGGTAATTGCATTAGTGCATGTGTTGTGCATAGGTTATTGGAGGAGTGCATGGGTAGTTCCTGAGTGAATTCATAGCTGTATGAGTAGTGCCTGAGTGAATAGATCACTGTATGGGTAGCAGCTGGGTGATTCATTTAGAACATGAATAGTTCCGGAGTGAATGGATGACTGTATGGATGGTGCCCGAGTAAATAAATTAGTGCATGAGTAGTGCCTGAGTGAATGGAGGAGTGCATGGGTAGTGCCTGAGTGAATGGTTGAGTGCAAGGTTAGTGCCTGAGTGAATGGATGAGTGCATGGATAATGGCTAGGTGACTAAATGAGTGCATTTATAGTGCCTGGGTGTTCGGAATGGTGTATGGGTAATGCTGGGGAGAATAGATGAGTGCATGGGTAGTGCCTAGGTGAATACATAAGTGCATGTGTAGTGCCTGGGTGATTGGATGGGTGTATGGGTAGTACCAGGGTGAATAGATGAGTGAATGGCTATTACAATGGTGAATAGATGAGTGTACAATAAGTCAATGGGTGATTGGATGAGGTAGTGCATGAATGGATGGATGAGTGCAATGATAGTGCACTGCCAATAAATAGTCACACTGGCGCGACTGCACAGCATGTGAGCGTGTGAGACATAGTGTGAACCTGCTTGTGAATGGGCCTGGTGTTTATTGTTGCTTTTGCTATTTGCACTCTGCACTTTTACACTTACTTAATTTTAAAATGTAAGATCATTTTAATGTGTTTTTTAAACTCTCGTATTGTTCTTTATTCTACTGCCTGATTCAGCGGTGTCCGCCTGTTAGAGTGGGCCTGCTGTACTTATTGGGGTCAGCTTTCTAGTCTTTTGCAATGCCAATAAATAATCCCACTGGTGTGACCGTGCAGCGGATGTGCGTAGCGGGCGTGCTTCCGGCACAATAAAGCAAGCCCACCTGCACCCGTCCGACCACCGGACGCACACAGCGCCAGCCATGCTGCCGGTTTCGGGAGGAATCCTGCTGAGAAGTCAGGTCTCCGTTACATGAGTGAATTACTACGGGCCATAGGTGAGCGGGGAAGTGAAGCTGGGGAGGTTAAACTGGCAGTAACTGCTGGGTTAGAGTCTGACTTTGTTAAAAGGGACACCCTGAGATGTGGCTTGCCTAATGTCAGATCTCTACCTAGGCACTATATGGAGACTCAGTTATTGTTAGAGTCACACACTTTATATGCCTTATTTATGACTGAGACATGGATTCACCCTGGGTCAGTGCTGGAGCTGGGCCTGGCCTGTCCACTGGGGTACAAAGCATTCCATAAGCCATGTTCCGGTGGTAGAGGTGGCGGGGTCAGGATTATCTTCAAGGAGACATGGGATATTTCTCCTATGGATATTGATGAGGGGGAAGGTATCAAAATATGTAGCTTCTCATTAAAAGATCATAAGAAACATGTGCTATCTGGCATTATTTGTTATAGGCCTCCTGGGGTAGCCAGTCACCGACAACAGAAGGATCTAATTGATGTCTTTAGCAATATTGCCCTTTTCCATGATACACTCCTCATTTTGGAGGATTTAATTTGTGACCAATGGGAGCTTGGATTTCGGGTACAAATATCTCTGACAATCTTGTGCGAACCTGGATCTGCTACAATGGATTATAGAACTCACACACAGGGGAGGCATGTTTTGGATTTGTTCTTCACTGGCAAAGACTCCATTGGAGTGGAAAGCATTTTGCTGATAGAATGGTCCGACCACCACCTGGTTAATTTTGTATTCATAATTCTAGGCAGAGTGGTCCTACCTCCAGGGTGGCTAGTAGCTTTTTAAGTGGGAACTGGAATGGTCTATTGAAGTAGGCAACAGTTTCCCCTGTATTCAATTTTGAAGGGTCTTTTGTCTCTGGAAAACAGGTGGAGGAGAACTATGCGGTCCTCTGTAGACATATAAACAATAAAATTGAGCATATTGCCCCCTTTAAAAAGGGTAAAAGAAGTCTGTAAACCTTCCGCACCATGCTAGAGTAAAAATGGAGACATTTGAAACTGGGCTGTAGACAGGCAGAACGGAAGTGGAGGAAGGGGTATGCAGATAAGGATATGGCCGGCTGGAAGAACATTTTAACTTATAAAAAATAAATTGTTTCTGCTAAAGCAGAACACTTTTTAGATATTATTCTGAAGGCACCTAACAGTACAAAGAGTTTTTTTTAATTATGAATGATATTGCCAGTCCTAAATGCACAAAAAATAAGGTTCTACCCACACAGGAATTATGTGGCAGATTGACAGATTTTTTTGAAGATAAGACCTGCAAAATTATCGAAGGGCTGGAAGTGGATAGCTCTGTTGGTATGGATAGTAGGCCACCATCAGATATGCAGGAGGGCTGGTCTGGTGTGAACAAGCCACCAGATCAGAGGGTTTTTTAGATCATTTTGCGATGCCCTCTGAGGAGGACTTTAACAAAACAGCTCTAGGTGTCTCCTCAGGGTCACCCTTGGACTCTCTTCCACATAAGATTTTGAGACAGCTAGGCTCTGAACTATATCTGCCTCTAAGACAGTTGTGTAGTCAATATTTGTGCAGCAGGTTGGTACCAACCCGCTGGAAACAAGCACTTATGTCTCCACTTCTGAAAAAACCTACACTCGATCCAGCCTGACTTAAAAGTTATAGGCCCATCTCTCTCCTACCTGATCCAGTAAGGTTTATAGAGCGTTTGGTAAGGAAAGCGCTCTCCCATTTCCTGGAGGCCAATAATAAGCTGAAGGGCTTGCAATTTGACTACCGCCCAGGACATGGGTCGGAGACTGCTTTGGTGACTGTGTTGGAACATCTTCGAATGTGAGCGGACAGGGGACAATCAGCTATATTGATCCTGCTAGACCTGTCTGCCGTATTCGACATGATCGACCACAAGGACCTCCTGGTGAGGCTGGAGGGAGCGGGGTGGTGGGCGTGGTGTTGAAATGGCTTCAATCCTATCTGTCTGATGAATGTCAGGTAGTAGCTCTGCCCCCTATCAATCAAAGTTCGCTGATATTTGACATGGGGTCCCTCAGGGATCTGTGATCAGCCCTATATTATTTACAGTGTACATGCGTCCTCTGATTGCCGTCAATAAGTCCCACTATATAGGCTTGGTGAATTATGCTGATGATACTCAGCTCATCCTGTCTCTGGAGGGGGATCACGCAACTACAGTATATAAATTCCATGCCTGCATGCAGGAAACGGTACATTGGCTGAAATAACTTCCTGCAATTTAATGGAGATAAAACGGAGATCCTATGCTGTGCTGCTGGGAAAGTGCCATGTTCTCTTCCTACTGATTTTTGGCCTATTTCCTCAGATAGACCACTGGTACCCTCTGAGATGGTTCGCAATCTGGGAATCTGTTTCAATGAGAAAATGAGTCTAGAAACTCAAGTCACTAAGAATATTGGTAGTTGTTTCTCCCTTATTAGAGTACTCTAGAAGATACTTCCGATGCTACTAACACAGGCACGTGCATTGATGGTAGGGAGCGTCATTGTGAGGAGGCTGGACTACTGTAATGTCCTGTTGCTGGATTCCCCGAGGTATTTGATTGGGAGACTACAGAGAATTCAGGCTGTGGCACCAAGCTTGCTCTTGTGACACCACGACGGGCCTCTGCATCTCAGGCCCTTGTTGAGCACCATGGGCTCCCAATATTGGAAAGGACTCAATATAAATTGTTCTGTATTGTGTTTAAGGCTTTGCACTGTATGGGGCCCAAACCGTTGCAGAACAAGTTTGGTTGGTATGTTCCCACTTGTAATCTCCGTTCGTCCTTGGACAACTGCATGAAAGTACCTAGGAATAAAAGAGCAAAATTGGGGGGACGAGGTTTTAGCATTGCAGCAGCACAGCTTTGGAACAGTCTTCCCATGGATCTGAGACAGATGGAAGACCTGTTGCAGTTTAGAAAGAAAATAAAGACCTGGCTTTACCCCAGAGTATAATACCAGTCTTTCTTCTGCTCCTGGTGCACCATGGTGTTCATTTTTCTATTTATGTTGGCCGGTCACACTTCTCTCAGTGCCAGGATACCCGTTGGGTCACAGTGTTTTTTATAAGTAGCGATAACATTACCATTAACATTAGTGCCTGGGTCATTGCACAAATGCATGTGTAGTATCTGAGTGTATGGACAAGTGCATGGGTAGTACCTGAGTGAATGGGTGAGTGCCAGGGCAGTGCCTATATAGAGCATGAGTGATTGGATGAGTGCATGTGTAGTGCCTGATTGATTGGATTAGTGCATGAGTACTGCCTGGGTGACTGGATGAGTGGAAGAGTAGTGCCTGGATGAGTGCATGTGTACTGCCTCAATGAATATATGTGGGCAAGGGTAGTGCCTGGGTGAATGAATGAATGCATGCATAGTGCCTGGGTGAATCGATGAGTGTAAGGTTAGTGACTGTGTAATTGGTTGAGTGCAAGGGTAGAGCATGGGTGACTGGGTGAGTGCATGGATAGTGCCTGGTTGATTTGGTGAATGCATGGATACTGCCTAGATAATTGGATGAGTGTATAGGTACCACTTCATTGAACGGATGAGTGCAAGGGTAGTGACTGGTTATTGAATGTGTGCGTGGGTAGTGCCTCAGGTGAACGGATCAGTGCACGGGTAGTGCCTCAGTGAATAGATGAGTGTAAGGGTAGTGCTTGAGTATATGGATGAGTGCATGTATAATTGCTCGGTGACTGAATGAGTACATGGGTAGTGCCTGGCAGATTAAATGGGTGTATGGGTAGTTCTGGGGTAAATAGATGAGTGCATGGGTAGAACCTAAGTGAATACATAAGTGCATGTGTAGTGCCTGGATGATTGGATGGGTAGTACCTGGGTGAATAGATGAGAGCATGTGTTAGATCTGAGGGTCTCTAGTTGGCAATGGTATTCACCTTTGTCCAAATAGGGACCCTTACTTCCAAGTCAGTATAAAGGGATTACATTCCTTAATAACCCCTGCTCACCCCCTCGGTAGCTTGGCACACGCAGATAGGTTTATCTCAGAGGCAGTGTGTTAAGCATTTGTGCATTTATACAAAGTAATACAGTGAAAACACTACAGATGGATACAACATTTTATCAAAATAAGTATTCTTTACATAGACTTAAACACAAGACCACAAACGACAAAAAATCCAAAATACTAAACTTAAGATTGCTTAAAAGATGATTAAAGTTGCTTAGTTCAAGTTGATGGTGAATGCGACAAAGTTCTCAACAAAGTATTTGGACGTGTAACGCAAAGTAGACAAAAGGCTTGCAAAAGGGGAGATGCATTGGTTCCATGATCCGGGGAGATGATGAGTCGTGCCTCAATGCTTGCGCAGAGTAGGGGAGGCGTCGGGATCCTTACCGGTGCAGAGGTGATGCGTAGATTCTCAGCCTGAGGACCCGTTGCAGTGCGCAAGATGGCGCCTTGATGCGATGCGATGATCCGGTAGCGATGCGAGTAGATGGTGCTCTTGATTTGGCGATGCGATGACGATGCAATGATGCCCTGGCAGCCTTGCGACGATTCTGTACTTTGGAGCCATGACAGGCCCTGTGACACGCTTCCCCGGTGAGGCGATGGCGTCATGCTTCTCCGGTGATGCGACAACAGGCAGCTTCGATGAACACACGCTTCCAGGGAGATGCGGCGAAGGCTCACTACTCCGGCAATGTGGCGATTTCAGCTGCGGGGACGGCATGCTTTTTCTCGATGCGTCACGCTTCCAGCTCCCAGCAGCATGCAAGTGTCTGGAGTCAGAATTCCCAGCAAGGAAATTCAGAGGGTAGCTGCAGATGAAGTCTTTTGTCGCTGAGACTTCAGCAGGAGGCAAGCACAGTTGAAGCCCTTGGAGAATATTCTGTAGAAGAGAGTCCTTAAAAAGTTCCTTCTCCTTTCCTTGACAATGAAACAACCACTGCAGGCCAACCCAGCAAACAGCACACTTGCAGAGGAGCAGTAAAACCCCTGCAGCTTCCTTGGTTCTTCTCCTTGGTAAAAGGTTTCTTGTTCCCCGAAGTGATCTCATTTCTTGGGATCAGGGTCCCAATATTTATACCCCAAAATCCTTTGTTCTCTGAAGGCAGAGAGGCCTCTGCCTAGTCAAAACCAGTTCCTGAGCACTTTGTTTACATGAATCTCGTCTTCCTTTCACTGTGCAGGGCAGAGACCTCAGCCACCTCACAGGAGGTGGAGCCAGGACAGGGGAGGGAATATACAGCTCTGGAGCACTCTGTTGACATGATTCCTCCTCTCCTTTCACAGTGCAGGGCAGAGACATCAGCCAAGCCACAGGAGGTGGAGCCAGCATTGTAGAGGGAAGACCCAGCCCTATTCAGGTCCCAGGTACAACTCCTCCCTCCCATCTAGACGCAGATCTCTCTATTCACCACCGGCCTGCCCCAGCCTGTCTCCTGGAATCCCCCAGCCCTGTCACTCACAAACTCAGACAAGGAAAACACCACCTAGCAGAGGCAGGCCTGGACAGTTAGGCAAGAAAATACCTACTTTCTAAAAGAGGTAAATTTGAATTTCTAGCATGTTCGATGAGTCATTTAGGATTATAAGAATGTAATATTCTAACTGCCCATTCTGGCCTATGAGGACAGGTAGCCTTCAATATTGAAAAACGAAAGTGGCTGTAATTCACGATAAGAACATGCTACACACATCAGAGCATGTCCTACCTTATACTTTCAATGCACCCTGCCCTTGGGCCTACCATAAGGGTGTCTAATATGAATCAAAGGGAAGGTTTAGGGACTGGCAAGTGGGTGCACTTGGCCAAGTCGACATGGCAGTGCTAGACTGCACACAGGCCTTGCAATGGCAGGTCTGAGACACACTTTACAAGCTGCTTCTGTGGGTGGCACAACCAGTGCTGCAAGCCCACCAGCAGCATTTGATTTACAAGCCATGGGCACACATGGTGATCGGTACTAGGGGCTGACAGGTAAATCAAATAACCCAATCATGGAATAACCAATAGGTAAATACATTTAAAGTAGGGAGTGCTTGCACTGTGGCACTGATTAGCAGTGGCACCGTGCCCAAAGCATAAAACCAGCAAAAACATATCAAAACAGAGGAGGTAATGCGTAAAAATGGAAGGGAGACTCACTCCAATGATGCAAGGTCTAGCAGCACGGTTATTACATGGGTGACTGGCTGAGTGCAAGATTAGTCAATGGATGATTGGGTGTGTGCATAGGTATTCCCTGAGTGAATGGATGAGTGCAACGTTAGTGCATGAGTGGATAGATGAGTGCAATTGTAGTGCCTGTGTCATTGTACAAGTGCATGGCTAGTGCCTGAGTAAATGGACAAGTGCATGGGTAGTGCCTGAGTGAATGGGGGAGTGCAAGGGTAGTGCCTGGGTGATTAGATGAGTACATGTACAGTGCCTGGGTGATTGGATGAGTGCATGGGTAGTGCCTGAGTAATTGGATGAGTGCATGAATACTGTCTGGGTGACTGGATGAGTTAAAGAGTAGTGCCTGGATGAATGCATGGGTACTGCCTCATTGAGTGAATGTGTGCATGGGTAGTGTCTGGGCGAATGATGGATGAGTGCATGCATAGTGCCTGAGTGAATGGATGAGTGTTAGGTTCGTGCCTGAGTAATTGGATGAGTGCAAGGGTAATAGTTGAGTGATTGGATGAGTGCAAAGTAGTGCCAATGTAATTGAATGAGTGCAAGGTTAGGGCATGGTTGACTGGGTGAGTGCATTAATAGTGCCTGGGTGATTTAGTGAGTTAATGGATACTGCCTGGATGATTGGATTAGTATATAGGTACCATTGAATGAATGAGTGCAAGCGTAGTGACTAGGTGATTGGATGTGCGCATGGGTAGCACCTGGGTGAATGGATGAGTGAATGGGTAGTGCCTCAGTGAAAGGATGAGTGCAAGGGTAGTGCTTGAGTAAATGCATGGATAATGGCTGGGTGACTGAATGAGTGCATGGACAGTGCCTGGGAGATTAGCTGGGTGTATGGGCAGTTCCTGGGTGAATAAAGGCTTGCAAGCATAGTGCCTGGGTGACTGGATGAGTGCAGGGGTAGTGCCTGGATGACTGGATGAGCACATACATATTGGCTGGGTAATTGCATGAGTGCATGGGTAGTGCCTGAGTGAATGGATAAGTGCATGGGTTTTGCATGGTTGATTGGATAAGTGCATGGGTAGTGCCTGAATGAATTGATCACTGTGCACTGTGGCACTGATTAGCAGTGGCACAGTGCCCAAAGCATAAAACCAGAATAAACATATCAAAACAGAGGAGGCAATCCAACAAAATGGAAGGGAGATTCACGCCTATGATGCCAGGTCTAACACGTGTCCCCTCCAGCTGAAATGTGGGGAGAACTACCCTTCCCCTTGGGAGTTCTCTTCACTAAGGTGAAACATCTGGACAGACCATCAGCATTGGCATGTTCTGTACCAGGGCGGTGTTCCACCGTAAAGTCCATACCCTGTAGGGAAATGGACCACCTCAACAAATTTGGGTTCTCACCCCTCATCTGCATCAGCCATCTGAGGGGCCTGTGGTCAGTCTGAACCAGGAAGTGAGTTCCAAACAAGTATGGCCTCAATTTCTTCAGCGCCCAGACCACATCAAATGCCTCACACTCACTTGCACTCCACCTCCGTTCCCGTGGAAGTACCTCCCACTAATTAAGGTTACAGGTTGGGTTAGGCTCTCTTCATTAATCTGTGAAAGAACGGCCCCAACACCATGTTCTGAAGCGTCTGTCTGTACAATGAATTATTTTGAGAAGTTGGGCGCCAGAAGCACGGGTGCTGTGCATATGGCAGTCTTCAGGGCATCTAAAGTCTTCTGACAGGTGTCAGTCCAGTTCACTTTCTTGGGCTGCTTCCTGGAAGTCAGCTTAGTCAAGGGTGCAACAATGTTACCATACCCCTTGACAAACCTCCTGTAGTACCCCGTGAGTCCTAAAAAGGCTCTCACCGGTGTCTGAGTCTTTGAGGGTTCCCATGTCAGGACGGCATCAATCTTGGGTTGTCGGGGTGCCACCTGGCCGCTTCCTACCTGGTGACCCAAGTACACGACAGAACCCTGCCCGATCTGGCACTTCCTTGCCTTGATCGTGAGGCCTGCCTTGTGCAGTGCCATCAACATTTCCCAGAGGTGCTTCAGATTTTCTTCCCAATTGGCGCTGAACACTGCAATGTCATCCAGGTAGGCGGCACTGAAATCCTCCAGACCAGCAAACACCTGGTTGACCAACCTCTGAAAGGTGGCAGGTGCATTCTTGATCCCAAAGGGCATAACCCGGAATTGGTAGTGCCCATCTGGTGTGGAGAATGCTGACCTCTCCTTAGCCCCATCAGTCAATGCGATTTGCAAGTACCCAGACGTTAAATCAAACGTGCTGAGGTATTGTGCAGCCCCTAACCAATCAATGAGCTCATCAGCTCTGGGGATGGGGTGTGCATCTGTCCTGGTGACTGAGTTGAGCCCTTTGTAGTCCACATAGAACCTGAGTTTTTGTGTGTCACCCAGCGAGGCAGCCATTGGGACCAAGGCCACTGGGTTGGCCTAAGGACTGTTTGAGGACTCAATGAGCCCTAAAGCAAACATCTTGGCGATGTCCTCCTTAATGAAAGCCTTAACCTTGTCAGTCACGCTGTAAGCCTTGTGCTTCACAGGAGGACTGTCTCCAGTGTCCACATCATGGACACACCACTCTGTGACACCAGGAACAAAGGAAAATTGATCAGAGAATTGCCCCAACAGCTGGCGACAATCTTGCTGCTGATCAAGGGTCAGTCAGGCAGAGAGGCTGACACCATCCACTGACCCATCTTGCTCTGTTGCAGACAGGAGTTCAGGAAGAGGCTCGGTCTCTTCCTCCATTCCATCATCCTTCACTAGGAGCATGCCCACTTCAGACCTTTCTAAGTGGGGCATTAGGCGGTTTACATGCAGTACCCTCAATGTGTTCCCTGGGAGACTGCAAGTTCACCAGATAAGTGACATCACTCTTGCGCTCCACCACCTCATATGGACCGGTCCAGCTGTCCTGGAGCGCACAAGGCTCCACAGGGGCCATGACCCAAACTTTCTGTCCAGGTTGCAACTCACTCAGAGTGGCATTCTTATTGTACCACTGCTTCATTTCCTCCTGGCTGGCTTCCAGATTCGCCTGAACGAGATCTCTGAAACGCCGAGTCTGGTTGCTGAAGGCCAGCATGTAACTATATACATCCTGGGGAGGTTTCCTGGGAAATTGCTCCCAGCCTTCCTTGACCAAAGTCAAAGGTCCTCTTACCGGGTGACCATACAAAAGCTCAAAGGGGCTGAACCCTAGGCTCTTTTGTGGCACCTCTCGGTAGGCAAACAGAAGGCTTGGCAAGAGGACGTCCCACTTATGCCTCATTGGTTCCTCAAGACCAGGATCATGCCTGTAAGGGTCCGGTTGAATCTTTCAACCTTGTGGGTGGTAAGGAGTGGTGAACTTGTAGGTAACATATATAACAACATGAACAGGCAGTTCCCAATTATATCAGGACCAAAAAGGTTCAAATAGTACGATTGCCCACAGAACTGTTGCTTGTATTCACATTATTTTATTGTCATTTATGTAAAAAATTCATTAAGACAAGTTCATACTTCAGTAAGTAGGACAACAAATATGTCTCATATAGTGTCAACCCGGAAACATAAAAAACAGTAAAACAGATGCATACACCAATCATTCATTCTACCAATCTCAAACTCACTAACACACCGATGCAACCATAAAAATTCCAACACCTCAAGCAACTCTCAACAACCAGACAGATAAAAGCGCCCTCCTTCCACAGAGACTTCATAGAATTAGAAATTAAGTTTGGTCCACGGTCAGACACCACCTCTCTGGGGAACCCCATACGAGAGAATATCCACATCAGTGCATGTCCCATCTCAGGGGCCGTCACTGTCCTGAGCGGAATGGCTTCCGGGTATCGGGTAGCATGGTCCACTAAGACCTGGATAAACCTGTTGCCCATGGATCTCTTGGGGTCCAGTGGTCCCACAATGTCAATGCCTACCCGTTCAAAGGGGGTACTGACTACAGGGAAAGGTTGGAGAGGGGCCTTGTGCCTCCTTCATCTTTTCCCACTTGCCTGGCAAGTTTGACAGGTCCTACAATGAGTATCTGAAGTCTTCCACATCTGGGGCCAATAGCAATGGGAGACAAGCCTTTCAAAGGTCTTGTTCTGCCCCAGATGACCAGCTAAAGGAACATCCTGATCCAAACCCAGTAGGAAGGCGCTGAAGCGCTGGGGTACCACCAGCACACAGGCTGACCCAGGCTCAGCAACCTTACGCTCGCTATAAAGGATACCATTCTCCCAGTAGATCCAATGTGATCCAGACTGATCATCTGCTGCCTGGTTTGTGGCCTGTTGCCTCAAACCCACAAGAGAAGGGCCCTTCTGCTGCTCTTCACAAAATTACTCCCTGGAGGGACCCCCTTCTGGCTGCCAATGGGTCAGCTCAGGCAGGTTCCCAAATTCAGAAACTTGCTCCCCTTTAGGTTCCAGGGCATCCCCCTTAAGGTCTGCCTCCTCCTGGACTGTGAGAACACTGGGTGCTGGTTTCCCATGCCCCCTTCCTCTTCTCTTTAAGGCAGGTCCCTGGGCCATACTTTCAGGCTCCAGGGTCTCTTGAACACCCTTAGCTGCCATAGACCGAGTGGTCACAAACGCACAATCAGGCAGACCCAACATCTCTAAATGCTCCTTCTTCTCCACCTTAGCCTAAGGGGAGTTTTCCAAATCATTGCCTAACAGACAATCAGCAGGCATGGATGGCCTTACAGCTACTTGAAGAGTACCAGAGACCCCCCACTCAAAGGGAAATTGAGCCACCTTGCAATGGCTCTCTGTGTTGTCAGCGGCAACAACTGGCCTCTGAATGCATGAGGGACTACCTGATCTTCAGACACCAAGTGACACTTGACAGATGTCACACTTGCTCCTGTGTCTCTCAGAGCCTCCACTCTATGGCAATTGATGTTCAAACACTGCCTGTATTTCTTAGTGTTATCAGGCAGATGAGTTCTAGGGACCATCTCAAAGTCTCTTAATGAGACAAGGGACATTTTTTGCTTCTACCCAGGCCCTCAGGGCCTTTCGGTAGTCTTCCTTTGTAGAAATGCCTGGTGTAGCAATTTTCAATTTCCTGCACAGATGTTTGAGCTGTTTCACAGTGTAGGTATCCAACCTCTCTTCCTCAAATTCAAGATCCATGAATGCAACAGATGCTGGTTTACTCATGGTAGTAACAATTGGGAGTTTTCAGGAAAAACTAACAGTCCAAGGAAAAAGATTAAAAAATAAAATAAAAGTGGTCATGTTTGGTCTGCACTCACTAGTAGTGTACACCAATCAATGTATATGAAACACAAATGTTAGATCTGGGGGTCTTTAGTTGGCAATGGTGTTCACCTTTGTCCAAAGAGGGACCCTTACTTCTAAGTAAGGATAAGGGGTTTACACTCCTTAATAATCCCTGCTCACCCCCTTGGTAGAAGGGCACTTCTGCTGCTCTACACAAAATTCCTCCCTGGTGGGACCCCCTTCTTGCTGCCAATGGGTCAGCTCAGGCAGGTTCCCCAGTTTAAAAACTTGCTCCCCTGTAGATTCCAGGGCATCCCCCTCAAGGTCTGCCTCCTCCTGGACCGTGGGAACAATGTGGGCTGGTTTCCCGCGCCCCCTACCTCTTCTCTTTAAGGCAGGTCCCTGGACCATACTTTCAGGCTCCAGGGTCTCTTGAACACCCTTAGCTGCCATAGACCAAGTGGTCACACACGCCCACTCAGGCAGACCCAACATCTCTAAATGCACCTTCTTCTCCACCTTAGCCCAAGGGGAGCTTACCAAATCATTGCCTAACAGATAATCAACAGGCATGGATGCCCTCACAGCTACTTGAAGAGTACCAGAGACCCCCCCACACTCAAGGGGAACTTGAGCCACCTTGCAATGGCTCTCTGTGTTGTCAGCTGCAACAACTGGCCTCTGAATGCATGCGGGACTACCTGCTCTTCAGACACAAGGTGAGACTTGACAGCTGTCACACTTGCTCCTGTGTCTCTCGGAGCCTCCACTCTATGGCCATTGATGGTCACCCATGCCTGAGATTTTCTTAGTGTTATCAGGTAGCTGAGTTCTAGGAACCATCTAAAAGTCTCCTAATGAGACAAGGGACATTTCAGCAGGACCCCACCCACCTTGGGCACCCATCTCCTCCCCACCCAGGGCCACACTGGCCATCTGACGGGGTGGTGCACCTGGTGGCACATACTGACCCTTTTGTGGACACTGGGGATCATACCAATGGTGTCCCACCTGCTTACGTTGAAAGCAGATAACAGGACCCCTATGAACAGGATTACCTGTCGGGGTCCTGACTTCTTCTCAGGGCGAGGCTGGGAACCCTTACCTTGGTTCCCTTGGGAATTACTTTAGGGCCCTCTCTGGAACTCCCTCTGTTTACCCTTGTCCCCCCCACTCTTCTGCTGGGGACCCTGCCCACCTTTGGCGGAGTCTCCCACACGACATTTGTGGACCCTGGTACTGACCCAGTGGTCCGCCTTTTCAGCAAGCTTTCTAGGGTTAGTCAACTTACTATCATTAAGGTGCTGGCGTAGCTCTGGAAAACAAGTAGCAGACAAGTGCTCCCTAGCAATCAAATCATAGAGCGCTTGAAAATTATAAACATTGCTACCCCTCACCCAGCCATCCATAGCTCAGCAAAAGAAAGACACATATTCTACCTATGTGGTTCCCTCCAGCTTCTTATAATTCCTGAACCTCTGTCTATAGAGCTCTGGAGGTAACCCATACCTTGTCATCATTGCTTCCTTCATGTGGGCATCAGACATCCTATCATCACTGGGCAAGTCTAACAAAGTAACCCTACCTTCAGTTAAAAAAACGGCCCCACCACCCCGCTTCCCAATCCTTCTCTAGGACCCGGTGGGCCAACATTGCTATCTTATAGGCTGCAAACCACTGGCCAATATCCTAATTTTTGTGGAAATCTTTTATGACATCCTTGGGAATATGTACCCTGCCTTCTGAAGGCACAGATGGTTCGCTGCCACAGGAGGGATTGATTTATAAGCCCTTGGCCTTGATCTCTAACTCCCTCAACATTCTCTCATGTTCCATTCATGTTTTAGCTCTTTGTGGAAAGTTTTGACACTCGATTTGTAAAAACTAAGCAAAAGAATGGTACACCACTCTCATACAAAGAAACCGTAAAATGGCAACTTTGCACTCTGTGATCATGAGAAAGGCAGCAAATAAAAACATATATTTCATTTTAGAATACACTATCTCCACTTGTGAATGGTTAGTATCCAGTAACCCTTTCTGTCTCTTTCAAAAAGAGATTCATATCTATGTGTGTTCACAATGAATTTGCACTGATCAGTAGTCCAAACCTATGTCTAGCTTCATTTTTTTATATTTAAATGCTACACAACAGTTTATTACATGGTCCTGAGTTAGAAATTGAAGATTAACATTACTTAACTTGTGTTATCACTGCGCAACATTTAAAAGAAAAATGCTCTGCCTCTTTAACTCCCTTCCCCCCAATATACTCTTAGCTCAGTGAAAGTAACAACCCAGTGGAACCAGTAGGTCGCAACTTTATAGCACAGTCTAGAAGGAACATGCTACTTCTAAATGAGATACAACAGGTGTGGAATACAGAATTGTAGAACATGTGTTATTACCCATTGACTGGGTACACATTTCTGCCTTCAAAATGTAAGACAGTGTGTAAACAACATCTCATTTTGAAAAATGCCCTCTAATTCACATGCTGATATGGGTACCCACAAATGTAGAAATATACAAATAACTACATATGTTGTTCCCATTTTGAAAATACATAGGTTTCCATGATACCTATTTTTGATTCTTTATATTTTCTAAAATAATTGCTTTGTACCAGGAATACAATGAAAAACCATTGCACGGTACAGCTCTGGTACTGGCTCTGGGTACCTCGGTTTCTTGGTGAATCTACAAGTCCTATATATTCCTGCAACTTGAAGTGTTCAACGGATGTAACAGTATTTTGCTTTTTATAAGCTACAATACTTAGAAGAAGTTACAGGTAAAAACATAGGCACAAATGGCTGTTGTTTCAACTCAGTTTTAATATTTTTTTTTTCAATTGTTACTTTCTATAGGAAAACCTTGAATTATCTACACAATGTCCTCTTGATGAATTTAAGAGGTTGTCTACTTTAAAAAAATCTAGAGCTTTCTGAGGGCCATTATTGGTTTCATCCCCATTCCTACCACTGCCTAGAAGGAGGTTGAAAGCACAAAAAATTGCACAACTATGCTAGGTCCCAGTAAAATGACAAAACAGTATAGACAGTTTTGGTTTTCTGACAAAAGTCTGCCTGTTCCTGAAATCTGGGAAGATCATGCTTTTAGCAACAAAACACGTTGATACCTTTTTCAGGGAAAAAACTAGACACTTTCTTCTGCAGCACTTTTTTCCCAAACAAACCCAAATGTAGTCATATTTTGGCTAATTTCTTTGTCCTCTCCAGAGGAATCCACAAACCATTTGAAGCTAAGGATCCTCAGGATGTGGGAAGAAAAGGATGCAAATTTGGTGTGGGTACCTTATGTGGAAAAATGCTACGGCGAACTATGCCAAAAAAGTCTTAACACGGGGTAGGGAGAGAGGCCTAGCAGTAAAAGGGTTCAAGAAGTCTATGGAAAATGCAAGGGGATTTTGCATTTTGAGACACCTTTTCTTGACCCCTACTTGACAGATCATCCCAAAACTCAAAATGCAGAAACTAGTCAAAACAAAAATCATTTTTATAAAGTTTCATGGAGATTCATCAAACGGGGACAAAGCTATTGGCAACCAACAAAACACTTTTCCTAACTATAACTATATATAACTGTGTATATATATCTAAATAGATATGCACACATAAACACACACATATATACATATATACATATACATACACACATATATATGCATACACACAAATATATGTATATATATTACCTACTCGCAAAGTTATAGTTAAAACCTAGTTTCCATAGGAAAAGCATTTTTCGATTTGCTAATACCTTCTGCGTCGTTTGACGAATCTTCGAGAAATTCTCCAAAAAAAGTCTATCCAGGTCAGCTCGTATCCTGAAAGTTGGGGAATGATTCGTCAAGCAGGGGCTGAGAAAAAAGGGGGGTCCCAAATGCATTTTCCCCATGTTAATTTCCATAGGAAATTGTAAGACTGGCTGAACGGAATTACTCGAAATTTGGAGAGAAAAGGTAGAGCTTGGTTCGGAAAGTGACCTTTTTTTTAAATGGTGTAAATCCAAAATTTAAAAAAGGAGAGTCAAAAAATCAATTTCACATAGAAAACTTTGGACAAGGCGACAGGTGAAACTACTGAACGGAATTACCCAAAATATGGCAAAAAGGTAGTTCTTGGTTCAGATAACAACCTTTTGTAAAATGGTGCAAATTCATTCAGTAGATGCTGTGAAAATAAAAAAATACAAATAATGACGTATATGGCCGCCCCTCCTGACCACGAGCTTCATTCTAATTGGCTGTCAACACTCCAAACCAGGAAGTGTTGGCAGCCATCTTTGGCCTAGTTTTTTCCTTGCTCTGACCTGTGTAAAGTCGAACTACAACCTGCAACTTGAAAGGGAGCCCAGCCCAGAGCCACAACTAAACGAGAACAGATGCAATGGAGCCAATGATCATGCAGCTCGGGCACCCAGCACTGCTCTGACACCCCCTGCCACCAGCCCCTTGTCCTCCATCCCCCACCCCTCCCACAAATAAATGTGACAGCAAGAAATCTGGAATGTAACATTTTGGCTGATGTAGCACAATTATTAAAAAAAAGATCCAAGTGAGGTTGGGCAAATAAGAATCTCAGTCAACTATGTATTTATATATAAACCATTTTATTTACACAAAACAACAAAATAAAAGTAGATACAGGCATGGCGTGTCATCCCTGGACAATTTTTGTGTCACAGCCTGCAAGACAAAAAAAAAGATAAGATTGAGCGGCATGCGTCCATCAAAGGGGAGAGTGAGAGAGAGAGAAAGTGTGAGAGAGAGGAAGAGAGGGAGAAAGAAAGAAAGTGTGAGAGAGAGAGGAAGGCAGATAAAGAGAGAACGACTGGGAGAGAGAGGAAGAGAGAGAGAAAGAGTGAGATACAAGGAAGAGAGAGAGAAAGAGAGAAACAGTGTGAGAGAGAGGAAGAGAGAAAGAGTGAGACAGAGAGGAAGAGAGAAAGAAAGAGAAAGAATGAGAGAGAGAGAGGAAGAGATAGAGAAATATAGAAAGAGTGTAAATGTAAATGTAATGTAAAGTGATACTTGTATAGCGCACTACTCACCCGCAAGGGTCTCAAGGCGCTTGTATGAATACCTCTGTGGAACCCATCCTGGCTTTCCCTGTGAGGTGTCCACTCCTGGGCATCCCCAAGGTGGAGGCCAGTCATCCTTAGCGTTGTGGGGGATGTTGTGGAGATTAAGCAAGCTATTGCCCAGAGTTGCAGAGTGGGACTCCATGATTGGAATAGGCACCGAGGCAAGAATTATCAGGTCCGTGGAATTTTGAGCCCAAGACCCGCCGAGGCGGGGAATTGAACCCTGGTCCCGGGCTAGACCTCTGCATCAGGGTCTGCCGCTCTAACCATTGAGCCACACTTCTCCACTAGAGAGAGAAAGTGAGAGAGAGCGAAAGAGTGTCAGTGACAGAAAGGAAGAGATGGAGAGGGAGCGGGAGTGTTGACACTTTGGAGAAAATCCTCACAACTCACCTTTCTGCAACTGGTGTGTCTCCATCCAACCACGAGCCGGGACATAGTGCAGCCCTCAAGCTTAATCATCTGAAACGGATGTATGTCACTACAACGCACACTTTTACAACACATACCTTTACAACGCATTTTTTACAGCGCAACATCCATTACAACGCATTCCATTACAACGCATACCATTACAACGAAAACTAAAAAACTACATTGACAACGCATTCCATTACAACGCATACTACCTTTACAACGCATACCATTACAACCCATAAGATTACATTGCATGTTTAGGTAAGTATTGGATAGTGTAAGGGTAAAATTACTATTCTAACTCAAGGGGGTGCAACAGTAGGGTAATTGTTGGATAGTGTAGGAGTAAAAATGACTATTCTAACTCCAGGGGGTGCAACAGTAGGGTAAGTGTTGGATGGTAATGTTATACGTTGTAATGGTATGCGTTGTAATGACTGTGTTGTAAAGACATGCGTTGTAGTGATGTGTGTTGTAGCGTCATGCATTGTAATGGTTGCGTTGTAATGGCATGCGTTGTAATGGATGTTGCGTTGTAAAAGTTTTGTTGTAATGGTAGTGCGTTGTAAAAGTTGCGTTGTAAAGGTCGTTTCCCATCTGAAACATATTGTAGAATCAGTAATGGCAGAGTACATACAATTGCACATTCCTAATTCTCTGTTTGACCTTTGCGCACCCAGGCTGCTGCACCCCATTGACTCCCGCTGCCCAGAGGTGCCTGTCCACCCCCGTGCACTCAGACTGCTGCACCCCATCAACTCCCACCACCCAGAGGTGTCTGTCCACCTCTGCACACCCAGGCTAATGTACCCTATCCACTACCATTGCAAAGAGGTGTCTGCCCATTCCTGCGCACCCTGACTGCTGCAACCCATCGACTCTCACTGCCTAGATGTGTGTACCCCCTCCGGCGCACCCAAGCTGCTGCACCCCATCCACTACCACTGCTTGCAGATGTCTGCCCGCTCTTGTGCACCCAGGCTGCTGCACACTATCCACTCCCACCGCCAAGAGATGACTGCCCACTGCTGCAGAAACAAGCCTCTCTGCTCACCTTCTGCCACATGCGTGTGTCTAAGAAGGTCCACCACGTGCCGAGGCAAACTCCTCAGCTGTTGCATACATGCGGTCAAACCGAGCTTACAGATCAGACTGGGTGGTGTATCAGTGTATCAAGGTAACGCATCGTCGCAGGCTGCGCAAGCGCTCAGCTCTGGTGGCACTTTTCCAGTGGAACTGAAGTCATCCCCACGTGGTGGGAGGTCCGTTTCGGGAGGGGGGTCATCAATCTGTGAAGCACAGCCTGCTAGATAAAAAGTAAGATAAGATTGTGTTTCATGCATCCATCAAAGGAGAGAGAGAGAGAGAGAAAGAGTGAGATACAGGAAGAGAGAGAGAGAAAGAAAGAGTGAGAGGAAGACAGAGAGAAAGAGTGAGAGAGAGAGGAAGAGCGAGAAAACAGTGAGAGAGAGGAAGATAGAGAGAAAGAAAGAGACAGTTCGAAAAAGAGGAAGAGGGAAATAGAGGAAGAGTGAGAGAGAAAGAGAGAGAGAAAGAGTGAGAGAGAGAGGAAGAGATAGAGTGAGGAAGAGGGAGAGAAAGAGTGTGAGGGAGAGAAAGGAAGAGGTGGAGAGGGACAGTGAGTGCCCACACTGTGGACAAAACCCTCACAGCTCACCTTTCCGCCACTGGTGTGTCTCTAACCACTTGCCAGGACATGGTGGACCCCTCAAGCTTACTCATCTGAAACATAGTATTGAATCAGTAATGGCAGAGTACATATAATTGCGCACACCTAAATCACTGTCCTGCCTCTGTGCATCCAGGCTGCTGCACCCCATCCGCTTCGATTGCCCAGAGGTGTCTGTCCGCTGCTGCGCACCCAGGCTGCGGCACCCCATCCACTCCCACTGGCCGGAGGTGACTGCCTGCCGTTGCACACCCAGGCTGCTGCACCCCATCCACTCCCACTGCCCAGAGGTGACTTACCGCTGCTGCACAAACAAGCCTCTCTGCTCACCTTTCGCAACTTGTGTGTAGAAAAGAGGGCCTACCACATGCTGCTGCAGGGCACCCTGCATATCATGCAGCCCCGCTCCGCAGGCCACCAGGTCTCACATTTGGTGCTGGGTCTTGATTTCATCATGGCAGAGAACATACCAGTGCACCCGGCTTTTCATCGCAGGCTGCACACCCACTCAGCTAACTAACTATGTGACCAGTGAGGCGATACCACATGGCGCTTGGTCTGCACTGTCTGATGGCTCAGGCCTACACTGCGGTCCAGCAGGGCACACAGAACCTGAACTGTCCAGACCGCCGGGACGGGGCATCACCGCAGGCTGCCCGGCCGCTCAGTACTTACGGTGCCCGAACCTTAGTGGACCAAAAGTCACTGTCCTGTGCCGGTGTGCCTGTACCGGCCGCAGTACACCCTGTGTGACCAACTCAGAAATGGCGAAGAGCCTGTGTGCCCGGTGTTTTTTATTGTCATGGTGACTTGTCCTGTGATGCCTGTGCTAGATGGGTGTGGTGGGGGTGTATACCAGCCGTGAGGGAGTGGCTGTGGCGTACTGACAAATTAGCTGTGACCAGCAGATCGCTGCAATGAAAATTTGGGCTACGTAGCGTTGTTGTCCTTCCCTGTAAGCGTAAGGGGAGTGGGCTGGCCTGGCGTATGCCAGTCCTGCGTGAGGCTGTAAAGAATGACTCCAGAGCTATGGGCGCGGCTCTGTCCTGGGCTGTATGAGGATTCAGCTGATGCGGGTGTCCCTCTTGTAATGCTGCCGTCATCCAGGTTGCAACGCCAATGTGGCACTCTCTGAGCCAAGTCCCACAACATGGCCAACATGGAAGGTACGGGAAATCACTGACCCTACATTCATCCATAGTTCCATACATGAAAGATGGTGGAGATGACACATCTGTTTGGATATGATTGTTTATTGCACATTCAATGGAATGTTGCAACTGTAGCAATACAGGGCCATGCAAAGTTCAAGATTCCGCTTTTGGTACATAGAGGTCAGCCAATTAGAGCCAAGCTCACGGTCGGGGTTAGACTGCGCCAACATATGTACTTATACAATCACTCCCCCAAGCACTTATAAATTCACTATACACTCTCCTTGCAGTACTCTAATGATCCAGTCTCTACGTATATACTTGTACAATGACCGAGACAAAGTTACATAACCAAAGTTTTCCCCACTGCCAAAGGTAACATGGTTGCATACGCTGTCCACAGCACAATGTAATGAGGTAGGGCCCAGGGGCAGCATCTTGCATACATAATGAGCACATCAACACAGTTAGATAGATAGTGGAACTGGGTATGGGCACGTGTGCTCGACTCTTTTTTATTACCAGGGTCACATGTCCAGTGACGTCTTTGCTGGATGCGTGTGAGGTGAGTGTAAGCCAGCCCTGTGGGAATGGTTGGTGCTGGCAACAAGTACAACAGTAATCATTGGATCAGACACAGAGATTCAATCATAAAGGGTCAATAATTTGTGCTGCACTAAGGTAGGGGCAGCGGATGTGAAATAATACACAAAAGATTCTATCGTAAAGGGTCCATGACTTGTGGTACAGAGAGGTAAGGGCAGCAGATGTGAAATTATACACAACACATTGCATTATAATGGGTCCATGAGTTGTGCTGCACTGAGATAGGGGCATCAGAAGCATTCAGCGTGTGCACAGCCAGCGATGATGCGGAGTGCGGGGCGAGCCGCACTGGGAGCAATGTCTGTTGCCTACTGGACTGTGTCATCTGCAATCGCGACTCGATGTGAATTGTGAGCCCTGCTATCCGCAGTGTAGATCAAAGGCAGTATTCAGCACAGACATCGAGGAATGCTTTTAGTCACTTCCTCTTGACAAAATTCGAGGACATAGAGTACAATTCTCCTGCAATAAATAAATCATGTCTCAATTTAAATTGTGAGCTCTGCTGACCACAGTGTAGGTGTATGGAACAAAAGATGAAACATTTATGCATACACTGTCGAAATATGTAGGTTCCAGGGACGTTATAGTTAGTTGCCTACTGGACTCTAAAATTAATGAATGAAGACTGAATTTGAATTGTGAGCCCTGCTGATCACAGTGTTGGCCGGATGCAGCGTTCAGCAAAGGGCCACAGCCATGTGGCGTTCATTTGAGCTACACAGATAGGGAGCATTTGGTTTTCTTAACCGATTATAGTCTCTTGCATAATTTGAATCGGTACTAATCATGAATTGTGAGCCCTGCTGACCGCAGTGTAGGTCGGAGGCAGCCTTCAGGAAGGGCCCACAGCCACATGGCATTGACTTGAGCTGCATAGAGTTAGTAGTAGGTGTGGCGCTCAGCGTGTGCGCAGCCAGCGATGATGAGTGGTGCGGACAGGCCACCCTGGGAGCAATGTCTCTTGCCTACTAGACTGTGTCATCTCCAATCGCAACTCGATCTGAATTGTGAGCCCTGCTGACCACAGTGTAGGTCGGAGGCAGTGGTCAGGAAGGGCCCACAGCCACATGGCATTGACTTGAGCTGCATAGAGTTAGTGGTAGGTTTGGTGCTCAGCGTGTGCACAGCCAGCGATGATGTGTGGTGCGGGCCGGCTGCACTGGGAGCAATCTTCTTGCCTACTAGTCTGCGTCATCTGCAATAGCAAATCGATCTGAATTGTGAGCACTGCTGACCGCAGTGTAGGCTGGTGGCAGCGGTCAGGAAGGGCCCACAGCCACGTGGCGTTGCCTTGAAGTGGATAGAGTTAGTGGTAGGTGTGGCGCTCTGCGTATGTGCAGCCAGCGATGATGCAATGTCTCTTGCCTACTGGACTGCGTCATCTGCAATCGTGACTCGATCTGAATTGTGAGCCCTGCTGTCCACAGTGTAGATCGAAGGCAGTAGTCAGCACAGACATCAAGGAATGCTTTTTGTCACTTCCTCTTAACAAAATCCGAGGACATAGAGTAGAAATTTGTCTGCAATTATTAAATCAAGACTGAATTCAAATTGTGAGCTCTTCTGTCCCCAGTGTAGACTGCCATTCAGTGTTCCTTTGGACGTGCAAGATGAATTTGGTCATTGTACTAAAGCTATAACTGATATAAAACACGATCTTGAAGCAAGGATACTAAAAGGATATTATGTAGGGTTTAGGGACATAATACTCAGTTGCCTACTGGACTCTGCAATGAATGAATCAAGAGGCAATTTTAAATGTGAGCCCTGATGAACGCAGTGTAGGCCGGAGGCCGCGGTCAGCAATGGCCCACAGCCACGTGGTGTTGAGTTCAGCTGCACAGTTAGTGTCACCTGAAGCAATCAGAGTGTGTGGAGTTTGCGATGATGCGTGGTCCGGGTGGGCCGTACTGGTAGCAATAACTTTTGCCTAATGAATTCTGCTTTAATAGGTCCACGCGGGACTTGTGGTGCACTGAGTTAGTGGCACCTGAAGCACTCAGTGTGTGTGCAGTTTGCGATGATGCGGGGTCCGGGCAGGCTGCACTGGGAGCAACGTCTCTTGCCTACTGGTTTGCGTCGTCTGCAATCGCGACTCAATCTGAATTGTAAGCCCTGCTGTCCACAGTGTAGATTAAGGGCAGTAGTCTGTACATACATAAGTCTAGGGTGCTGTGCTGCTGGTTTCGCAGGGGGCCTGTGTCGAGGAGGCCGGCAGTCATGGAGGAGGCCTTGTGGCAGGGTGGGGGCTGCCGCCATAGCAGCTGCTTTGGCCTTCTCTCAGGTGAATCACACACAGAGCCCCAGCCTATTTATTCATACTCCTATGCTGGAGCGGCGTATGTTGGACCAGCCCACTCCGCTTCCGCTTCCAGGGGGACAACACAGCTACATGACCGAGATCTTCCCCACTGCCTGAGGTAACATGCTTGCGTCTATTGTCCACAACACTACAAGTACCAGCAGTATATGTACACATGGAGCAGTTTGTGCTCTGCATAGCGAGGTCTGTCCAGCACATCACTGCTACGCTTGGTATTGTGTGCATTATTATTGATGGGTGATTTGTGTCCTTCACACGTACTTGGTTGCCACATCTACCAACATTCAGCCATTGTGTGGCTGAGGGACCATGCCATTCTTGGAAGGTCTGCTGTCCTGTTCTGCGCTGCCTCAGTGGTAGTAGGGAGGGGGTGGTGTGGGGGGAGATCCTGAGGGTGGTGGCAGTGGGTGTTGTGGCCTTCTTGGGTGTCAGAGCTGCATGATCAGTAACTCTATGACATGTGTGGGTCTTTAGATGTGATTCTTGGCTGGGATCCCTTTCACACTGTGGGTAGTCGTCCTGCTTTACACCAGTAAAATGCAGATTTCAAATTCCTACTGCTAACAGAGCTTATCGCCTGTTTTTGGATCGCTCACCGATTTGGCTACTCGTTGAAAATATCGGAAAGTGGTGTTTTCATGTTATTTTTGCATGGGAATGCCTGCTCTGCATATTATTAGCGTTAGTTGTCGCTCTCATTTGTGGTGATTTTTTTGGCGGAAGCTATTGCTGGAAAACTGGCGATATCTTCTGTTTTCACTAGGTTGAGAAGGGAATAATAATTTAAAATCACTGAAAAAATGTAGGTTTAATGAACATTATAATTAGAAACTAGCATAAAAAAGTTTGAAATTCAGTGAAAAAACCATAGGTTTCAGGCATGTTATAGTTAGAAATTAGAATTTAAAAAACCTTAGAAATTCACTGAAAAAACCATAGGTTTCAGGGGTCGTTATAGTTAGAAATTAGAATTTAAAAACCTTTGAAATTCACTGAAAAAAACATAGGTTTCAGGGACGTTACAGTTAGTTGGACATTTCATTCGTACAAAACCATAGAAATTCTGCAAATATAGTTAGTTTTGCTAACTATAACTTGCACCCTGCAATGCACTGCTGATGACGTCATATATTACATAATTCATGACACTCAGATAACAAATCAATAGCCCATATAGATCCTCATTTAGCTGCTAACCAACCCATGTAACCGCTTACACACCAACTGACAACCTAAACTGTGTGAATGTCTGTATCAGTCGCTAAGACATGCATTAAGTAAGACACAATTAATCACTCACTTATACAGCCAGTCACACACCTACTAAATTATCCATCCTGACTCTTATACACCCATTCATTCTTCAATACACCTTGGCGCATATATATATATTGAAATTCCTCCGTTATAGTTAGTTGTACTAACTGTATCTCGCGCACCCGCAATCCACTGCTGATGATGTGACATAATACATCATGCATGACATGGTCAGTGACATCACTGATGACATCATCCAGTGAATGTGGTTTGCTTCCATATTTAAATAAATATTATATATATAGGAATCTGCATTGAAGACTGAGTGGATGTATAAGTGTCTGGATGGAGAATTTAGTAGCACTGTAATTGACTGTCTAAGTCACTAATTTAAAGTGTCTCACGAAATATATGGTATAGTGATTTAACTGTGTGAATATCTGTATCACTCTGTCTCTTTTTGTGTTAACTATTGCATAAGTTTATTACTAGCTATGTGAAACTTTATTTTAGTTTTTAATGAGTTAAGTAAGTATTTGTATGAAACAGTGAATGTGTGTGTAGTTGGGTGGGAAGTGTGTAAATAGTTGAATTAGTAGGTATATGAGGTTAACACTGCGTGTGAAAACAGTTCTTTGGGTGGGTGAATCTCTTTATTGGTGTGTTGATGAGTTAATATATTTCTTAATGATACTTGTCCAAGAAAGTACATTTATAACGCAGTGTATGTGACAGTTGTTTTACATAAATAGGTACACAAAACAGTCAGTCATTGTCTGAGTGACTGTATGGAAAACTGTATACTTGTAATAGTGATTTTATAACACGCTATGTATGAGTTACTATCTATATGAATAAATAAAGTGGTGTTTGTAAGAGTGTGTAGCTGAGTAAATGTAAGTATAATGAATTATTCGAATAAGTGAGTAGAATGAATATATAAATCAATAAAATCTGTGCTGGTGGGTAATGTCAATATAAGTCTATAAGCATATTTAATAGTCTTCCATTGATCTTCATCAGCATGTATGAGTAAATGTACACGTATGTGTTTAGATGTGTGTGTAGATCTACAAAGCAGTGACTGGGTTTTTAGAAATTTGTATTGGTGTATCATTCTTTTAAAAATTGTACTCTATATTTTTAGTGAGTGATGAAAAGCTATACTAGTGCATGATCAGGTGTAGCAGATTGTCACGTGGATGATGCCATCAGTGATGTCCTTTGAGATGGCATCAGTGATGTCATCAGTGATGTCACTGACCATGTCATGAATGATGTACTATGTGACATCATCAGCAGTGGATTGCGGGCGCGCGAGTTATAGTTAGTATAACTAACTATAATGGAGGAATTTTAATGGTTTTGTATGAGTGAAATATCCAGCTAACTATAGCACCCCTGAAACCTATATTTTTTTCAGTGAATTTTTAAGGTTTTTTAAATGTTAATTCCTAACTATAAAATACCTGAAATCTATGTTTTTTTCAGTGAATTTCAAAGGTTTTTTAAATGATAATTCCTAACTATACCATACCTGAAATATATGGTTTTTCAGTGAATTTCAAAGGTTTTTTAAATGCTAATTTCTAATTATAATGTTCATTAAGCATATCTTTTTTTCTATCTTTTTTAATTATCATCCCATTCTCTACCTAGTAAAAAACTGCAAATATTACCACTCTTCAATTGATTCCTTCCACCAACAAAATCACCATAAACAAGAACCACAACTAACGTTAATGATATACAAACTAGGCGTTCCCGTAGCAAAAAATCACAAAAACACCACTTCCCCTTATTTTCAACAACCAGCCAAATCTGCAATGCTACCTAAAAAAACAGGCAATATCTCCACTTACCAGCAACAAATTAACATCAACATTTGACTGGCGTAAGGAGGTTGACTCTCTACTGCATGAATTACATCCAACTCACACCCATAGTTAAAGACGATTATGGAATTTTGCCTTGCTGTATTTAATGCAGAGACAATTGTACTCTGTGTCCTCAGATTTTGTTAAAGGATATGACAAAAAGTATTCTTCGGTGTCTGTGCTGACTACTGACTTTGATCTACACTGCGGACAGCAGGGTTCACAACTTGAATTCAGCTTTGGATCTACACTACGGACAGCATGGAATTCAGCCGTGCTTTATTTAATGCAGAGACAATTGTACTCTGTGTCCTCAGATTTTGTTAAAGGATGTGACAAAAAGTCTTCTTCGATGTCTGTGCTGACTACTGCCTTTGATCTACACTACGGACAGCAGGGTTCACAACTCGAATACAGCGTTGGATCTACACTACGGACAGCATGGAATTCAGCCTTGATTTATTTAATGCAGAGACAATTGTACTCTATGTCCTCAGATTTTGCTAAAGGATGTGACAAAAAGCATTTCTCGATGTCTGTGCAGTACAGTAGCCAAGACACATTGTACCAGTGCGGCCCGCCTGGACCACGCATCATCGCAGGGTGTGCACACGCTCAGTTCTTCAGGTACCACTAACTCACTGCACCGTAAATCATCACCACGAGGCCATATTAAGGCACAATTCACAAAACAAAAAACATTGCTAATAGTGTGGCCCCTCCGGACCACACTTCATTGCAGTGTATGTACAAGCTCAAAAGTACTACTAACTCAGTACACCATAAATCATCACAAAGAAGAGTGAACAGTTTAATGTCAGCAATGAGGCGTACTATCACTCAAAAATCAAATTGATACAGAATTCAATAGACAAAAGACATTGGTCCGAATAAGGCCCCCCCGGACCACGCATCATCACAGGGTACATACACGTTAAGCGTCGAAGGTACTACTAACTCAGTGCACCATAAATCATCACCACGTGGCCTTATTAAGGCAGAATTCACAAGGCAAAAAACATTGCTACCGTTGCGCCCTGCCTGGACCACGCATCATCGCAGGCTCCACAGAACCTTGCTTCAGGTGCCACTAACTCAGTGCACCACTTATCATCGCTGGCTGGACACAAACTAAATTACCAATACTGTGCAGCTCTACTCAACGCCAAATGTTCGTGGGCCCTTGCTATCCGCTGCCTCATGCCTACACTGTGGTCATAAGAGCTTACAATTAAATTGACTCTTCATTCATTATTTGCAGAGTGCAGTACCAAACTAAGTATATCGTCCCTCAAACCTACACAATATCCCTTCAGTATCCTTCCTTCAAGAACTTCTTTTATATCAGTTATAGGTTTAGTACAATAATCAAATTCATCCTGCAAGTCCAAAGGGACACTGAATGGCAGTCTACACTGCGGACAGCACAGCTCACAATTTGAATTATAATGTCTCTGAAGCCTACATATTTCGACAATGTATTTCATACATGTTCCATCTTTTATTTGAATCTCGATTATAAATGATGCAGTCCAGTAGGCAACAAACAAATGCTTCCAGTGCAGCCCGCTCGGATCATGCATCGTTGCATGTTGCGTGCACGCTGAGTGCCAGACGTACCACTAACTCAGTGCACCATAAATAATTGCCAGTGGCCTTATTAAGGCAAAATTCAGTGGACAAAAGACATTGCTACCAGTGCAGCCTGCCCGGACTACGCATCATCGCAAGCTCCACACAAGCCGCCCCTGCCTCAGTGCACCACAAGTCATAAACTCTTTACGATAGAATCTGTTGTGTATTTTTTCACATGTAGTGCTCCTACCTTTTTGCAGCACAAGTCATAAACCGTTTATGATGTAATATCTGCATATGATATGATGATTACTATTGTACTTGTTACCAACAGCAACGATTTCCGGAGGGCTGGCTTACACTCACCCCACATTCACCCAGCACAGACATCACTAGACATGTAACCCTTGTAATAAAATGGAGTCGAGCGCACGTGATCGTACCCAGTTGAACTATCTATCTGTGTCTGTGTATTCATTATGTTTGTAAAATGCTGCCCCTGGGCCCTACCACATTACATTGTGCTGTAAACAGCGTATGCAACCATCTTACCTCTGGCAGTAGGAAAAACTTTGGTTATGTAACTTTCTCTCGCTCATTCTACAATTACAAAAGTAGAGACTGGATCATTAGAGTACTGCAACCAAAGTGTATAGTAAATTTATAAGTGTCTGCGATAGCTGGTTTTTTTTTTGTAGCATATTTATGTAGAGCGAAGTTGACCCAAAGCTATTTCAGCGGTTTACATGAGCACCGTATACAAGACATGTTCTGAGGATCAATTCACATCAACAGAATTAGCATCCCTGTCTTTTCATTCCTGTATACTGGACTTTTCTACAAACTAATTCTCTACTATCTATTAGATGTGGAGCTTCAGGGTGCACTATGTCCCGGCACGTGGTGAGAAACACACCAGTGACAGAAAGGTTAGCTGTGAATATTCTCTTCATTGTCACTCTCTCACTCTCTCTCTTCCTCTCTCCTTTGATGGCCGAATGATGCACAATCTTATCTTCCTTTTTAACTAATAGGTTGTGTTTCACGAATTGGCGACCCCCCAACACCACCAGAGCTCAACGTCTGTGGAATCTGCAATGATGCATGGCCATCCTAGCAATGCCAGAGAAGGTTGCTTTAGCACGTGGTGGACCCTCTTTAAAACACGCTGGTGGCACAAGGTGAGCAAAGAAGCTTCTTTCTGCAGCAGCGAGAAGTCTCCTCTGGGCAGTGAGAGTGTATAGTGTGCAGCAACTTGAGTGCGAAGGAATGTACAATCACCTCCTGGCAGTGAGAGTAGATAGGTTGCAGCAGTCTGGGTGCACAGGAACAGGCACTCACATCCGGGCACTGGGAGTGGATGGGGTGCAGCAGTCTGGGTGCGCAGTAATGAGAAGTCACCGCTATGTAGTGGGAGTGCATGGGGTACAGCACCCTGGAAGGAAAAGTGTGCACAGACACCACCTTGCAGTGGGAGTTGATGGAATACAGCAGTCTGGGTGTGAAGAGGCGTAACGCAGAAATATACGTGTGCAGTTGTATGTACTCTGCAATTACTAATTGTATGCTTTCTTTCAGATCACTAACCTTGAGGCAGCACTATAACACAGCACGTTGTTGGACACACACCGGTGGCAAAAGGTGAGCTGTGAAGATTTTCTCCAGTGTCAACACTCCCTCTCCTGCTCCATTTATTCCTTTCTCTCTCACACACTTTCAATATCTTCCTTTCTCTCCTCCTCTCTCTCTCTCATTCTTTCTTTCTCTCTCTTCCTCTCTTCACTCTTTCTCTCTCTCTCTCTTCCTCTGTCTCACACTGTTTCTCTTTCTCTTTTCAAGTTATGAACCTTGCTGTCCACAGTGCAGATTTATAAATCAAGGTTGAATTCAACTCTGTCTGCAGTATAGATCAAAAGCAGAAATCAAATTGTGAGCTCTGCTAAATGCAGTGTTTGCAACAGATAAGCAGAGCTGCCTAGGTGCACAAGGCCTTCAATTAAACATGGTGCGAACAAACGATATTGTCCTGTATAATGACGTGATCTTTCACCTCATTCTGTCTCATCTCTGTATCATTTCAAAGACCTGCTGGACCATACTGTAGATCTGAGCCAGCAGGCACTTCCCTACAGACACCTCTTCAGCGCGGGCCTATGAGAGGGGTGGGATGCATCAGGCACACTGCACACGTGCGAATAAGCAATATTGCCAAGTGTTATCTTAATTTGTGATCTTTGGCCTCATTCAGTCACATATCTCTCTCATTTTAAATACCATCTGTACCATTAGGTAGGCCTAAGCCTACGGGCAGGGCTGCCCTACAGACTCCTGTTGGGGGTGATTCTGGGGAGGGGTGGGGTGCATTACCCTGAGTGTGCATGTCAGAAAAAGCGATCGTGTCGTCCGTAATGATGTAATCTCTCACTTCATTCAATGACATCGATCTCATATTAAAGACCTACTGGGCCATACTATAGACGTCAGCCATCAACAAGCGCTGCTCTACAGACACATGGCGTTGGCTTTTAGGACACTTTAGTTAGCTCCTTACTGAGTGTACATGCACACAGGCTCCCACCACTGCATTACACGCGAACATTAAGCATCCAGCATACGCTCTATTCCTATGTATATAAACAATACCATAATATATTATTATTTAACCTTGTGTTTTCTTGTGCACTCCAACTCCTCTTTGAACCACGATTACCACTAACGATTGATCATACTTCATAAACGAAGGATGCACTCAGCTCCTATTTTCTATCAAGCTTAAAATAAATATTCATTTACCTCTAAAAATTTCCACCATTAAATTATTTCTCTCTTTAGAGAAAATTATTCATTGGTTGAAAGGGGCTGAGCGGCAACTCTCGCCCGCGATGATGCCCTGAGCACTCTAACACCTACCATTGCAGTATCAAGACACCCTACCATTGTGGAGCCCTGCTCTTCTATACAAATATACCCCGGACTGAGAGCTTGCACCAACATGTCGTAGGACACCAGTGGTGGCAGGTGAGCGGTGAAGCCTCAGTGTTCAAGACCTACAATTGAGCAGATTGCGGGGTACGGACTGGGGTGCAGCACTCTGGGTGCACAGGTGCATAAAAGCAATTTTCCAGTAAGTAATAATGTAGGACTATATTATCAAACAATGGCGATAACATTATCACCACTTTAGCGTCAGGAAACTGCCGCTAAAGCAACGATAAGGCGTTGATAATATGCCCTTGTGAATTCCCATAGAATTCCAGGCTCACACCAAAACATGAGCTTCTAAGAGAATTCACAACACCATACTATGAACCCCATATCGTCGCCTTAGCGTCGGTTTCCTGCCGCTAAAACTGTAATAATGTTATCGCCCTTCCTTCATAATATGGCCCAAAATATCCGGCTTCATGCATTTTATTTCATTTAATTTTAAGGACTTCTTAAACCACACTCTATCTCGCAGATCCCTGCGTCATAGACAAATGAGTGACAGACAGTAAACACTAGAGTCTGAGTGCAATAGGCTGTCACTCTATCTCCTCCTGCCTCCACTCTTTTAACTCTCCCTCCCCTTCTCACTTCCACCCACTGCCCCTCCCTTACATTTTCACTATGGTCCTTTCATTCAACATTGCTTTCTTTACCTCTTCCACATAGCACACATACTTATATTTTATTTTTGTGTTGCAGTTTACCTACGCTGCTTCCACTGGAGACCAACCCATGTTTTTTTATTATACTGGTCTGTTAAAGCTACATTTTTATTTATTTCTGTTTTAATAAAGGTTACTTAAAAAAAAATAATAACTGAGTGTATACATCTTCTTTTTCTGACAACACTTGACTAATATTTATTGTGATAATCATCTGTTTATAGAACATTTTAAAATCAATACTATTTAACATTACAGTGCACCTACAAAAAATCATGTAACTAACTGTTACACACATAAATCATGGAAATCTATACAAGCCCAAGAGTTCTATGAGTGTATCACTTTATAACACCATAAGTACTGCCCATGTGATTCCAAAACTAATAAGGCACTGCCTAGCACCACCGAGGCTTCAGTGACTGCCGAGGCACACCCTGCATATTTCAATAAAAATCCTAAGTATGACGATCCCCGGACTTAATTTGGCCTCAAACAATTACTAAATAATACCTGGGAAGGTGGCGCTCTACTAGACTGCAAAACGTCTCTGTACCCTTCCACAACCAATTCACATGTGACATTAAGACAGTACTTAATTTGTAAAAGAATAAGTGCCAGGGCTCAAAGTTTTACTAAGAAAACAATGGTGTTTATGACTAGAAGTGTAATACCCTGACTGACTCTCTACCAGCTCTTCTACCTTTTCAGAAGTGCTGGCTGTAGATAAGTCATCATATTAACCTTGGGGTCTCTATATGATATTGAGGAAACCAAAAAAAGACGACAGAGCGCTGTCTACATTATGAGCAACAGGAGTACACAACTCTTAGAATTAACCTCAAGCGAGGGTACGAACAGCAGTCAATGGCGTTACAAAACCCCTTGTACAACTTGCCTACTCTGTACTTAACAATGGGAAATTCTTTATCAATCCCAATCAGACACTGCTGTTTCACAATTTGTTAAATGCTTCACAGTGTGGGCATCACTAAATACTTTGTCGCTATTTAATTGGAAAACAGGATTGTAGACATTCCAAAACATAGAGACTCGTAATTTTACCATAAAAAAAGTACCACCTACCACTAATTTTTATACTCCCTGGGGACCCCATCCCCTGGAGTCCATATACAACGTAGGGGACCGTGGGGGGAACCCCAATGCCCCCATAGTCCCAGTCTGCTCCCTGCGTCCTTCGGAAGCCGTCATTGCTTTTCCACACGGGGAGTTGCTAACATGCAGCTCACCGTGGGGTAAAGCAATCTACTTTGCATTTTGAAAGAGAGAGCAGGTTTCCCTGCTCTCTCTTTCAAAATCCAAATCAATTTTGCTATGACAGAGCGGGAGCCTTGGCTCTCATCCTGCCATAGCAAACAGCAGAATCCTGAGGGTGGGCGCCTGCCCCTGGGGAGTGGCGGTCCCCAGGGCCATTGATGTCTTCAGGAGAGGGGCCACCTGGCCCCCTCCCACAATATAAAAAGCCCCAGGGTGCTCATCCCTGTGAAGTGGGGGGCCTTTGAGCCCTATACCCATTTTATTGAAAGCCCCGGGGCTGGGAAGGACCTTTGAGCCCCCCCACACCCATTTATTTTGTAGCCCCGAGGGATAACGGTCTCCGGAGCTAGGGAGCTCATCTGGGCCCCCAATCACATTTAATATTTTAGCCCCCAAGCATTGTCCCCCCAGGGGCTAATTTTTAAACAAGCACGAGAGCACACGCTTCATTGGTTCTTGTTTTTTACGGCAGAACCGAAAACCCTGCGCACATTTTTCCGTTTTTTCAACAACCAAAAAAAATACGTCCCTGGGGGTCCTTGTGGGACCCCCTAAGCAGGTCTAGAGGGTCAGGATGTTTCTACCCTGCCCCCTTTATACATTTTGCACATTTGTTCCAAATTTGCGATCTCTTATTGTGAGAGCTGAACTCAAGCAACCTGTAACAAATGCAGGGGTTCATTGCTGTGACTCTAAAAGGTGCATCACGTGTGAATACCTTTTACAAACATCATCAGTTACTAGTTATGTTACCAGAAGGACCTATGCAATAAGGCAGCATCTTACATGTGGCTCAACATGCATTATTATGTGATTCAGTGCCAACGGCAAAGCTGTAAAAAACAATATGTAGGCCAAACAGTGAATGACCTCCGCACACGATTCAGGAACCACAAATCAGCAATAATTAATAAGAAAATTGACCAGCCTGTAGCCAATAATTTTAACCTTGTGGATCATTCACTATCAGATTTGAAGATTTTCCCTGTGGAACATGTCTCAAAGGAAGAACTACTGGACTCCAGGGAAACCTTCTGGATGTACCGTTTAAAATCATTGCATCCAGATGGACTGAACATTACTGACAATACAACCTGATTACTGCATATCTCAAGAACTCTCAGGACTGCATTGATTCCACATTCCAAATGGAATCTTCACTCATGATGCTTTTTGAAAATTCAGCTGTGTCATTTGTGCAGCCACTGAGCTTACCATCTTGAAACTACCTGAGGATGGCGGAAGCTGAAACGTTGTAGTGGAAATATTTTTTTTTTCTTTGGTGAATCTATCTGTTTGATTCACTTCTTTCTTGGATATAAATATATATATATACAACAAAAACACAGAAGCACACCAAATGGTTGTAACTCTCAACCACACTCAGTTATCTGTTGTTTAACCAGTCAAAATGAATGCGCTTCTGAAGAATTTCACAACAATTGTTGCATCAGGTCCCTTGCATAGCTTTGTTCCATTTCATTACAGAAAGAGAACATCAGCAGCCGATGTACGTTTCACGCTCTGGGCTTTCTCAAGGCTTACATTCAAATTACTGTTTTTGGAAATTATGAAATACAATCACTTCCTGGGTGATCGAAACACAGTTCCAATCAAATGCAATACCTTGTAATTAGTCCAGTATACCGGGTAGATTATATGCCCACCTAGCAACCAAGTCAATGGTTAAGGTGTCCCCGTTGCTCAACTCTTGTCATGAACTTTGGAGGGCTCTTTACTCCTCAACGAGCATGGTACCCTGATAAGTCCTCTCTTAGTTAAAGAAGCAATTCGTGCAACTCGTTTCTGCAAACGTGAAAAAAACTAAGGTTACAGGGACATTATAGTTAGGAAATTGAATTTTTATAAAACCTTAGGAATTCACTGCAAAAACCAAAATTTCCACGCACATTACAGTTAGGCTGATGTAATATGTGATGTCAACAGCAGTACATTGCGGGGGCGCAAGTTATACTTAACTCAACTAACTCAAATGGCTGAATTTCTCTGGTTTTGTACGAGTGAAATGCCAACTAACTATAACGGTACTGAAACCTGGTTTTTTCCATGATTTTCTATGGGTTTTCTATGGTTTTTGAGTGAATTTCAAAGGTTTTTAAATGCTAATTTCTTACTATAATGTTTCTGAAACCTATGGTTTTTTCCAGTGAATTTCAACGGTTTTGTAAATGCTAGTTTCTAACTATGCCTAAAAAGGTAGGACATGTGCAGAAAGAGGAAAAAGAGACGCAGAAAGAAGCAAGAGAAATGCACAAAGAAGCAAGAGTAGAGAAATAGAGAAGAGGGGTGCAGAAAGAGGCACGAGGGATGCAGAAATTTGCAAAAGAGGTGCAGAAAGAAGCAAGAGCAGTGCAGAAAGAACCAACAGATGTGCAAAAAGAGGCAAGAGGGGTACAGAAATAGGTAGGAGAGGTGCACAAAGAGGCAAGAGGGGTACAGAAAGAAGCAGGAGGGGTGCAGAAAGAAGGAAGAGAAATGCAGAAAGAAGCAACAGACGTACAGAAAGAGGCAAGACAGGTGCAGAAATAGGCAGGAAAAATGCAGAAAGAGGAAACGGTGCAGAGAGAGGCAAGAGAGGTGCAGAAAGAGGGAACAGGGGTACAGAAAGATGCAAGAGTTGTGCAGAAAGGGGGAGAGGGTACAGAAACAGGCAAGAGAGATACAGAAAGAAGCAATTGAGGCACAGAAAGAGGCAACAGAGGTGCATAAAGACACAAGAGAGGTGCAGAAACATGCAAGAGAAGTGCTGATAGAGGCAACATAATTGCTGAAAGAAGCAACAGAAGTGTAGGATGAAGCATGAGAAGTGCAGAAAGAGGCAAGTATGGAGCAGAAAAAGGCAAAAGAGGTACAGAAAATGGCAAGAGAACTGCAAAAAGAGGCAAGAGGGATGCAAAAAAGGGAAGTAGGTTACATAACAAATAAAGAAAGGTTCAGCAAGAAGCAAGAGCAGTGCAGAATGAACCAACAGAGGTGCAGAAAGAGGCAAGAGTGGTAATAAAAGAGGCAAGAGAAGTGCAGAAAGAAGCAAAAGAGGTACGGAAAGAGGCAAGAGAACAGCAGAAAAAAGCAAAAGAGGTGCAGAAAGAGGTAGGAGAGGTGCACAGAAAGGCAAGAGGGGTACAGAAAGAGGCAAGAGAAGTACAGAAAGAAGAAACAGAGGTGCATACAGAGGCAAGAGAGGTTCAGAAGCAGGCGGGAAAGGTGTAGAAAACAGGGACAGGGGTGCAGAAAGAGGCAAGAAGAATACATAAATTAGCAAAAGAGATGCAGAAAGAAAAAAGAACAGTACGGAAAGAACCATCAGAGGTGATGAAAGAGGCAAGAGTGGTACAGAAACAGGCAAGATAACGGCAGAAAAAAGCAAGAGAGATGTAGAAACAGAAAGGAGAGGTACACAAAGAGGCAAGAAGAGTACAGAAAGACACAAAAGGGGTGCACAAAGAAGTAAGAGAAGTGCAGAAAGAGGCAACAGAGGTGCTTAAAGAGGCATGAGGGGTGCAGAAAGAGGCAAGAGAAGTACAGAAAGAAGCAACAGAGGTGCAAAGAGGCATGAGAGGTACAGAAACAGGCAGGAAGGGTGCAGAAAGAGGGAACGGGGTACAAAATGATGCAAGAGGGATACAGAAATTTGCTAAAGAGGTGCCGATAGAAGCAACAGCAGTGTTGAAAAAACCAACAGAGGTGCAGAAAGAGGCAAGAGGAGTCCAGAAAGAGGTTGGAGAGGTGCACAAAGAGGCAAGAAGGGTACACAACGAGGCAAGAGAGGTACAGAAAGAAGGAACAGGGGGCAGAAAGAGGCAAGAGAGGTGCAGAAAGAGGGGAGAGGGTGCAGAAAGAAGCAAGAGAGATACAGAAAGAAGCAAGTGAGGTGCAGAAAGTGACAACAGAGGTGCATAAAGACACATGGGAGGAGCAGAAACAAGCAAGAAAAGTGTAAAAAGAGGAAAAAGAATTGCTGAAAATAGCAACAGTGGTATAGGAAGAAGCATGAGAAGTGCAGAAAGAGGCAAGTGCGGTGCAGAAAAAGGCAAGAGAGGTGCAGAAAATGGCAAGAGAACTCCAAAGAGAGGCAAGAGGGGTGCAAAAAAGGGAAGAAGGGTGCATAACAAATCGAGAGAGGTTCAGAAAGAAGCAAGAGCAGTTCAGAATGAACCAACAGAGGTGCAGAAAGAGGCAAGAGTGGTACTGAAAAAGGCAAGAGAACAGCGGAAAAAAGCAAGAGAGGTGCAGAAAGAGGTAGGAGAGGTGTACAAAAAGGTAAGAGGGGCACAGAAAGAGGCAAGATAAGTACAGAAAGAAGCAACAGAGTTGCTGAAAGAGGCAAGAGAGGTGTAGAAACAGGCAGAACAGCTGTAGAAAGCAGGGACAGGGGTGCAGAAAGAGGCAAGAGGGATATAGAAATTTGCAAAAGAGATGCAGAAAGAAGCAAGAACAGTGCAGAAGGAACCATCAGAGGTGAAGAAGGAGGCAAGAGTGGTATAGAAAGAGGCAAGAGGAGTGCAGAAAGAAGCGAAAGAGGTGCAGAAAGAGGTAGGAGAGGCGCACAAAAAGGCAAGAGGTGTACAGAAAGAGGTAAGAGAAGTGCAGAGAGAAGAAACAGAAGTACGGAAAGAGGCAAGAGAGGTGCAGAAGCAGGTAGGAAAGGTGCAGAAGGCAGGGACAGGGGTGCAGAAAGAGCAAAGATGGATACAGAAATTTGCAAAAGTGGTGCAGAAAGAAGCAAGAACTGTGAAGAAAGAACCATCAGATGTGAAGAAGGAGGCAATAGAGGTACAGAAAGAGGCTAGGGAAGTGCAGGTGCTTAAGAAGCAGGGGGGTACAGAAAGAGGCAAGAGAAGTACAGAAAGAAGCAACAGAGGTGCAAAAGAGGCAAGAGAGGTGAAGAAATAGGCAGGAAAGGTGAAGAAAGAGGGAACAGGGGTGAAGAAAGATGCAAGAGGGATACTGAAATTTGAGAAAGAGGTACAAATAGAAGCAAGAGCAGTGCTGAAAAAAACAACAGAGGTGCAGAAAGAGGCAAGAGGCATCCAGAAAGAGGTTGGAGAGGAGCACAAAGAGGCAAGAAGGGTACAGAAAGAGGCAAGAGAGGTACAGAAAGAAGGAATAGAAGTGCTGAAAGAAGCATCAGAGGTGCTGAAAGAGGCAAGAGAGATGCAGAACAAAGCAAAAGAAGAGAGTGAGGTTCAGAAATAGTCAAGAGAAAAGCAGAAAGTGCCAAATGATGTGCAGAAAGAGTCAAGAGAGGTATATAAATAGGCAAGATAAGTGCAGAAAGAGGCCCTTGAGGTGCAGAAAGAGGCACTAGAAGCACAGAATGAGGGAATGAGGCAAGAGAGTTACATAAAGAGGCTTGAGTAGTGAAGGAAGGGTCAAGAGAAGTGTAGAAAAAGGCAAGAGAGGTGCAGGAGGAAGAGAATGAGGTACAGAAAGAAGCAACTGAGGTACAGAAATTTGTAAGAGGATGCAGAAAGAAGCAAGAGCAATGCAGTAAGAAACAACAGAGGTACAGAAGGAGGCAAGAGGGGTGCAGAAAGTGGCAAGAGCGGTGCAGAAAGAACCAAGAGATGTGCAGGAAAAGGGAAGAAGGGTGCAGAAAGAGGCACAGGGATACAGAAAGAAGAAAGAGGAGTGCAGAAAGAAGCAACAGAGGTGCTGAAAGGCACGAAGGGTGCAGAAAGAGGCAAGAAAAGTAGAGAAAGAAGCAACAGAGGTACAGAAAAAGGCAAGAAAGAGTGAAGAGATTTGTAGAAAGAGGCAAGAAAGTTGCACAAAGATGGATGAGGGATGCAGAAAGAAGCAAGTGAGGTGTAGAAAGAGGCAAGAGAGGTGCAGAAAGAGGCAAAAGAGGGGCAGAACAGGGAAAAGAAGTACATAAGAGAGATGCTGAAAAAAGCAACGGAGGTGTAGAAAAAACCGAGACAAGTGAAGAAAGAGGCAAGTGAGATGCAGAAAGAGGCAAGAAAGGTACAGAAAGAGGGAAGACGTGTGCCGAAAGAAGCAAGAAAAGTGCAGAAAGAGGCAAGACATTTGGAAAAAGAAGCATGGGAAGTGCAGAATGAAGCAACAGGGGTACAGAAAGAGGCATGAGAAGTGCTGAAAGAAGAACAGAGGTGCAAAAGGAGGCAAGGGTGTTGCAGAAACAGACAAAAGAGGTACTGAAAGAGGGAATAGTGGTGTAGACAGAGGCAAGAGAGATGCAGAAACAGGTAAAAGTGGTACAGAAAGAGGCAATAGGGTACAGAAATTTGCAAGAGAGGTACAGAAAGAGGGAAGAAGGGTGCAGTAAGAGGCAAGACAGTGCAGAAAGAGGCAAGAGAGGTGCAGAAAGAGGGAAGAAGGATGCAGAAAGAGGCAAGAGGGATACAGAAAGAACCAAGTGAAGTACAGAAAGAGGCAACAGAGGTACAGAAAGAGGCAAGAGAGGTGCAGAAAAAGAAAGAAATGTGCAGAAAGAAGCAACAGAAATGTAGGAAGAGGCAAGAGGCTTAGGAAGAAACAAGAGTGGCTTGCATACCATTAGTACCAATTTAATACCCACATTTAGCAATAAGTAACATGTGACCATTCTAGGTTTGTAAAGGGCCTTCCACCACACGGTAACACGTGTTGCTGCAGTTTCGGTAACATTTGAGCCGTTTGAGCTAGAGACAAGGCTTTTTTGTTCAAATCTGCAGATTAGGGAGAAGATGATGGAATATGAGGCTAATGCAGAAAACGTATAATTGTGCTAAAGTCGGTGCAGCCAAACAGTCACATAAGTCCAGTGGCCATGCTCATACCTCTTACTAGGTCCAGAAATGCTCCTAAGGGATTCCTTCTTTTATTTGTCTCATTGAGTTCGTAGTTTAGCTTTTAGGGAAACGAGGAAGACTAAACCTGAGATTACCACTCCACAACACAGACTACCATACTACATAATTCCTCTCCATAACACATAATCCCACTCTATATAATTCCTATAAACTAAATACCACATACTTTCTATCCACATAATTTCACTGCACAACATACCACACAATTCCACTACAGAAAACGTACATCCACTCCACTCCAAAAAACATTAGTAAAAAACGTTTACATTTACAATGCCAATAGCTCTATCTCTCGCAAATAATAATAATAATAATAATAATAATACCGACATTTGTAAAGCGCACAGCTACCTCCGCAGGAAGTGTCCCGGCGCTGTCCGTATACCGCTTTGGAACCCTTCCTGGCTTCCCTGTGAGGTGTCCACTCCTGGGCACCCCCCAGGTACGGCCAGGCATCCCAGCGCTGTTGGGGCCGTTGTGGAGATTAAGCAAGCTATTGCCCAGAGTTGCAGAATGGGGCCCATGATTAGAATAGGCACCGAGGCGAGAGTTATCAGGTCCGAGGAAATTCAGACCAAGACCTGCCGAGGCGGGAATTGAACCCTGGTCCCAAGCCAGACCTCTGCATCAGGGTCTGCCGCTCTAACCATTGAGCCACACTTCTCCACAAATGCGGGTGCTTGGCCTCTGACCAGCGCTCAGGAACTCCGCTGCGTAGGACTAAGACGAGGTACCAGGAGGGCTTCTTGTGCCGGAAAATCTCTCAGGAGTAAAGTGGACTCCATCCCCATCCTGTAGTCTGCCAGGAGGTGTGTTTGCAGAGTGGTGGAGAAAGGGGGGTTGGCCTAAAAAACGTCTTAGCAATCCCACTGTGTGGGGCTTACTGGAGGTAACAGGAGGGGTAGTTGGCCCCCAAGAACATCCTTGGGGGCCAACTGCCCCTCCTTTTACCTCCAGTAGGTCCCACATAGCAGGATTGCTAAGTTCTCATAGCTGGCTACGCCCCCTTTGCCCACCACTCTGCAAACTTGTTCCCTGGTGTGCTTCTGGATGGGGATTGAAGTCTGTTTCGCTGATGGGGGTCCTTAGGGGCCAACTATCCTACCTCTTACCTCCAGTAAGCCCCACACATTGGGATTGGTGAGAGATGATGGACACAGGTCACGCCTCCTTTCTCCACCACTCTGCAAATGCACCTCCTGGCATGCTCTTGGTTCGGGGATTAAATCCCCCTACCTCCTGAGGGTCCCAAGCGGCCAACTAGCCTTCCTGTTATCTCTAGTAAGCCCCACATAACTGGATTGCTGAGAGATGGTCCAAGACCATGCCCCCTTTTTACACCACTCTGCAAACAAGCCTCCTGGTGCACTGCTGCTCGGGGGATGAAGTTCACTTTAACCTTGAGGTCCTCAGGACACAATAGGACCTCATCGCCCCACCAGCAATGCGCTAAGAGGTTCGTTTACATGGTGGTGTAAAAAGGGGCGTGGCCTTGGATCAGCTCTCAGCAATATAGCTATGTGGGGATTACTAGAGGGACCTGGTGGCCCCTAAGGACTCTTAAAGATATAGGAGACTTCATCCCCAACTTAGAACACACCAGGAGGTGCATTTGCAGAGTGGTACAGAGAGGCGGCGGGCCTCCAGCGAGATACCGGCTTTTCTTTAAAAATATATATTTTTAGAAGGGGGACTGTGTGGCCCCCCTTCTTTTAGTAATTTCTAGGGCCCTGGGAACCCCATCCCCCAAAAAATGGGAAAGGGGCCATGCGGCCCTCCTCCCGAGGCCGTTTTGGGCCCCGTGGGACATGGGCTCTTTTTTTCTTCTTTTTTTATGTTACAGGAAGGGGGCATGTGGCCCCCCTTTCCTGGGCCACCTCTGGCCTTGGAGATGCCATCCGCCAGATCCTAACCTCAGTATTTAAACAAAATTGTAAATACCGGAGGTGGCCCACGTGTCCTCCCTTCTCTTGGCCACTACTGGCCCCGGAGTCCCCATCCCCCGGGACTGGCCCTCAAGTTGTGGACCGTGGGGGAAGCCCCAGTGCCCCCACATTCCCAACCGGCTCCCTGCATCCTGGCATTACTTTTGGGCAAGGGGAGCAGCTGACATGCAGCTCCCCTTGCCTAAAAGCAATTCTGCTTTGCTTTGTTGAAGCGAGAGCAGGTTTACTGCTCTCGCTTCAACAAAGCAAAGCATTGTTTGCGATAACTACCTACTGGCATGCCCCAGCGCATAATAAACTAAGCCAGAGGGAGGTGGCGGTCCCCGAGGCTGCAGGGCCCCCGCATATAAATTCCCCATTGCCCCTGGGACCTGGCACACCCGGGGGCTTAAAGAAACAAAGCACGTTAGCCCTCGCTACATAGAGTAGTAATGGCATTACCTCTTGTAGCTTCATACTGATACAATATGCTGTGCATTCCTTTTTATTAGACCTCTTCCTGAAATAGTCTGTACAATCCCTGCATGTTGTTTAAAGGCTTTCCCGAGGGATATTTTAGTTTTCAAAAGGATTCAGCAGACATTACCAGTGTTTCTTCTTTGGCACGCATAATTGCCAGTCATGTCACAGTGATTTATAAAGCTCCCAGACCCCTTAATTATGGGTTCATTTGTATGAAATGTATAGTGGAGGCTTCTCTATATGACTAGTCATGCAACGGTAATCCCTTTGCTAGACAGGCAGGTATAACGCCCACATGGGCAAATATGATACACAGTTGAAACCGTTAGCTGCAAATGGACCGAAAGGTGCTGGTCTACCAGGGCCGAGGACTGGAGGGAAAATTCCAATTAGAGGGTTGAGCATAAGAAACCAAAGGAGGAATAAAAAAACTTAAACCCCACGAGTACTAGGGTGAATTGGCTGAATAAAAAGTGATCACCCAAGTGGGATACGCAAGTCATGACACACCTGCAATGTGATGGTGTCAATGTAAAATACCCATAGAAAGAGTTGAAACGTACACAGTCTGAAGAGACTGAAACAAGCAGCTATAGTGCTGAATGGGTAACAGAAAATAAAAGGCAAGAGGTGCTGTATGTCTTATTTCATACAAGGTGATTCACCCATTTGGTGCCAATGAAGAAAAATGTGGGGAGCCTGTGCTGTTGTCACTGACATACCCAGGTCGACCCTTCCTTTCCTCTTGCAATGAAGACAGAAAATAATACATGTTAAAATCACAATATCTTAAAATCAATAGAACATTGTCTCAAAGATGAAGATATACGGAAGTGCTTAAAAGGGCAAACTCAAATCAAAAAACTATTTTTAAAATAGTTATCGCTTTCACTATCCCAAAATCATTGCAACAAGAGATTCTCCCATCGCAGTCTCTTTGCGATAGCATAGCAGACTACTTCGAACAGAAGGTTCAAGCATTGCAGCTAGAATTTACTGTATCCCCTGGTCCCTCCACCAGCAACAATGTCGTCTCAGGCAAAGATAGTCTGACTCTACAAACATTTGAGCCTATTAGCCTGGAACAATCTCGCCAGGTGAATCTTGCCATTAAATCTGGCTCCCGCTTTGAACCCGTCCTCCCTAAATTTTACACCCTATAATTGATACTGTAAATTAAATCCTAAACAAAATAATTAATGCCTCTCGGTCATCAGCGAATATCCTTACAGAATGACAGCTTGCAGCAGTCAAGACATTACAAAAGAAACAACTTGCTGAGCCCACCATCCTCACTAATCTCTGACCTATATCCTTACACCCATGTCTTAGCAAGATCACCTAAAAATGTATTAACCTCCAACTCACTACCTACCTGGAAGAAACAAACATCCTACACCCTAACCAATCTGGTTTCAGACTCCAGCATTCAGCAGAATGACCCCTACTGTACGCGGCTGAATCTCTCAAAGCTGCCTTGATCACGGAAAGAATGCAGTACTTGTTTTATTAGATCTATCAGCCGCATTCAACATGGTCTCACATGTCATTTTCCTAGACTCGTCTCGAATCTTACGGCATCTCCCACATAGTCCTGACTTGGCTTAAAGGATGCTTGCAGAAACGCATACAAGTCATCACCCTTGGCCACTACAAGTCAACAGAAAAATCCCTGATTTCCGTTGTCCCTCAGGGGTTCCTTTTCAGCCTGGTGCTTTTACATGACCCCATTGATTAGTGTGATATTGTCCTTTAACATTGAGACTATCTCATATGCGGACGATACGCAGTTAATCGTGGTCCTAGATAAAAACACCACACAGGTGGAAGGAAAATTCTGCTCATGTCTCACTGCAATTTGCCAATGGATGAAAACCAACCATCTAAAGTGCAACTCAGAAAAGACGAAAATCCTACCATTGGGACAAGGGAACGCCTTCTCTCCCAATATATGGTGGCCAGCTGACACTCCTCCACCAAATACAGTAAAAGTAGCTAGAAACCTGGGAAGTAAATTTGATGCTGCACTATCCTTCTACCATCAATCATTAGCAGTAGCTGGTACCTGCTTTCCAATTATAAAATCACTCAAAACTTTTAAAAATGTGCTCCCCATTTGAGCTAGAAAGGCAGTTGCTGTGGCCCTAATGACGTCTAGATTGGACTACTGCAACAGCCTCTATGCAGAGTCCAACAAGTCGACATTAGGAACACTACTCTGGCTACCTATCCATAAAAGAGTTCTATTTAAGATTCAGATCATCACCGTCAGAATATTTCACTCTCCAGGACCACAATATCTCCGGTCCACATTAGTGCATTATCTACCTCTGCGGATCCTTAGATCATCAAACCGCCAATCTGATAAAACCACCAGCATTGAGATATGTCTCAAAAAGAGGAAAATCGATTGCAGTGATAGGCTTCAAAGCATGGAACCAACTCCCCAACCACCTCCATCATATCCAATGTGAAACTCTCTTCAGGAAGGCCCTGAAAACGTAGATCTTTTCAGCCTCCGGCGCCCTATGCAGAGCACTTATCTAACTCCTCTTTTCACCCACAGATACCCAGTTTATGTTCCAACTCAGCAATCCACCTAGCGATATGATGCTCCCTGGAGTTGCAGTTGCGCTTTACAAGTGTCTGATTACATTACATTAAAAAGAGATACACGGATTAAGGGTTGACAAGTTGTGTATGTGGACACAATGTGTGAGTAAAAGGTGTGGAGTAGTGTGAACAGGGCAGAAACATAATACATGTGTACATATTGTGCTGTTGGACATAATATTCCTCATCGAGCTTTATCCCCAATTACTCATTCAGGTTAAGTCCCCCTGGACTCTTGGTTTTGAGATAAAAGATGCTTAACCATATCCAGGGCTAGTGCTATGATGAAAACACAGTGAAAACATACACATCCTATGATTGGCATGACCTACCCTACAAGTCCCTAGTACATAATAGGTCAGGGAATTAAAACTACCTTTAAGTCCCTAGTATATTATAGGGCATTGCACTTTAGAGACCGGCAGCCCTTTTGTGCACTTGTATGTGTGCACTGCTGAGAGCCTGAGGTCATTTTAAAAACAGCCCGGTGTTGAAGAACTGTTTTTAAATGTAAATTGTGCTCAAACTCGACTTTGGTAGTAGGGCACTTAAAATAAATATACTACAATATTTTCGATCTTAGATACCCCCAGGGTGTCCCAAGGTTGGGGAGGTCAGGTAATTATAAGGAGGACCCTTATAAAAGATGTTTTATATGCCCTGGGTACAGATAAACTGCATAATTTACTTCCCCCACTGTAGTAAAGTGCTTCCCAAAATCATATTTTGTGCTAGGAGCACTGTAGTGTTAGGGAGGATCTACATTATTTTTGTATGTTCAGAACCCCTAAAGTCGCCTGTAGATATCCCTGGGGTGGGGGCTCATGTAGCTATAAGCAGGGTCCTCGCTAAAATAGAAACATTAGGAACAACCCCTCATGACAAATACGAAACTAGTGAGATGAACTGAACTCCACACCATGATGGCTGCAATACAGCTCGGCTCCGCCACCCACCCCGCCCAAAATAACGATAAACTCTATGCAAATATTACAAATATATACAACACACCAGCAAAGTAACAGGGTAAAACATTTTATTAAACAACTATTTACATAACTATTTTATACTTTTTGTTGCCCGATCCGGCTAGCTCAATCGATCGAGCATGAAACTCATGCACTCTGATGGTTCAAAGTTTTGAGGAGTGCTTGTAACACTGTCTGAAGCCTATTTGCACTTGCTTCAGCTTCACTATTCTCAAAGTAAGTGGGGGCTGTTTGAGGACGTGACTGCATTTGTGAACAATGTGATGCGGGGTCACCCTGAACCGCTTGACGGAGGCCCCCGAGGGACGGTGTGATGGCGCGGACTCGGAGGGGGCACTTGGCTCCGGCCCCCTCCCCAAGTCGTGTTCTCCTGGTGTAGCCTGAGATCGCCCCCGACGTAGGTGGCCGGCTCCCGGGATCAAGCGGAACTTTTTGCCTTTTGGTAACTCTTCCATTCTTGACCTTGTCCCACAATCCGTTTCACCTAAAGACACGCTGTAGTGGGGCGCCCCTTTACCATTTCAGTTGCCATTCCGCCCGCTTTTGCTACACTGTGCCTCTTCCGCTATTCAGCTGCTTACCGCCCGCTCTTTCGACTACAGCGTCTCGCTCACCATGTAGTTGAGTTGCTCCCGCTCTTGCGGTGCAGCGATAGGCGGCTGCCACAGGACTCTCAAAATGGCGGCCGGCTCTTCAGATTTGGGCGTGGTCCACTAAAATGGCCCTGCGACACCTTGGAACTCGGACGCTTGTCTGCTAGAGCTTGGGCTCCATTCTCGAAAGCGTCCCCTCAGCCTTGAAGATTCTACAAAAGTCTTGGGGGCCCCCGACTCCCGCAGGCTTCTGGTGGGGAGCGGCTAGCATTATTGCTCGTGGAATGGCCGCGACGGAGCTACGAAATGGTGGTGCTCTCATGCTAACGCCAGCTTCAGTCTGAAACATCCAGAAACACTGTAGACTACCAATTCGATCAGTTCCGGTAGCGCCCCAACGTGACCCGGTAGAGAAGAACTAGCCCTCCCCTCTTTGACTGATGGTTCTTGTTGCCTGTCCCTTCTGTTGTCATTTAACAGAACTATTTAGCCTGCTGAAAGGGGTTGTGTTCCGACCGCTGGTTGGTGGAGACATTTTGACTATATTCTGGACCTGCGTTGTCGCGTAATGCGTCATATGACGCGCCGCGTTAGCGCATCCGGAAGTGATCCGGGGCGCGACGCGCAGCGCGTAACGTAAGCATAACAGGTCATGTGACTTGTTAATAAAACTTTTCATTGGTTCATTTTACTTTTCTTATTCTAATGATGAAAGGCTTGGTCATATGACCTAAAAATTACGCTTTTTATTACTTTCGAACATTATTTTTTCTTAAATATATGTTATAATGTTCCAGGCTAATGTATTTTCCCGGAAAATTTACAACTGTCCTGCAAGTAAAATATATTCCTTTTTCGAGAAAAAGGGCGTTTCTTCGTCCCATGACGGAGCCGTTGAGCAAAAGAGGGTCGGCCTGCTGTCTTAGTCGCCGATACGCCTGAATATGAGACTCTTATCGATCACTTTATGTTGCAGGAGTAGAAAACACAACAGCCCTTGACCATTTATCTTTACTGCGTTCCTGCGTATTATACATTTTACCCTTCATGTAATTGGTCTGCTTTATTTCACTTGCCTTTTACTGATTCTAAAACAGTGACTATTATTAAAAACTTTACCAATGTAAATACTACTACCATGTTTTCTTTTAAAAACCTTTATTGTGAAAATGTCAGTATACAAATACGGGCCTATAACCACGTGGGCCGGCCACGGAGCAAACTGTAATCGTATATGATGAGTAGACATTTACACTGTAGAGGAACGTAACGGGCGGGCCATTAGGTTGCAAGAACTAAGGTGTCTAACAGTTGCGGAATCGGTGGACGTACATTTTATAATTAAAATACGACAGGGCCAGTTACAATAAAATTATCTAGATATACATTTGCGGGCAAGTACCATGGATGACGTTAATTCGAACTTTCAATAGTACAGTAATCAATAACACATCAGAACTTAATATCAATAGGGATGTCGAAATATTCAATCTATTCTCGTCCCCGCCCGCCATGTGCTTCAAAACTGCATACGTATCTCGTGATATCAAGGTTGTGCAACCAGTACACAACAAGGAGTTACGAGTCCCATTTATTCCGGCGCCATTTTGGGCGAGGACGGGCAGGTCCAGGATATAGTCAAAATGTCTCTACCAACCATCGACTATGATGATGTTCATATGCTGTATTTATTAGAGTAACACTCATCTGTCCACATGAAATTAATTTGCCACAATCTAAACATGTCATTTTAATCTTTCCAAAGTTCTTCTAAATATTTGGGACCATTTCCCTTGCCTCTGATGCTGTCAGTGCCACTTCTTTGATGAATGTACTGGCAGGTCGGGGGTTCTCCTCCAAATCTCTCTTTTATGCAGCACTATAATTAATCGGTGCCACCTCTCCATATGACGATGCATGGTATAGTTACCATAACTATATTTTTTTTCGGTTCCTCTGGAGAGTACATCGTGGCAGATGAAGCGTGTAACATACCGGGCATTTACCTTTTTTTGCATGTAGAGGAAAGGAAAAAAAATTTGAGCGTCCGAGTTCTAAGGTGTCCCAGGGCCATTTTAGTGGACCAGGCCCAAATCCAAAGAACAGGCCGCCATTTTGAGAGTCCTGTTGCAGCCGCCTGTCGCTGTAGCATCAAGAGCGGCCGAAACTCAGCTGAATGGCAACTGAAACGGTAAAGGGGCGCCCCACTACAGCAGACGAGCCTCCACCTGGGAAGGCCCGTTCACGCCGCCTCCCCCCCCCCCTTCGGGCACCCCACGCCGTTATTCGGAGCAGGATTGTAGGATGGCCACACCAGTGCGGCAACTTGCTAGACACCACCTCGGTGCCATCCGGATCTTGGCATCTCAGCGCCTTGTGGTGTCTTCTATTCAGAAAATATTGTTGCGCTGCCTTTGGCCCCATTCGCACATCGGTCCGCTACTGCCGCCATCTCACAGGCCAACGGGGCGCCCCACGCCGACTTTCAGCATTGTAGGATGGCCACACCAGTGCGGCAACTTGCTGGACACCACCTCGGTGCCATCCGGATCTTGGCGCGTTGTGCTGCCTTCGGCCTATTCGCACATCGGTCCGCTACTGACGCCGCCTCACGTGCCAACGGATTTTCTACGCTTTTTATACCCTATGCCGCATAACAGGTCATGTGATTTGTTTATAAAACTTTTCATTGGTTCATTTTACTTTTGGTTTCCTAATGATGGAAGGCTTGATCATATGACCTAAAAATAACACTTTTCATTGGATGAAAACTTTTTTTTTTTCCCAAACGATGAAAGCCCCACCTTGTTTCTGGATGTTTCAGACTGAAGCTGGCGTCAGCATGAAAGCACCACCATCTCGTGGCTCCGTCGTGGTCATTCCGCGAGCAATCATGGCAGCCGCTCCCCACCGGAAGCCTGCAGGAGTCGGGGGCCCCCAAGACTTTTGTAGAATCCTCAAGGCTGAGGGGACGCTTTCGAGAATGGGGTCCAAGACCTAGCAGACAAGCGTCCGATTTCCAAGGTGTCCCAGGGCCATTTCAGTGGACCAGGCCCAAAAAGGAAAGAGCCTGCCGCCATTTTGAGAGTCCTGTGACAGCCGCCTATCGCTGCACCGCAACAGTGGGCGCAACTCAGCTGAATGGCGGATTTTGACACAGTGGACCAAAAGCGGACGGAATGGCAACTGAAACGGTAAAGGGGCGCCCCACTACAGCAGACGAGACTCCACCTGGGGAGGCCCGTTCACGCCGCCTCCCCCCCCCCCCCGGGCTCCCCACGCCGTTATTCGGAGGGCGGCAACTTACTGGACATCACCTTGGTGCCATCCACATTTCAGCGCGTTCTGCTGCCTTGGAACTATTCGCACAACAGACCGCTACTGACGCCCCACCCCCCGGGACGCCCCACTTTGGATACCCAAATCAGTGCGGCACCCAGGCAACATCACCTGGGTGCCGTCCAGAAATCTGGACGTTGTGCTGCCTTGGGACTATTCGCACAACCGACCGCTACTGACCATTGTTCCTTCTTTTTCCCTAAAAATGTTTAAATGTTTTTACTGTTTTTGTTTTGTTGTATATATTTATAAGTTATTAAAGTTTTATAATCCTACTACTTTGTTGGAGTGCTATATATTTTTAATGTGACACATAATTGTAAAAACTTTGATGTACAAAGAGTCATCCCTGGAATCTTCCGCTTCAGGCTCGGTCCCCTCCCCAATCACAATACAGGATGGTTTTCAGATAGTAGGAACGCGTGTGGTGTGACGGATCTCATCGGGTGTGGGCCTTGATCTACTATAACTCCTTTGAAGAGGGGTGATTCTTTACAGCTGGGGCCATAAACTACATCTGCAGGGCTAGCTGATAGCCTGGGACGGGCCAGGACAATCGGACACAGAGTAAGAGGAGTGTCAGAGGGTACGGTAGTGAATAGGGCGAAAGGGAAGTGTCGGGCGGGCACAGAGTGTGATTCTCACGGAAGAGCAGCGCAGATGGGGGGAGGTTTATTGCCCATGCATAAGACAGAGAGCGGGGGTGACCAGTGCCAGGGGGAGATGCTTGCGAGGGTGGGGAGCATGCTACGGATCGACAGCGTGCAGAGAGTGGGTCTGGTCAAGGCATGTAAAATGGCTGCCGTGCACGACAAAAGTGTGGCATTTGAAAAAAGGCAAGATGGCGCAGACAATGTTTTTCAACACTTCCTGATTTCCTTCGAATCGAACGTTAACAGACGTTATCTCTCCCACACTACCGGTCCCCCTGGGCTTAAACGCCGAGATGGTAGGGACTGCATCCCGTGGAGATAGGCCGAGACGTCCCTCAGCAGAAAAAAAAGTAAAAAAAAAGTCTATAAACATACAATAAGTTAAAAGTCAATCATTCTTCTTTCCTTGTAGTACGCTCCCCAGTCCGCTTCCCGTTACGCTAACCGGGCGCACCCCACCAAAAAAACGTTTTTTTTTTTTTTTTTTGCCCCGCGGAGCCCTTTTAACCGCATGCGTGCGGTCGATATTCTGCTCCTGCGCTGACTTTTTTAAAAGCGCACTTTACATGACGAGCTGGGCTCGTCATGAGCGTGCGAGGAGGCTACCTCATGACGAGCCCAGCTCGTCATGAGCGTCGAAGGGGTTAAAGCCTCCACATCAAACCTATGGGGTCAGGGAGGATCTACTATGCCCCCTTATGGTCATTTGCCCCTTCGCTTTGGCCTCCTCTTGTCTCTCGATCCTACAGAGAGACAAGATGGCGGCCGCTACGGACTGTTTGGAATGTTTACAGACGCCGGAGAACCAATCAGCTTCGCTTCACAAAGCTCCGTAACGCGAAAAGTACGCGAAGTGGAGCGCTGCCCGGAGCGCTGTTACAGATATATATCTTTTTTTGAACGTTAATTTCTCAAAATCCACTGGAGCACATATATTGAGACCTAGCAAAGGCACATCGGGCTACCAGTCCCTACAATTTTGCCAAGTTTCGTGCAAATCCATTCAGCCGTTCGATTATTATTATATATTTTTTTTTTTGCCCCGCGAGGCCCTTTTAAAACCTCCACATCAAACCTAGGGGATCAGGGAGGATCTACTATGCCCCCTTATGGTCATTTGCCCCTTCGCTTTGCCCTCCTCTTGTCTCTCGATCCGACCGAGAGACAAGATGGCGGCCGCTACGGACTGTTTGGCATGTTTACAGACGCCGGAGAACCAATCAGCTTCGCTTCACAAAGCTCCGTAACGCGAAAAGTACGCGAAGCGGAGCGCTGCCCGGTGCGCTGTTACAGATATATATCTTTTTTTGAACGTTAATTTCTCAAAATCCACTGGAGCACATATATTGAGACCTAGCAAAGGCACATCGGGCTACCAGTCCCTACAATTTTGCCAAGTTTCGTGCAAATCCATTCAGCCGTTGGGGCTAAAAGTGAGGCCAACCGCCCTATGGAAATTAACATTGGAAAAACGCGTTTTGGGACCCCCCTTTTTTCTCGGCCCCCCCTTGACGAACCCCCCCCCAAATTTATTAGGGGCTGCTCAGAAACAAAATGTTCCATTTTCCTGAAAATTTCAGCCAATTCCGTCCACAAACGCCAAAGTTATTAGACATAGAATTTTCAAAAATCCCATAGAGAAAAAATCCTAACTATATATACCTACTGGCGACCGCCAGTAGGTAATATATATATATATATATATATATAAAAACATATTATTAAATAAACATATTAATATAATATAATATAATTTCATTTCATTTCATTAAACTAATTTAATTTAAATTTAATTTTACTTTATTTTTACACTGTACCCCTGTACCCCAAAAACCCAAAACTGACCCTGAACCCTAAAAATGCCCCTTTACCCAAAAACTAAAAACTGACCCTGAACCCTAAAAATACCCCTTTATCTAAAAACTAAAAACTGACCCTGAACCCTAAAAATACCCCTTTACCCAAAAACTAAAAACGGACCCTGAACCCTAAAAATACCCCTTTACCCAAAAATTAAAAACTGACCCCGAACCCTAAAAATACCCCTTTACCTAAAAACTAAAAACTGACCCCGAACCCTAAAAATACCCCTTTACCCAAAAACTAAAAACTGACCCTGAACCCTAAAAATACCTCTTTACCCCAAAACTAAAAACTGACCCTGAACCCTAAAAATACCCCTTTACCCAAAAACCCAAAACTGACCCTGAACCCTAAAAATACCCCTTTACCCAAAAACTAAAAACTGACCCTGAACCCTTAAAATACCCCTTTACCCAAAAACCCAAAACTGACCCTGAACCCTAAAAATACCCCTTTACCCAAAAACCCAAAACTGACCCTGAACCCTAACAATACCCCTTTACCCAAAAACCCAAAACTTAAATTTAATTTCCAAAACCAATTACTTTTATTTACAAAGTAAATTTTATTTAATGGTCAATTATTAATTAATTACCAAATTTAATTAATTAACATATTTAATTAGTTATTATTAAATTACTCCCCACCGTATCCCCCTATAAACTCACAACCCACTACAGAAATTAATGTACTAATTATTATTTATTTATTCTTTAAATATTTATAATTACCAATTATATTTTAATTATTTACCAAATAATAATTAATTAACAATTATTATTAATTTACATATTTAATTAAATTTAAATTACTTCCCACCCTATTCCCCTATAAACCCACAACCCGCTAAAAAAAATATTATAGTAAAAAGTAATGATTTATCAATTATTCAATTATTATTAATTACCAATTATAATTTAATGAATTAACAATTATTAATTAATTAACAATTACTATTATATTACATATTTATATAATTATATTTAAATTACTTCCCACCCTAATCCCCTATAAACCCACAACCCACTACAGAAATTAATTTACTAATTATTATTTATTTATTCTTTAAATATTTATAATTACCAATTATATTTTAATTATTTGCCAAATAATAATTCATTAACAATTATTATTAATTTACATATTTAATTAATTAAATTTAAATTACTTCCCACCCTATTCCCCTATAAACCCACAACCCGCTAAAAAAATAATATAGTAAAAAGTAATGATTTATCAATTATTCAATTATTATTAATTACCAATTATAATTTAATGAATTAACAATTATTAATTAATTAACAATTACTATTATATTACATATTTATATAATTATATTTAAATTACTTCCCACCATATTCCCCTATAAACCCACAACCCGCTACAGATTTATATTACACAATTATTACAAATTATAAAACACCTAATTTGACATATTTTTGTTGTCTATATTCTATCTTCTCGATATTATGTCTAGTCTATATTTTTGATTCGATATTTTTGCTATTAATATCGATAGTAATCGATATTTTTGTAGTCGATATTATGTCTGGTCGATATTTTGTCTAGTCTATATTTTTGACTCGATATTTGTGTATGTCGATATTTTTGAGGTCGAAATTATGTCTGTGTACCACAGTGACCACCAAGAATCCCAAGCCTGGAGTGCCTCCAGTGATTTGTAATGGTTTTGTCCAAGTGGATTATGGGAACCGATATCCCAAACTTTAAAGGACCATCTTAGAACTTCCAAACCCTTAGATTGTGTTTTGAACACTTTGGGACCCCCCAGGAACTTCAGGAAGAAGTTTCAGTATTTTAGAGAGTTTGGGTGCAACTTTGGAAAAAAGCAGCATAAGTGGACCGTTTTCACCTGGAGAGCCAAACCTCAACCTCAAGCTGGCCTGCCAGCTGGTTCGTTCTGCTAAATATAGCTTCAGAGGTCCGACTTCCAGAATTTGACTGACATTTTGTTGAAAGTCAAGCTAGTGAACCCTCACCATACACGGCTTGGTGAAGAGCCTCGAGGAACACTGGCAGAAAAAGCTTCAGAGGTAGGTAAAACCCTGCCGGCTTTACCAGAAGTGTCAAGCCACCCACTTTCAAGTGTGAGCCGGTCTGGATCACTGGTTCATTCAGTGAAAAGCTCCAGAGGCCCAACTTTCAGAGTATGAACGGGAGCTTGTCAAAAGTCAAAGCCAGCAAACCCTCACCCACCCTGAACTGGTTAAGAGTCTTGAGGGACGCCGGAAGAAAAAGCTCAGAAGTTAAAATCTTTGACTGCAGCCTACCACAAGGGGTAGCCATGCAGGGCTCCATCATGGTTGGCCTGAAAGTTTGACCAAAATGGCCCATTAGGCGCTATTAGTTTCTATGTGCTATATAGTACTAAATATTTAAAAATTCATATCTCCGGTTTCCTATATTGGAATTTTGTCATGTTGGTGTCATTTTAAATATAAAAATAGTTCCTTTATTTATAAATTGGTGTTGGACTTTTATTGTTTGTTGTGTATTAATTATTTACTGAATTTGTGTTTTTAAATTCATTACATACTTGTCTCTGAAGTTAAGTATGTCTGCTCGCAGCCAAGCCACCATGTGTTGAGCATCAGAATAATTTTCTTAGGCTTATTCTGAGCCCCAGACTGTGTTAGGGGCCTTATTGCCAGTGTTTGACGTATATTTACCACTACTAATAATCTACTTTCCAACAACTGCCCACGTATCTAAGATTACAGGGGCACTTAAGGTTGTAGATAACAAAGGGGGAGCTACATGTCAGAAAATGAAAGACCTTCCTATTGACTTTACGTCTGGTTGTGGTGTATTCTTTTTTTCATGTAGCTGCTGCAACAAGCTTTATAATGTCCACAAGGAAAGAACCCTTGTAGGTTATATTTCTTAACCTGTTTGGCTGTTGTGATGTTGCTGTGCAACAAGTTATCCCCTTCTGTATGTATCTTGTTCCTCTCCTGTGTGATGTTACCTATGGTGGGATTACTGGCAAGGATATCCCATTTTTGTGTCAGAATCTTCTGGATATTGCCAAAGTTGTTGTTGTAAATCAGCCATTAGTATTATATATTTATATTTATTAACTTCTGGCGGGTGCCAGTATGTAGTTATAGTTAGCCCTTGATTTCTATTAAAAAGTTGTTTTTCAGTTGGCTGTATCTTTATTGCAATTTACAAACCCTCATTGAATTTTCCCGCAAAATTTGACATTCTCTACAGCTTCTGTCTGGAAAGTTTCGGGGTTGTTCCTCAAGTAGGGGCCGAGGAAAATGGGGGTCCTGTAGACCGGCCTGGTTGGAGGATAGACATGCTCAAGACAGTAAATAAGTTCAGGCATTTTTTTTTTTAATGGAAGATAAAAAAAGTAGTCACAGTCTATCCAGTCTCCTCTAATCATGCTACTGGCTCTTATTCCCCATGCACTGGTGTCTCCCTTACCGTGTTCTCAATACTCCAGCTTCCAAGGTCTACAGGCTTCAGACGCCCCTCAAAGAAAAACAAACAAAGAGAAATAGCTGTCAGATCGGCGGTTGAGCTCATATTGTGTACCCATCACTGACTTCCTGTGAAAAAGTAGTCACATGGGATCTTTTGTCCCTTTTATTTCCCAAGCTCCCATGCAGGAAGCCCTCCACTCATGAAGAGAGCCCCCATGCAGGGTGCCCTCCACTTGTGTAGCCTGCCCTCACCTGTATCCTCTTTCTCCCCTGTTAACCCACCTCACCTTTCCGAACTACTGCACTTCGATGGTCTCTGTATCCTCTCCCACCACCTCAGAATGTTGGCCTTCCCGGCCCACAAGACTTGCCTAGGGCTGCGACTCTCCTGGGCCACAGCAGAAGGATTCAACACAGACGCCTGCTTTCCTGGTCGGCATAGCTCCTTCACAATTACCCCTTCTCTTGGGCCAGCTGCTCTCAAAGAGCTTTATTTTTCTGGGGTCCGTGTCGGTGTTGGATTCTCGGCATTCTATTCTTCCAATTCCTCATCCGTGTTCTCCTACTGCTTCTGTCTGCCTGACTCTGATGTATCTCCTACCTCTAACGCAGTCTCGGCTCACCATTTGTCCCATCCTGTAGGGGATGTGATGATGTCAGCAGTAGAGACTTGACCGCAGGTACTGTCCATTCCGACCCCGCCTTCCCTATGAAAAGGAGAATTAAGAGCCACCACCAGACTAAAGGTCCCAAAACATGCTTCCCCATGTTAATTCCCATAGGAGTTTTGAACATGACTACAGCCTGAGTTGCTAGATGTAGTTACACCAAATTTGGCAGAAAGGTAGATTCTGTTCTGCAGATCGCACATTTTGTGATTTGGTGTAAATCCGTTCACTAGTTTTACAGAAATTAACCCAAAAACAAATGTGTATATACAGGGATGCGGATAACCCACGGATCCATTTGTGGGCGATTGGCAGACTCGCGTGCCAAATCAAATTTTTTATTTGCTGGCGGCACCTTCGCAGAAAAGTTGTGGTCACCATTTTATATGTTGTTGATAACTCCCCATGGCTAAAAAGTTGTTTGTATAATGAATGAAGGGGTCAGGTTAGAGCTTTCCTGACCCCTTGTGTGTGTTTAAAAAGAGGGCTAAGCTAAGGGCTAAGAGTTTTAGCTGCAGACATGAGCCGTGTGCTTGCATATGGACATCTCATATTCACCTCCCAACAATTTTTGTTTTCGTCATAGCGCTTTCAGTGCTGGTGTTGCCTGGCTTCAGGGACCATGGGGCCATCTTAAGAGCAGGCTACCCAATGAGTGTGTTTATTATTTTAACTTTTTACCTGTGTTTTAATTTGTTTACTTATGCCAGTACTCCACCCTGGTAAGAAAGCCTTCTAGGAGGTAGGGCGCCTGTTTGGCTCCAGTTTTGTTTTTATTTGCCCCATTGGTCTCATTCTTGGCATTGTTACACCTTTGTGCGCGCCCCTTTTTAGTGTTGGACTTTTAGTGTTCAATGTGCTTGTCCCGCTGACTGCTTGCAGAAGGTGAATCAAAGGCAAGCCAGTATGCACCTGGACAGCACCAGGGGCTAGGAACCCTAGTTGTGCGACCGTATCACTCAAACAGTATTATTTGTGGAACTCCGTAAGTTAGCCCCGGTGTCTCCCCATGCTTGTTGTAAGACTTGGGATCTGGCTGCAGTGTGAGTATGCGAACATTGTGCTTATGCACCTCTGCATTTCATCCTTGAGTTTGGAGGTGAGTGCAGTGTCTTTTCATGATTTAAACTCTGTTGCTCGGGTCAGTGGGTCCTCTTGAGTTCCTGATAAAGCCTTCTTCTATTCTTTAAATGGGCATTCTTTGGTGAAGCACAAGTTTGAAATGTGTGACTTCATCTCTGATTATATCCCTAGTACTATTTTTTTGAAGAAACTTGTCTCTCTGAAAATGCAGATCCTGATATCTTGCTGACTGTCCCAGCAGTTCACTAATGTGTGGGCATTGCTGTTATCTGTAAGCAATCTCTTTCATGTGCCCTTCTCCAAATTGATTTTAGCTGGCAGCAAAGCAGCCCTCTTCTTTTTTGGCCTGTGCAAGTAATGTTATCCCTTCTCAAACGAGTATCTGTAAAGCACAACAAATCACCCGTAGGGTCTTGAGGCAGGCACTGGGGGCCGTGGGGAAGATTAAGCAAGCTATTGCCCAGGTCACTTGGAGTTGAGCTTAGCTGCCGCCGGAGCCGGGGATCGAACTGTGAGCCCCGTGCTCCAGAGTCAGCTGCACTGGCCGCTGCGCCACACATCTCCCCTTGCCCAGAGTCACTTGGTGTTGAGCTTAGCTGCCGCCGGAGCCCGGGATTGAACCTTGAGCCCCCTGCTCCAGAGTCAGCTGCCCTGGCGCTGCGTCACACATCTCCCCTTCTGGGGTTCTGATTTGGCCGTCTTGCCCAGCGTTGAAATGCATTGCTTCCTTAGCTATTGTTCTTCCTCCTTTGGTACTTTAATTTTACTGTCATAGGGTATCTTAATCTTCACTTTGAGGTATTCACTTGCCTCATGTCATCTACACTATGTACTGATTTAACAGGGCTTCAACTGTCACAACTAGTCTCTTGGGCCTCACATAAAGGGGGACATGAGTTCAATCCTATTTTTTCTAACTTAAGTGAGCTTTTGGTTGATTCTCCCCTGCCTCTCAGGTGGTCTGAGCATTTAGGCATCATTTTTCAGGTCCCCATGTGGAATATCTCCTCCAGCTCGATCTCTGGTCAGACATTTAGATCTCGGAAATGGGCCGAAGTTACTAATTTTACTAATGCCCTGGTCATAACCTGCCCCAAACTTGACGATTGTGTCACCACTTCTAATAAGCAAGTGATTAACTGGATTTCTGGGGCACTGACTAAACCGATTTCTGGGGCACTGGACTAAACCGCACCCACAGCTGAGAGGGTATCATGCACAACCAGACCTTCAGCCGACTGGTTCACTGAGGAATTAGCAATGCTTAAGAAAAAATGTGAATTCTGTGAGCGCTTGTTCCATGAGAACTTTGATCAGGCTAGTAGGGAGATTTATTGTTCAGCTTTGAAATCTTATCATAGTCTAATCAGGCATTGTATGCAAATAACATTGAGTTGGCACAAAATTCTTCTTGAGACATATTTCCGATGTTTAAAACCTTATCCTCTTTGGATCCTGTTTCAGCTGAGGTCACCCCGTCAAAGGATAATTGCAATACCATTGCTGATTACTTCTCTGAGAAAATAACAGGTATCTACTCTTTCATTCCAGAGGCTGCCAGAAACGTTCCTTGTCTTGACTGCTGGTTTGAGTCCTCTACAGACCATGATAAACTTTTACTGTTTAAACCTATTGTGCATTGAGAGTACAGACTTGCTTGGCATTAGTCCAGTCTGGCTCTCCTCTTGATCCGGCCTCTCCTGATATTATGGAGCATGGAATTGAGGAGCTCCTTCTTGTTTTTCGAGATCTACTAAATAGCTCTTTCATAATGGCCCAGGTGCCTCTGAGTTGGAACCTAACTTGGTGGTTCATTTGCTTAAAAGCCTTTGTTAGATCCCTCAAAATCTGAGGATTATTGGCCTATTTCTCTGCTTCCTTTTCTGTCAAAAGAGGCAGAATATATCAATGTTCAGCAGATTGTAGGATTCATTGAGAAAAGGAATGTTTTGCATAACCCTCAGCCAGGCTTTCGCCGCTGTGCAGTACCCAGTCTTCCCTGCTGCTGGCTTCTGAGTCCTTGCGCCAGGTTGTGGACAGAGGAGACACTACAGTACTATTGCTGCTGGACTTGAGTGCAGCTTTTAATACCGTATCTCACAGCAGCCAACCTTAGCAGCTGTGGAGCTACGGGGTTGGCCACAGGGCCCTAAAATGTCTAGCATGCTTTTTTCCATGCTGTGCCTATCAGTTTTTTAAAAAGCATTTTTGATCTACGGTGGTCCCACTGGTACGGGGGGGCCTCAGTGCTCCTTCTTGAGCCCGACTTTATTCAATCTCTAGATGCGTCCCATGGCTGATTTGAATGAGCATCACAGCTTTGATATTTTATCATATGCCGATCGGCACCTTATCTCAAAACTCTGGCACTGCGGCTACCTTCCTGAGTCCCTGTTCGTTAGAGGTTGCCCAGTGATGGACCTCAACTGCCTTAAGTTAAACGTAGGTAAGACTGGGGTCCTTATCCTGGGCAATCAGCCTTCCATTTGGTCTCCTGACTGATGGCCAGTGACACCTGGTTCTTTTCCATCGCCAAAGCCTAAGGTCAAGAACTTGGGCATTTGGTTTGACCAAAAGCTGACGTTTAATAACCAAGTGATTAAAAGTCCTTGAAAACCTTTAATGGGCTCCTACCATCATCTGCGCAAATGTCTGTAATCCAAGCTGTAGTCATCTTGTGGCTGGAATACTGCAATATCTTAATTTGAGTGTCTCCCAGTCATTGATGTTAAGACTCTTAACAGGTTCAGAATTCGGCAGCTCGGCTGCTAATACATCTTCCCAAAAGGGCTTCCATGGGCCCTACATTTCTTAAGCTTCACTGGGTTCCAGTGAAGAAGTGTGTTGCTTTCAAAGCTCTCTGTTATTGCTAAAGGGTTTTCAGGAAGACTAGTGCAACATACATGCATCCTCTCATCACATCTTATTCTCCTTTGAGGCCATTTAGATTCTCTGAGGCCTTATTAACTAAGGTCCCAAGGGTGAAATGAGTTTGTAAGAAAGGGAGCTCTTTTAGGTACCTTGCACCCAACCTCTGAATCTCTCTCCCTCTGCAGGAAAGGCATTCTAAGACAGAATTAATGTTTCACAACATTTTTAAAACGTAGCTTTTTTATAATTAGAGAAATGCTGTTCTTGTGCATCTGATATCTCAGTTAGGAGCATGCCCCTAGCACTGGGACACATCTATTTGAGTAGCTGTGCATTTTATAAGCCTCTTCATTATTATTATTCAGCATATGTACTGGGTTTGGTATCCCCTAAAAAAGTTTTATTTTTTCCACATGTGAGATCCGTAGATTCCTTGCGGGGCTCAGTGTGGCCCCCCAGATCAATATGCCATTTGAGAAGTCATTAGTGATGTCATCAGTGATGTCACTAACCTTGTTGTGAGTGATGTAATATGTGAGGACTTAACCAGTGCATTGGGCAGGCGTATGTTATAGTTATCTCAGGTAACTATAACTGCTGAATTTTACTAGTTTTGTACCAGTGAAATCTGAGCCTAACTATAACATCTTCGTAACTTTTTTTTTACTGAATTTCTATGTTTTATTTGATTTTATTTTCTAACTACAATGCCCCTGTAACCTTAGTTTTTTTAGTGAATGTCTATGTTTTTTAAAATTCTATTTCCTAACTATAACTTCTGTATAACCTTTGTATTTTTATTGAAGCTGAATGTTTTATTCATTTTATTTTTCTAACTGTAGCGTGTACCCTTTGACAGTGAGTGTGTAAGTGGCTGTATATGTAGGTGAATGTTTGTGTGAGTGGTGTATGGGTCTGTAACTGGGTGTTTGAGTGGTTTTGTGGGTGTTGGATTGGCTGCATGGGTCTGTGAATATTGTGTGTGAGTGAGTAAATGGGTGTATACATAGCTGTGTGAGTTGGTGTATGAGTGGCTGTGTGGATCTGTAAGTGGGTTTGTAAGTATCTGAATGGGTCTGTGAGTGGATGTATGAATTTCTAAGTGAGTTGTGTGTGCTACTGTATGTCAGTGTGCAAAATGTACAATGTACAACCCATAAACCCTCCCCAGGCAGCAGGATATGTACACACAATTGAAACTATACATTGAGGTTTGCACACAGTAAATCAAAATGTTCGCTCTTCCCCTGTATGAATCAGTGATATGGAGAGGGACAATGAGGGCATTGAAAATAACTGGCATGCAGAGAGGCGAGGGGAAAGTGAAAACCAATTACACTCAGAAAGGTGTTGGGAACAGGGAAAATTGGTGACATAGAGAGAGTTGAGAGGGAAGAGAAACCCAATGAATGGATGGGGTGAGAGAAAATGCAAAATTATATTTAATTGAATGCAGTTGCTGCACTTGTGAGGGAAAATGACAACCTTTGGAAAATCAGTGTGTGTCTGTTTTTAGCGCATGTAGTGTAAGCACCATTGTTGAGGGGAAGAGTTGTTGAGGTGTTAAATAATAGCTGGTATAGACTACACCTTATTTGAGACCTTAATTGTTAAACCAAATATGAGACTTAGGGTGCTTTATTATGTTTTTTTCTCCAAAAAATGAGGGCATCACATACCTGTCTTGCACCCATTGTGGTGGCTTTGTCTTTACAAAGTGTATTTTTAGTAATGAAACTAATGTATTTGTAATGGGAAATTGTGTAGACGTTTTTTGCAATCTTTTATTCTACACCATTACTCCTCCATACACTGTTGTGGCATGTATTTCTAGATGCACAGTGGGTGCGCGACTCCAGAGTACTTTTTGTATAAGTAAAATACATATATAGACTTATAAAATTTTTAATATTGTATGAGATTACAGTTACAATTTCAAAACTACCATAATTCTCCTTGCAATATAGTTTGAACATTGTTAAAATGTTCTTGTGACATCACAGAGGAGCCACGTCTGGAGCTTCCAATGTGGCCAAAAAAACAAAACGATCTCATTGGTTGAACAACTTTCTATCCTCTAATAAGAAGATCCCATCTCTTCTCTACCCCCTTTTTCTTGAGTATGGTAGGATAACATATGCTTGTATTTTCTCCAACTGCGTTATTTCTTTTATGGTGTTTCTCCATCATTTTTGTGGAACTGATCATTGTATCTGTTACACCAATACCTGAAGATGAGGAAGACATTGAAGAGGAAGAACAGCCACAAAAAGACCAAAAAGAAAGTGTAGTGTGGGCTTTTTTCCCTATTCCTGAGGTAGAAAGAAAAGTAAATGCAATGAATGTTACATGCACACCATGCAAGAAAGTTTTATTATGTGGATCGAAGAAGAAGTATTCATGTGGGACATCTCTAATGCTAAAACACCTTCAAACAATGCACTCTAACTGGTTCCGGGAAGAACAAAAAGAGTGAGAAAGGAGAGGACAGGCAGAAATTCTGCTCAGGCAAGCACATAATGGGCAGAGGTCATAACGTCAACCAGCTTTGGTTATTCCTGAATTTGCTGCACTTAGCCAGAATTGTTTGAGGTGTAAAACCGTTATGGGCATAGGGGAGCAGCCGGTTCCCGCCAATCTTGACTGTTTAAAGAATAACAGATGATATTGTTTTTCTACTGAATTGCTAGTGCAGGTTATTTTTATGTGAGAATGCAGAGTATTGCAATGATTTTGCAAAGGAAGTTTTAAGAAAACACCCCCTTAGCAATTAATTTGTTAGAAAATACAAAAAAAGTTTCAAAAATATATTAAACAAATTATTTTTGTCAGAACCAATTTTTTTGCGAAAGAAAGGTAATTATATGTTATATGTACACATGTCACTGTGTGACTGGGAATAGGTGAGTGTGTGAGTTTGCAGACAGTGCAAGTGTGAACGGAAGATTGAATGGCTTTATACATGAGTAAGTGGCTGTGTAAGTAAGTAAATGTGTTTCAGAAACATTGTATGAGTGGCTATATGGGTGATAAAGAGGGTGACTGACTGATTGTATAGCTGACTGAGTGACTTCCGGACTGACTGCATGGGTGAGTGTGACCCTGCATGAGTGCCTCTATGGGTTACTGTGTGAATGTTGAGTGGCAGTATCTGTGACTGGGTGTATTAGTGACTGTGTGAGTGAGTGAGTCGGTGTGTGAGTGACTGGGTGGGTACATGAGAGGCTCTATAGTTTAATGAGTGCATATATTGATAGGTGTAATGGTGAGTAATTGGCTCTCTCACTGGATATATGCTTGAGTCACTGTCAGTATATCAGAGTGAGTAGCTATGTCAGTGCTTGTATAGATGATTCAATGATTATGTGAGTAGTTCTATGAGTGGGTAACGATTGTTCGAGTAATATACAGCTTTCATTTTGCATCATCACATAAGATGTGTGTATGTTTGGGAGTGGATTGTGAACAGCCTCTATCCATGTCTAATTTGGTATGTAAAAGGCTGTATCTTTTTCTAGATAGCTATGTGAGTTGTGGTACAGCTGTGACTGTGGATGTGTAACTAGACATATGACTCTAACTAACAATGTGAGCCACTTAAACTTGGAACTGTATGTTTTATGTTTTCAGGACATACCTCTCTGTCTATGGCCTACTAAGCGCCTGCCTTAGGGATGACTTATGTATAGTACAAGAGGACTTGTAGACTTGAAAACTTGTTTTAAATATTAAGTCAGCCTAGAATCAACACTGCACAGGCAGGCCATCCAGTAGGAGGCCCGAGATATGTTGAAAGGGCAAGTGGGCTACATTGCTGACTTATTAGTGTCAGTTCTTCAGCACATATCCGAATGAGTTTGTCAGTCCCTGTTTGGATGTGTCTTCGCCTATTTAAGGTAGTTTGTTGGTATATGAGTGCCTCTCTTACTGACTCTATGGATCTCTAAATGTGTATGGAAGGAGCTTCATGGATTTGTTACTGTGTCTCTAAAAGAGGGTTGGACATGTATCTATGTGTGCAACTGCCTCCATTAGGCCTTTTTACATAAGAGCTGTGTGTGCCTGGGAGTGGATATTGAACAGTCTCTGTCCATATCTCACTAGGTATGTAAGAGGCTGTATCATTTTCTAGATACCTATGTGATTTGCAGTACAGGTGTGAAACTGGATGTATAACTAGACATATGGGTCTGTAAGTGCAGATGTGAGTAACTGAAACTTGAATCTATATGTATTATGTTTTATGTTTTGTTGTAAATCTCAAGTCTGCATTGCAGTAACAGTACATATCGTCTCTTCAGTAGCAGACTTGAAACATGTTGAAAGAGGAAGTGGTCTCCATGCCTAACTTCTAAGTGTCAGTTCCTCAGCACATGTAAGAATTAATGTGTCAGTCCCTACTTGGGTCTCTCTTTTAATATTTATGGAAGTATGTTAGTATATAACTGCCTCTGTTACTGAGTCTATGGCTCTGTAAACGTGTATGGAGAGAGCTGCATGAATTGGCTACTGGGTGTATTAAAGACCATTACAGTATATATAGCTGTGTGTAACTGGCTCCATTTGGCCTATGTGAGCTCCATGTTTCTGGGAGTGAATGTTGTAGAGCTTGTATGAATGTCTGTCCTGCTCCGTAAGTGCCTGTATGTTTTTCCAGATAGGTATGCAAGTTGCAGAATAGGTGGGAGATTGCATGTAATGCTGTGCATAGGAGCCTATAAGTGCACAAGAAAGACAATAAAACTTGAAAGTGTATATCTAAAGTTTCAAACACATATATAATTGTTCCTTAATTACTAATATATATTTTTTAAAAGAGTCACATACCTGTTGCTACTGGTGTGCAGTTCAGGAGACATTTAGTTAGTAGTAATACACATATATCGACACTTGCATTTTATTTTTAGATTAGAGGTTTACTAATGTAGTAAAGAAAGCATTGTACTAACAAATCAAACTAATTGTTATAGCAATTTTAACAGATTTTAGAGGGTCGTAAAACAGTCACGCACCGCTGAGGCACATATTTCCGGGAATCTTGCTGGAGGCGCAACTCCAGCATTGTTTTTTACAATAGGAAAATACATATTTACACACTTTTATTGTTTACTTAAAGGAAAGAGGTATACTAATAGTAATAAAATACTATAATTTGAGAGAAAATTTGTTATAATTCATGTTTTAATACAGTTTGCCACTTCATGTACAAGGTGCGATGAAGACAAGCTGGAGTCGTAGATCACATATGAAACAGAAAGAAAGGGAATTTTTGGGCTAAACTACTTTCCACAATGATTACAGAAAGGTCCCACCCCTATCTTGCATGCTTGGAAGTGTCTGTGAGTTTTCACACTTTTTTGAAGCAGCTAACATTTTTAATTTTTCTTGGTGAATTTTGGAGCGGATTTATCATCTGATTCATCATTGCTTCAGCACCAGAGTTCCTTGAGGAAGACAAATAGATTCTTGAGGAGGAAGAGATAGAGATATCAAAGAAAAAAAGCAGAGAAGTGTAAGGGAATTGCTTTCCATCCCAAAGGGGCAAAAAAAGTCAATGCTCAAAAGTGACATGCACCATATGCCAGATGGCCCTCTTAAATGGTAGTGATAACAAATACTTGTGTAGTACTTCTTCAGTGTAGAAGCGCCTTCGAACAATTCACACCACTCGGTTGGCAAGAGTGGAAATGAGAGGGCTGAAGGAGCAGGAAGAAGCATCTGGTGCCCAAAAAATGTAGCAGGAACTTCTGTTGTTGGAGGGCATCTTTCTAATATTCCAATCAATCTTCCTGATTTTGTGAAAGCTGGCATTTTTTGTCTAAAATATAGCCCAATCCCCAGAACTGGAGAGCAGGTTGTTGGTACAATGCTACACACTATGAATGGACACTCTTGTTGATTGTTTTTCTGAGTTAAAGCACAGTTTCTATTTGTTGGTGCTTGTTCTGTTTTTTGGGGGAATAAAACAAAAAACCACCAAAAAAATTCAAAACGTTTAGAAAAATGAAAGAAATTCATAATATTGTTTACAAACAGGGTTCTTCTTAGAACTAACTATTCTGGTTTAAGAAAGAAAATGTATATGTTAAAAATAGGTTTGTGTGAGTGACAGTCTATGTTGTCACGTATATTAGTGTGTTAGTGAGTGTTTTCATGAGTATATAGTTGCCTAAGTCCATGAAAATGTGTATCGATGCATGTATAACAGGCTGTATAGGTGAGTGAGTATAATTTAATGGCTGAATGAATACATTACTACAGAGGTGACTGAGTAGCTGTGTGAATATTTGTATGAGGAAGTGAATGTCTCATTGTGTATATGACCAAGTAGGAGAGTGCAAAAATACCTGTTTGGGTGAGTGATTGTATGGATAACTGATTATATCAGTGAGTGAGTGTGTATGGGTGTAATTTCGTGGGTGACCAAGTGTTTTGTAACTGCCTGAATAGGGGGGGAACAACCTTTACAACGAAACCCTAACAACGCGGTACCATTACAATGCAGGTTTTAGAACAAAAGTCGTTACAACGACTTTCGCTGGAGGGCGCTCTAGGATAGGGAAAAGTTTAATTTACTATCCAACACCTTCCCTACTATCCCGAGGGACTGGAGTTGGAATAGTAAATTAAACTATTCACTATCCAGCGCCCCCCAACGCAAGTCGTTGTAACGACTTGCGTTGAAAAACCTGCGTTGTAACGGTACGCGTGGTAATACCATGCGTTGTACCGTCATAAATCCGTATAGGGAACTGAGTAGGATTCTGAGTGTCTATGTATGTATAAGTGAGTGGGAGGCTGTATTGGTGAGTATATGGGTGTTTCAGTGGCTATATAAGTAAGTACTGACTGTACAAGTGGCTGTATGGGTACGTGTCTGGCTGTCTTAGTGTGTGTATGTGTGAATGCGAGTGTGTGTGTGTGTGTGTGGAAGTGACTCTATGACTATATGACTGAGTGTGTAAGTCACTGTATGAATTGGTTGTATAGCTTACTGACTGGGTCTGTGTGTACTTGTATATCTGAGTTAATGGGGTTGAGTGTCTGTATAGGAGTGTAAGAGGGTGTAAGAGTAACAATATGTATGAGAGAGAGGGTAGATAAGTGTTTCCATTAGTGCTTTTAAACTGTTTTAGTCAGTATTGCAGTACACAAGTGTGTCTGTAGAAGTGCCCTCAGTAGGCTTTGATATATATGATGTATCTGTATAACTAAATAAATGCTTAGGAGCTATTGGATGTGAATTGCTGGGTGTAATAGTGTTTATACCATTTTGGACATAGGTATGAGAGCAGCAATCTGATTGTCAGACTTGTTTAACTGGGCACAGGGATTTCTAAGTGCAATTGCAACTGACTGAAATGTAAAACTATGGGGATTATATACAAGCCCCTTGTGCCGACAGTACATCACGTTACTTGATGCACCAGTGGCGCAACCTGCTGCCAAATATTTACAAGGCCCCGTAAAGCCACCTCGCAAGGCTTTAAGTGTGCTTTTAAATATCGCCCCTCCTCACGCAACACTGTGTGTAAGGGGGTGACATGGGTGTTGCTGTGGGTGATCCAACTCAACACCCATGTATTCTGATGCATTGCCAGATTTACGAGAAATAGAGGTGCAGCATCCTCATTTTTGTCCTCTTCCAATGTGTGCTACATTCTAATGGTGAGGGGAATCACCTCAATTTATTGTTTTTGTCCATGAAGGTGTCTCTTCCTGCACAAAAACACATTTCCCCACAATGCAGGCAACCTTGCACTATGGTGCAAGGGTGCATACCCCGGCGCATGGCAGCTGTTTGTTTGCCAGCACAGGGGAAACCACAGGGAAGCAACATATTGTTGTAAATATGTCACATCCCTATGCTTTGAAAGTGACTCAGTGTGGTGCAGCCAAATGTTTTCCGACACACACTGAGTCACTTTTATTTTGATTTGATTATTGGATTTATATAGCGCACAAATGCCTGAAGGCGTCTAGATGCTGCATGGAGGGCTGTACCAGGGATTCAGATGGAGATAGTGTAACTTAGTTTGAAAATAGCCATGTCTTTAGCAACTTTCTGAATCCAATCAATGTTGGGCGGCAGCTTTTATTATTTAGCTGGAGTGAGTTCCAAAGCCTCACTGTACCCAGGACAAAGCTTCTTCCTCCCCAGCGATATTTTTTAGATGTTCGTTTCTGGAGGAGTATGTTATGTGCTGATCATAGATGTCTAGATAGAAGATACCATGTAAGGTGTTTTTTCAAGAATGCTGGTCCATTTCCAAACAATGCTCTGTACGCCAGATATAAGAATTTAAACTCAAACCTTTTCTTCATGGGGAGCCAGTGGAGTTCTTTTAGACCTTCTGAGATTTGATTTGATTTGATTTGATTTTTAGATTTATAGAGCGCAACGAATGCCCGGAGGCGCCTTGGTGCTAAGGACTCAGAGAGCAAGTGCAGCTAGAATGCAGGCAACCTTAGAGGTCAGATTGAAATAACCATGTTTTGACTGCCTTCCTGAATGCTTTCAGATCAGGGCTGTTTTTATTTGTTGATGGAAGAAGGTTCCAGGTTTTAGCAGATCTCAACAAGAAGCTCCTACCTCCCCAACGTACTTGTTTGAACCTAGGGATTTTGCAACAGTTTTTGTTGCACAGATCTAAGGTTCCTAGACGGCACATAGTATTTTATGCGCAATGTCAAGAACGAGGGACCCTTTCCCTGAAGTGCTTTGAACGTAATGCACAATGATTTAAATATTATTCCTTTCTTAACCAGTATCCAGTGCAGTGCTCCAAGCTGCTGGGGGACTGACTCTTGTTTAGGGATATCCAGAATCAATCTTTCTGCTGCATTCTGCAGACGTTGTAGCTTTTTCAAGAGTTGAGTGTGGATCCCTAAGTAAAGTGCATTGCTATAATCCAACCTGGAAATGACAAGGGCAATCACCACCGTTTTTAAAGCCTCAGGGGGAATGAAGGCACAAATCTTCCTAATCATTTTGAGGATTGCCCAGAAACTGGAGGTAAGGCCATTGATTTGGCTGTCAAAGGTCAGCCTACAGTCAAAGGTAATCCCCGATTTTTTGCTTTTGAGACCGGTGTAGGACACTCACCCAGCTCTGGACTGTAATTTGGGGATGTTCAACAGCAGTCCGGTGGCTGCATTCTGCACCCGCTACAATTTAAGCAGATATTGTTTTTGAAGGCCTGGGTATAAGGCATTTCCATAATCCAGTCTTGCCAAGACCATATGGATCTGGTTTTGGACGGTAAATTTGTCATCCGAGATGATGTCCAAATTACTCACTTTATCGACTAGGGTGGGGGTGATTTCCCATACTGGGAGGCCACCAGTACCGTGACCAAAAGGAGGTATCAGATCCTATTAGGAGAACCTCTGTTTTATTCCCGTTGAGTTTTAGACAGTTTGTAACCATCCATTGATTTATGTGGGACATGCATTAGCTAAAGCAGTCAGCTGTTTCCTCCTGGCTGCTAGGTGTGGACACCACAATTTAATAGTCGTCTGCGCAGGAGATGAGTGTTAAGCTGAACTGCCTGATGATATTGGCTAGAGGGGTCACATATAGGTTGAATAGGGTGGGGCTTAATGAAGAGCCATGGAGCACTCCACATGGCAGAGTAAACTGCTCTGACCAGGAGCTGCCGACCTGAACATGTTGACACCTGTTGTTCAGATATGATTTTATTAGCTGGAGGTCAGAGTTCCTGACTCCTACCTCTTGGAGACTTTTGATTAGAATGTTGTGATTTACGGTGTCAAATGCCACCGGCAGGTCCAATAGTATCAAGGCGGCTTTGGCACCGGTGTCTAATATTGCCTGTATCTCCTCTGCTGCCATGATCAGGGCAGTTTCTGTCCCATGCCCTTGTTGGAACCCATATTGGGAAGAATCCAACAAGTCTGCAGAGGAAATGAAGGTTGTAAGTTGGGAGTTGAGAATTGTTTCCAGTACTTTCATTGTAAATATGGCCCATTATTTATATGCTTTTAAGCAGACAGGTTACTGCCTATACCCTAGCTACTGCCTACATTGGGGGTGAATTATATGTAATAGAAGAGGAGTTTAAGGTTTGGCAACCAGTTTGTAAAGTCAATTTGGCCTACTAATAAACTACACACACTGGTTCTGCAGGAGCTGGTCTGAGACATGTTGAAGCGGCAGTTCTCTACAGGGTTACTATTTAAATGAGATTCTCCGTTCAAATATAGGTGTTTCTTACCTTATATAAAGAAGCATGTTGCTGTACGGCAATCATTCTTAGTGAGTCTATGGCTCTCTAAATCTGTATATAAGGGGGTACCTGGACTGCTTTTAGGCTGTGCTAGCGAGTATACATGCATGCAACTGTGTGTTCACAACTGTCCCAAGTTGGACTCGATACATGTGATGTATACATATATCTATATAGATGCCTAGGAGCTATTGTATTGCTATCCTTTGAAGCTAGGTATGCGAGTTGCAATCTGACATTAAGGCTGGATTTATAACTGGGTATGGCATTCTGTGAGTGCAGTTGTCAGTGACTGAAATTTAAAACCACATGTTTAAAAATGCAAGTAGATAGGTTAGTGCCTGTGCCCTAGCTACTGCCCACCTTGAGAGTTAGTTATAAATAGGCTATCGTGATGTAGGTTTAATCCTATAACAACTGATAAAACGCAACGGAAAGGAAAATATCCATTATCAGTGTAAATGTATAAACACAGATAAAAACCTGCACAACCACAAATGAAATGCCATTTGAGGAAAAAAAAATGGAAAGTGAAAGAGTAATTTTTATTTCTTACTCAATGGGGCAAAACAATTTAACTTAGTAATGCAATGTAGCACCAAGAGACAATGGGCTATTATTATTCTGCTTGTGTTTTGTTGTTTAGGGATGTCACAAAAATATTGTTTCTTCTTCCTTTTGCTTTTTTCAGTTTTGTGGTCTTTGGTCTAAAGATGCAGGGTTTGAAAGCATGTGTTAGGTCTTATTTAATTGTTATATACAATGTAGAGAGTCAGGAAATATCATAATCATCACTAAGATGCAGGGCCGTTTCTGCCATTAGGCAGGACTAGGCGGCCGCCTAGGGCGGCAAAATGGTGAGGGCGGCATTTTTTTGTGTGTGGCACTAGTCTGGAAGGAAACAGGAAATCAATCATGCAGTGGAGTCCGAGTGCACTGTGCAAGCGCACCTGCTGTATGCAATTGCTGCCTTGTGACATCATGATGTTGCGCAGACAGTTTAGAGCCGAGCGGCACACCCTAGCATAGTGGCGGGGGCGGGGGGCGGCGCGCACCGTAGCGTGTGTGTGTAGAGCGGGGTGCGGGCCCGGACACACTAGTGTAAATGTGGGTCCCCAGGGCCGTCAATCTTGTAGCGCTGGATAGCACTACCAATAACGGCCCTGGGGAACAGTTTTAGCCAATCCATGAGCAGTGCTTCAGCCAGGGAGGGCAGCCCAGTGACGTTGACGCGTACGACGCACCAGTGCCACCATCTCTCTCGGCGCACGCGGGGGACGGTCGGACTGTGTGTGTCGGCTGGCGCGCTGCTCCCCCTGTGATGGCCGTGAATTCAATTTACCATAATTAGTATAGTATACTGCAGCTGCCACCCTGCTGCTGCCAGTGCCACACACAGTCTTGTTGTCCGGTCCCGACTCCATCTCCCGCCGGCCCTCCAAACAGCACAGTGGTCGTGGGCAGGCCTGGTCGTGGGGACATACGTAACATCGTGACTGAGCAGTGCACGCACCGGTGAGTCAGTCAGAAGGCCGCTGGCTGCGAAAATATATTTAAATACATATTTCGGATCGGATGCATTGCATGCAATTTCAATTGCAAATGAATCATCATGTAATAATGACGTTGTTCATCATCACTCAGGCCTGCTTTCTAATGTTGTAAATGAGGCGGCGGCGAGCAGGTGAATCATTATCTGTTTCTGTTATCTCCGAGCCTGTCCGAGCCCGTCCACTCCTCACGGTCACGGCCGGAGTGGGCCTGGCTAGCGCAAAACACTGAGTTAGCATGAGCAGGGGTTAGGTAGCACTGATGCCGGGTGTCTGAGTGAGGTTTGGTTTGGATGGTGGCGCGGGCGGAGCGGGTCTGTTTGTTGCAGCAGGCCAGGCAGGCTAAAAAGATCTGAGACTGATTTGAAATCATAAGATGGTGGTGGTGGAGGCTCCATGTCCAGGCCTCCGGCCTGTGACTGAGGTGAGGTGATGATGGCTGATAGAATCTATCTCCCTGCATGTGAGCGAGGAGAGAGCCTGGAGGAGTAGTAGAACACGGGAGAGGGGGTCAAGGAAGCACGAAGAGAGTGTGCAGAAGAAAGAGCAGAGGACCCCTTACCTTATTTATGCGTTTTTATATAGCGCGGACTTTACCCGAAGGTGTCAGAGCGCTTCACAATAGGAACAGAACTGATACATGAGAACATTACAAGTGAAATAATTACAAAAGCAAATGTTACATTAAATGAGGCAAAAGTGACAATCGTGAGCCAACAAAATACAAGAGGTAGCATTACAGGAGGAAAAAGTGACATGTGTGCAGGTTACAAAAGCGTACAAAGTAACCATAGAGGTATAATACTGCAATAAATGGAGGACACTCAAACACAAGAACAAACGTTACGTAGGCACTGGTGGCACTTGTGCAGGCATCGAAAGCAAACAAAATGTAAGAGGTAGAAAACAGTGTGTTACAAGAGAAAAGTGACGTGTGCATGTTACAAACGAGTACCAAACACAGGTAGAAGGATAATACTGCAATAAATGGCAGACTATCTAATGCATTTATTCTTCTAGCCTGGATGACCGGGGGAGAGAGTGATGGTAGAAAAAGGGAGGGGGCGGCATTTTTCAATTCTCGCCTAGGGCGGCACAACACCTAGAAACGGCCCTGCTAAGATGGCCGCCTGAGAAGAAACCCCGGAGGAGCTCCTGGTTTTGGGGATCGCCATCTGGTAAAAATCCCCGGAAAAAAAACCTCTCAAGGCGACCCTCTTACCCGCACCTTGACCAGACTGCAGAGCCCTCCCATCAATCCCACAAAAGAGATTAACTTCCAACTTACCCGCTTGATCGACCACCGCAGCCCAGATCGGCAACTCCCTGCCCGGACCCCAGCGCTACCCGACCTGGCAGGCGCCCAGCTCCCGGAGTGATCTGTGTGCCTGGCCAATGCCCATCTCCCTGAAAGGACTGGTCTTGGGCGGCGGGACCTCGACTGATGGCATTGGCTCTCTGGCTCTCCGGTCCCGCCGTGACTGCCCCGGTGGTCTTGACCCCTGCAATAGTAGAGCCCAGCAAGAGATACCGTGCCCGAGATGGCACCTTTGATGTTGGCCTGGCGGTGAGTGTGCCTAGGTCTCCTGATCCCGTGTATGGTGTGAGCCCTTCGACATACACCTGGCTCGAGATCGCCCCCTGCGGTGCTGCCAGGGCATTGCTCTCCACCTGCCTTTCTCCACGGCACAGCACATTGATGCTTGAGTCTGCGAACTACACGAGCCGATTTAAATGACAGGCTAATAATGCATATAAGAATAACAGGAGGGGACCCATAGACCACGTTGGGATGGGTGTATACTGTAAATTAGAACAATTCCCAACAGGTGTCAATTAGAAGACAGTTTCAAAGGTGTATGCAATATGCATTACAAAAAATGAACAGAAAGGAGTCTCTGCGGTTTTTTGAAAAAGGGTATTATTCACCACTTTAAGAGCAAGGCGGGTCTATTGCATAGTAATACAGTTAAGCAGCACTGTACAGATCAAATCGTGTGACAACCCGGTAGCACTTGGTGAAAAGTGATATATACAAAAATATATACAGTGGGTGATAGTGATAGTGCAAGTGCTGGGGTGAAACAGCGTGGTACTATCGCGGAAGGCTGGTGCTCGCAATGAATGCAGGAGCTCCTGCATTCATTGCGAGCACCAGCCTTCCCCGATAGTATTCATCGCCCCTTCGTCCGGATTTATTCAGACGCTGCCGGCTCCCGCTGAACCAAGCCTTCCGAATTGCCGTTCAGGCGCCGCGGGCTCCCGCTGAACCAAGCCCTCCGAATTGCCGTTCAGCCTTGGACCCACTACGGTACACCCCTATCACCACCAGTGCGACTCTGCCGTGGGTGGCCATCACTGTTTCATCGACAACCCAGTCCTGATGATGATCCCGACTGACGGGGATCGAAACGCCGTCGACCACACAGCTTAAATTCTATGGCGCCCATTATGTTTTGTACTCCTGGAAATTTGACCTATTCTTGTTTTAAGTGATTACAACTTGATCCTTGGAGCCATTACTGTATAAATTTCACTAATTGTCACAACGCGCCTACCACGCTGTTTCACCCCAGCACTTGCACTATCACTATCACCCACTGTATATATTTATGTATATATCACTTTTCACCAAGTGCTACCGGGTTGTCACACGATTTGATCTGTACAGTGCTGCTTAACTGTATTACTATACAATAGACCCGCCTTGCTCTTAAAGTGGTGAATAATACCCTTTTTCAAAAAACCGCAGAGACTCCTTTCTGTTCATTTTTTGTAATGCATATTGCATACACCTTTGAAACTGTCTTCTAATTGACACCTGTTGGGAATTGTTCTAATTTACAGGCTAATAATGCAGACATGGGTCCGGTGATTCATCGATACCGAGCCTACTACTGCAGATTAACGGACCACAGAGTGCTCCACTACTGGAACGTGCAAGGAGTGAATTTTTTCAACGGGGACCACTTTGCACTGGCAACAAAGACGGAGTAGGGACGGGCTGCAGGGGAGCAGTGGAGAGCATCGGACTGCCATCTTTTTGGCCCGTGCTGAGAAGGGCTTCCTGAGTGCTTGCGGAGACAGCGCGGCTTGTCGATGTAGCACGGCCTCCGTTTAACTAAATTAGGGGATTGGAGGTTTCCGAGTCCAGGCCTGATTCTCATCGCCTCCAGCTTCATGGGGAGAAACACTGCCAAAGTTAGGGATCCTGGGCAAAGCATGGAGAATACCTCCCCCAGCCATAATGACTGTGGATGCGGGGTTGCTCTGAGGACTCGATCTGCCCATCTGGTGCTGCTTCCTTCCACCGTACTATAAGGCCGGGATTAACACCACCACCCCCTGCCGCCTTGACCTCGATGCTGTACGAATTAGTTTAAATTGCTGCTTAGCCCGGGATCCTGACCTTAAAATGGCACCCGTTGAAGATGCCTCTTTTTGATTTAATTGTATGACACCCCCACTTTACCCTTGGTAAGCCATTTTCCACCTTATTAATAGCCTGGATATTGAAACAATCTGCACGGGGTTATTATTGAAAACAGGGAAGCGGATTAATGGTATCAATAGTGGGGAATCCAGATGCCTGACCTTAAATGGCGTTTGGCAAAGTCGCCTCATAATGATTTATGTTATGACACACATCCAATCAGTGGAGGTCGGTTATCTGCATTACACATGGTAACCATGACAATAGAAATATTTTCTCTCAGGTTTAATCACAGCGTTGATGCACCCACTTTACTATGTAGCAATGGGCACTGCTTCCTTATTGTAGTAACTCCTTTCCCCACTCTTGGGAACAAATATGCAACAGAGCTATGGAATCCGACATAGGACTACACCCGAATCAGCCCATCTAAGGGAAAGAGACTCAGGACTGTTCTTGATGAATATGATTTCCACTCCTAATGAGGTGACCACATGGATCTAAGCTCCCTAACAGTGGTCCGGCTCCTGCTTGACTCTAGTTTACGCCCTCTGATCTCCAAACCTCTGTATGTTTTCCGGTATTGACTTACCTACTCTTGCCTTTTTACGTTGTTTTAATATTTCTATCTTTTAGTATGTATATGCTGTGTAATATGTATTACTGCCCATTATTATTCCTATTTACTATCTACACCTAAACTTACCTGAAAGCTATTTATAACTGTATGCTTATCCTCATCGTTTGACCTCACTATACCATCCTTTTTCTTTCTAATGTCTATGCTGCTTGTGCCTTTCCATGAAAAGTGCTAATTATTATTTATTGCCATTCGGGCACACATAATAGTCTACCTCATTTTATCACTTATTTTTTGGTACTTATCGTTGTTTTTCCTTCTCATGCACTATTATTATTATTGTCTACCTCTAATTATTTGTTGAAACTTTAATGTGTTATTTTTAGATTTGCACTCTTATTAGTCTTTCTCACGTTTATCTTTTTTGCTGTAATGTGAAACCTGTTCATTTTTCTGATTTATTTTCCTTTCCCGTCGCCTCTCTGATCTCTTTACCAGTATTATCGCCACTCCTCTCGACTAATTTCTCTCCAGGATGATCCTATTTCCCACTCTCCCCTCTCTCTCTTAACTATCCCTGTCTACTGCCTCTTCCCCTAGAATCTCCCTCTTCTCACTCACCCCCACCATATCGCCCTCCACCCTAATCTTCCACCTGTTGCAACCTTCATGCTCTACTGGAAATTTTACCTCTTTCAGACTACCACCCTGTTACATACCCGTGCTCGTACTCCCCTCCCCCTCTGCGCGCCACCCCAATCTATCCCCGCACTTCGTTCTCCCACCTCCGGTCTATTACAGCTGTCACATCATGCCTCCCCTTGTCCATACTCCCTTGATGCTGCCCCAACTCGTGATCCATCCTTTACCCTTCACACCTTTCTAAAAATGGCAAGAACATTTTTAAACATAAACTTCTAATACAACACCAAGAAACGTTATTTATTGACAACTACTACAGCCTAACCTCCATCATAAAAACCAACTACATCTTCTTCACCAAACGCCCATCTAAATGGAAAAGCATCTTTCTCCAACACCTATCACTAATTCCCGCAAAATTCCATATGGTCTGAAATCTCCACCACTCCCTCCTCTTAATTTCCTGGTGAAATTGAGATCTCTGTGTTCAAATCTGGAAATATACTTATACAATTGTCTGAAAAACACCTCACCTTTTTCGAACTCCACTTCAATTTACTAGCCCAAAACCTTATACCCAAACTTAACACTAACCTCCTTGCCTCTAAGTATGGGCGCATTTTGCGGATCTGTGGTCCGCGAATTCGCGCAAAATTACAAAAAAGTCAGCAAATTCCCGGATTTTCCCTCGAACTCGCAGATTTTTTTGCGATTTCCATCTACTCAACTGGAGTACTTTCTACTGGCTATTCAGTAAGTGCTACCTCGTTGGGTAAATGTATAGTACTTTTCCTACACTGCAGCTGCGTAAAGTGCCAGAAGATTTGTATCCACTGACCATGTGTGCCTGTAACTTTTCCATCGCGCCAAACGGCGCTGAGGTCCCTTGAATGAGCTGTCCATCATAGTTGGGAAAGGGCGGGAAGACGATTGATACCGCTAGTGTGTGGTGCGGGGCTTCTATGCGTGTCAACATGCCTCTTGTGTATAAAGGGTCAGAGAGCGAGCAGGGCAGCAGGTGAGGAGAAAGCAGCCTCCTGGTCACAGGAACTACACGGGGATTGCACTTGAGGAACTCATGGATTCAAAGACCTCTCTCGAGTATTACAGCTAATTTTCGACTGCAGATATGGGGTTAAAGCACACTTGCCAAGCTTCGACCGAGCTCACTAATGTTTTGGGCTGATTAAAACGTTACTGAATTTGAGCTTCAACTCGGGCACCTGCTTTATTTATATCTGTAAGTGCATCCTGTTGAGGTTTAATTTTTGTGACAGGAGCCTCGTGCCAGAATGAATTCTGCCCTGCATAGTTATCCACGAAGTTGCCACCGTTTTGTGCAATACCTCTGGTAAACTGGAGTACTTTTTACTGGCTAATCATAAAGTGCTACCTCATTGGGTAAATGTATAGTGCTTTTCCTACACTGCAGCTGCATAAAGGGCCAGAAGATTTGTCTCCACTGACCATGTGTGCCTCTAACTTGCCACCGCGCCAAAATGCGCCGAAGTCCCTTGAGTGAGCTGTCCATCATAGTTGGGATTGGGAAAGGGCGGTAAGACATTTGATATCGCTAGTGTGTGGTGCCGGGCTTCTATGCGTGTTCACATGCCTCTTGTGTATAAAGGGTCAGAGAGCGAGCAGGGCAGCAGGTGAGGAGAAAGCAGCCTCCTGGTCACAGGAACTACACGGGGATTGCGCTCGAGAAACTCGGGGATTCAAAGACCTCCCTCGAGTATTACAGCTAATTTTCGACAGCAGATATGGGGTTAAAGCACACTTGCCCAGCCTCGACCGTGCTCACTAATGTTTTGGGCTGATAAAAACGTTACTGAATTTGAGCTTCAACTCGGACACCTGCTTTATTTATATCTGTAAGTGCTTCCTGTTGAGGTTTAATTTTTGGCCCATAGGAAGCACTTACAGAGTTAAGGCAGGTGCCCGAGTTGAAGAAAGCTAACTTTGTAACCATTTTAGAATGGCGCCGGCAAGCTGCCAGAGTTGCTTAGTTGCAAGTTGCAACTCTAGCAGCTTACCGGCGCCATTCTAAAATGGTTACAAAGTTAGCTTTCTTCAACACGAGCACCTTCCTTAACTGAAATCCGCCCGCGAGCGTATTTGTGGATTTTTTGGCAATTTTGCGAGATTCGCGGATCACGAAATTGCCAAAAATCCGCAAATTCCGAGAGCGGAACGGAGTTTCCGCCCATAGGTACTTGCCTCCCAATTGGAAGATACCTTTCTGTCCCCGCATACCAGGACCCCCTCTCATCCATTCCCTGACTCATTAACCTTAACTAAAAGCCCTGATTCTCATACCTACTTCCATACAACGCCGCCTGCTCTTAATTCTATTACCATTGATGAAAACCAAGTCTCTCAATTTCAACACCCAACTACCTCGCTAGCATCCCTCCCTCCTATTTCTTCTCCCTCAACTCCCTCTTCCTCCCAAACCCCCCCGACTCTAGCTACTCCACCCCTTAATCTGTGATCTACTCCACTACCCTTCCCTCGCTGTAACCTCACATAAAACACTGTCAATCACACTAAACCTTCTCCCTCCCCATTTAACACCTCCCTGTACTTCCCCTACGGCTGTACCAATCTCCCCAATTCCTTCTCCTGTAAAAACCCCTCTCATGATCTAACTAACGCCCCCAACTTCATCTCCCAGGTCCTCCTTACCTCCCCGACCCCCTTTTTAAATCTGTCCCAGTGACCTTGGGTGTTAGTTGGATCCCGTCCTCTCATATTTCTCCCTCGAAACAGACAGACAGTATTAGCTCACTCAGTCCTCCCCCCTCCTGAGTCATCTTCCCCCATGACCTTGCTGACCTCAATAAAATCTACCCCCCTCCACCTCGACTGCAAACTCCCCCCTATCTCATTCATCTATCCCAGTGATCCTGGAAGTTGGCAGGATCCCGTCTTTCCCAGTTTCACCCAGGCCCCTCAGCAATTCACTTCTGTCCACTCCTGTTCCTCCACAAAACCTAGTGACCATAAACCCCTCAACTGCATGCTGGTTAACTGCTAGTTGGCCTCTTGTCATTGCAACAGAAATCGCAGAAACCATCCTCAACTAAAGCATTGACATCGCCTTTTTGCCTGAAACCTGGCTCAACTCCCACGCCTCTTCAATCCTTGACATGCTTTCTCCCCCGGGCTACTCCATCCTCAGAAAAGACAGACTCAGAAAAATTAGAGGGGCCTCACTATACATTTTAAAGAACAACTTAAACTTTCTCCTGTCCACCACCATGACCTATCCACTTTTGAACACCTTGGTGCTGAACTTACATTACCGGGTTCCCCTCCTATCTGCCTGCATAATACCTACACCCTCCTGGCGATCCTCTCTTCTTTGCTGAGGAGTTGTCCAATCAGCTTATTCAATCATCACTCTCCAAATCTAGAAACCTCTTCCTAGGGAATTTTAACCTCCATTGGAACAAAACCGACAACCCCGCAGTTAACCTCATCTACGATTTACTTGACATCAGTGACTTGACGCAACCCTCAATGCTATTATCACTACCAAGAATTTGGCTTCTCTTTCCCACATCATGCCCATTGACTGGTCAAATCACCACCTCATTCTCTTCACGATTAACAACTCTATGCCCCCTCCTCCCTCTAACACCAACATACAAAAGAAGCTTACCCAAAATCTTCACCTTAATCCTTTTGGCTTGCTGGAATCTACAATTAAAGCTCGCCTACAGCTTTCCCCTCTCTCCCAAAGTACCATTGGTCCTACTGAACATTACAATAATTCTATCCTTGAAGTACTTCATCGAATTGCCCCTGCCAAATTAAAACTCCCAACAACTATTCCTTCAAAAACTTGGTCCAACACTGACCTAAACAAAGAGAGACGAGCGAACATACCTGGAGGCATCAACCTTCCACCTCGAATATTGTCCTCCTCAAAGCTGCTAGGGCTAACTACAAAAAACACATCTTTAACGAAAAAGCTTCCTTCTTCCATTCACAACTTGATCGGGCTCGAAATAATCCTAGGGAGCTTTTTAACATTGTCAAAAACCAAACTACCTCAGCCCCCCCAAAATTACTAGGTATTGTTGAGAGGTGTGAAGAAATTGCCAGCTTCTTCTCTGACAAAGTCAACAAGATTTATCAATCCATCACCTTAACTCCCTACCGCATAGTCTACCCCCCTCCATAACATTCCACCTGAGCCTTCTTCCACTCCTATCCCCCCGAGTCCTCCCAACTCCCCCCTCTATCACCCTCCTTGAACCTCACCTTACCGCCCCGGCTAAAAAATAATGCCTCCTAGAATAAGTTTTGTCCTGTATCTGAAAGTGATGAACTTAACATCTGGTACAAGAACTAAAACACATCATTGCCCCACTATGGACCAATATCATCAATTTGTCCTTTGCCTCTGGCAGTGTTACTGCTTCCCTCCAACTAGGCCAAATTACCCCCATCATCAAAAATACAGCGGCCTATCTCTAACATTCCTTCTTTCCAAAGCCCTTTAAAAATGCGTCCTGCGACAGTTGGACAAACACATCGACTCATTCAACCTCTTCGACGCTTTCCAATCAGGTTTTAGAAAGGGATGCAGCACGGAAACTGCAATGCTCAACATTACTGATGACATACATTGCTCCCTTGATAAAGGCGAATCCTCCCTCCTCATTCTTCTTGACCTCTCTCGCAGCCTTTGATACTGTAAACCAGGATGCCTTACTCAATATTCTCAAAGACCATTTCGGTGGGGGGCGTGGCTAGCAGCCGGTGGACATGGCCGCTCTATAACGCGGCTCCCGACCCCTGCCTGCTTATCCGCCGAATTTCTCCGATTCCTGACCTGGGATCCCCCCAAACTTCGGGGGGGCCCCACAGCTGACCCCAGTGCCTGCCCCGACGAGGTATCTGCCCTGATTCCAGCAGCGCCACGAGCGAGACGCTCCTGCTGAACGGAGGTCCGGCTGCTGGCAAGATGGCACCCGATTCGGAGCTTTGCCTCTGTGATTAGCTGTGCCCACTGGTTTGGCCTTATTCAGCGACGGCACTGTGGATCGGACCTTGCTACATACCTCCGGAGCCCTGCCGATGCATTTTTCGACTCCCGGAGACTCGGTGGCCGCCTCCTTGCCATATCCGCACTGCCTGGGGTGAGTGCGGCGCGACTCCTCCTACCTTGGGGGCCGCCTACGCAATACCCCGGCTTTTGGGCCTGTGGCCGCGGGCGCTTGGAGCCTTTCCCCGCCTGCCTTCCGCCATAGACCTTCCTTTGCTGCCTCCGAGACCGCTGCGGGACTGCACGCATCCCCGGGGCCGTCCTTGGAACCTTGTCCCTTCACGGCTATCTCGTGCAGTGGCCTCTCTCCTGTGCGGCGTAGACCCGGACGCCGCGGACCAGCTACCCCCTTCAATTGCGGAGGTACGTTGACTGCAAGGCTCCGCCTGTGGCCTGAGGCATTCCTGGCCCCCCTGTGCCCGACCACTCACTGTGATACCTGGCCGGCACTTACCCCACCTGCTGGCCGCCGCTGTGGACCTGTGCTGCCCTTGATCTCCCTCGCACCACCCCAGCTAATCGGCCTCTGCACCACCGCCTGCCGCCTCCCGGATTGCCTCCCACCCCCGCCGTGATCCTACCGCTGCCAGCTTCGGGGCCTGCTTTTGCGGCCGGGAGTGCAAAGTGCCGCCTTTCCTTGCCAACAACCACCGGTCTGCTGCGGCTGTTCCTAGCTGTGGTGGAGGCCTGAGCTCCGTGGCCCTGAGCTCGAGTGCGCATCTGGGGTGGTGCTGACATACGGGGTGGCGCTGAGTGTGTCCACTGTGCTGGCATATCGCGCAGCCCCGCGATCGATCCCTCGCTGGCTCTGGTGTGAGAGGCGACTTAGCTGGCTGACCTTCACTTGGGGCTCTGCTCGCAGCTTGGCCCGCCTGGATCCCCCGGGGGGCTCCCACTGCAATTCCTGGACTGGATCCGCCCCTCTGTTTGTTGGGACACCTTTGGATGTGTTGGTCTAGGGCCGTCATTGCCCTGTGGTGATTCTTGACGATTGTCTGGACTCCCCATTGCCACTCCTGAGCCCGAAGTCTGGCCGCCACCTGCTCGGAGTTCTATTGCTCGCTGCTCTCTGAGTGTTGCTCTGTCCGCTGAGTTTGGACTGTAGGGCCGAGTGGATATCGCTTTCTCTCCCGCCATCGACCTTTCCTCCTGCTGCACCCTGCCTTCCTCTACACCGTATACGCCGCCTCTTTGATGGTCCTGTTCCTCATGGCGTCCGGTAGGGGGACCAAACCCTCCACCCAGAGGCGGCTCAATAAGAACTCCTGGGGCTCAAAAAGTGGTGATAAAACTGCGACCTCCCCTGAAACCCCCAATCTTTCGTCCTCCTTGCCGGGAGCGAAAACCCCCACCCTAGAAGACGTTATGCAGGCGATAGCTGGCATCAGATCCTCCCTGGAGACGCGGATCGACTCAGTTAATATAGAAGTGACTCTGCTGAGGGCTGACCTGTGGAAAATGGACTCCAAGGTCAAAGACGTGGAAGTTAAAACTGTGGCCCTGATTGATGACACTTCTACCCTCCAGCGGCAAGTGGAGCAACTCCAGAAGCAACAGCAGCAGATGAGCGAGCTCTTGGACGATTATGAAGGGATGGCGCGACGCAATAATATTCGAATTTTGGGCGTGCCGGAACGAATGGAGGAGCCTGCTGCGGACCTCTTTGTGGAAAATTTGATTACGACCCACCTCTGCCCGAAGAAGCTCTCAAGCTTTTTCTCCATTGAGCGGGCTCACAGGGTCCCAGAGGGCAGCCCCAAGCCGGGGGCACCCCCCGACCAATTATTGCGAGGGTCTTCAATTTTCGTGACCGTGACGCCATCCTCCAGGCAGCCCGGGCGGAACCATCTCTCCTCGTGGATAACACCCGCATTACGCTCTTCCCAGACTTCACTATGAAGGTCCAGGCTAGGCGCCGCAGCTTCCTGAAAGTCAAGAAAGCTCTACGTGACAAACAAATTAAATATTCCATGCTTTTCCCAGCAAAATTGCGAGTGGAGCACGAGGGCAAAGCGTGGTTCTTTTTGTCACCGGAGGAGGTGTAGGACTGGTTGGAGGGATGGCGCCGTTCTGGAAGATCTCCGAGGCGCCGCGACGGCCACGAGGCTCAAGACGTTCTGCGTCGCGATGAACAGATACCAGGTAGCCAGGAACTCTTTACTGGTATCAACGAAGTTGGGGACTGATTTCCGTTGCTCACCGGGCCTGCTCCTCTCACAGGGACTTATTTGCTGGGACCGCTTTGCGTGGCGGATCTCCGCACTTTGTTGGCTCCTGATCCCTGATGGTGTAATTCTTCGGTCCTGGTCGAGGCCGCATTGACTACTTACCAGGTACTCTGTTTGATATGTGAATTTGGCACTGGGAACTGTTTGACGTTTAGTTTTCTCCTGTATTTTATGGTCACTCCACTACTAGAGTTAGGCGGGGGGTGTTACCGGCTCACCGAGTACCCCTACCATGGTTGGGAGGGCGACAGGCACTCTGCCTAGTTGGGTGTGGATAGTTTCAAGTCCGCGGGCAGGGAAGCAGGGAGGAGGGATGTATGGGGGGAGGGGGGATCTGGGATTCTTATGATGTTGTTACATTGTCATTGTTTTTCTTGGTGTTCTTACTTTTTTGCAGAGTCCTCTTCTGTCACATTGACCACTGCTCTCGACCCACTATAGATCTCAAGCTGTCTAGCGGTTCGCCCCGAAGGTTGCCTGTTCCCCTAATGCCTTGTGAGCTTCTCCTTCCAGACTATTACTCCGACTTATCCCCCTGGTGCTTCCGCCAGCCCTACTTCCACTTCTCCTTTCCGATGACCCCCTTAGTCCACAGCTATGACGCACCCCCACTCTCGAACCCTCATGCTCCTGTCCTGGCACGTTAATGGACTGGGGCACAAGATCAAAAGGAGTGTGGTCCTCCAATACCTTTGTCGCCACTCCCCCGACATCGTCCTGCTACAGGAAACACATCTAGTAGGTAACACTTGCAAGGCTCTCCAACGGGGGGGGATATACACTGCTAGTTCACGCGGGCTTCACGGCTGGGTCCCGCGGCACGGGGATCCTCATCAAGAAAAGCCTGGCACTTATTAATTCCAAGACATGGGCTGACCCCCTGGGTCGCATTGCAATAGTAGAGGCTACTTGGGTGGGCCGCCCGCTAAATCTGGTCTCTGTTTATATTCCACCTACACTCGTGCTGGACTCCCTAAAGGAGCTGGGTACTCGCCTGCTGAGCCTCCCTGTCGGTACTTTACTGATTGGCGGTGACTTCAATAGCACAATGTGCGACGACTTAGAACGCAGCCCTAAGCGCAGCTCTCATCGGTCACGCTCCGACCTTTCCGACTTTACTCAAGCCATGGGGCTGGTAGACATCTGGCGCCACTGTTACCCGACTACGTCATATTTTACGCACTACTCGAATGCACACAAAAGTATTTCCCGCATTGATTATTTATTCTGCCCCGCTGCGGATCTCGGCTTCTTTGTCCGACCGCAGGGTCTTCGCGCGGCATCTCCGATCACTCACCCATTAGTGGAGACCTGACCTACCATCGCCCCTATACTCGAGGCCCAATAGTTATTAGCCCTTGGTTGCTGTGGATACCTGATATTAAAGACACTCTCCTTGAGCGTACCAAATATTATTTCGCTGAAAATGTCGGCTCAGTTGACTCCGCGGTGACCCTTTGGGAGGCTTACTTGGCGGTCGTGAAGGGCGAGGCGATGACACTAAAAACGGGCTATTTGCGTAACCATAATGACCAGATCCTCCAGGCAGAATCTGACCTCGTCCACCTCGAAAGGACGCACAACACCGCTCCCACCGACGACACCACGGCCCGTCTCCGTACTCAACAACTGGCATACCAAGCACTTGCCCAGGAGAGGGCGCAGGCCCGCCTGCTCCACTCGTGCCATCGGGTTTACGAATTCGGAGATACTGCAGGAAAAATGCTTGCTTGGCTGGAGCGCCGGGATCAAGGCTCCAGGTGGGTATCCTCCATCATTAGACCGGATGGAGTCACGGTTACTGATCCTCAAAATATTGTGGAGGTTTTTGCCGACCGCTTGAAAAGTGTCTATACTGCAGGTCCTTTCTTTACGCCTGAGGAGTCTAGACAACTCCTGGCGGAGATGCGTCTTCCGATCATTTCTGAAGTACATAGGGCGACCCTGGACGCTGATATCACAGTGGAAGAACTTACTTCGGCGCTTTTCGCCGTCAACTCCGGCAAAGCTATGGGCCCAAATGGAGTCCCGGTCGAATTCCTCAAAGGGCATAGCCAGGGAAACTATCCCTCACTTGCGAAACATGTTTCTACGGAGTCGAGATGATGGCATCCTTCCGTTAGCTCAGCGATTAGCCTCCATTGTTGTAATCCTCAAGCCTAATAAACCACCCGATAGCTGTGGCTCTTATCGGCCGATCTCCTTGATTAGCACGGAGGCGAAGGTCCTGGCCAAGCTGTTGGCTACTCGACTACTTCTCGTGCTTCCCTCCCTCATCCATGATGACCAGTCCGGTTTCCTTCCGGGTCGTAATACCGCATTGAACCTGCGCAGAGTCAACAATGTCATGAGTCGCCAGCCTATTATCCAACAGGATGCGGCCATCTTATCCCTTGATGCCACAATGGCATTTGACTCCATCAAATGGCCCTACCTCTTCGAGGTCCTGGCCCGCTTTGGCTTTGGGCCCCAATTTATTAGTTGGGTGCGGCTCTTGTACACAGACCTTTTTGCCCAAGTCAGGGTCAACGGCCATACTTCGCGACAGTTTAGTCTCCAAAGGGGCACCAGGCAAGGTTCCCCTCTATCCCCGTTGCTCTTCGCTCTCACCCTCGAGCCCCTCGCACACTGGGTCCGCACGGACGTCTCCATCAGAGGTCTCCATTGGAATGGCGACGTCACGGACAAAATCTCCCTCTATGCAGACGATATCTTGATTTATGTGTCCTCTCCCCGATCTTCCATTAATAGCTTGTTCCATGTCCTCACCAACTTTGGCAAATATTCGGGCTACTCGATTAATTGGACTAAATCCACACTATATATGCTGCATGCCTCCCCTCCCCGATTGCCCCGAGGGTTAACCATTGCGGTGGCCACGGACGGCTTCCAATATCTCGGCATATACATTATGCCGGATTCCAAAGTATTTCAAGACCGCAACTTATTAGGCCTCCTGCGCAGACTTCGCAGCGATGTTGCACATTGGCGATCCCTCCCACTATAACTCCCGGGCAGGGCGGCTCTGTTTAAAATGCTAGCTCTCCCGCGCTTTCTATATGCCCTGCAGAACTGCCCCTTCTTGATCCCTGACTCCTACTTTTGCATGGTTGAAGGTGAGCTTCGTCTTTTGCTGTGGGATGGCGGTGCCGCTCGGATTGCACTGTCTAAGCTTTTTCAAGGCTGGTATGATGGCGGCATTGCCCTGCCCAACCTCCGTCTCTACTACCGGGCATCACAGTTGGTGGCTGTTAACCACTGGGCACATGGCTCACCCCTTAACCTGGCCTTCCTCCTCGATAGGATCCAAACTGGTCGAGAGGGCTATCTGGGGGCCCTATATAGCAAGCCCGCTAAACGCGGATACGTTGGCCCCATGGCTCATACGGTCACATTGTGGCACAGAGCCAATAGGAGTTTGGGATGGGCTGATACGCTTTCTAAAGCCACCCCCTTGTGGTCGTCGCAACGCCTGGGCTCCCTCTGCTTCTCCCAGGGATTTGACACATGGGACATGATTGGGATTTCTGAGGTGGGAGATCTGGTCTACAAGGGTGCCATCTTGTCTTTTAGTGCTCTTCAAACTAAGTACTCTCTAGCTTCCACAGAATTCTTTCGATATCTGCAAATTTCACATGCCATCCGGACGGCCATCCCTTACCTCTCCTCAATTCCTCCTATTTCCCCCCTTGAGGACAGATTGTTATCGGAACCGCTCCCTGAGAAGGCTATCTCCTATACCTACCGCAAACTGTGTAATAACCTCCCCAGCTCTTTCCCGTCGCTGCGGACCAAATGGGAAGCGGACCTGGGCCCCTTCGATGAGGAAGAATGGCGCTTGGCTCTCATGTCCCCTAGACAATCAGCTATCTGCCATAGGTTCCGTTGATTCAGTTAAAGGTGTTACATAGGACCTACATGTCCGCTCTTACCCTGGCAAAAATTGGACGACGCCCTGACCCCCTGTGCCTGCGAGGCTGTAACTTACCTGGCACATTCTTTCACACACTGTGGGACTGTCCGAGAGTGCAGGAGTTTTGGGGCTGCGTCCTCAAGAAAATGAGCGATTCTTTAGGCAAGCCACTGCAACCACTCCCGAAGCCATGTGTCCTTGATATCTGGGGTGCCAACGATCTCAATGTTCAAGAACTACAATGGGCAGCTCTGGGATTTCTATTAGCTAAACGTTCCATCGCGATGAAATGGGGCTCCCGGGACAGACCCCTAGTGGTGGGATGGGTGGCTGAAATGGATAGGTGCCTGATTGCAGAAAAGACGGTATACAAAATTTGGGGTTGCCCTAAGGTGTGGGACAGGAAGTGGGGGCACTGGAACGTATACAGGGGTGAACTATGTGACTCTCCAACTGCTGAATTAGCTATGACACGGGCTGGACCTGTGGGAAGACTCCTGCGTTAATTTAATGCTGCTTTGACTTCATGCTGATTCTTCCTATTTGATGTATCAATTGTGACTAGGATTTGACTCTGCTCTTATTATTTTGCATGTTCCACTTAGGGGATTCGTTGTTGGTGTTAAAAAAAAAAAAGGAAAATATCAAGCAGTCGACTTCGCTGCTGTACGATGTTAGCTTTGGTCTTAGCATTACGCCTTGATCTGTAATCGCCGCCGAGTCTCCGGGATGTCGGCACATAGGCTGTGTACAATTCTGTTTTTCCATAATTACTGACGCTGCCGGCCCCAGGGTTATAGGCAATGACAAGCTGTGTATGCTATACCTTTAGTAATAAAAACAGTTTTATTAAAAAAAAAAAAAAGACCGTTTCGGTTTTGATGGTGAAGTTCTTAAGTGGTTCACCTCTTATTTCCAAAATATAACTCAACAAATTAAAGTCAGCAGTTGCCTTTCCAAACCTCAATCTGTATCCTTGGGCGTTTCACCAGGCTCTTTTCTTTCTCCCACTCTATTCAACCTCTTCATGGAACCTCTCACCCTTATTCTTAAGCAAGAGAAAATCAGTTATCACCTCTATACTACACACAACTATACTACAAAATTAAATCCCATGACAACATCTTACATCTTAACGATGCCCTGACTAAGATTCAACTGTGGTTCCATCAAAATCACCTCAAATTAAACACCAAAAAAAACGGAAATCATCCTTTTCTCTCCCAAGAAACAACTCACTCCCTATTCAACACTGGATCACAGACATTAAAGCTCTCAACTGCTCTCTCACCATCTCCAAATCAGTCAAATCTCTTGGTATTAGCGTTGATCAGAATCTCAGTCTTACTCCCCATATAAAAAACTCGTCAAGAGGTGCTCTCTTCACACTACATCACCTTAATAAATTAAACCTTTCATTCTAGCTGATGACTTTAAATCAGTTGTACATTAGTCCTGTCTAGAATTGATTACTGTAATGCCACCCTTGCTGGTACCGCAAATGTCCACCTAGTCCCTATCAAATCCATTCTTAACCTCGCTGCCAGGCTTATTACTGACTGTAAGTGTTTCAATCACATCTCCCCTGTTCTCAAAAACCTTAAATGGCTTCCGATTGAAGGCAGATCCACCTAAAAGATCGCCTGCATCACCCACAAAGCCTTCATCAAAATACCCCTTCTAACCTCTCTGACAAACTTCAAAAAGCTGGGTGTTCTAGAACAATGAGGAGCACTAACGCTCTTGTCCTTGTCCCTCCTCTGCTAAAAAAGAAATCAACTCAGTCTCGCTCATTTTCTGGTAATGCTTCTTCTATCTGGAATACCCTTCCCAAAGACCTACGTTGCAAGCCCTCCTACCCCTGCTTCAAAAAAGACCTCAAGCTGCTCCTTCTCAACAAATACTGGGGTTCTTAATTTAACTTTCTGTCTCTGGCCTCAAACTCCTCCTTTTTACACTGTTAATATTTGCCCCCCTTTACTTTTTATTTCACCTCCTCCCTCCTCTCCACTAATCTACCTCCTGCTCTCGCCTCTTCATCAACTGAATCACTATATAATTCCACACTGTCTTCCTGATCTACTATCTTCGATCTGATACCTATTTTGATTTTCCGAACTTAATTCTTTATTAAACTCACATCGCCTTGCCTTACTTTCCCAATTGTACTACGTTTGTCTGTTATTCTGGGTTACCAAATCCTGTAAAGCGCTCTGATACTCTTGGGTCCAGCTAGCACTATATAAAACCTTTTAAACAAAATAAAAAAAAAATAAGATTCTTTCAGTGATAGGTAAAATGGCTGATTTCATAGGAATCTTTCCCGATATGTACCATCACATTTACCCCCAGACAGAGAATGGGTGAAATCATTTGATACATCAGCTTTCAACATTCAATGAAAGGTGTAATGACAGGTATATGCGAAATGAGTAATGTCACCAAGCATCTGGGATAGTGGTGAAAATATGACACCAGACCTTTGGAAACCATGGAATGAGCTATTGCTTGGAATGCTGCTACAAAAAGTTCTAACCAAGTTCAACAAAGATTGGAGTGATATTGTTGGTATTCGCAGTGATTCAGCTACATATATGAAAAAGTTGTGCAACGAACTGTCAACATTGATACCTGAGCTGAAGTGCTTCCCTGAAAAAGATCCCTGTCACTTGCTGGATGGTGTGCTGAAAGCATCTTTACACTCTTAAGAGTTAATGATGAATACTATTCTTCAGAGAGATTGAAGAATGTCTGACTTCTCTGCAATTTGATTCCCTTGTAGGGCACTCTGCACAATTGCCTAGCTCCCATTCCGGTTTGCGGCCATCTCTAGGTCAGGTCCTGCCGGATTAAAGTTGCATTTATGTATTTGTATTCACACTTTTGTTTTCTGGTCCTATTTTAAATTGTTCCATTCTTTCCAATAATTCTACCTGGAGCCTGCCAGGTAGGAGTTGAGCTGCTGGCGTCCGTTTGTGTTAATACGGCCCCTCCACTTTTTCGCCCCTGATATACTCTTGCCACGCCCCTTCTGGGTGAGCTATTTAAACACGGCAGCTGCGCGCATTTGCAGCAGGCTTGCTGCTGGCGTACTGAAGGCATGCTTAAGGCAAACCATCTAATTCAGTTGTGCCTGAACAGCATCAGTGTCCAGCGCCCTTACTTTTGAAAAATCAGATATTAAGCCTTATACATCCAATGAGATCAGGCAACTTGCGCCAAAGTAAAGTCCACATTTGTAAAGCGCACAATCACCCGCAAGGGTCTCTAGGCGCTAGGGGCCGTCGGGAAGATTAAGCGAGCTATTGCCCAGAGTCACATGGTGCTGGGCTAACCTGCCGCCGGCGCCAAGCACTCCTGAGGCATGTAGGCATTCAATAGATGCCGCTATGAACATGGTAAATTTTAGAGAATGTGGGTTTTCTCTACCCATAAGCATCTCAGAGTTTTCTGGGGCAAATAGAGGGGGTTCTAACCTCTGTATAAGACGTTGATACAATATTAATTGCCGCTCACTGCCAAAACACAGGTCTGAGAATCACGACCTTCTGACTGACCTCCAGTCTGATGTGTTCTTTCTGTCTGAAACTTGGCTAACAATTCATTCAGCTCCTGACATTCTCGATGTTGTCCCAAAAGACTACATGTTTTTGAGACAGGATAGACAATCTCAAAGGAAGTTGGAATTGTTCTTATTTTCAAACGCACTTTACCCTGTTCTTTCTCTGAAGGCATTATTGCGTGTGGTGAAGTAGCTGCATTTTCTGTGACACTGTCCAGCAACTGCCTGCTAGCAGGGTTTTTGGTTTACCGCCCTCCTGGCTCAGCCTCACAATTCCTAACTGCCTTGATTGATGTTATACCTGCTTAGGCACTATGATATTCAAACTTTTTATATTGGGTGACCTCAGCCTATTTTTTGAGTACACCACATGTCCCTCAATTATCTCCCTAAGAGAGAATCTAACAGCCTTTCAATTCAATCAATTGATCTATGATCACACACAAAAGCAAGGTCACACGTTGGACCATTAATGTGCCAATTATCTCTGTGTGAGCACAGCCCCGCTTGTACCAGTAGTCTGGTCAGACCATTTTCTGCTCCCTTTTCAGATCACCATATCCCCTTAAACCACCGCACCATGATACAGCGACTCTGCGAGCAAACCGTATTACCCTTAGTGATGATTCAGACACAGCAAACATACAAGTAGAAAAATGGATTGATAGTGCACTAGACTGTATTGCCCCACTAATTACCTGTACAAACTCGAACCAAAACATCTGTGAAGTGGTTTAATAATGAGCTCTTCCTTCTAAAAAAGAGCTGCGAGTGCTTAGAGTGCCAATGACACAAGGAATACGATGCAAAAAACACAGTTGATGGACAGAATGTAGAACAATGTCATACATTCACCCCAGTACAATGATCTGGGCCTAAATCCATCGTTTTTTTGCTCTCCACACCACCCTGGGTTAGACACTGGCTATATGCAAATCAGCTCTGACCCTGTGCCTCATGGGAACAGTCCAGTCCGAACTACCAAGCCATGTCTTTCCCAGACCGGAATCAAGCATCCAAGGACCGGTTTCTGGCTATCAGCCTTCTTCAGCCTGGATAGCTTGACTCCAGTGGTGTGGAGAGCCTGGGACTCACGTCTGAGCATCCCCAGCACACTCGGGGTGAAATTGCAAAAAACACAGTTGATGGACAGAATGTAGAACAATGTCATACATTCACCCCAGTACAATGATCTGGGCCTAAATCCATCGTTTTTTTGCTCTCCACACCACCCTGGGTTAGACACTGGCTATATGCAAATCAGCTCTGACCCTGTGCCTCATGGGAACAGTCCAGTCGGAACTACCAAGCCATGTCTTTCCCAGACCGGAATCAAGCATCCAAGGACCGGTTTCTGGCTATCAGCCTTCTTCAGCCTGGATAGCTTGACTCCAGTGGTGTGGAGAGCCTGGGACTCACGTCTGAGCATCCCCAGCACACTCGGGGTGAAATTGCAAAAAACACAGTTGATGGACAGAATGTAGAACAATGTCATACATTCACCCCAGTACAATGATCTGGGCCTAAATCCATCGTTTTTTTGCTCTCCACACCACCCTGGGTTAGACACTGGCTATATGCAAATCAGCTCTGACCCTGTGCCTCATGGGAACAGTCCAGTCCGAACTACCAAGCCATGTCTTTCCCAGACCGGAATCAAGCATCCAAGGACCGGTTTCTGGCTATCAGCCTTCTTCAGCCTGGATAGCTTGACTCCAGTGGTGTGGAGAGCCTGGGACTCACGTCTGAGCATCCCCAGCACACTCGGGGTGAAATTGCAAAAAACACAGTTGATGGACAGAATGTAGAACAATGTCATACATTCACCCCAGTACAATGATCTGGGCCTAAATCCATCGTTGTTTTGCTCTCCACACCACCCTGGGTTAGACACTGGCTATATGCAAATCAGCTCTGACCCTGTGCCTCATGGGAACAGTCCAGTCCGAACTACCAAGCCATGTCTTTCCCAGACCGGAATCAAGCATCCAAGGACCGGTTTCTGGCTATCAGCCTTCTTCAGCCTGGATAGCTTGACTCCAGTGGTGTGGAGAGCCTGGGACTCACGTCTGAGCATCCCCAGCACACTCGGGGTGAAATTGCAAAAAACACAGTTGATGGACAGAATGTAGAACAATGTCATACATTCACCCCAGTACAATGATCTGGGCCTAAATCCATCGTTTTTTTGCTCTCCACACCACCCTGGGTTAGACACTGGCTATATGCAAATCAGCTCTGACCCTGTGCCTCATGGGAACAGTCCAGTCCGAACTACCAAGCCATGTCTTTCCCAGACCGGAATCAAGCATCCAAGGACCGGTTTCTGGCTATCAGCCTTCTTCAGCCTGGATAGCTTGACTCCAGTGGTGTGGAGAGCCTGGGACTCACGTCTGAGCATCCCCAGCACACTCGGGGTGAAATTGCAAAAAACACAGTTGATGGACAGAATGTAGAACAATGTCATACATTCACGATGGCATACCAAAGGCCAATTATGATAAGGTACGGAACGCCCACTACAAGCAGATCAGACTTGTACGTATCCAAATTCAGACAAAAGCATACATGAAGTGAGTGTGAGAAGTTGGCCTGGTATATGATGTCCACTAATTAAACTGGGCACCTTGCACCAGTCCAAACAACCCTTATGATGATTTAAGAGGTCAAAGATAACCTTAGAAAGATATCCAAGTGGTAACTGTGAAGAGCAGCCTTAAGGCTTAGGGGCACTTGCATCATTGAAAATTGCATTCGCAGAGTGCGAATCGCAAAATTCGCCCGTGTGCGAATGCAATTTCAACTTTTGGGATGCATCATAATTTATTTTTGTTTTCGCAATTTAAGGAATCGCTAATTTTGTTACAAAAAATACATGCATGAAAATTCGCAATTAGCAATTCCTTAAAAATTTGCAAATTAGAATTCTTAAATTTAGAAGAAGTCAGACCAGGTGGTAAAAAGTGAGAAATAATCAATGCAGGTGATACTCATTAGGATAGTATTTAAGGGGCCCCAGAATGGCTCCAAAAATGTCTCACAATGGCAGCACTCTTTGTCGTGGCACGGAGGCTGAGGATCAGAGCAGCAGCAAGGAGGAGAAGGGGGGTACATGAGAGGATTTTTAGAGTTCGCGTCACCTTACTAGGGCAAACAGAACCTGAAATATATGATAAGTATAGACTCAATGCTGACTTAATCTTGGATTTCATAGATGAATTAGACCCAATCTTGCAGAGACATACACGCAGGACACAAGCCATACCAACCCATGTACAGGTCTTGTGTTCCCTTGCGTCGGGGTCCTTCCAGGGTGTCATAGCTACTGCTGGAGGCGTGTCCCAGAGTTCCCTTTCGCTTTTCTTTAATGCTTTCCTCAATGCCATGTTGCAAAGGATAAGGCATCACATTAAATTTCCCAGCACACCTCAGGAATTGTTACAAACAAAATTAGATTTTTACAACATGGCACAATTTCCCCATGTCATTGGCTGTATAGATGGCAAGCATGTCCCCATTTGTCCTCCATCTGAAAATGAGTACATTTACCGCAACCGGAAATGTTACCATTCACTTAACATTCAGGTAATATGCAATTCACGAACTATAATCACTGACTTAGTTGCAAGTTACCCTGGAAGTGCCCATGATTCTTAAAATTTTAGGCATAGTGGCATCCACACACGACTGCTTGCTGGAGAATTTGGAGATGGATACTTGCTTGGTAAATATATTCCCTTTAATTGTTACACATCTCTGTACCATGTTGTCACATTGGACTCCTAATTTGTATCTTCCATCCCATTCCATAGGTGACAGTGCATACGTTGTGAGGTCATTCATTCTTACACCCTATCTGAATCCAGCAACACAGAAAGAACAGCACTACAACCATGCACACATAGCAACGCGCAACGTAATTGAGAGAACAGTTGGTGTAATTAAATCTCGGTTTCGCATACTACATAAGACTGGCGGAGCTTTATAATATCGTCCTGATATTTGCTGTAAAATAGTTGTAACATGTGCCATGTTGCACAACTTAGCCACTAGTAGAGGCATAGAACTGGAGGAGGACGGTGTACTACCTCACATTGATAACCAGCCTCAACAACCACAACCAAGACTACGTGGACCTGACGCAGCAGATGGGAGAAGAAGAAGGGCAGAGATAACTCAACATTACATTTGACAGAGGTAAGAACCACACAACACATTTTTGTGCATAACTGCAATCTTTTTATTTCTACATTTTCAGCATGGATTCAGGTTACTTAGGACATTTTAGTGCATGCAGTGTGCTGACAGCAAATTAAAAGGCATTTACTGTTCATAGTCATAGCAATGCATTATCTTCAGACGTCCTTTGTTCCAAAGCTATGTAGGTTATTAAGTCATATCCTACTTCTTGCGTCCACGCACCCCTAATGCCTTTCCTGTGTTTCTCCCATCAACCGTAGTTGAACTATCTGCCCTGTCTTGTCTTCTGGTGCTACGGCGTCCCCCAGGCACAGCAGGTTCAAGTAGGCTACTTACATTTGAGCCCCCATCACTCCCAGTAGGCTTCCACTAGCAGCTTCACTTTGCATACCCTCTACTACATTATTGAGTGTCATCATGCCCCTGGCAACATCTCCACAACATTGTGATATCTCCAATTGCATGGCATCTGTACGTTTGGAAAGTTGAGTAGTAGTGTGGCAAAGACGTTTCATTGCCCTGGTGTACCCCTGCATGTTGGACATTGCCCTCTGATGCCTACGGTCACTTGCTAATTGCTGCACTTGTATTGTTGTACACAGTGTCTCCATTGCTGTTGCCACTCGGTCCAGTTTCTCTGCTGTTGCTCTCTGACCTTTCTCAATCACATTTGACATGCTCTGAAGACAGTTGTGTATGGCACCAATGTCATGACTGATTTTAACAATTTTGTCCTTCATGACACGTATGCCTTTGCCTTGCAGGCGCTGGACTTCTTCTGCTGTTTGATTCTGTGAAGATCGTGGCCTGCACCTATAGAACTGTTGCAACCTACTCCGCCTGCTCTGCTGTGTGTGTAGGGTTGCTGGGGTTGGAGCAGCCTGTTGTTCTAGGACATGTACATTCAGGTCATCCTCACTCTCTGACTGTTGCAGTTGGCACACTCTGCTTCTATGACTTCTACGTTCAATTGTGGGTGAAGATGTGGCTGCATTTGAGTGATCTGTGTCTTGAAAGTCCTGACTGTGAAACGCTGCCCCTTCATTTGCATTACTGTCCTGTTCTGTATCTATGATTGAAATAGTGCAGTCTGTTACTTTTTTCATTTGCACTTGTGACTGCATAAAATCAAGTAGATTACAAATAAATACCTACATTTAGCATGACATGTCTCCTGATCTTACATTTATAATGTGCAATATTCACTTTTAAACTCATTGCCTAAGTGCTTCACACTAAAATCTTTAATAGACGCCAACTCCCATGATGCATTGGTACAGTAAGTACAAGGGTTTCTAGATACTGCTATTTCGTACATACCAATTACTACATAAGGGGGATAATTTCTTAGCAACTACGACAACCTTAGGGTCTCTTACACTCACAATTGCATGCAAAACACATGTTGTGTTCTTACCTTTAGAAGTGCTGACATGCTCTGAGGTGTCAATTTCTATGACTCCAACAACATCCTCTGTTGCAAGGGTGCCTTCCACCAAGTCCTCAAGGGGGGTATTAGGCCTATCCCTGGATGGTCCACCGCCGGTCCTTTTGGCTGCCTTTATCCTGTTGGCAATCCTTTCCTTTGCACGACTGCGCAGGTCATACCAGCGCTTTTGTAAATTGTTAATGTCACTGTGGGCAACCCCAACAGCATTAACTTTTGCTTGGATTGCAAGCCATAGTTTTCTCTTCACAGCTTCAGGCACTTTTAATGATTGTTTCCCAAAAAGCTGGTCCTGCCTCATAGTAACTTCCTCAATCAGAATTTCAAGTTCCTGGTCACTAAATGTAATCTTTCTTTTCCTAGCCTGTAATTCATCTCCAACATTTCCTGAGGACATTTCCCCTTTTGCTGCTGGCTCAGACTCAGCTCCAGTTGCTCCTAGCTGTGCTCCAACTGCCAACTGTCTCTCCTCCTGCTCACCCTGGGAACAGGTGTGTGCAATCAGTGGCCTTGCTTTCTTGGTATGATGTCATAGGAATGCAGCAATATGGGTAAATGACAATTTGCGAATTCGCGAAGTGCGAATTCGCAAATAAGGAATCTCAAAATTCATGTGAATCGGTAAAAATTGCGATTTTTACAGATTCGCAAAAAAATAGCGATGTTATTGATGCATTGCATTTTGCGATTCCTTATTAGGGATTTCTTATTTTTCCCAAATAAGGAATCTCAAAATGAAATGTTGATGCATGTGCCCCAATGTCTTGAAGGAATGTTAAGCTGCTTGTTTTACCAGAAAGCAACCTTATTGTATTTGTTAAATGAAAGGAGAACCACACAGTAATTATAAGAATATATATTTATTATTATAACACCTTAAATACCTCACAGTTTCTGCAACCTGCAGATAAACACAAAGCACACAATACTGTAGCACAGAAACAATCGTAAGTAGCACTAATACATAGTGGGCCCTGTGGGAAGACCAAACCATATACTAAAATAGTGGTATAAGAACTACTACTCGAGTCAAGACAATGTCTAGAGGTTGTAGAATGGCTGAGACCCCAAGAAACCACCCAAGGTGAGTAAGTAGGGACCCCACGGATGATGGGTGCAGTGTGAGAACACAACCGCCTGCTTCGTACAATTTGATTGGAGAGTTGCAGTTGCAATTTTAAAGTTTAACCCCTTGGGCACGGCTGCGATTCTGCGCCTGTGCGGCACTTTTATTGAGTGGGCGGGTTCATGATGGCCCCCAGCCGTCATCAGCAAAAGCCCACCGTGGTGCATGACGTCCAGGGCCGTCATCAGCATGGAAGGGGTTAAGGACCCTTTACAGTGGATTACGAGGAAAACCCTTTGGAACATTGAAGGTTGGAGAGCCACCCCACCCTGGGATACTGACATACCAGAGTTATCTATCCCAGGAAAGCCAGGTGCATAGGGCTGAAGTGGCGTTGGAAACTGCTGTCATTTACAATGGGAGTCTTCAAAGAAATGCCACTGGTCGAAAGAAGAATAGTGTCCGGTGGAACTCTCAGGTGGAATGTTGATGGAAGGAACCTGAAAGCAGTGGGGACAGAGTCTAGGTCACTCAGGAGTGACCAGGGGCTCAATAGAAGAATGCCCACCAATTTTGGGTGCTTCAGGTGTGAAGAGGGAAAGGCACAAGAGTCGCAAGGGGACCGCTAGCAGTTTCACAAAGCAACAGCTTGCAGGGCACAGAATGTGAGGAGGCCAAAGTCTTTTGCACTAAATGTGCGCAGAGGTTGGGGCTATGAACAGCCCAATGCACAAAGTTGGGCAACACCAACAAGCATATGCACTTGCAAATATATGTGGTTCACAGGGTTTCAGATTATGTGGTCCCCATGAGGGACACTTGTGTCAAACTTGCTAAGAGGGCAGCTCAATCTCAAGGAACGTAAGAACCCAACTTCTGTGTTTCTTGAGCATTTAGAGTCTGCAGGAGCTCTGAATCAGCAGACCTGTCAGTTGCTTGTGAATGCAGGGGAGTGACTCTTTCATGCCAATGGAGATACTACAGTAGCCCCTGATGTTCCACAGATCCTGCATGGAGCATGTATTGTGCACAGGCACAGACAATGCTTTGGAAGGAGAGGGCGACAAAGTTGGGCCCAAGTCAAAGTCCAGCAAAGTTCAGAGTGTCGAGATGGTCGAAGGTCAGTGGTTTCTTGTTCAGAATCTTTTACACATCGAATCTAGGGTCCTACAGCCAGGTGAGCCCTTTTGTACCCATGGGAGAGGGTTGGACAGATTCAGGTGACCCTCCCAAGGGAGGGTCAGGACAGTGGAGAGGTTACTCCAATGCCCTTTGCCCAGTTTTGCGCCAGATCAGGAGCCAATGCGCCCAGGACTAGTTCGAACAGGACTATGCACAGGGACACCAAATGTGCCCCTCATGCAGACTTTCAGGCACTTTGGAAGTGCACCCACTCAGCTCCAATACAATAAATCCTCTCTGGGAGTTGGTCCCACCTCCCTGTGACAGGATGCCATGGTGCTGCCTTCCTCTGCTCGAGCTTGGCTCATCAGCAGGAGGGCAGAAATGTGTCTATGGTCAGCAGCATCTATTTTGTGCTGTCTGGGTTGAGAAGGCTGGTACCAGGAAGACCAGGGACCCCACGAAGCTTGCCTCTGAAGGGTGGAATTAGACCTCCCACACTAGTTACCAGTGTTGAGATATGATTCCAAGGTGTTTGATACCAAACACGACATGGTTTTGTTGCAGCTGTTTTCAAGATAGCATTTTATGTGAGCATATAATGCACCTCTGCCTATATGTCTGCCTGCCTAAACCGACAACCCTGGAGAATGCTCCCCGAAGGCTGCAGGAGTGCTCTGCTACTGCAGGGGCACCCTCTCACATAAAACCCAGCACTATGCCATCAGGATTGTTAAGGCCTTCTATAGGGGTGACTTATAGGTTTTAAGTGCAGTGACCTATAGATATAGTGAACCTATATCCAAAGTAAGTGGTGCATGCACCATCTTACACAGGATGCAATGGCAGGTCTGTAGTTCCATTTTGCATGGCCTCTCATGGTGGCATAATACATGCTTCAGCCCTTGGGAGGCCTCTGGGGTACCTATGCCCTGGGTACATGTGTACCATATACTAGGGACTTATAAGGGTACCACATTATCCAATCTGGAGTGTACCATATTACATGACATACCATTTTAAGGAGGAAGCAGATAGACCTGGGTCCTGATTAGCAGGATCCCAGTCAGACTAGGCAAAAACAGTGTAACATGAAGCAAAAAGTGGGGGTAACCATAAGAAGCAGATCCTACTTTCGTACAGTGAGATTCACAGATATGGGAAAATGTATATGTTGCTGCGGCCAAAAGGATAGTAAGTCATTTAGCAGTCAGTAACCTATGGCAATCACAACCAACCAATAGTTTGGCTAATTGTATTTCTCCTTAGATATGATACTCCTACTTTCTGGATCTTTACAAATAGGGTCCGAACAATGACAGGTCACCCGGCTTTAGCATCAATTGCCTAGCCCCCTTAAGGCCTCCTTAAAGTGCAGGTCAGTTAGACAGTCTCTGCAATCAAAGCTATAGCAAGGGTCAAGGCACCAGGGCCTGATGGCATACCAGGTGATCTTTTCTTAACAGATGTCGATGGTTGGGCTACATACTTCAACACATGATTTAAAATGATCCAATGGCAGCTTCCAGCCTTTTTCAGATCGTTCAAGTACTGGCCCTTATCAAGGAAGCCTACGCAGACACATTAATGTGTGCAGATCTGTGAACTTTTGCTACAACTTCACGTTTTTTGGTTGGAGCGGTTACTTAGCTCCAAACTGAACTCCAGGGGAAATTTGGAACCGTCCTCCCCCCCACCTTCTTACTTCATTCTATGACCTGGAGAAGTTCATTGTATATGAACGAAACGCGTTGGCTGGTATATTTGTTACTGTTGGATGCATATGAAAAATAAAGGATTTACTGAGAAAAGATAAAGAGACTAAACGATTTATTGAAGGACCGTCTTTACTCTGAAGTAGTGCACCACTCCAATCTACTTTGGTCTTTCCTTTTTAATAAATACTTTATGACCAACCACTAAAAGTGAAGAAATGTGTTGAACCGTCTTGGGAATCTGAATAAGGTGATAATAATGCAATACCCTGTAAATCACTTGCCTGGGATTACCAGCATTAGGTTTGCCATTGGATATTTTGTGCATAGGTGCAACCATTTTAACGATAGGCATTATATTATCCAGCCATTTCATATAATCATTAATTTGGTTTCATTAAGCAACAATCTTTAGAATAATCCTGCTAATTCATTACGAATGCATTTAATGTTTGTACTACTCGAGTCATTATTACATTGTATTACTTGAGATTCCTTTAAAATTTGTGTTGAAGACGGTGCTTGCAGTCTCCATATCTTTTGACTTAGCAGGTGGAAACACTGCCTGAACAATTTTAAACTTTTAGTTGAAATGACGAACCTAGACATTGCTTGTGCTATTGGGAAATTTATGAATAAGGTCAGGGTGTTCCTCATGTGTACAGAATAAAAATATTTTTGGAAGGATCGGGAGGGAGATGAAAGAACTGCCCGACCGAACTACTCGCAGGTGGACATTTGTATCTTGTATGAAGGAAATGTGTATTTTATGATATGTATTTATACCATGTTTTAATAGGATCCTAGCTATATTTTAATAGTATTTTATGTATAGGGTACACTTCTATGGTTGTAACTAACCAAATAAAGTTTTCTTGCTGACAATTTTAAAGTCAGACATAGCTAGACATATATTAAGGAAATGATAATAATAAGAATGTCAAATAAATAAAATACAAGGGGGTCCATTAGGGTGGCAGGCGGTGGCTCCACCGCAGTGCAGGCGGGGCGGAAAAACGCCTTTTCCACCCACGAGCAGCGGGAAACACGTCCGCCATATTAGTATAGCAAAACATAGGTCAAATCCCGTCTGGCGCGGAGAGAATTGCACCGCCATCAAAGTGGGCCTGCTACCGCAGCGGTGGGAGCCAATGGAGACTCTCTGCCGTGCGGAAAGACGTCCGCCCCGCTCCACAAATTAGGATGGCCCAAACAGGCAGACGCACCCCAGCGGAGACACCGCCCAACCAGAGATGGCGGAAACTCGACAGTGGAGCACGAGAGCAGAGACCCGGTCCACACCACCCAGTCACGGCAGCCATGGACCCAGCTCTACATGTGTATTCGGTGGTGTACCTGCTACAGCACTATCATCTACTCGGCCACCACGGACAACGCCGCAGGTACGCAACTACACAAATACAACACACAACACACAGGCTGACACAGGGTCCAAAACCACAACAGACACCCTGATGGGGGCAATAACACATTCACCCACACATGACCCACCTGCCACCAAGTCACCCCACTGCATCGTGGACACACATCGACTGCGAACTTGCAGCAACGTCCCGGCCACATAACAGCAGCGGTCAACACATGCACACAATGCAGAAGGCTGGGCTAGTCCAAGGCATGGGCAGGGCAGAAAGACCACAGGAATACACCATCCCCAACCACACATCAACACACCCCATTCAGTCACACTGAAGCCTGCCAATACTTGCCAGTACATACACACACAAACAAACACACACCCTATAGCCACAAACATAACACACACACAGGGATGCCTGAACAGATGCCTGCCCAAAAGCAACACACAAACACTACAGAAACATACACAGAACCCCATCAGAAACAGACATACCCTGTCAGCCAAACTGTGGAAAAGCATTGGGAGCACAGACACAACAGTCCACACCCCCATCACCCAGGAACAAAACACACACAACATACCACAAATCACACAAGAAGTGCACCATCACAGAACTACACTGGCACATGAAACCAACCACAGATGCACGTGAAATCAAAAATGAACAAACTCTACAGGACATCAGGGGATTCACATCAGACAATGCCAAGGCAACAAACACACAACACTGTATGCACAACAAGCAGTGTGTGCACACCAGCAGTCACACACAGACATGACTGACACAACATCGACACACACAACACAAATCAGCACGGCACAAACACAACAGCTCACCCAGGAAGTGAAGCAATACCACAGCCAACACACATACATCCAACACACCAACAACAGATGCACCAATCTGGGATACCAGAGCAGAACCATCTTGACCAGAGCACTGGGCAGCACACACAGCTGAAGTGCACATGAGCAATCCTCACTGATTAATAGCACAAGAACACCACACATAAACCATTGAGGCAATGTCCAGAGCGGAACACCACAAAGCACAGTGTCACAAATGAAGTGATGGGGAGGGACACATACATGTAAAGCAAGGGGACAGCTGACATCAAAGTGAACTGACTTGCATGTCAGTAGTAGACATGTAAGGGTGTACCATACACAAATAGAGCGAGTGCAGACCCACAATGGGTAGTGTTAGAACTGACTATTTCTGGTAGGCTAAGCCAGGCAGAAACCACCATTCTAGTCAGGGCAAGGGAGTCACACGCCAAGATAACCCCTGCTCACCCCCCTTGGTAGCTTGGCACGAGCAGTAAGGCTAAACTCGGAGGCAATGTGTAAAGCATTTGCGCCAGCACACAACAGCAACAACATCCTAGGCACACCACAAAAGGAACTCCACACAAGGTTATATGAAATTAACTTTTGTATTGTCAAAACACATCAGATAGAAATCACACATGTACATTGTGCCAACTGGCACGGGCAATATTCGCAAGGGATTATTTACAAGACAGGGCCACATGGGCCACTGTCAGAATCAACACTTTTAGAAATAGAAATACTGTCAGAAATTAGAATAAAAGGATATAAAATCACTGTAAAACAAATTAGCAAGAACAGCACACAACCAGTAACTACTGGTAACAGGTAGGTACCACCTACGCAACCCTAACCACCTTAGGAGAATGTCACGCTGGGGACCAGGACCTCACTAGGACCACCTGTACTGGAAAGAACAACCACCTAAGAATAAAAGACATTTAGGGGTATAAGCAAGAACACATTACACATGATGCATCAAAAACACATTCAGAGGTGCAGGGAAGGAAAAACACATGATGCCTAAAACATTCAGAGGTGTAAGGAAAGAAAACACATGATGCATAAAACATACATTCAGCGGTGTAATAACAAGGCACATGATGCATCAAAAACACATTCAGAGGTGCAGGGAAGGAAAAACACATGATGCATAAACCAACACATTCAGAGGTGTAATAACAAGGAAGACACATGATGCATTAAAAACATTCAGAGGTGCCAGACCATAACTTAATAGCGCAAAAACACATGATGCCTAAAAACATTCAGAGGTGTAAGATCAAGATGCGTAATCATATTAAATGCATTACATTTCCTAGCACCATATCACATTGCACAAAACTCACATTAGGCAATTACCATCACATAGATAATCACATTGCGCCTAAATAAAACCACATACCAGCCCCCATCTAATAAAGGGCCTAAGGAGCCCTGTGTCCAGAATGTCAGGGCGCGCTGCCAATGCAGCGCCAGTCAGGGGTGCGCCACTGGCGCAAAACCTAAACGGTGCAGGTGCCCACTACTTGCTGGGCACCTGGTAACAATCACAAGACCTAAACGGTGCAGCTGCCCACTAATTGCTGGGCAGCTGTGAAACAAACTGCAACAGGGTCCTCACTGACCCTTAGGCGCAAACTGCGCCCACTGCTGGAGCCACACAGGCTCTGTAAACACTCGTGTCCACGTTGGAGCCACACAGGCTCTGACATAACATATGCCACAAACATTGGAGTACCCCCTCTGGGGACTCGTGATCCAAAGGAATGCCCGTCGGAGCACTCAGGCTCCTAAAACAATCATGGGCCTTCTGGACCCCCTCTGGGGCCTCTCTAAACGTATATAGCCCCTCTGAGCCACACAGGCTCTCTACACAAATATGCCCCTACGTTGGAGCCTTGCAGGGCTCAAAACAACCAATGCCCGCAAGAGCCTCGGGGCTCAAAGAAACACATCGCGGAGGAGCGGCCCGATGCCACGGGGCTGCTCGAACACTGCCTCCATCCGGCTCTGCCGCCCGCGGAGCTCCCCGCCTAACCCCTGCCCTTCGACACTCACCGGGCTGGTCGGGGGGCTCCGCTTCACTCGCAGCTTCCTCTCCACTCTCTGCAGGGCTCCCTCCGCTCACGGGAGCCCTGCCGACCGGCCGCCATCATTCTTCCTGCTTCGGGGCTTCCACAAGCGCTGGGCCAATCCCAGCGCGGCCTTTGAGACGAGCCCCTTGTGACGCCGCAGATTCTTCCGCCGTGGTCCAACCACAGCGCGGCCCTCGGGACGAGCCTCCCTCTGATGTGGCAGCTCCTCTCACGCCGCCCAATCACCACGCGGCACGCAGGACGAGCCTCCCGCAGCCAACCAATGGCTGCACGGCTCTCGAGACAAGCTTCCCTCCGGCGGCCATTAAACACAGCTCGGGCCGCGGCGGTGAACAAAGGGGCATAACGAGGGGTGGGCACCCTCGCTATTAAAATAAAATAGAGACGCGAGGTGGGCACTCGCAAAATAATCACATAAACGGGCAAAGTCACAGGGTAGGCACCTGCCAATCCTCACGCACAATGCGTGACGGCGACACGCTCGCCCTTCAGCAAAAACGCTCTCAAGCGCTAGGAGACCAAATAAAGCGCTTCCATCGCGCTGGGGGCACTGGTAGCATCCACAGGCCCCTAGAAATTACCCCAATAGCAAGAAGGGTCCACAGAAGTTCTTCAGGGGATGCACCTGGTCCCCTGCGTGACATTCTCCTAAGGTGGTTAGGGTTGCGTAGGTGGTACCTACCTGTTACCAGTAGTTACTAGTTGTGTGCTAATCATGCTAATTTGTTTTACAGTGATTTTATATCCTTTTTTTCTAATTTCTGACAGTATTTCTATTTCTAAAAGTGTTGATTCTGACAGTGGCCCATGTGGCCCTGTCTTGTAAATAATCCCTTGTGAATATTGCCCGTGCCAGTTGGCACAATGTACATGTGTGATTTCTATCTGATGTGTTTTGACAATACAAAAGTTATTTTCATATAACCTTGTGTGGAGTTCCTTTTGTGGTGTGCCTAGGATGTTGTTGCTGTTGTGTGCTGGCGCAAATGCTTTTCACATTGCCTCCGAGTTTAGCCTTACTGCTCGTGCCAAGCTACCAAGGGGGTGAGCAGGGGTTATCTTGGCGTGTTACTCCCTTGCCCTGACTAGAATGGTGGTTTCTGCCTGGCTTTGGCGTCAGCCTTAGCCTACCAGAAATAGTCAGTTCTAACAGGTAGGCATACGTGGCACACATAGGGGATGGTATTACACCACACACACCATGCCATACAGGAGGATAAAAAGCACCACGTGCCAGAAATATATGAGAAACACAACCACAATAGCAGTGTGGAGCAGCAGGGCTACACAGTCTACACAAACACACTCAAGACACATGGATGCTCAAACAAACACAACACTTATGTGCAAGTCACACACTTTGCACACACATAAGTAACTAAAACAACAAGGAGGAGTCAGACAGAACAGCATGGACACGCTAACACACTGCACAGTGCATAACAGACAACTCACACATGTGCATACAACCATATCCACAGTGCAGAACAATACAAACAACAGGCACACAACTCCTGGGTGACACATGTGTGTCTTTCACAATCCAGGGGCACACACACATCCACACCCCCTACAAAGTCACACCCTTCATAATGCACACCTCTTGACTACTCAATAGCACACATCTCATGTAGGCCATGGGACCAGGATTAAGGGTCAACACAAGATGACCATACACATACATAGCTGGGCACACATAAAGGAATAACACACATATAGCATGACATTGCCCAGCCTGCATGCACACCTGTCTACAGCATCACACCCTGTGCTGGCAGTATCCCCCAACCTGACATGTGAACAATGTAGCCAACAATAGCAAACCATTAAAAAGAGAACTGCATGACAGGTAAAATAGCCATCACAGATGACACTAGTATCGGTGTCTGAATACACTGAAGACACTGTCACCCCAGTTTAAAAATGTGATGCGGCCAAAGAGCGTGGCAATGTTTAAGTGACACATAGAGCATGGGGTACAGGCAACCAAATGCACACACCAAATGAACTTTAATCAGCAAGGATACTGACAAAACAGACAACAGGAGTAACAGTCTTTATTCACATATTGCATAAATGTGACAGTAGAACAACAGTAGACAAGAGCAAGGCACAAAATGCTGATCATATGCAAGATAATCTGCACAGGCAAACTCCAAACAGGAAGGCCCGTGTCCATGGCAGGTGGCACAGCAAGTACAAGAGAGGCTGCACAGAGAAGACTCCAACACAGCAGAGCAACAGGGCCAGTGCTTATGGCACAGGTGAGACTCCAACACAGCAGAGCAATAGGGCCAGTGTCCATGGCACATGTGAGAGTACAACACAGCAGAGCAACAGGGACAGTGTCCATGGCACAGGGGAGACAGCAACACAGCAGAGCAACAGGGCCAGTGTCCATGGCACAGGTGAGACTCCAACACAGCAGGGCAACGGGGACAGTCTCCATGGCACAGGTGAGAGTACAACACAGCAGAGCAACAGGGCCAGTGTCCATGTCAAAAGTGAGAGTACAACACAGCAGAGCAACAGGACCAGTGTCCATGGCACACGTGAGAGTACAACACAGCAGAGCAACAGGGCCAGTGGGCATGGCAGAGGTGAGAGTACAACACAGCAGAGCAACAGGGCCAGTGGGCATGGCACAGGTGAGAGCACAACACAGCAGAGCAACAGGGCCAGTGTCCATGGCACAGGGAAGAGTACAACACAGCAGAGCAACAGGCCCAGTGGGCATGGCAGGTTGCAGAGCAAGTATATGAGAGGTTGCACAGGGGAGACTCCAACACAGCAGAGCAACAGGGCCAGTGTCCATGGCACAGATGAGAGTACACGACAGCAGAGCAACAGGGCCAGTGTCCATGGCACAGTATAGAATACAACACAGCAGAGCAGCAGGGCCAGTGTCCATGGCACAGGGGAGACTCCAACACAGTAGAGTAACAGGGCCAGTGTCCATGGCACAGGTGAGACTCCAACACAGCAGAGGAACATGGCCAGTGTCCATGGCACAGGTGAGAGTACAACAGAGCAGAGCAACAGGGCCAGTGTCCATGGCACAGGTGAGCGTACAACACAGCAGAGCAACAGGGCCAGTGTCCATGGCACATGTGAGAGTACAGCACAGCAGAGCAACAGGGCCAGTGGGCATGGCACAGGTGAGAGTACAACACAACAGAGCAACAGGGCCAGTGTCCATGGCACAGGTGGGAGCACAACACAACAGAGCAACAGGGCCAGTGTTCATGGCACAGGTGAGAGTACAATACAGCAGAGCAACCGGGCCAAAGGGCATGGCACAGGTGAGAGAACAATACAGCAGAGCAACAGGGCCAGTGCCCATGGCACAGGGGAGAGTACAATACAGCAGAGCAACCGGGCCAAAGGGCATGGCACAGGTGAGAGAACAATACAGCAGAGCAACAGGGCCAGTGCCCATGGCCCAGGGGAGAGTACAACACAGCAAAGCAACAGAGCCAGTGGGCATGGCAGGTGGACCATCAAGTATATAAGAGGCTGCACAGGGGAGACTCCTACACAGCAGAGCAACAGGGGCAGTGGGCATGGCAAAGTGCACAGTCAGGACATGAGAAGCTGCACAGGCAAGGCCAGAACAGCAGTGAATGACAAGGCCAGTGGGCATGGCAAAATGCAGAGTCAGGACATGAGAAGCTGCACAGGCAAGGCCAGACAGCAGAGAATGACAAGGCCAGTGGGCATGGCAAAGTGCAGAGTCAGGACATGAGTATCTGTACAGGCAAGACCATAACAGCAGTGAATGACAAGGCCAGTGGGCATGGCAAAGTACAGCGTCAGGACATGGGAAGCTGCACAGTGAGTGTGTTTGACGGTACCCTTCCATGGCTAGCAACACACCCAGGTGGTAAACAATGGGTAGGACTAACACACCTGTATGAGAAACAGGTGTATGCGGGGGACTACCGCTCGTGCTTGGCTGTCTGGGCTGACTTGGAGCTGGCGGTCTGTCAGGGACAGAAGGACCACTTGACTGGCAAAAGAGAGACCCAGGTGATGCAGGGCTATCAGTAGCTTGGCAAGCTGGAGGGCTGCTTGGACCAGGTGGTGTAGTGCACGTGGAGGTAGAGTCATGCAGACCTGTGACACAGTGTGGGTGGGAGAGGTTTGAGGGGTGCCTTTCCACTTCTTGGGAATTCAAAATGCCTTCCCTGTACTGGGGTCAATGGGAACTGGTGATGACACAAAAGGCACTTACACCAACAGACCCGCATCAGGTGCAGATACTGGCACTCCCTCTGGTGACGTGCTGGATCCTGCGGAATGCTTTGTCTGGCTACGCCTCTGGATCACCTTCCCCTGTTTGCCAGGTGTCCCCCCTACAGTGCCCTCCTTTGCCTGTTTGCCAGGGGTAGCCCCTACAGTGCCCTCCTTTGCCCGTTTGCCAGGTGTCCCCCCTACAGTGCCCTCCTTTGCCTGTTTGCCAGGGGTAGCCCCTACAGTGCCCTCCTTTGCCAGTTTGCCAGGGGTAGCCCCTACAGTGCCATCCTTCACCTGCTTCACTGGGCTTGGAATTGGAGTTGATGTGGCGGGGAATGTGGTGCTGAGCCCTTCCTAGGTATACCCTTCATACAACATCTCCTCAGTGAGCATAGACACTGCACACCTAGCTCTGCATGAACTTTTAGGGACAGAAAAGTCCTTCGCTGTGGTGATGCCTCTGAGGCATGTGAGCCTGATGTCTGCTTAAATGCTTTTTCGGCCTTGCTCTTCCCTGACGGGCTCTTGTCTTTGCATTCTGGGGTGGCTCTGTTCATCTGTGGGGCTGGTGTCTGTGGGCGGGCCCACTTGGGTTGTTTCTGCTGGGTGCTTCTTCTGCTGTAACCTGACTGTGATGCACGGGAACCGTGGTCACTATCATCCGATATGGCCACTCACTGGGGGGTGGACAAAGGCACTGGAGCAGGAATGGGAGTATGTGCCTGTTGAAGGGCAGACGTCACTGTGGATGACAAAGTCTGGACTGTACGGTGTACCCTACCCACGTCAGAGTGTATGCCCTCCATGTAGGCAACCACCTGGCCTAATTTTTTGTCGTGGTCACTGAAGGCATTGAGCAGGGCTTTCTGGCCCACACAAAGCTGGCACAGGATCTCTACAGACTCAGCACTAAGGGCAGCAGGGGGGACAGGTACAGGCTCAGCGGTGCCAGGTGTGAATCTAACTCGTCCCCTCTTACTGACACGGACAGCACCAGAGGAAGTGGATGGGAGGCTGGCCACTGGCCGCTGTGTGGTAGAAGATGATGCAGAGTCCCCATTCCCTGTGCCTGCCAACATGGATGCATCACCACTGGCATCAGGTGATGTAGTACTTTGTGTCTCAGGCAGGGATTCTTCCTGCATGCTCCAGTCCCCCTCAGATGTGCTGGTGAGCTCTGTGTCACTGGGCTCAGGTGCAGCTGTAGTGCTACTCTCACCACCACTGGTTTCCGGCTCCTGTTTCTCCGTGTCCACTGGCGATTCTGCATGAGAGATAGATGCAGGGTTGTGTTAGTGTCATCAGCAGGACAAAGCATTTCAACCAATGTAGTACAGAAGATGCCCAAATCAACATGGTGACCACCACAACCTGCAATCACATTGCAGCAGCACACTACATAGACCACAACAATGTCTGTAACCCTGAATATCTGCCATGACTGAGCCCAGTTAAGGCCACACAGCACAACACCCTGCCCGTGGATGAAGTGTAGCAGACACACAACTTCCTCTGCCCACACCTAGGGACATGATGTGGGGATACCACATATTACCACTGACAGACCTTGAGGGAACAGGAGGGGACAACACACACACCTATTAGGACATGACAGTCAGATGTGTGGGCCTCAACGACCATGGTGCATGCAAAGTAGGCATACATGAAGTCACACTCAGATAGTGGACACTGCCGTTCACCCGTCATTAGATTCCCCACACTATCCCAATGCTGAATGACCATTTAGATGCTAACTCATCTCGCTATGGGAATGCACAGCAGGGAGGATCACCTTTGTAAGGCCAGTTTGAGCCAATGCATGACACTGGCACCCATTGAAGCAGCCACTCACATGACACAGCACAGCACCACCCCACAAACATCACATGGTCCACCGCTGCCACAGACCCTGTACACATGCATCCGCTCCAAGCCAAAGTCACCCTCCCCAAATACTCACCCCTGCCTTGGTGCCAATGCTCCTTCAGACGTACATCCAGCTCAGGATGATTCACTGCCAATATGCGGCCCCTCAGGGGTGTCATGCTGCGCCGTGCCAAACGCCCAGTGTGTGGTAGCAGCCCCTAGGTCATCTCTGCCACATTCTTTGCCAGCCGGATGATGTCGTCCCACCACTTGTGGCAGTGGGTGCGTCGTCGGTTAGATACCCCCAGGGCTCGCACCTTTGCTGCAATGGACCTCCACACGGCCTTACGCTGGTGTACCTTGAGCTGCCGGCATGGGGGAAAAGAAGGGGAAATGATCAGTGACACAGTGTCACGTACAAACATCTATCAGTACAGTAGCAAGACACAGACTCATTACCAAATGTAATCTCCCTCCATCCCAAACTGGGGTTCACCTCGCAAGAGCACTCTGCATGGGCCAAGCAGATGTGATTGCATACATTTATGAGGGCGTACAGGGTCCTTGATAATCTCACACACATGCAGGATGACTGTACTAAATCCCCTATGTGGCTTGCACGCACATCCAGTCCTAGGCATGTCTGGCCATTACATACATCACATATCGACCTGTGTCTGTGCATAGAATCACTGTGTGCATGACTGGGCAGCATTCAGTGAGCATGTTCTGTGAGCATATGTGTATGTAATGTGTGTGGCATTGGGGTACACGGACTCACCAACAAAATATCTATCTACAATAGTGAGGTCGTGTGCAATTATACAGGGCTGAGATGGTGCATATTTTTAATTCAGTGTGAATGAACAAGAGTAAGGGCACAGTAAGTGCAGTGATGTGATCTTATCTTGGTGTGCGGGCACTGGGCATGTTATGTCATGTTATGTTAACAAGTATTTATTGAGCGCGCGTACAACCTTGGGTTTCATGGCGCTGAGAGGAAGGCTGTTATGACCAGAACGCCTAGCCAGCCCCTTGCACGAATAGCCATGTTTCCAAAGATTTTCTGAAGCTAATAAGGTCTTTACAGCTTCGGAGTGCCAGAGGCAGAGAGTTCCAAAGTTTTGGAGCCAGGTGAGAAAAGCTAACGCCACCCAGACGTTTTCGTCTAAAAGACGAGGTGGTAAGCAGGAGATGGTGGGCTGAGCGAAGGCAGCACCTCGGGATGTATTTGGTATGCCGGCTGCTGATAAATGTAGGGCAGTTGCCGTGCACAGCTTTGAAGGCCAGACAACCGGTCTTAAAGGACGCTCTATGGGCCAGCGGGAGCCAATGGAGTTGGGCAAGGCAGGAGCTGGCCGAGGACCACTTAGGAAGTTTGAATATCAGTCTGGCTGCTTGATTTTGGACCATTTGGAGCCTTTTTAGCAATCCCGCGGGGAGGCCAAGGTAGATGGAGTTGTAGAAGTCGAGCCGTGAGAGTATCAATGCTATTACCACCTGAATCAAGGCGGAGTGAGTAAGCAGGTGGGCAATCTTCCTTATTTTCCGTAGCTGATAGACGCTGGAGGAGATCACAGTGCCCACCTGCCCGCGGAGCGAGAGGTCGGCCTCAATGATGATCCCCAAACTTTTTACGGAGGAAGAGGGGACCGGGGGGAGCCCGAGTTCAGGTGGCCAAAAGTGCAGGCCCCAGCTGGACTTACTATTTTCAGGCAGGACCAGCTCCATCTTGCCTGGGTTAAGTTTCAGATGATTTATGTCCATCCAGCACTGAATGTGGAGTAAGGTGGCCTGAAACTCACTTACGGCATTAGGGGAGCTGAGAGAGAAAATGATCTGGAGATCGTCGGCATAATTGAATCATGTAATGTTCCTGGTTTTGAGTGAATGAATGAGAGGTCTGAGGTAGATATTAAAAAGCAGCGGGGACAGAGAGGAACCCTGTGGGACCCCGCAGGTGGAAGGAAGTTTAGGAGCAGTAAATTCGCCGAGCCTAATTGCCTGGGTACGGTCTGCGAGGAAAGATTTAACCCAATCTAAGGCGGCTCCTCGGAGGCCGGCCTGCTCGACGCGGTTAAGAACGATGGTATGGTCAACTGTGTCGAACGCAGCCGACAGATCCAGGAGCACCAGGGCTTGAGGTTCACCTCTGTCTGCGTTAGCCCTCATGGTGCCCATTACCGCCAAAATCACGGCCTCCGTGGAGTGTGCTGGGCGGAAACCAGCTTGGTTTGGTTCTAGGTAATCCGAAAGTTCTATGAAGTTGGACACACAGCTGGCCACGTGGGCTTGCAAGACTTTAGCGAGGAAGGGCAAGAGGGAAATAGGACTGTAATTGATAGGATTACTGGGATCCGCCTCAGGTTTCTTTAGAAGGGGGACGACCGTGGCGTGCTTGAAGGCACTAGGGACCATGCCTTGGGACAGAGACTCATTAAGGAGAGGAAGCACGTTCTGGGGCAAGGTAGTAAATATGTCTTTGGCGATGTACGGGGGACAGCAATCGTCGGGGGAACCTGATTTAACACGAGTCATAAGTGCTGCTAAGATTTTAGTGCAGATGGTTGAAGCGTGTCTAGGGTACTTTGATTGCTTGCAATGTCTAGTGAAGGTTTCCAGTTAGAGGTGTTGGGGAGAGTAGCTTTAATGGCAGAGATATTATTGAGGAAAAAGTGATTTAAAGAATTACAGAGCTCTTGAGTAGGAGTCTGTGGCAACGTGGTTGTGTTGTCATTGCACAAATCGTTAACAATTTTTAAGATCATTTTAGAATTATTGGGGGCATTGAGTAATTTAGAGGAGAAATAAGCTGCTTTAGTGGAAGAAATAGCAGATTTGTACTCTGCGGGAAATGACAAAGAGTTCCCTGTCTTTGGCAGAGTAGCTGGATCTCTATTTCCTCTCGGTATGGCGCAGTGCAAGTTTTTGTTACTTAAGGTCCTGAGAGAACCACCTATGTGCCTTCGAGCGGCGAGCGCGACCAAATTTCACTATTGGGGCGTGAGTATCACTAGCAGATGTTAGCCAATCAGCAATTTTTCCCTCCATAGAGTTAACATCGGAACAAAAGGTGGCTGCTGAATTCTCCAACGTTTTGATGAAGTCAGCTGGGAGAGCGGCTAAGATGTCGGGCAGAGAGTCCTGGGTAAGCCACATCTCAGTGAGGAGAAGGACATCTGGTTTATCTGACATAAGTAACAGAAAATGTCAAGCTGATGTTTTACCAGAGATCGCTTGTTGAGATAGTTGAAACGTAGAAAGGTGTTGGTGAAGTCGGTGCTAGATGTGACTACTGTAGACGGTGAGCGGGTGGCCGTGGGAGTATTGCACTCCGTATGAGGGATGGCGATACCATTAATTTTTATACGGTCTAGAGTGGTGGACGCTAAGGGAGGGCACAGTGCCAGTGCAGGTCTCAGTGATTTTAGTGCCTCGGAGGGATAAATGGTGAATTGACCAGAGTCTATGGCCCCTGGGCCCGGTCGGGCACAGACGGTCGCAGACAGGCTTGCCTTTGGCACGCCTTCGGCGCGTCCGCTGCGCGATGTGAATGCGGGCCGGGTTTTATGCTCCCGTGAGACGGGGAAGGGCAGGCCCCAGGGGGGCATAGCAGAGGGCGTGACTCGATCTCACCGGTCCGCTCTCCCCACAAACAGCAGGCAGCTGCGGGGGACCGGGGCCGGAGCGGGAGGCAAGCGGCGATGAAAAGAACAAAGTTTAAAATGTTTCCAGGTAAGAAAAACTATTTTTAAAACACAACAAACGTGTGGCATCAGCTGCAGTAGCGCCAAAATCAGGACTTCCTCATTCGCGCGTCCCTGAGCTGAGTGCCCTTTGTAGGTTTGTGGAAGGGGGCGTGACTCGCTCTGACCGGTCCACCCTCCCCACAAACAGCAGGCAGCTGCAGGGTACCAGGGCCGGAGCGGGAGGCAAGCGGCGATGAAAAGAACAAAGTTTAAAATGTTTCGAGGTAAGAAAAACAATTTTTAAAACACAACAAACATGTGGCATCAGCTGCAGTAGCGCTAAAATCAGGACTTCCTCATTAGCGCGTCCCTGAGCTGAGTATATTCTCTGGGTTCACACTGAGTCGGACAACAGGGGCACACAGAGACAAGCAGCTGAGCAATTACTGTCCTGGCACCTGCATGTCCAACATCCTGTGGCTCTGTATGGCTGACAATGTAACACACTCCCCTCAGACATACAACTGCAGGCAGGGAAAACCACGACATTGGGACACAAACACTCCTTTGCCCCGGAGATAGCATGTTTGTCAGTGTATGACACAACCCCACACCCTCAGGCATATACTGCAGCAGTACAATTACATGTCTGCCCCCCCGCCCTACACCTCCCTTTACGATGACTTACCACAACATTGGGGCACCATTCTGCCTTGGGTACAGTGCGAGCACCTCATCCACCAGGACCTACAGTTCCTCGCTTGTGAATGGACTGGAACGGATCTTCTCTATCCTTGCCATCCCTGTGGACATGGAACACCTGTGGTGGAAGTGGGTGGTGAGGGGTCCCAGGCAGCAGGCTCTGTAGGCAGCAGCAGGAGAGGATCCCAGGCAGCAGGCTCTGTAGGCAGAAGCAGGAGAGGGTCCCAGGCAGCAGGCTCTGTGAGCAGTGGAAATGTGAGGCTCACTCCCACAGATTTATAGCCCCCTGGGGTCGTTTCATAGGTGCCAAGCTACAACAATTGGTTGTCCAGGTCTGCCTCTTTCAAAAACATCCAATGACCGCCTCCACGGTGGCGGAGCACGCCTTCTGCGATTTTCAAAACTGCATCATGCCACCGCAATCATCGATCCCATTGGCTGTAGGCAATGCTCCATGGCGGTGATGCAACGCAGTGTCCCGGGGTGCGCTACCCCAATGGTGCATCTTTCAAAAGCATCCAATAACCGCCTCCGCAGTGGCGGATCACGCCTTCCGTGATTTTCAAAACTGCATCATGCCACCGCAATTATCGCCCCCATTGGCTGTAGGCAATGCTCCATGGCGGTGACGCACCGCTGCTGCCAGTCTCCATGCCAATGACTACCGCACTTGTGTAAGGGGTGGTGCTGGTGACACTGCCGTGGCCAGGCGGTGGTTACCGCGAGTAGGGTGGCATGCAATGGCAATGCCCATCAGGAACAATTGAATACGTACACAGTGGCAACATGGTTAAGGGCACATCATCGTGCACACAATGCCATTATTCCATTGGATCCTTAGGTGCCCGCATGTGCCATGGTTGGGTATGTGTGATGTACAGAGGTCTGTAGTTCCTGCCAAGGCAATTATTCATTTGATGGTTGATGATGCATGACAGTGTTGAAGTGGACTCAACAATGTGTGCACTAATCAATGTGTTGTGGGTCAGTGATGACCATGGCAAGGCTTGTCTCACTGTATGCTGTTGTTACTTACTTTTGCTTTCATATCTGCTCAATTGACAGTTCGCGGACTACTGTGATCATTGTGTTGTGGATGTGTGCGACGTTTACTTGATGCATTGAGGTGTGACAGGTACTGCAGATGAGTATTAGACAGTCATGTTCATTTTACACACATTGCCTGGATGGTACGCTGCAAGGCGTGCATATGTGAAATGTTGGGTTTAGTATGTGTGCATTCACATTGACCTATGTGTTCTTTGAGGCACTTGTGTATGGTAAATAGAGAGGTGTGCCCGCTGTGTGGCTCAAACATCCACCCATGTAACCTGGTGTCTCACCCATTTCTCAGGGCAGTCTGGGGGGCAGATTTATGTCGGTCTTGCGCCGCGTTTACGCCGCCGTTGCGTGACGCAACGGCGCGAAAACGTGGTGCATCCCTGCGACCTATTTACAACGTGACGCATCTAGGCAGATGCGTCACGTTGTAAAGCCCTGCGCCACATGAAACCTGCGTCAGGTTTCATGTGGGCGGTCTGTCGCAGGGTGGGCATTCCCTCGTAGGAAAGCCCCGTAAAACTGACGCAGTGAAATCTACAAGATTTCACTGAGTCAGTTTTACGACGCTGCTGCGTCAAATCCTTACGCCTGCTTGAAGCAGGCGTAAGGAGTGACGTACCACGTTATGTATGGGTGGCCTCTGTACATTGCAGGAGTTGCGTCGCACTTGCGACGCTACTCCAGCAATGCGCCGCCCGCACACCACAAGATGTGTCACGCATCTGCCCTTCCTTGCACCATGGTGCGCCGCATTGTAAATGCGGCGCATCTGTGGTGCCGCAAGGAGGAAATTGCGTGACGCATCAGTTCTGGCGCATCCCTGCTGATTTGCAGAGATGCGCCAGAACTCATAAATCTGCCCCTTTGTTTTTATGTGACATCCTTAACGGGATGTGCTGTGACCATCTCATTATGGTTGTCATTGACATGTGTCCATTTTCATCTCAACTAGGAGGAGGCCTGATCTCCTACATCACTTGACACTGCTGGAGGACATGGAGGATGTTGCGATCATTCGCAAATTCTGCCTCGACAGACCCACCCTGAAGACCCTTTGTGATCTGTTGGAGCCCCACCTGCAGCCGCGTCGCCACCACCCAACAGCTTTCACACCAACATACAAAATGATGGCAGCCCCCCATTTTTTTGCAACTGGTTCATTCCAGGAGACTGTGGCCAGCGCAGTAGGGATGCCTCAACCAATGTTCAGCCTGGTGCTGAGGGATGTTCTTGCAGCCATGATGATCTATAAGGGCAGATACATACATTTACCCAGGGGAGCAGAATTGGCCATTGTGAAGGGAGACTTCTATCCGCTTGGGAACATCCCCCATGTTGTTGGTGCCATTGTTTGCACACATGTCGGTCTGGTGCCACCACAGGCGAGTGAGCACCCTTTTTGCAAACGTAAACATTATCACTCGATCAATGTGCAGGTGGTGTGCCTGGCAGACATGACCATTTTGCATGTGTGTGCCACATTCCCTGGCTCGGCCCATGATTCGTACATCCTGAGGAACAGCATTGTGCCCCGGATGATGGCAAATCTGCTTCCCGAGTGTGCTTGGATTGTGGGTGAGTATGCCTAGTAATATGGAGTGCTATGTGTGTGTCCGCTGCCCTCTGCCTGTGCAACATTGCAATGTGTGTTTGTCATTCCTAGGTGACTCTGCATATCCCAGCCGTCCATGGCTGCTGAGCTCACTATGTAATCCCAGGACCCCGGCTGATATCAGGTACAATGAGGCCCATGGCAGGACCCGTCGGGTCACTGAGCAGACTTTTGGCCTGCTCAAGTCAAGATTCCGCTTCCTTGACAGGACTGGAGGTGCACTGTCATACTCGCCTGGGAAGGTCTGTAAGATCGTTGTGGCATGCAGTATGCTCCACAACATGGCCATTCACAAGGAGATTCCTCTGCTCCTGGATGATGATGAGGACCAAAGGCCCCCGCCAGCTCAAAGACCTGAGTCCAGTGATGAGGACAGTGGGGAGGAGAAAGGAGTTGACATGCGTCAACAGCTCATCACCCGCTACTTAACTTGAAGGTGGGTGACAAGGTACAACTTGTACTATGTATGGGCTAATTACTGTGGTCATGAAGGGCTATGTGCGGATGGTACAGACAGGCACATGTAAAGTCACCTATGTGTGGAAATGTGGCAGTGACATTTCATCTGTTAACATATATGGGACACAGTTTGTTGACACTTGTTGCACATTGTATTGTCTGCCTGTTGACTTATGTAGATGGTTGGTGTAGTGTACTGTCTGTGATGCCACACTCACACCAGTGACTGTTGTTCTGTTGTGTCTCCCTAGGTGCCTTGAAATTATCCTGGCCTACATACTGTACACATTTTGGACACATTATAGACTTTTTGAACACTGTAAATATTGCTCTAAAGACAAAGCTGAACCAATTGAAAGGTGTAAGGTATTTTATTTACAAAGTTGACATGTGAGGGGTGCGGGCAGATTTACATGAAGTTGGTGATGGAGCAGTGAGTTGACAGTCATGGTAAAGGAGATGTAAGAGTAGACACCTCATCGATGTGGTGACCCAGTCCAACAGACAGGTGCCATTCACAAGGCAGTGTGGGGAAGGACAGTCCAAACAGTCAATGCAGTGGGAAAGAGGGTTGCCATCAGGGCTGGCTCCATGACTGGCGTTTGGCTGGTGCTTTGCCTCCAGAGACTCCCAGGCTCTTCTTTAGACACCCCCTTTGTCGCTTGGCCGGGGGGGACCCTGCTGCATGGCCAGTGGCATCTGAGGACTCACCCCCTCTGTGGCCGCAGGGGAGGATGGTGCACTGTCATCGTGCAGCACGACAGAGTGGGGTGGAGGTGTTGTTTGGGACATAGGCCTGTCCGTCAGTATGCTGGCCCATGAGGTCCACCATTTATCCCATGCGGATGTCGCTGGACCTCATCAGCAGGATGAGCTTGCGTAATAGTTTTTCAGACCGGACACTTTGTCCTTGGACCTGTTCATAGGCCCCGATTACTCTGGTGAAGTGGTCCAGGAATGGTGTCCCCACCTCCTGAGGTCTGGGGGTGACCCTGGCCTTCCCACCTGCCCTGCTGCCACGGATCTTTTGCCTCACCACTTTGGGTCCACGCACACTCTCCCTGCCATCCACAGTTGTTGGTGTGGGCTGGGCATCCCCTGGGACAGGGAGGGTGCTGCAGTTGGCACCGGTGGTGGTGGTGGTGGTGGTAGAGGCACAGGCTTTAACTGCAGGGGTCTGCTGTGCAGTTGTTGTTGCAGCAGACGTGGTGGTGGGGAGGATGGGGGCATGGGACCTGTTGCTCCCTGGCACACCAGATGGGCCGGCCTGGAGCTCATCGTCCAGAGAATCCTGGGAGTCTACATCCTAGAGTCCATGTACCAGGGGTGGAGACTGGCTCTGCTGGTCATTGTTGTCGTCCTCAGCAGTGAGTTCTTGGTCACCTGTGGATTAGATGGGGAATGGTCAGTGTTATGCACTATGCAATAATTCTGTTAGCTGTGTCTCATCCACTGTCTGTAAACTACACAATGGACTGATCTTCACTATGTTTTGTAAGTGCAATACTGTGCCTCATTACATGATGCAGAGGTATATAAATGACTCGTACATGCCAGGTATCGATGAATTGCATGCAATTGGTGCTGTGTGTAGTGATGCAGGTCTCCCACACACAAACAGCCAGCCCAGGGAAGATGGCAACCTACCTGTAAGGTGAGGGTGAAGAATGCAATGGCTTCCGTGTGCTCCTGGGTGGTATAGCAGGAGGGCTCCATCTTGCTGGGGTGTGGGACAGGGGGCATGGTGGGAGTAGTAGTGCCGGCATCCCTCCCACATACAGACCTCCCAAGAAAGATGGCTACCTACCTGTAAGGTGAGAGTGAAGAATGCAATGGCTTCCATGTACTCCAGGGAGGTGTGGGGGAGGGCTACATCTTGCTGGGGTAGGGGGCATGGTAGGAGTAGTAGTGCAGGCCTCCCTCCCACATACAGGCCTCCCAAGCAAGATGGCTACCTACCTGTTAGTTTGTTTGGTGAACAATGCAATGGCTTCACAGTGCTTATGGGAGGGAGGTAAGCATGGGCGGATTTTGCGGAGCCACGATTCACGGATTTGCGTATTCACGGATCGTGGATCCGCAAAATCCGCGTATTTGCGGATTGGCGTATTTGCGGATTTGGGGCGGGGCTTCCATGCGAGTGCACATGCCTCTTGTGTGTATAAAAGGTCAGAGACCGATCAGAGCAGCGGATGAAGAAGAAACGGAAGCTCCTGGCAGAATACATCAACTAGCTACAGTAAGGGCTGGGAGGGTCAGATAGAGTCGAGTCTGTACGCCTACCTGCAGAGATGGTTTTACCCCTCTCTGATACTTCATGAGGTCAATTTCAATAATTAGGACACTTGGGGCTCCAAATAGCAGAGCCAAGCAAGTGGTAGCTGTACGATTTGTAGCATGTGGCTGAAGAGTCAACCTGTTGAGGAACACCAATCACAATAGTCTGCAGGGGCGTAGCTATTATTGATGCCGCTGGTGCAGTGGCACCGGGGTACAGAGCCCTCAGGGTCCCATTCATTGAACCCTTACAAGAGCTGTATTAACTGCACCAATAGCAGTCAAGGGGGTCATTTTCCTTGCTTGCACCAGAGCTCATGGCATCCTTGTTACACTACTTACTGTCTGAGTGTACCTTTGATGTCACCGTTTGCTTTAGGTCCTCTTCCTGTGCTTCTTTTTCCACCTTCAGAATTTAAAATGGCCACTGCTGACCTATTTTGACACGTGCTTGATGAGGTTATCAGTATGACGTTTGCGCGACATTGCTATGAAACCCCACGTCACAGGCGGAGAAGATGACAAAAGGTGGTAGTGAATGACGCTTAAGACTAGTTTGGGTTTACTTCATTTTATAATTTGCATAGTGAATTGTATTTCGTGCATCATTTAAGACCAACGCCCTTCTTAAGAATAGTGGCAATGAAAGTGGAGTAACATTCGCTTTTGCTGCTGATGAGGCATTTGACAATGTTTCTACAGGCACAGTTTGGTCAAGTAACTAGGCTTTGCTTCGGCAAGCGGGTTGCAGGCCAATGTTTTTTGATACGGTGTTAGGAAAATCAATCAAAAGTTCTGGTCAGCCTCCCTATACCACTTGCACAATAGGTTTATTTTTGCCAGTATATTTACTTTACCTCATACGAAACCTCTCAGGGACTAAAATTAACAGTGAAACGCAGTGGCTGATGCACTGAATGTGCCTACTCAGAGTTATGCAAACGCCTTGATTTCTGGTTGATATACCTTTAATCAGAGCAATGGTGGGTTTTGTATGAAAAAAGTATATTTTTATTGCACTGCTGTGGAAAAAATTACTTACCCCATTTACGATGTTTTGAAATGACTGTGTTTATTGAGAAGTGTTACATGACATGCGCAGTTTGTAATGCAGACAGAAAATAACATTCTGCTGTGTTTGATTAGATGATCTGAAGTCAGGTGTAATCGCCCGAATCCCAGCGTATCCACAGAAAAAAGGGATCTTCTACCCAGAAGTGAACCCTGCCCTTCATATTTATTCAAGAAGACGCCACAGTTTTGTGCCATACCTCGTGGTCATTTCGACATATGACCTCGTTGGCTAAATGTATAGTGCTTTCACTACACTACACTACAGCTGCCTAAAGTGCCAGAGAGTTGTCTACAGCGACCAGGTGTGTGTTACTATGCAATAGCGCCGAAGGTCGCAGGGGTCCCTTGAGTGAGCTATAAAGGAAAAGGGCACAGCTGCCTGGCCTGTTAACTATTTTACGATGGCGCCGGCAAGCTGCCAGCGCCATCCTAAAATAATTACTAAATTAGCTTCAACAGGAAGCTCGAATAGATAAAATAAAGCAGATGCACGAGCGCCTGCTTGATTTTATTATTCGAGCTTCCTGTTGAAGCTAATTTAGTAACAATTTTACGATGGCGCTGGCAGCTTGCCGGCGCCATCGTAAAATAGTTACAACAACAGGCCAGCAAGGCTTGAACTTTTGGCCTCGGAATCCGCCGCTCGCGGATTGCGAATTTTCGGTAAATTCGCGAGAGTTCGCGGATCGCGGATTTACCGCAAATTCGCAAAATCCGCGAGCGTAGCGGATTTTGCGCTCATGCTTAGAGGGAGGGAGTGCTCCATGCTGCTGGGGTGTGGGACAGGGGGCGTGGTGGGAGTAGGAGTACAAGCCTCCCTCCCTCATTCAGGCCTCCCAATGAAGATGGTTACCTACCTGTAAGTTTGTTTGGTATACTGCAATTGCTTCAAGGTGCGTGTGGGAGGGAGGGAGGGAGTGCTCCATGCTGCTGGGTGTGGGACAGGGGGCATGGTGGGAATAGGAGTACAAGCCTCCCTCCCACACTCAGGCCTCCCAGTGAAGATGGCTACTTACCTGTAAGTTTGTTTTGTGTACTGCAATGGCTTCAAGGTGCTTGTGGGAGGGAGGGGGTGCTCCATGCTGCTGGAGTGTGGGACAGAGGGGATGGTGGGAGTTGGAGTACAGCCCTCTCTCCCACATACAGGCCTCCCAAGCAAGATGGCTACCTACCTGTAAGGTGAGGGTGAAGAATGCAACGGCTTCCATGTGCTCCTGGGTGGTGTGGGGGAGGGCTCTATCTTGCTGGGGTATGGGACAGGGGGCATGGTGGGAGTAGTAGTGCAGGCCTCCCTCCCACTTACAGGCCTCCCAGTGAAGATGGCTACCTACCTGTAAGTTTGTTTGGTGAACAATGCAATGGCTTCACAGTGCTTGTAGAAGGGAGTGAGTGCTCCATGCTGCTGGGGTGTGGGACAGGGGGCATGGTTGGAGTTGGAGAACAGGCCTCCCTCCCACATACAGGCCTCCCAAGCAATATGGCTACCTACCCTTTAAGGTGAGGGTGAACAATGCAATGGCTTCCATGTGCTCCTGGGTGGTGTGGGGGGAGGGCTCCATCTTGCTGGGGTGTGGGACAGGGGGCATGGTGGGAGTAGTAGTGCAGGCCTCCCTCCCACATACAGGCCTCCCAGTGATGATGGCTACCTACCTGTTAGTTTGTTTGGTGTACTGCAATGGTTTCAAAGTACTTGTGGGAGGAAGGGAGTGCTCCATGCTGCTGGGGTGTGGGACAGGGGCATGGTGGGAGTAGTAGTGCAGGCTGACTGTGCTCATGCTCCCATGGTTATATTGCTAGCTATGTTTAGGGTACATGGGAGTGGGTGTCTGTTGGATCTGTGAGACAGGTTTTTGTGGGTGTGTGGTGCAGATGGATGTGATTTATCTATCTGGTGTGGTGTGTGTTTTTGGATGTGCAAAATAGTACATATCAGTGTGTTGGTTGACATTTGTTTGTACTTACCAGCCTCCACTTCCCCGGATACTCCTGTGAGACTCTCAGGATGCAGTATGGCAAGCACCTTCTCCCATGGTGTGAATGTTCTCTGTGGGAGGGGAGGGCCACTGCCAGTCCGGTTAGCCAGCTCCCAGTTCTTGCTCCTCCTCTCTTTGACAACCCTCTTGAGATCATGCCACCGCTTCATGATCTCCTTCTTGGATCACAGGGTGAACCCTACTGCATTGACCCTTTGCACTATCCTTTCCCAAATTTGAGTCCTGTGGCTAATGGTGTCTGTTGGACCAGGCTGCCAAACAGTAGTGGTTCCACTCTGACTATCTCATTTACCATGACTGTCAACTCACTCTCTGTGACTTTGGGCTTTTTCTGTGATGCCATGGTGTGTGGTGTTTGAAGTGTTGGTGGGTGCAGGAGTGCAGGGGTGTGGGTGGTGGGTGTGCTGTATTTGTGTGAGGTGTGTTATGTGCTGGGGGATTGTTGGTGCTGGTGTGATGGTGGGGGTGGTGGGTGTGCTGTGTTCTCTTGCCTTTCCTGTCAGATCTGATGGATGCCCTTCTCTTCTGGAGTGTAGCAAAGGGTTGTGGTCAGTGAAGTGGCTGGTTTTATACACAGCTGTGTGGGTGTGTCCACATGGGATTTTGCTGTCAGGTGTGTTGTGGGGTTGTCTTGGGAATTTTATGTTTCTGTTTGGCATTTTTCCTTTTCATTTGGTTGTGGTTTGTGTATTTGGGGGCGTGGCTACTTTGGTTTGTGCAATGTTTGGCATTGCGGCGGTTTTTTTGCATCGTCCGCCATGTTTTTCATGTATTGTCCGCTGCGGTGGCTATGCTGCAGCTCTTCCGCAGTCTCTCACATTCACTCCTGTATGCGACCACGGCTGTCGGAAACAGCAGATCGTACCGCTGGACCATCGGGGATATACTAATTTCCCGTGCAGAGTCTCCGCTATGCTTGCTGCGTGTTGTAGGTTCTCCGCTGCTTTTCCGACCACCGCGGTCGGTTTTTAGACATCACCCCCGTGTTGCGTGGATTTAGTTAGCCCGCTACCGCCACAGTCGGCTTTTTTTGGTGGTTGTTCCTAATTTGACTGCCGGTTTCTCCATGGTCCCGGCGAGCGGTTGTTTCCCGCCTTCCTGGCGGTCGGGGTGGTTTTCCGCCCGTCATCCTGATGGGGCCCAAGGTGTTTTTATGGAACATAGATGTTATGAGTAAATATAACAATAAAAGCCTCAAAAAGAAAGAATAAGTTGCACCCCAATGAAAATGTCTGCTTACTAGTAGTAATTCTTGTACAGCTCTGTGCAGCAGCTAAAACTATATGTGGGTGGTGTTTCAATGAAGGCCATACTTCACCTCATGATGACGTCAGCAGAGGGCAGGCTTGTTGTGACACAAATTCCTCCATTAGAGAGATTGCCTGTGAATGATGTTCTAAAAATATCAAACATCAAACTGGCAAGCCTTTCACTCCCCATGAATTAAAAATCTCCCATGAACTTTGAGTCTAATCTCCATTCAGTTATAAATCTTGGCCATCAGCATGTAAAGAATGGAGCTTCAAAGCAAAGCCATTATCTTGGTGATCTCAAGCTCTGAATACTCTAAACGTAAAGAAAACACTCTCTAGACACTAATGCAAGTAACTATAAATTGCACCCTTACTATGCACTTCTTAGGACCTCATATATTGCATCAATCAGGACATATTCAAATTGTTGATAACTTCACTATTACATCTGAAACAACATAATTTTCGACCACACTGTTCAAGGCAACATAACTTATAGTTACTTCAAATAACTGTAATTTGTGAATTTCAGTGTTGTTTCAATACATATATCTATCAATTTGTGAATGTCAGTATTGTTTCATTGAATCTATCTATCTATCTATCTATCTATCTATCTATCTATCTATCTGTCTGTCTGTCTGTCTGTCAGTCTATCTATCTATCTATCTATCTATCTATCTATCAATGTATGTATATGTATATATATATATATATATATATATTCACTGAAAAAACCATAGGTTATAGACCATATATAGTTAGGAATTAGCATTTACAAAACCTTGAAAATTCACTGAAAAAACCATAGGTTATAGACCATATATAGTTAGAAATTAGCATTTAAAAAACCTTATTTTACTCACACAAAACCATTGAAATTCCATATATAGTTAGTTGTACTAACTATATATCGCGCACCCGCAATCCACTGCTGATCATGTCACATATTACATCATTCATGACATGGTCAGTGACATCACTGATGACATCACTGATGACATCTCAAATGACATCACTGATGACATCTCTATGACTACTACAATTATTTAATTCTCTACATCACTTTTAATCACAAAGCAATATAAAACAGTAGACAGCATTGCAGACTTACATTCCCTCTACTCCATGTTTTGATTGGCTGCTTCAATTTGCTTATAAAAAGAAACAGTTTTTCTGAATTCATTCAAAGTGCAGTTATTTCTCCATGACGTCCAGTGTTATAGTAAGAAGTTATGTCTCTGTACTACACTTATCCTCAAGGCCAAATCGTGTAGGAGCCATTAGAACTTCTTGAAATTCCTCAGAGCACATCCCGAGATTCTTTCCCTAAAATTTTGGTTTTAAAAACACCAGGTAAGAGTTTTTAAGGTCATACGGCAATTTTTTTGTGAAAATTAAAACAGAATCATTGCAGAATGACCAGCCATTTCTAGACTTTAAATAAGCTGTGTAATGTCCTGATGTTATTGAAGGACCGTCATGATATATAATTGCTGCAGTTACAAAAGTCCTTCCTGATATTGACAACTGTGAAGCCACAAAATTTTTAATTAAAGTTGTCAATTTTGTTCCATCAGGCCTACATCGTTGGAACATTAAAATAACATCCTGGCCATATGTTCGTATAAATAATGTGGACATCATTTCAGATTTACATTGGCTACACTCCATGTTGTGATCTGCTGCTTTTACTAGTTTATTAAAAGAGACTGATTTACTGTCTGGCAAAGTTAAATATATAAATCTTTCTGAGTCTACACTAGTAGTACTTGATACCCTACAGTTCTCGCAGTCATGCTGCCATTGATAAGAAAGCCCAAACAGGTGATCTACATCTACACCTTCAGCATGCAATACATCAAGCATATACATTAAAAACTCCTGACAATCTTGCTGAATATTTTGAGAGAATTGTGTTTGGCCTGAACATCTGTCGAACAGATTTCGAGTTTCAGACACACTTTCTATTTTTGTTCTATCAGTGCTACATTTCTCTAACACAGAATTTAACAAACTGCAAAATCTTTGATCAGAATTGACCACAATCTCTTCTTTTACATTTTCTAGAGAAAACAAAACATTAACCACTACATTAGCATAGCAGTTGACACCAGAACTGTTTTCAAATTGAAAACCAACAACATCTTCAACAGAATCCTTTTTGTTTCTGCTTATAATTTCAGGTTCATCGACTTTTCGTCTTTTTGCTACAACCTCCCCAGTATTGGTCAAATTTCTTCGTTTCCGGCCTACCACACGTTTCTCAAACAAAGGATATTGAGGCAAATGTGGCGCATACTCTCTTCTTAACCTATTGTATTCCTTAACACAATCTAGATCCGCACAAATGTTTGTGACATCACACTCAATCAAGTACAATCCCGATAAAGTTCTAACTCGTGACAATGCCACATATGCCATACCCTCCTTGAACACAGAACTGCCAATATTCCCCAATGCACTGTCTACACTTAAACCTTGCGATTTACAAGAAAAAATCTAGCAGAACAACGACCAATTAGCTGTACTTCCTCAATGCCATCAAATTTAATTTTTAAAAATTCAATTCCATCTCTATTTCTGTATTTTACAAAGTCAACAACATTACCCATTGATCCATTTACCAGACCTCTTTCAACATGTAAATTCCTTCTTAAAATTATACGGCAGTTAAAGCACACATTAAGAGTCTTTTCAAAACCTGCAGTTTTAGATATAGTCTTCTCTAATGAATCCAATTTTGTTTTCAAATTCTCAGACAAAATAATTGTTGATCCCATATGCTCTACTCTGTCAATAGCTTCCAGTTTCACAATCTCTTGCTTTTCTAAATGCAACATTTTGTTGTTGAATTTGGCACATTCTGCAAGAGTTGGCATCAAACATATTCCAGATTTCTTCTCAGTAATTTTCTGAAAAATATTCTCAGGCACAACATCTTGTTCTGGATATAAATTTGACAGTATTCGTGCATGTAAAGCTTCTTTCCCATGCTCGGGCACTTTTCCAATTCTAACATCTTGTAGAATAGTCTTGTAAACTTCATCCTTCGCCTGACGCATATTTTCATGCAGTTCAGCATAATTGAAGTTTAACCATATATTGACGTTGCCAATTCTCCCTAGGCACTTCCTGGTATCTTCATGCGTGAGCATTTTGAACACAGGTTGCCCTTTCACTGGTGTCAGCTGCAGAAGAACTCCGAAAACAATGATGTGTTTGCCACCAAATAACACATCATACTCTGTTTTGAGAACTTCTTGCATTCTCAAATGCACAAAGGCAAGCATGACATTGGAAACCATGCTTACTTCGTCAATGATAAGAAGTTTCATTTTCCTCAAGATTCTTGAAACTTCACAATAAGCATCTCCAGATAGCTTGTGATATTGTAATTTGTTGTCATGCTCCAATGGCAGCATCAGTAAACGATGTAAAGTAATCCCTTTAATGTTATGTGCTGCCAGTCCAGTTGGAGCGGTGACAACACAAGACAGCGATGACTCAGTCCTTTCCTGCAAATAACATGAAATTGCTTTAATAAGGAAACTTTTTCCAGTTCCCGCTTCTCCACTCACGTACAGTCGGACAGGCTTCAACGACATAGTTGAGCACTCTTTCTTCTCATGACTTAATCCATGATCAATTTGCATGGTAACTTCTTCATATATTTTCCTCTGCTCAACGTTGAGTTGTCTTTCCAACTCTTCTAAGTTAACCGCATCCTCCTGAGCATGTGCCATGGCTCTTTCCACTTCATTCATAGCAGTGGCAGCTTCATTTTCGATAACAGGTCCTCCTAGTGGATCCTGACTCAATGAAGCAGAACTCTGACTGTCCTGAGAACTGTCTCTGGCAATCTCGGCTGCAATTGTTGCTTCCTGCTCAATTTCCGCATTCAACATTTCTACATATTTGGGAAAAGCAGGACATTCTATGGTCTCCTTGGCAGCATTGAAAGAGTCTTCGTAACAGAGGAAATCTCCAAGCAGTTCCTCTTCTGCACGCCAAGGCTTGAAAAGTTGCAAAAGTGCTAAATAGAAAAACTCCTTTTTTACAGGAGATTCGCCACTCAATTTTCGATGGTTTACCAAGTGGCATTTTCTTTGCTTGACCAGACATCCCTCACTTCCTATTACAGCATACACTCCTTTCTCAGTATCTTCTTTGATGTTCCTCTTGAATATGTAATTTTGAAGAACCTCATACAGACAAACATTCTCGAGGTGACTGCTTCGATTTGGATAATATGTATCCAACATGTTGGTCTTCAAAATGTCGGTACTGTTTGGCTCCTTTTCCGCCAAATACTCAATTTCCCGCACAGGTTTCAGAACTCGATTACGCGTTGCAGCAAGACCAAGACTCGCCCAAACGATACTCCTGGATTTGGCATAGAGACTTGCTGAAGACAATCGGTCAGAACATTCGTAAGCTCTGATTTCTCGATGCGACAACATCTTCAGACTGAAACTGTACAACTTCTTACTGAGGCTCTTTTCATGGGAAATGTCCTCCCACATATCCTTCAATTCTGTCTTCTCTTTTTTGGTGATGTAAGATGTCACATACCGAGCCACAGCCATACAGTTATCAGCCACAAACTGTATATCCATGTTAGCATTCCACATGGACAAAATCACCGGGTTGTAGTCGTTGATGTACTTGGACTCTTCGTTCCTCTTCAAATTGTATGTGTTTTTAGGTGATTTCTTCATCACATTATGTCGCAGCGAAGACATCAAACTGTTTACTCTTCCTTTAGAAATCACCGGTCGTGGAAAGCCGAAACGACATTTGGTGTAGAACTTGTCCTTGTTTCGGAATTTACGACGACAGTACTTTCCACATCGATGGCTTTGGATCGTAGAACTTTTTCTCTTAGGCTTTTCTTCTCCTTTGCGTTTGGAACAGCACACGTAGAATACTGTTGTATGAAACTCATCACTGAGTCTTCTGGATCCGTTCCAAATTTAGGTGCATCCTTGATCCACAGCAGCATATGTATATGAGGAGCACCTCTTGCTTGGTACTCCTTTCTCCAGAAGAAATCCAACACCTCTCCAAGAGGTGGATTCTTCTTATTCATGATGAAAGACATCATAGCTTCAAATCTATGATTGAAGTACCTGCATACATTGACTGGATCCAAAGAGCACAGTTCTCCGGGTGTCTTGAATTCGATGTTTTCGATGTTTCCATTTGCCTCTCATAGAAATTCAAGTAAGTCTTCCCAGCCATACTTGGCACAGCTCAGAGTGAGGAACCATGTGGGAGTTCCTATGTTCCTCAGCATACATTTTAAATCACCATGACGACGGTACCAGTACTCATTAGTACCACGCTGACACGCCATGAGATTAATCAGGTGAGAATCCAAAATACTGTCTTGGACATTGACTTTATCCATAAAGTCACTTGCCGAGATGTTTTGCATGTGTATACCACTTTTCAAGATGTGGTTCACTGCATATGACAGTCCAGACAGATCGCTTTCAAACAGGAGATGAAACAAATAGGGAATGGATTGTCGAAACCTAGCATCTCCTGCATACAATCGCAAAGTCCGGTATTCAGAAGCAGGAATTTGATGAGGTCGCTCATCATATCTTCCTCCCTGACCTGTTGGAAAAAGCTGTGGGAAACACCGAGCTTCCAAACTTTCCTCCCAAACACTAATGGGACTCCCTTTGGCTTGTTTCATTTGAAACAACTCAATAGCATTCCCCATGACTTCCTTGGAATGCAAAGGATGAACACTATAATGTTCATATATTTCTTCACTAGTACAGGGTTCTACTTTCTCAATTTGACCAGCACACAAATCGCTATCCTCTTCCTCACTTACTTCCTCTTCTGCAACATATACATTCTTATAGTATTTTTTTTTTTTTTTCAAATACAATGTTGCCTTTTTAACTTTCCTAACATCCACTAAATCTTGCCATATTTTCTTATTCTTTGTCGGAACCCCATTAACTAAGATAACCAGAGGTTCCTCTTCCACTTTTTCTACTCCAATTGTGTTAATGTTTTTCTTCAAATCTAGAGGCAAATAAACAACTCTTCCCTTTAATCCTCTCTGTAAATCTGATGGAGGCAATTTCCCAGTCTTTGGCTCCATTCTTACAATAGCCTGAAAGGGATGGATACTTTGAATCAAAATAGATACATAAGTATTTAAATCCTTCAATTCAGAAGGAATCTCAACCAATTCCAGATTATTATGAACTGCTCTAGCAGGCATCTGGTTTTGATTTAATTTGTTACAACAATAAGTACACACACGTTGATCCAATCCCAAATCAAAACAATTTTCTACCATCAAGTATGTTGTGAAATCCGTCCATTCACTATTATTTTCCCTTTCACTTTTTGCATATAAATCCACTAACTTAGTCTGATTCTTATAATAAGTGCGTCGACAACACACACAAGTGAAATTTGGCCTCTCGCTTGATTTCACCTGAAACGTCGCAATTTCCCTCTGGAAATTATCTGTACTGGAAACCTGTACACTATCTTCCACATTACCCTCTTCTTCTTGGTCAATTTCAACATTCTCCTCTTTACTTCCAAAGTAACAAAACTCAATTTCTTCACATATATTCTTCACATCTATTTCAGAACCATGCAAAAGAGCAGCGCATAATTGTTTAAGCATAATTGCTGGACTCTTAGCATAATACAACATTCTAACTAATTTCCTCACTTTATTATGATGCACTGCTAGCATCCTGAAATGATGAAAAACACTCTGGCATACTCTCCTGGAAAGACAAGCCAGTGAATGACCATGCAAACCTGTCACTTCTCTCACTCTGCAAGGATCTAATTCTTGCAACAACTTCATTTTCTGCTTCAAACTTTTCTTATTAAATGACCGTACAAAATCACAAAGCAAATTGATGGAATCCTGTCGCACACTGCAAATACTACTACACTTCCAGGTGTACACAGGACCCTTAGGACATCTTCCTAAAACCTCATTACCTAACACCTCTTCTGTCTCTGTTGTCACAAGTTTTTCTTTTTCAACTGGACAACCATCTTTCACTTCATAAGCTCGACCACTGGTGTCAACTGCATGCACAAAATCATTAACCTGGAAATAACTCTCCTCATTAAAAAATGCCTCACAGCTTGAACTATGCATCCATTCTCCAGAAAAAACTTCACAAAAATTACTACGATTAACTATTCTCTTCCATCTACTATTTCTTTTGAAATCATAAATTGCCTTGTTTAGCTTCCTAATTCTATTGATTATCAAAATAAATAACTTACGTTTAATTTCAAATGCCTGATCAATAACTTTCTCAACTATTTTTTTTCTCTTATAAAAAACCACTTTCTGTTGACCTTTCTTAATATTTTTTAACAAATTGCCAATTATCCTGTTGCGGAACATTCGTTTACGAATGTCCCTAAACTGTTGTTTCCTTCTACTATCATGCACAGAGTTATCTCTTGCTCTAGCAGTAACATTTTTCATTGGCCTTTCCTTTCCGTTTAAATTGCTTCTCTTTTTCTGGACTGAAACATTTTCTGTAGTAATATTTTTTTTACTACAGATATTTCTTATGAATGTTTTTGTACTCTTACCCAGTGCTTTCTTGGTGACTTGACAAATCTTTTTGTTAGAGGACTGCTGCTTTTTTTCATTGACCTGCTGTCTTTGACGTTTTGCAGCCTTTCTCAGTCTTTCTTTGGTTGGCATGCTGAAATCTTGAAATGATCTGCAGTTGAATCTGTGGTAAAATATAATAAAAAATGTTATTAACCACTATTACCAAACAGTAAATCAATAACAGTCATCAAAAACTTAACACACTACTTGACATTTTTACATAGAAGATTTTTTAGTGCTTGGCAAATTTAGAATACAGAAATAGCAGAAAAGAAATGGAATTTATATTCATTTTACCTGTGCTGTTTTATATGTGAATCTGATCTAATTTTATGAGCATATTTTAATATTTTATTGAAGACACTACACATAACCTGTTTTTGAAGGTGTCTTTATTTTTAAATGAAACAGTTTACATTTTTACTTTTCATTTATTATAAATTTTTAAAATAAATGTTTATAGTTCCATAGGCTCAAGCACGTCAGCTTCCCATCCTATGTCATACAATTCTGACAAATCTGCATCCTCATCACGTTCTTCTTCATCCTCAGGATTTAAATCATCCAAGGGATCAACATCCACTGATGTTTCAATTACGAGTTCAATGATGAGGTCGAAATCAACTGATTGCTGATTGTCGCTCATGTTGATGTTGTCTTTATCTTTAAAGAAAGATAACAACAATGAGATGTTGCAGAGTAAGAGACAAATCTCAGAGATTATAATAGTAAAATTGTTTAACAAGAGTAACATTTTGCAGCTATTATTTAGCCATGTCCAGCGATGCTGAGGAGGTGAAGCCTATGTCCAATTTTTCAGTGAACAGGAATCATCTCTTCTTAACCTTGGATAAGCCTCACCGACTCTGTGTCCCCTGCACATACTTAAATGTAAAGGGGCAGATTTATGTTAACTGGCATATCCCCAGAGATGCACCAGTTAACGTGCACCGCTGCTCTGCCACCCATGGTGTGCCGCATTTACAATCAGATAGGACAAAGCTGCGTCAAAACCCTGCGCCTGCTTGAAGCAGGCATAGGTCTTGACGCAGCATTGTGGAGATGGGGCACCCCTGAGCCTTGCTGGAGCTGCATCGCACTTGCGATACAACGCCAGCAATGCGCCACCTTTACGGCACAGATGCGTCACGCATCTGTGCCGTTTTTGCCCCATGGTGCGCCGCATTGTAAATGCAGCACACCATGGGTGGCGGAACAGCGGCGCAGGATGACTGGCACATCCCTGGTGATGCGCCAGTCATCATAAATCTATCCCTAAGCTTCTTATCTTGTTGGAGATGAACCGCCATATGTATCGTTAAACTATTTTGCATTTCCTAAATAGCGAATTTTAAGGAATCGCTATTTAGGAAATGCAAAACGGTATGTATGTACAAAATCGGTATTAAATAGCGATTCTTTACTATTCCTAATTTGCGATGAGCAAATTGCTAATTGCAAATTACCCATTCATTTCCATGGGCCAGGAGGCCCATAGAAATGAAGGTGCAATTTGCGATTAGCAATTAGCTAATCGCAAATTAGGAATTTTTCCAAGGGTGCAGGGGTGTCTCAAGAACACCCTGCTGCACCCCAGGAAAAAGAAATTTGGGGGCATATGGCGCGCATACATGCCCTAAGGGCATGTATGGGCTTCATATGGCACCTTTTGTTTTTCGGAAAAAAAGCTTTTTGAAAAGAATTTGCAAATTACCACCAACTAGAAGTTGGTGGTAATTTGCAAATCCTTAATGGCATTTTTTGCATATTTTTTGTTTGATACATTGCATTTAAGGAATCGCAAAATTTGCAAATCCTTAAGTGCAATCGCAAAATAAGGAATAGCAAATTGTGCTATTCCTTATTTTGCATCAAACTTGTTTGATACATACCATTTGTCTAATTAGCATTCGCAAAGGCCGAAATTCGCAGAATTTCGCCCTTTGCGAATGCTAATTAGCTTGATACATATGGCCCCAAGTGAGGCCTGTCTTGCAACATGGTGCATCTTTTGCATCACTGCTGCATCGGTTTCACGTGGCACGGTTTTTTTACAGCATGACACATCTGCCTAAATGCATCAATTTGTAATTTTGTCTCCTCATAGCAAATCTTTTGCACCGCCGCTGCATCACAAAAGCAACGCACAGTGGCGCAAAAGAGGCATACACCTATCATAAATCTGTCCCTAGCATTTTAAATGATTAATTCAGGATGACGATAAGGTGTGGCCTATCCAGAGGTTTGTTTAAGGTGAGGCCTACTCAGGGTTGCAGATCAAAGTTACGCTTGTTGAAGAATACAGAGGAGATAATACATGTAAAGGCCTACCAATGAAGTAAGTGATGTCCACTTCATTGCGCCAGTCATCATAAATCTATCCCTTATCTTGTTAGAGATGAACCGCCATCTGTATCATCAAACTATTTTGCATTTCCTAAATAGCGAATTTTAAGGAATAAATAGCGATTCTTTACCATTCCTAATTTGCGATGAGCAAATTGCTAATTGCAAATTACCCATTCATTTCCATGGGCCAGGAGGCCCATAGGAATGAAGGTGCAATTTGCGATTAGCAATTAGCTAATCGCAAATTAGGAATTTTTCCAAGGGTGCAGGGGTGTCTCAAGAACACCCTGCTGCACCCCTGAAAAAGAAATTTGGGGGCATATGGCGCACATAAATTTTAAAAACATTCCTTTACCTCAAAAACGATTTTCAAGTCATAATTTGAAAACACTGCCCACGGGGAAATGACTTAAAATGTCCTTAAGACACATGAAAGTGTTTTTTTAAAGCCTTTGCAACTTTTTTGGGTCACTTTTAACATGGCTATGTAACTCAAACAATCAAAATCTAAATTTGCCAAGCACAGGTGGGAGCATATTTACAAGGAATTTGCACCACGGGGAAAGGTCTTTTAATATAATATGGGAAAAATAACATCAGAGACACTAAAATGCCTTATAAAGAAGCATACACCATTATGTCCTTGTCATAAATTTTAAAAGCATTCCTTTACCTCAAAAACGATTTTCAAGTCATAATTTCAAAACACTGCACATGGGGAAATGACTTAAAATGTCCTTAAGACACATGAAAGCGTTTTTTTAAAGCCTTTGCAGCATTTTTGGGTCACTTTTAACATGGCTATGTAACTCAAACAATCAAAATCTAAATTTACCATGCACAGGTGGGAGCATATTTACAAGGAATTTGCTCCACGGGGAAAGGTCTTTTAATTTAATATGGGAAAAATAACATCAGAGACACTGAAATGCCTTATAAAGAAGCATACACCATTATGTCCTTGTCATACATTTTAAAACCATTCCTTTTCCTCAAAAACGATTTTCAAGTCATAATTTGAAAACACTCCACATGGGGAAATGACTTAAAATGTCCTTAAGACACATGAAAGCGTTTTTTGATTGCCTTTGCAGCATGTTTGGGTCACTTTTAACATGGCTATGTAACGCAAACAATCAAAATCTAAATTTGCCATGCACAGGTGGGAGCATATTTACAAGGAATTTGCTCCACAGGGAAAGGTCTTACATTAAAATGGGAAAAATAACATCAGAGACACTCAAATGCCTTATAAAGAAGCATACACCATTATGTCCTTGTCATAAATTTAAAAACCATTCCTTTTCCTCAAAAACGATTTTCAAGTCATAATTTGAAAACACTCCACAGCTCCTATGCACAAAAACACCCTGTCAGTACTAATACTTCACATTTTCTCCAATTACAATTTCTCAAAGAAACAAAATCTATTTGTAAAACACTTGAGACAAAGCAACATTTTAAAAACACAACTTTCTTCATAATTTTCTCCTTAAAGCACACTATTCTCTATCTAAATTAAAGAAATCTTTTCTCACCTTAGCAAATACTTTATGAGTTTCAAAACAGTCTCAGAAACACACCAATTTGTCTTCAGCAGAGCAAAAGGTATGCACTCCAGAGTCTGCAGCAATCAAAAGCACAGAAATGCTGTAATTCTTCAAACATATCTCTCATGTCACCCAATCAAAACTCTTCCCTCACTTTTTTAAATCAAAACCTTTCCCCTCCTCTGCCCTCTCTGCCTTTTTTGCATAGCAACCACCTCTTGGAAGACCTCTGGTGTTTGCAAGTTCACACAACAATGTTTCAATTGAACTCTGAACTCTCAGTGCACCTGCATATCCAGTGCAATCTTTCATTTAATGATTTTTTATTGACCATTCAAAATACATCTTTCAAAGAACTCATCCATGCACCCTAACTTTCTGTTTTCAGCAATCAAAATCAACCAATCACTGTTACTGCTTCATTAACACAGAAACTCCACAATTTTTTTCATTTTAAACTCTTATTTTTTCAACTGCCATTTCATTGCCACACTTCATCTGACTGCAGCAGAACCTTCTCTCACCATGTTTTCTGTCTGGATTGTTGGACATAGTTACATCTATTGGGCTCAGAGGTATGCTGAGAACAGAAATTTACCTAACCTCAATTTACAAGATGTGGAAATTAAGTGGTTTGGCCACAGAGGATTAAAATGTCACCAATTGATACCATTGGTGAAAACCTTTATGCATTTGCCAAAACCTGACCTGTTAATTGTGCACTGTGGAGGTAATGATTTGGGCACTTTGACTGGGGTAGGTCTGGAAATGCTTTTAAAGGACACCTTTGAGCAATTGATGGCACTTTTTCCTCAAACTGCCTTGGTATATTCAAATATATGCCAAAGACAGAAATGGAGGTGGTCAAACCAATTTTGTCCACAAATTGAGAAGTCGAGGAAGCATGTAAACAAATCTGTTTCAGCTTACATGAGAGACCATGGAATGGGCTCCATGTACAACAATAAGTTGCGTTACTACATGCAAGATATCTACAGAGGAGATGGAGTTCACTTCTCAGATGAGGGCAACAGAATTTTCATTCTGAATTTAAGCCTGTGCATTGGTACCTACTTATAAGTACCTAAATGTACCATAAACCCAAAAGCTCTTCTCAGAGCTACCCTACATCTGATCACTCACAATTATTATTTTTCTCTAACTTTTATCACTAATTTTCAACAAAGTACGCTCCCCGGGGCGCTACCCGGTACGCGAACCGGAAGCTAACCTCGCGAAATTTTTTTAAATTTTTTTTTTTTTTGCACATATAAGCCTCCTCAGCCACCCTCAGAAAACCTAGGGGGTCAAGATAAGTCTACCGTGCCCCCTTCTACCCATTCTGAACATTATTTGCCCTCCATCTTGTATCTTAAGTCGACCGAAACACAAAATGGTGGACTCCCGTAACGCTTCAGGTTCGCGTACCGGGGCGCTCGCCAGTTCGCGTACCGGGTCGCTCCCTGGGAATCGCACCATCAAAAAAGGTGGGAAAGTAATTTACAGAAAAACGACTGGAGACACTCTCACCAAATATAGATTAGCTCATACTACATACCAATCCCTATCATTTTCACAAATTTGATTGAAATTCCATTTAGCCATTTAGCCTGTAGACCTCTCTAAATACCGTGAGGTAAATTACTTCACAAAACACATCTGAAGTGTTGGAATTGACAACCAATGAAAATGTTACTTTCATTTTCTACTTTTTTTACCTGACATTTGATTCGTTATATACCTGAATATATTTAAAGGAAGAGAAGGGAACACAGCCATTTTGACTACTACTTCCTGGTGTACATTTCAATTGGATTTTCACTAATCACTTCAACTTCTTTGTAAAGGTAAGTTGTTATTTTAAAAACTGAAGTATATTGTGCACTATAAGTTAATATGGTAAACTTTTTCTGATAGTTATATACTATCCCTCTGTAGTAGTTATAGATTTAGATAGACTTCTCTGTTATAGTTATGGATGGAGTTAGGCTTCTCTTGTATAATTATGAATTTACTTACGTTAAATCACATACACTTTTTTATATTCCTACTTCCACTCTGATACTATACACTGCCCAAAGATAAATTCACTGATAAAAACTGCCTATCTAAAATTAATCCCAACAGTGCCCTATCTCTACTAATATATATTTTTTTTATCCAAATTTCAGGCAAAATGGAAGGCGAACACAAAGTTTCATTTCAAATTGTCCTGCAAGAGAGCAGCCAAGAAATAATTGATCCAAATTATATAGAATTTATGGATGAAACTTGGGACCAAGAACTCCTGCAATGTGTGCAAGCAGTAGATGACCTCCTTCAAAATGAGGACATTTTACACCCTCAGAGATTACAAACTATGTTCAATGAAAATAATGACATTTCAGACAGGGAAATGTTAGAAAGTTTATTAAATTTTGAAACACAATCACAATAATAAATAATTGCTTAAAAAATAAAGAAATTAAAAAATAATCAACAAAACCAACAATCAATTAACATACAGTATTTGAAAAGTCTATCATTCTTTTTTCCTTATAGTACGCTCCCCAGAACGCTTCCCGGTTCGCGAACCGGACGCTCCCCACGCAAAAAAAAAAAAAAAAATTTTGTTTTTGCCCTGCGGGGCCCTTTTAAAGCCTCCACATCAAACCTAGGGGGTCAGGGAGGATCTACTATGCCCCCTTATGGTCATTTGCCCCTTTGTTTTGGCCTCCTCTTGTCTCTCGATCCTACCGAGAGACAAGATGGCGGCCGCTCCGGACTGTTTAGAATGTTGACAGACACCGGAGAGCCAATCAGCTTCGCTTCGCGAAGTTCCGTTACGCGTCAAGTACGCGAACCGGAGCGCTGCCCAGAGCGCGCTTACAGATATATATCTTTTTTTGAACGTTAATTTCTCAAAATCCACTGGAGCACATATATTGAGACCTAGCAAAGGCACATCGGGCTAACAGTCCCTACAATTTTGCCAAGTTTGGTGCAAATCCATTCAGCCGTTCGGGCTAAAATTGAGGCCAACCGCCCTATGGAAATTAACATGGGAAAAACATGTTTTGGGACCCCCTTTTTTTCTCGGCCCCCCCTTGACGAACCCCCCCCAAATTTTCAGGGGCTGCTCAGAAACAAAATGTTCCATTTTCCTGAATATTTCAGCCAATTCCGTCCACAAACGCCAAAGTTATTAGACATAGAATTTTCAAAAATCCCATAGGGAAAAAATCCTAACTATATATTCACTGAAAAAACCATAGGTTATAGACCATATATAGTTAGGAATTAGCATTTACAAAACCTTGAAAATTCACTGAAAAAACCATAGGTTATACACCATATATAGTTAGGAATTAGCATTTAAAAAACCTTATTTTACTCACACAAAACCAATGAAATTCCATATATAGTTAGTTGTACTAACTATATATCGCGCACCCGCAATCCACTGCTGATCATGTCACATATTACATCATTCATGACATGGTCAGTGACATCACTGATGACATCACTGATGACATCTCAAATGACATCACTGATGACATCACTGATGACATCTCAAATGACATCACTGATGACATCACTGATGACAACATCCAGTGACTGTATTTTTCTGTAAAGTTAAAATATGTCTTACATATTTAAGAATGAGTGGATGTATAAGTGTCTGGATGAAGGATTTAGTAGGTGCATGACTGACTGTATGAGTGAGTGGTTAAATGTGTCTCACTGAGTGCATGGGTTAGTGACTAAACTGTCTTAATTTGTGCATCATTATGTCTGTTCTTCTGTAAACTGCTGCATGTGTTGATCAGTAGCTATATGAGTAACTATATGGGTTATTGATTGGTTGCCCAAGCATTTGTATGGGAAACTGAGTGTGTGTGTGGGTGGCTGGGAGGTGTATGACTCTGTGCATAGATGTATGGGTTCAAAAGTGCATGTGGAAACAGCTGGATGGGTGGTTGACTGTGTGCATGAGTGTATTGGTGAGTGAATGGATATCTCAGTGCTACATGTCAAAGTAAGTACATATGTAAAATACAGTACATGTGAGAGTTGACATATATAAATAACTGTGCATAAGAGCCAGTGAATGTGTGAGTGGCTGTATGGATCATTGTGAACTTGTATCCAGGATTGTATAAGTGAGTAAATATGTTTTAGTATATGTTTGAATAAGTAAGGTGTGTATAACTGTATAGTTGTGAAAATGGAGGTGTGATTGATTCTTTGCATGACTGACTAGGTGTGTAAGTAACTCCATGGATGAGTGACAGTCTGTGAGTGTCTGTTTACACTGAGTGTATCTAAGGTTATAATAGAGTCTGAAGAGGTTCATCGTATTATCACATGAATGATGTCATCAGTGATGTGACCAGTAATGTCAAATGAGATGTCATCAGTGATGTCATCAGTGATGTCATTTGAGATGTCATCAGTGATGTCATCAGTGATGTCATTTGAGATGTCATCAGTGATGTCATCAGTGATGTCACTGACCATGTCATGAATGATGTAATATGTGACATGATCAGCAGTGGATTGCGGGTGCGCGATATATAGTTAGTACAACTAACTATATATGGAATTTCATTGGTTTTGTGTGAGTAAAATAAGGTTTTTTAAATGCTAATTCCTAACTATATATGGTGTATAACCTATGGTTTTTTCAGTGAATTTTCAAGGTTTTGTAAATGCTAATTCCTAACTATATATGGTCTATAACCTATGGTTTTTTCAGTGAATTTCAATGTTTTTTTAAAAGCTAATATCTATAGCTGTAAAATGTATTCTTCTTTAAATCCAAAAATATATTTTATATGTTTATTAATAAATTTTTTTTAATATTTTTTTTTGTTTCGCTCCCGGTCCGCGAACCGGAAAGCTTTCCGTTAGCTCAAATTGATGCCGCGACCCGGTCCGCAAACCGGTAAGAAATCCACATAGTGACGGTATCGCGTTGCCGCGTAATACGTCTTGTGATGTGCGTTAGCGCACCCGGAAGTGCCCCGTGGCGCGGACCGAGGCGCGAAACGCAGCTCCCCGGAAGCGATCCGCGGCGCGTCGCGAAAGCGCGACATATCGCGTTGCCGCGTAATGCGTCTTGTGACGTACCGCGTTAGCGCACCCGGAAGTGACCCGGGGCGCGGACCGAGGCGCGAAGCGCAGCGACCCGGAAGCTAACCGGGGCGCGTTCCGCAGCGCGTAACATGAGCGTGAGAGGTCATGTGATTTGTTAATAAAACTTTTCATTGGTTCATTTCACTTTTGGTTTCATAATGATGTAAGGCTAGGTCAGGTGACCTAAAAATAACACTTTTCATTGGTTTAGAACTATTTTTTTTCCCAAATGATGAAAGCCCCCACCTTTTTTCTCACTCTGACTTTCAACTTTGAGAAAGGAAGACCTGATCATTTGCTCTGATTAAAAAATGGCTTCAATAGTAGCTTCAGCTTCTGCACCCCCACCACCACCACCACCATCTCCTCATAGGAAGAGAGGACCACCTGCACAGTTTATTGGAGACACAGAGGAGGAAGAGGAAGAACAAGACGGAGAGGAAGAAGAGGGACCACGATTTGTCAAAGAGTTACCCCGGGTATCTCATCGCAAAGTTAGCTTTATCTGGCAATTTTTTTCCATTCCACCAGGAGAGAAAAAAGTCAATGCACGCCATGCTACGTGCCTTATCTGCCAAGATAAGTTATCCCGGGGCACTAATAAAAAATACAGTTATGGAAATTACACGATGCACCGACATATGCAGAGGTGGCATCCAATCAACTATAGTCGTGCAGAGATGCGTGAACTACAACAGAACCCCCCAACTTCGGTGACAAGAACATCTACTGATATCTCTCTCACAGTTGGAGAGGCCAACGAAACAGTGCCAAATATTCAAAAAAATGTTGTCCATCTGAAGCTGACATGCTTATATTGTGGCACTTTAATTTCATGCGCAAACATGAGTCTGAAATTAATTAATTTGGCTTTCGAGAAACACCGATGCTCCAAACGCAGCAAGTTTTATTTTATTTTTTTGCTCCTGTTGAGCCTTTTTCAATGCCTCTTTCTGTTCTTTCCCTTTGAAAAAAAACAAAAAAAACAAATAAGTGTTCAAAAAATACAAAAAAAACAAATAATGTTCAAAAAAGAAAAAAAAAATATAAAACAACAAAAATATAAAACAAAAAAGTTCTTTTCAGAACTACCTCCCCGGTATTAAAAAATTGCTAGAATGTTTAGCACTCTGGCAAGCTCTATTTCTTTTGGTTCGCTTCCCGGTTAGCTTCCCGGTACGCGGACCGGGAGCTAACCCAAAAAAAAGTTACAAAAAAATAGAGTAAGTATAAGGAAAGTAAACAGAGAGTGATGTTAAAAGAAAGACAGCTATAGGGACTAAAGAAGAGATACTGTTTAATAGATCTATTTACCGAAGAAAAGACGGAAGAGGGTATAATTGTGAAAAACAAAATAGATAACGAAGTGAAAGAAAAAAAAAGAGAGTATAACATTAACAAAGAAGAGTTTCTTGGAGAATGTGAGTGAATGTTCAAAATAAGATTAAAACATGAAGAATAACAGAGAGAAAAAATAGAAAACAGAAAACAAAAAATAACAGAAAAAGATTAATTGAAACAGCAAAGAAATGTAAGTAACATAGAGCCATATCATCAACATATGCAATAAAAGTTTTGCAGCTTTTATTGGCAGAAATGTGTCGCTAAAGCTGCTTTTGCGGCAGAAAACTGCCGCTAAAACCACTTTTGCACCAGTTTTCTGCCAATAAAAAGAGCAATAATTTTATTGGCTGTGTTCATAATATGCCCCTTAGTGTGCTTCAACTACACAGAGAAAGCATTATGAACAAATAGTGATACAGTGATCAGTCAAAGACACTAAGAGTAATAGAGACGGAGTGAGTGAACAAGAGTGAGGAACTATGAGAAGAGAGGGACTGAGAAAAAGAGTGGAAGGAGTTGAGTAAGTAGGTAATAGAGAAAGGAATGAGGGAAGTAGCAAAGGAAGGAAACTGAGGGTTAAAGAAATGAAGCAGTGGAACTAATAGAAGTTAAATGTGATAGAAATGTAACGAAAAGAGTACAAAACATTTACCTTATAATTGTCGTTAAATTACTCACTTTTTGTTTTTATACTTTCAATCTGTGAAAGAGAGAACAAACATTTGAAAAATATTAAAACATGTATTTAAAAATTACAAAAGACAAGGGAAAAGATTGAAGGACAAACAGTTTTTCAACAACTTTGACACTTACAGAAGCTTCTGCTTCTCCAGGCCCCCTACACAGTCCTAAAGATATACATTTTAAACTAACAGTATCTTGATGCAGATGAAGTGAGGCCTATCTTAAAACATGGTGCATCTTTTGCATTGCTGTTGTCTCAGAAAAGTGTCGCAAGACACTAAAATTTTAAATGATTGCTTCAGGATGCCAATAAGATGTGTCCTATCCAGAGGTTTGTTTGAGGTGAGGCCTACTCAGGGTTGCAGATGAAATTTCGAGTTGTTGAAGAGAATAGAGGACATAATACATGTGAAGGTCTACCAATGAAGTGAGTCATGTCCACTGCACTCTTGAACAAAGTCCAAACCTCCTATGTTTCCCTGGACAGACCTAAACTTGATCTGCACAATGTGATTCGTAATGATAGGAAACACAGGTGATGTAAATGAAATACGTGCAATTTATTTTGCTCATTTCACAATCACATCACTTGTGTTTCCTTTGCTTAGGTATCTCATTGTGCAGATGTAGTCCAGCATATGAAAGAATACGCAGAAGTGCAGCACTGCATGCAACAACTTTGACACTTACAGAAGCCTCACCTTCTCCATGCCTCCTACACAGTTCTACATATAAATCATAAATGCAAACAGTACAGAATTAATTATACATGTTAAATGGTTTATTTTTGCTGTTCTCAGAATGTATCAAAATTCACTAAAAACAGTGACTTGAAGGTATTCATCATATAACAGCGGGGAAAAAAACCCACAATCAAAATGATTGTGTTTAAAAAACCCATACAACATAACAAATCAGAATTCAGAACTCCTTAAAGTTAACTTACTTTCCATGACGTCAAAGGATGTCCTATGAACAGCTTACACTCTGTTGTGCTGTTATTACTTTAAACCCGCCACTTTCTGAAAGAAAATCTCCATCGTTTTTAAAAACATGTTACATGCAATAAATGACTTCTTGCTCTCTACCACAAGTTTCCACAAGGCCAAATCTTGTCAGAGCCATTTATAACTCTTGGATTTCTTGTAAGCCGATCCCGTCATTTGGCATTTCTGCAACTTTCAGAATTAAAATGTTGAAGATCATTTTCACAATCCTGGAATAGTAATATCTTCCCCTTCTTGCTCAGTCATGTTCTACATTTCCTATGACACTGATACTGCTTACTATGAAGCAGACTTACACTACCTCTATGAGTACTACAATTATTTAATTCTCTACATCACTTTTAATCACAAAGCAATGTAAAACAGTAGACAGCATTGCAGACTTACATTCCCTCTACTCTATGTTTTGATTGGCTGCTTCAATTAGCTTATAAAAAGAAATAGTTTTTCTGAACTCATTCAAAGTGCACTTATTTCTCCATGACGTCCAGTCTTATGGTTAGAAGTTATGTCTCTGAACTACACTTATCCTCAAGGCCAAATTGTGTAGGAGCCATTAGAACTTCTTGAAATTCCACAGAGCACATCCCGAGATTATTTCCCTAAAATTTTGGTTTTAAAAACACCAGGTAAGAGTTTTTAAGGTCATACGGCAATTTTTTTTTGAAAATTAAAACAGAATCATTGCAGAATGACCAGCCATTTCTAGACTTTAAATAAGCTGTGTAATGTCCTGATGTTATTGAAGGGCCGTCATGATATATAATTGCTGCAGTTACAAAAGTCCTTCCTGATATTGACAACTGCGAAGCTACAAAATTTTTTATTAAAGTTGTCAATTTTGTTCCATCAGGCCTACATCGTTGGAACATTAAAATGACATACTGGCCATATGTTCGTATAAATAATGTGGACATCATTTCAGATTTACATTGGCTACACTCCATGTTGTGATCAGCTGCTTTTACTAGCTTATTAAAGGAGACTGATTTACTGTCTGGCAAAGTTAAATATATAAATCTTTCTGAGTCTACACTAGTAGTACTTGATACCATACAGTTCTCGCAGTCATGCTGCCATTGATAAGAAAGCCCAAACAGCTGATCTACATCTACACCTTCAGCATGCAATACATCAAGCATATACATTAAAAACTCCTGACAATCTTGCTGAATATTTTGAGAGAATTGTGTTTGGCCTGAACATCTGTCTAACAGATTTCGAATTTCAGACACACTTTCTAGGTTTGTTCTATCAGTGCTACATTTCTCTAACACAGAATTTAACAAACTGCAAAATCTTTGATCAGAATTGACCACAATCTCTTCTTTTACATTTTCTAGAGAAAACAAAACATTAACCACTACATTAGCATAGCAGTTGACACCAGAACTGTTTTCAAATTGAAAACCAACAACATCTTCAACAGAATCCTTTTTGTTTCTGCTTGTAATTTTAGGTTCATCGACTTTTCGTCTTTTTGCTACAACCTCTCCAGTATTGGTCACATTTCTTCGTTTCCGGCCTACCACACGTTTCTCAAACAAAGGATACTGAGGCAAATGTGGCGCATACTCTCTTCTTAACCTATTGTATTCCTTAACACAATCTAGATCCGCACAAATGTTTGTGACATCACACTCAATCAAGTACAATCCCGATAAAGTTCTAACTCGTGACAATGCCACTTATGCCATACCCTCCTTGAACACAGAACTGCCAATATTCACCAATGCACAGTCTACCCTTAAACCTTGCGATTTATGGATTGTCACCGCATATGCCAAGCAAACAGGAAACTGCTTACGGCGAACATATAAGTCTTTTACAAGCAAAAATCTAGCAGAGCAACGACCAATTAGCTGTACTTCCTCAATGCCATCAAATTTAATTTTTAAAAATTCAATTCCATCTCTATTTCTGTATTTTACAAAACCAACAACATTACCCATTGATCCATTTACCAGACCTCTTTCAACATGTAAATTCCTTCTTAAAATTATACGGCAGTTCAAGCACACATTCAGAGTCTTTTCAAAACCTGCAGTTTTAGATATACTCTTCTCTAATGAATCCAATTTTGTTTTCAGATTCTCAGACAAAATAATTGTTGATCCCATATTCTCTACTCTGTCAATAGCTTCCAGTTTCACAATCTCTTGCTTTTCTAAATGCAACATTTTGTTGTTGAATTTGGCACATTCTGCAAGAGTTGGCATCAAACATATTCCAGATTTCTTATCAGTAATTTTCTGAAAAATATTCTCAGGCACAACATCTTGTTCTGGATATAAATTTGACAGTAATCGTGCATGTAAAGCTTCTTTCCCATGCTCGGTCACTTTTCCAATTCTAACATCTTGTAGAATAGTCTTGTAAACTTCATCCTTCGCCTGACGCATATTTTCATGCAGTTCAGCATAATTGAAGTTTAACCATATATTGACGTTGCCAATGCTGCCTAGGCACTTCCTGGTATCTTCATGCGTGAGCATTTTGAACACAGGTTGCCCTTTCACTGGTGTCAGCTGCAAAAGATCTCCGAAAACAATGATGTGTTTGCCACCAAATAACACATCATACTCTGTTTTGAGAACTTCTTGCATTCTCAAATGCACAAAGGCAAGCATGACATTGGAAACCATGCTTACTTCGTCAATGATAAGAAGTTTCATTTTCCTCAAGATTCTTGAAACTTCAAAACAAGCATCTCCAGATAGCGTGTGATATTGTAATTTGTTGTCATGCTCCACTGGCAGCATCAGTAAACGATGTAAAGTAATCCCTTTAATGTTATGTGCTGCCAGTCCAGTTGGAGCGGTGACAACACAAGACAGCGATGACTCTGTCCTTTCCTGCAAATAGCATGAAATTGCTTTAATGAGGAAACTTTTTCCAGTTCCCGCTTCTCCACTCACGTACAGTCGGACAGGCTTCAACGACGTACATGAGCACTCTTTCTTGTCATGACTTAATCCATGATCAATTTGCATGGTAACTTCGTCATATATTTTCCTCTGCTCAACGTTGAGTTGTCTTTCCAACTCTTCTAAGTTAACCGCATCCTCCTGAGCATGTGCCATGGCTCTTTCCACTTCATTCATAGCAGTGGCAGCTTCATTTTCGATAACAGGTCCTCCTAGTGGATCCTGACTCAATGAAGCAGAACTCTGACTGTCCTGAGAACTGTCTCTGGCAATCTCGGCTGCAATCGTTGCTTCCTGCTCAATTTCCGCATTCAACATTTCTACATATTTGGGAAAAGCAGGACATTCTATGGTCTCCTTGGCAGCATTGAAAGAGTCTTCGTAACAGAGGAAATCTCCAAGCAGTTCCTCTTCTGCACGCCAAGGCTTGAAAAGTTGCAAAAGTGCTAAATAGAAAAACTCCTTTTTTTCAGGAGATTCGCCAGTCAATTTTCGATGGTTTACCAAGTGGCATTTTCTTTGCTTGACCAGACATCCCTCACTTCCTATTACAGCATACACTCCTTTCTCAGTATCTTCTTTGATGTTCCTCTTGAATATGTAATTTTGAAGAACCTCATACAGACAAACATTGTCGAGGTGACTGCTTCTATTTGGATAATATGTATCCAAAATGTTGGTCTTCAAAATGTCAGTACTGTTTGGCTCCTTTTCCGCCAAATACTCAATTTCCCGCACAGGTTTCAGAACTCGATTACGCGTTGCAGCAAGACCAAGACTCGCCCAAACGATACTCCTGGACTTGGCATAGAGACTTGCTGAAGACAACCGGTCAGAGCATTCGTACGCTCCGATTTCTCGATGCGACAACATCTTCAGACTGAAACTGTACAACTTCTTGCTGAGGCTCTTTTCATGGGAAATGTCCTCCCACATATCCTTCAATTCTGTCTTCTCTTTTTTGGTGATGTAAGATGTCACATACCGAGCCACAGCCATACAGTTATCAGCCACAAACTGTATATCCATGTTGGCATTCCACATGGACAAAATCACCGGGTTGTAGTCGTTGATGTACTTTGACTCTTCGTTCCTCTTCAAATTGTATGTGTTTTTAGGTGATTTCTTCATCACATTATGTCGCAGCGAAGACATCAAATTGTTCACTCTTCCTTTAGAAATCACCGATCGTGGAAAGCCGAAACGACATTTGGTGTAGAACTTGTCCTTGTTTCGGAATTTACGACGGCAGTACTTTCCACATCGATGGCTTTGGAAACGCAGAACTTTTTCTCTTAGGCTTTTCTTCTCCTTTGCGTTTGGAACAGCACACGTAGCATACTGTTGGATGAAACTCATCACTGAGTCTTCTGGATCCGTTCCAAATTTAGGTGCATCCTTGATCCACAGCAGCATATGTATATGAGGAGCACCTCTTGCTTGGTACTCCTTTCTCCAGAAGAAATCCAACACCTCTCCAAGAGGTGGATTCTTCTTATTCACGATGAAAGACATCATAGCTTCAAATCTATGATTGAAGTACCTACATACATTGACTGGATCCAAAGAGCACAGTTCTCCGGGTGTCTTGAATTCGATGTTATCTACGTTAGCATTTGCCTCTCGTTGAAATTCAAGTAAGTCTTCCCAGCCATACTCGGCACAGCTCAGAGTGAGGAACCATGTGGGAGTACCTAAGTTCCTCAGCATACATTTTAAATCACCATGACGACGGTACCAGTACTCATTAGTACCACGCTGACACGCCATGAGATTAATCAGGTGAGAATCCAAAATACTGTCTTGGACATTGACTTTATCCATAAAGTCACTTGCCGAGATGTTTTGCATGTGTATACCACTTTTCAAGATGTGGTTCACTGCATATGACAGTCCAGACAGATCGCTTTCAAACAGGAGATGAAACAAATAAGGAATGCATTGTCGAAACCTAGCATCTCCTGCATACAATCGCAAAGTCCGGTATTCAGAAGCAGGAATTTGATGAGGTCGCTCATCATATCTTCCTCCTTGACCTTTTGGAAAAAGCTGTGGGAAACACCGAGCTTCCAAACTTTCCTCCCAAACACTAATGGGACTCCCTTTGGCTTGTTTCATTTGAAACAACTCAATAGCATTCCCCATGACTTCCTTGGAATGCAAAGGATGAACACTATAATGTTCATATATTTCTTCACTAGTAGAGGGTTCTACTTTCTCAATTTGACCAGCACACAAATCGCTATCCTCTTCCTCACTTACTTCCTCTTCTGCAACATATACATTCTTATAGTATTTATTATTTTTTTTCAAATACAATGTTGCCTTTTTAACTTTCCTAACATCTACTAAATCTTGCCATATTTTCTTATTCTTTGTCGGAACCCCATTAATTGAGATAACCAGAGGTTCCTCTTCCACTTTTTCTACTCCAATTGTGTTAATGTTTTTCTTCAAATCTAGAGGCAAATAAACAACTCTTCCCTTTAATCCTCTCTGTAAATCTGATGGAGGCAATTTCCCTGTCTTTGGCTCCATTCTTACAATAGCCTGAAAGGGATGGATACTTTGAATCAAAATAGATTCATAAGTATTTAAATCCTTCAATTCAGAAGGAATCTCAACCAATTCCAGATTATTATGAACTGCTCTAGCAGGCATCTGGTTTTGATTTAATTTGCAACAACAATAAGTACACACACGTTGATCCAATCCCAAATCAAAACAATTTTCTACCATGAAGTATGTTGCGAAATCCTTCCATTCACTATTATTTTCCCTTTCACTTTTTGCATATAAATCCACTAACTTAGTCTGATTCTTATAATAAGTGCGTCGACAACACACACAAGTGAAATTTGGCCTCTCACTTGATTTGACCTGAAATGTGACAATTTCCCTCTGGAAATTATCTGTACTGGAAACCTGTACACTATCTTCCACATTACCCGCTTCTTCTTCGTCAATTTCAACATTCTCCTCTTTACTTCCAAAGTAAGAAAACTCAATTTCTTCACATATATTCTTCACATCTATTTCAGAACCATGCAAAAGAGCAGCACATAATTGTTTAAGCATAATTGCTGGACTCTTAGCATAATACAACATTCTAACTAATTTCCTCACTTTATTATGATGCACTTCTAGCATCCTGAAATGATGAAAAACACTCTGGCATACTCTCCTGGAAAGACAAGCCAGTGAATGACCATGCAAACCTGTCACTTCTCTCACTCTGCAAGGATCTAATTCTTGCAACAACCTTATTTTCTGCTTCAAACTTTTCTTATTAAATGACCGTACAAAATCACAAAGCAAATTGATGGAATCCTGTCGCACACTACAAATACTACTACACTTCCAGGTGTACACAGGACCCTTAGCACGTCTTCCTAAAACCTCATTACCTAACACCTCTTCTGCCTCTGTTGTCACAAGTTTTTCTTTTTCAACTGGACAACCATCTTTCACTTCATAAGCACGACCACTGGTGTCAACTGCATGCACCAAATCATTATCCTGGAAATAACTCTCCTCATTAAAAAATGCCTCACAGCTTGAACTATGCATCCATTCTCCAGAAAAAACTTCACAAAAATTACTACGATTAACTATTCTCTTCCATCTACTATTTCTTTTGAAATCATAAATTGCCTTGTTTAGCTTCCTAATTCTATTGATTATCAAAATAAATAACTTACGTTTAATTTCAAATGCCTGATCAATAACTTTCTCAACTTTTTTTTTTCTCTTATAAAAAACCACTTTCTGTTGACCTTTCTTAATATTTTTTAACAAATTGCCAATTATCCTGTTGCGGAACATTCGTTTACGAATGTCCCTAAACTGTTGTTTCCTTCTACTATCATGCACAGAGTTATCTCTTGCTCTAGCAGTAACATTTTTGATTGGTCTTTCCTTTCCATTTGAATTGCTTCTCTTTTTATGGACTGAAACATTTTCTGTAGTAATATTTTTTTTACTACGCATATTTCTTATGAATGTTTTTGTACTCTTACCCGGTGCTTTCTTCGTGACTTGACAAATCTTTTTGTTAGAGGACTGCTGCTTCTTTTGATTGGCCTGCTGTCTTTGACGTTTTGCAGCCTTTCTCTCTCTTTCTTTCGTTGGCATGGTGAAATGTTGAAATGATCTACAGTTGAATCTGTGGTAAAATATATTAAAAAATGGTATTAACCACTATTACCAAACAGTAAATCAATAACAGTGATCAAAAACTTAACACACTACTTAACATTTTAAATAGAAGATTTTTTAGTCCTTGGCAAATTTACAATACAGAAATAGCAGAAAAGAAATGGAATTTATATTCATGTTACCTGTGCTATTTTATATGTGAATCTGATCTAATTTTATGAGCATATTTTAATATTTTATTGAAGACACTACACATAACCTGTTTTTGAAGGTGTCTTTATTTTTAAATTAAACGGTTTACACTTTTACTTTTTATTTATTATAAATTTTAAAAATAAATGTTTATAGTTTCATAGGCTCAAGCAGGTCAGCTTCCCACCCTATGTCATATAATTCGGACAAATCTGCATCCTCATCACGCTCTTCTTCATCCTCAGGATTTAAATCATCCAAGGGATCAACATCCACTGATGTTTCAATTACAAGTTCAATGATGAGGTCAAAATCAACTGATTGCAGATTGTCGCTCATGTTGATGTTGTCTTTATCTTTAAAGAAAGATAACAACAATGAGATGTTGCAGAGTAAGAGACAAATCTCAGAGATTATAATAGTAAAATTGTTTAACAAGAGTAACATTTTGCAGCTATTATTTAGCCATGTCCAGCGATGCTGAGCAGGTGAAGCCTATGTCTAATTTTTCAGTGAACAGGACTCATCTCTTCTTAACCTTGGATAAGCCTCACCAACTCTGTGTCCCCTGCACATACTTAAATGTAAAGGGGCAGATTTATGTTAAATGGCACATCCCCAGGCATGCACCAGTTAACGTGCACCGCTGCTCTGCCACCCATGGTGTGCCGTATTTACAATCAGATAGGAGAAAGCTGCGTCAAAACCCTGCGCCTGCTTTAAGCAGGCATAGGTCTTGACGCAACATTGTGGAGATGGGGCACCCCTGAGCCTTGCTTGAGCTGCATCGCACTTGCGATACAACTCCAGCAATGCGCCACCTTTACAGCACAGATACGTCACGCATCTGTGCCATTTTTGCCCCATGCTGCGCCGCATTGTAAATGCAGCACACCATGGGTGGCGGAACAGCAGCGCAGGATGACTGGCACATCCCTGGTGATGCGCCAGTCATCATAAATCTATCCCTAAGCTTCTTATCTTGTTACAGATGAACCGCCATATGTACCATCAAACTATTTTGCATTTCCTAAATAGCGAATTTTAAAGAATAAATAGCAATTCTTTACCATTCCTAATTTGCAATGAGCAAATTGCTAATTGCAAATTACCCATTCATTTCCATGGGCTAGGAGGCTCATAGGAATGAAGGTGCAATTTGCGATTAGCAATTAGCTCATCGCAAATTAGGAATTTTTCCAAGGGTGCATGGGTGTCTCAAGAACACCCTGCTGCACCCCTGAAAAAGAAATTTGGGGGCATATGGCGCACATACATGCCCTAAGGGCATGTATTGGCGTCATGTGGCACCTTTTGTTTTAAAAAAAAAAATGCTTTTTGAAAAGAATTCGCAAATTACCACCAACTAGAAGTTGGTGGTAGTTTCCAAATCCTTAATGTCATTTTTTACATATTTTTTGTTTGATACATTGCATTTAAGGAATCGCAAAATTTGCAAATCCTTCAGTGCAATCGCAAAATAAGGAATAGCAAATTTTGCTATTCCTTATTTTGCATCAAACTTGTTTGATACATACCATTTGTCTAATTAGCATTCGCAAAGGCTGAAATTTGCAGAATTTTGATCTTTGCGAATGGTAATTAGCTTGATACATATGACCCCAAGTGAGGCCTGTCTTGCAACATGGTGCATCTTTTGCATCACTGCTGCATCGGTTTCATGTGGCACGTTTTTTTTACACCATGACACATCTGCCTAAATGCATCAATTTGTAATTTTCTCGCCTCATAGCAAATCTTTTGCACCGCCACTGCATCATAAAACTGACGCACAGTGGCGCAAAAGAGGCATACACCTATCATAAATCTGTCCCTAGCATTTTAAATGATTAATCCAGGATGACGATAAGGTGTGGCCTATCCAGAGGTTTGTTTAAGGTGAGCCCTACTCAGGATTGCAGATTAAAGTTACGCTTGATGAAGAATACAGAGGAGATAATACATGTAAAGGCCTACCACTGAAGTAAGTAATGTGCACTTTATTTCGCCAGTCATCATAAATGTATCCCTAAGCTTCTTATCTTGTTACAGATGAACCACCATATGTACCATCAAACTATTTTGCATTTCCTAAATAGCGAATTTTAAGGAATAAATAGCAATTCTTTACCATTCCTAATTTGCAATGAGCAAATTGCTAATTGCAAATTACCCATTCATTTCCATGGGCTAGGAGGCTCATAGGAATGAAGGTGCAATTTGCGATTAGCAATTAGCTCATGGCAAATTAGGAATTTTTTCAAGGGTGCAGGGGTATCTCAAGAACACACTGCTGCACCCCTGAAAAAGAAATTTGGGGGCATATGGCGCACATACATGCCCTAAGGACATGTATTGGCGTCATATGGAACCTTTTGTTTTTTGGAAAGAAATGCTTTTTGAAAAGAATTCGCAAATTACCACAAACTAGAAGTTGGTGGTAGTTTCCAAATCCTTAATGTCATTTTTTACATATTTTTTGTTTGATACATTGCATTTAAGAAATCGCAAAATTTGCAAATCCTTCAGTGCAATCGCAAAATAAGGAATAGCAAATTTTGAATTAAGGACATTTTAAGTCATTTCCACATGTGCAGTGTTTTCAAATTATGATTTGAAAATCGTTTTTGGGGAAAAGGAATGGTTTGCAAATTTATGACAAGGACATAATGGTGTATGCTTCTCTATAAGGCATTTCACTGTCTCTGATGTCATTTTTCCCATATTACATTATAAGACCTTTCCCCATGGAGCACATTCCTTGTAAATATGCTCCCACCTGTGCATGGTGAATTTAGATTTTGACTGTTTGAGTCACATAGCCATGTTAAAAGTGACCCAAAAAAATTGCAAACGCTTTAAAAAAACACATTCATGTGTCTTAAGCACATTTTAAGTCATTTCCCCGTGGACAGTGTTTTGTAAGTGGCGCAAAAGAGGCATACACCTATCATAAATCTGTCCCTAGCATTTTAAATGATTAATTCATGATGACGATAAGGTGTGGCCTATCCAGAGGTTTGTTTAAGGTGAGGCCTACTCAGGATTGCAGATTAAAGTTACGCTTGATGAAGAATACAGAGGACATAATACATGTAAAGCTCTACCAATGAAGTAAGTAATGTCCACTTCATTGCGCCAGTCATCATAAATGTATCCCTAAGCTTCTTATCTTGTTAGACATCAACCGGCATATGTATCATATAACTATTTTGCATTTCCAAAATAGCACATTTTAAGGAATAAATAGCGATTCTTTACCATTCCAAATTTGCGATGAGCAAATTGCTAATTGCAAATTACCCATTCATTTCCATGGGCCAGGATGCCCATATGAATGAAGGTGCAATTTGCGATTAGCAATTAGCTCATCGCAAATTAGGAATTTTTCCAAAGGTGCAGGGGTGTCTCAAGAATACCCTGCTGCACCCCTGAAAAAGAAATTTGGGGGCATATGGCACACATAAATTTTAACAACATTCCATTACCTCAAAAACGATTTGAAAACACTGCCCACAGGGACATTACTTAAAATGTCCTTAAGACACATGAAAGTGTTTTTTGAAAGCTTTTGCAATTTTTTTGGGTCACTTTTAACATGGTTATGTAACTCAAACAGTAAAAACCAAAATTAACATGCACAAGTGTGACCATATTTACAATGAATGTGCCCCACGGAGAAAGGTCTTTTAATATAATATGGGAAAAATGACATCAGAGACACAGAAATGCCTTATAAAGAAGCATACACCATTATATCCTTGTCATAAATTTACAAACCATTCCTTTTCCCCAAAAACGATTTTCAAATCATAATTTGAAAACACTGCACATGAGGAAATGACTTAAAATGTCCTTAAGACACATGAAAGTGTTTTTTGATTGCCTTTCCAGCATGGTTGGGTCACTTTTAACATGGCTATTTAACACAAACATTCAAAATCTAAATTTGCCATGCACAGGTGGGAGCATATTTACAAGCAATTTGCGCCACAGAGAAAGGTCTTACATTAAAATGGGAAAAATAACATCAGAGACAGTCAATTACCTTATAAAAAAGCATACACCATTATGTCCTTGTCATAAATTTAAAAACAATTCCTTTTCCCCAAAAACGATTTTCAAATCATAATTTCAAAACACTGCACATGGGAAAATTACTTAAAATGTCCTTAAGACACATAAAAGCGTTTTTTGATTGCCTTTGCAGCATGTTTGTATCACTTTTAACATGGCTATGTAACACAAACATTCAAAATCTAAATTTACCATGCACAGGTGGGAGCATATTTACAAGCAATTTGCGCCACAGAGAAAGGTCTTACATTAAAATGGGAAAAATAACATCAGAGACATTCAATTGCATTATAAAGAAGCATACACCATTATGTCCTTGTCAGAAATATTATAACCATTCATTTTCCTCAAAAACGATTCTCAAGTCATAATTTGAAAAGACTCCACAGCTACTATGCAGAAAAACACCCTGTCAGTACTAATACTTCACATTTTCTCCAATTACATTTTCTCAAAGAAACAAAATCTATTTGTAAAACACTTGAGACAAAGCAACATTTGAAAAACACAACTTTCTTCATAATTTTCTCCTTAAAGCACACTATTCTCTATCTAAATTAAATAAATATTTTCTCACCTTAGCAAATACTTTGAGTTTGAAAACAGTCTCAGAAACACACCAATTTGTCTTCAGCAGAGCAAAAGGTATGCACTCCAGAGTCTGCAGCTATCAAAAGCACAGAAATGCTGTAATTCTTCACACATATCTCTCATGTCACCCAATCAAAACTCTTCCCTCACTTTTTTTCAAATGAAAACCCTTCCCCCCTCTGCCATTTCATGCCTTTTCTGCATAGCAACCACCTCTTGCAAGACCTCTGGTGTTTGCAAGTTCACACAACAATGTTGCAATTGAACTCTGAACTCTCAGTGCACCTGCGTATCCACTGCAATCTTTCATTTAATGATTATTTATTGACCATTCAAAATACATCTTTCAAAGAACTCATCCATGCACCCTAACTTTCTGTTTTCAGCAATCAAAATCCACCAATCACTGTTACTGCTTCATTAACACAGAAACTCCACAGTTTTTTTCATTTTAAACTCTCATTTTTTCAACTGCCATTTCATTGCCACACTTCATCTGACTGCAGCAGAACCTTCTCTCACCATGTTTTCTGTCTGGATTGTTGGACATAGTTATATCCACTGGGCTCACAGGTATGCTGAGAACAGAAAATTACCTAACCTCAATTTACAAGATGTGGAAATTAAGTGGTTTGGCCACAGAGGATTAAAATGTCACCAATTGATACCATTGGTGAAAACCTTTATGCATTTGCCCAAACCTGACCTGTTAATTGTGCACTGTGGAGGTAATGATTTGGGCACTTTGACTGGGGTAGGTCTGGAAATGCTTTTAAAGGACACCTTTGAGCAATTGATGGCACTTTTTCCTCAGACTGCCTTGGTATATTCAAATATATGCCAAAGACAGAAATGGAGGTGGTCAAACCAATTTTGTCCACAAATTGAGAAGTCGAGGAAGCATGTAAACAAATCTGTTTCAGCTTACATGAGAGTCCATGGAATGGGCTCCATGTACAACAATAACTTGCGTTACTACATGCAAGATATCTACAGAGGAGATGGAGTTCACTTCTCAGATGAGGGCAACAGAATTTTCACTCTGAATTTAAGACTGTGCATTGGTACCTACTTATAAGTACCTAAATGTACCATAAACCCAAAAGCTCTTCTCAGAGCTACCCTACATCTGATCACTCACAATTATTATTTTACTCTAACTTTTTTCACTAATTTTCAACAAAGTACGCTCCCCGGGGCGCTACCCGGTACGCGAACCGGGAGCTAACCTCGCGAAATTTTTTTTAAAAATTGTTTTTTTTCGCACATATAAGCCTCCTCAGCCACCCTCACAAAACCTAGGGGGTCAAGATAAGTCTACCGTGCACCCTTCTACCCATTCTGAACATTATTTGCCCTCCATTTTGTATCTTAATTCGACCGAAACACAAAATGGTGGACTCCCGTAACGCTTAAGGTTCGCGAACCGGGGCGCTCAACAGTTCGCGTACCGGGTCGCTCCCTGGGAAGCGCACCATCAAAAAAGGTGGGAAAGTAGTTTACAGAAAAAACACTGGAGACAATTTCACCAAATATAGATTAGCTCATACTACATACCAATCCCTACCATTTTCACAAATTTGATTGGAATTCCATTTAGCCATTTAGCCTGTAGACCTCTCTTAATACCCTGAGGTAAATTACTTCTCAAAACACATCTGAAGTGTTGGAATTGACAACCAATTAAAATGTTACTTTCATTTTCTACTTTTTTTACCTGACATTTGATTGGTTATGTACCTGAATATATATAAAAGAAGAGAATGAAACACAGCCATTTTGACTACTACTTCCTGGTGTACATTTCAATTGGATTTTCACTAATCACTTCAACTTCTTTCTAAAGGTAAGTTGTTATTTTAAAAACTGAACTATATTGTGCACTATCAGTTAATATGGTAAACTTTTTCTGATAGTTATATATTATCCCTCTGTAGTAGTTATAGATTTAGATAGACTTCTCTGTTATAGTTATGGATGGAGTTAGGCTTCTCTTTTATAATTATGAATTTACTTACGTTAAATCACATACACTTTTTTATATTCCTACTTCCACTCTGATACTATACACTGCCCAAAGATAAATTCACTGATAAAAAATGCCTATCTAAAATTAACCCCAACAGTGCCCTATCTCTACTAATATATTTTTTTTTTATCCAAATTTCAGGCAACATGGAAGGCGAACAGAAAGTTTCATTTCAAATTGTCCTGCAAGAGAGCAGCCAAGAATTAATTGATCCAAATTATATAGAATTTATGGATGAAACTTGGGACCAAGAACTACTGCAATGTGTGCAAGCAGTGGATGACCTCCTTCAAAATTAGGACATTTTACACCCTCATAGATTACAAGCTATGTTCAATGAAAATGACGACATTTCAGACAGTGAAATGTTAGAAATGTTATTAAATTTTGAAACACAATCACAATAATAAATAATTGCTTAAAAAATAAAAAAATTAAAAAATAATCAACAAAACCAACAATCAATTAACATACAGTATTTGAAAAAGTCTATCATTCATTTTTCATTGCAGTAGGCTGCCCAGAACGCTTCCCGGTTCGCGGACCGGGCGCTACCCACGCAAAAAAAACAAAAAAAAAATATTTTTTTTTGCCCCGCGGGGCCCTTTTAAAACCTCCACATTAAACCTAGGGGGTCAGGGAGGATCTACTATGCCCCCTTATGGTTATTTCCCCCTTTGTTTTGGCCTCCTTTTGTCTCTCAATCCTACCGAGAGACAAGATGGCGGCCGCTCCGGACTGTTTAGAATGTTGACAGACACCGGAGAACCAATCAGCTTCGCTACGCGAAGTTCCGGTACGCGTAAGGTCCGCGAACCGGGGCGCTGCCCGGTCTGCTGTTACAGATATATATCTTTTTTTAAACGTTATTTTCTCAAAATCCACTGGAGCACATATATTGAGACCTACAAAAGGCACATCGGGCTACCAGTCCCTACAATTTTGCCAAGTTTCGTGCAAATCCATTCAGCCGTTCGGGCTAAAAGTGAGGCCAACCGCCCTATGGAAAACTCAATGTTAAAAACTTGTTTTGGGACCCCCCTTTTTTCTCGACCCCCCTGGACGAAACCCCCCCCAATTTTCAGGGGCTGCTCAGAAACAAAATGTGCCATTTTCCTGAAAATTTCAGCCAATTCCGTCCACAAACGCCAAAGTTATTAGACATAGAATTTTCAAAAATCCCATATGGAAAAAATCCTAACTATATATACCTACTGGCGACTGCCAGTAGGTAATACCTACTGGCGACCGCCAGTAGGTAATATATATATATATATATATATTCACATATCTATTTAAATATATGTTCACAAAAAACATATATAACTTTATTAAAGTTCGGAAAACTTGACTAATTCTTTCATTGCAAACCGAACTTAAACTACACAACACTAGAAATGCTAAAGTTATAGGTATACCTTACATTTTATAATTTATGGAATCCCTTTAAATTACTATAACTTTATTTATTCTTTCTATACAAAAAAAATGTAAACCACACAAACTTTAGAAATTCTAAAGGTATAATTATAATTTTAATTTATAATTTAAGCAACACCTTGAAAATTAATATAACTGAACCACCTCCATGCACAGGGTATTCAACTCAGTAGCTAAAATACATTATCTATAACTCACAACTCTACCATGCACTCAGTTCTTACAAATGATGTTAATGCAATGTCATGAGTGCTTTTGTAAATGCTATAATTTTAGATGATATAAATTATATAAAATGAAAGGTTATAAGCAGTGCTTGGAGATGGTGTAAGTTATAGTTGAGTTGAGTGGTTTAGAGTAGCGTACATTGGTGTGGCATAGACTGTAAAAGTGCAGTTCATTAGAGTAGAATAGACCTGTGGAATTGTGTCTCATAGAATGAAGTAAAATGGGAGGGAACAGCGTAGAGGGAGTTGTGTAGAGTGTTACAGGGAAAAGTAGAGTGTCATGCAGCGGTATAGAGTAAAGTAGAGCGCTGTAGACTGGCATTGAATGGAGTACATTGATGTACAGTGGAGTTGTACACAGTGGAGAATAGTGTGGTAGAGTGGAAGGGCTTAGAATGTAGTTGGGTGGAGTACAGTGAAGTGGTGTGGGGTGGAGTTGGTTAGAGTGGAGTTGTTTACAATGGAATAACTTAGACTGGAGTGGCATATAGTGGAGCATCATACAGTGGACTCACGTAGACTGGAGTGGTGAACAGTAGAAACGCGTACAGTTGAGTGGCAGAGAGTGAAGCTGCATAGAGTGGAATAGAGTAGAGTGGAGTAGGGTAGTGTGGAGTTATGTACTGTGGAATAGCTTTGAGTGACTTAGAGTGGAGTGGTATACAGTGGAGGGCGTTGTCTAGAGTGGTGTACAGTGGAGTGACATACAGTGGAGTGGTGTAGAATGAAGTGGTGTGGAGAGGAGGCATGTAGAATGGAGTGGCATATAGTGGATTAGCATACAGTAGAGTGGCATATAGGGAAGTGGAATAGAGTGGAGTGGCATACAGTGGAATAGCGTATAGTACAGTAGTGTACGTTCACTAGTAGTAGGCTGAAGTAGCATAGAGTGGACTAGAATAGATTGGATTGGAGTGGAGTTCCAAAGATTGAAATAGCATAGAATGCAGTGATGTAAGGTGGAGTGACATAGATTGGAATGGCAAAACGTGCAGTAGCACACAATGGTGTAACAATTAAGGACAGGGCCATCTAGGGACCACCTGCTATGCCTTCCCAAAAGGAAAAGTTGGTCAGCCAGTAGAAAATACAAGCTTACGTTTATTCAGCACACACTCTGCAGAGGAGTCCTATCAGACCTTCACCCTAAGATGTCTGCCAAGGGGTCTGACTCCCCAACGTTTGCTAATACACGATAAACCCCTTGTGGAGACTTCGGCCACGCCTCTAGTGGAAAACTACCGGCCTGAGCCGGGCATAGGCAAAGGAGGCACAGAGATGAGCTAACCCCTGCCAGATGGGTACATTCTATCAGTAGTCCAAGGCCACTATGCCGAGTCTCAGCGTCTCCCAACATGGGAGCAGAGTTGCACATTGAGAATGGTATGCACAAGCACCATAATTACTCATTAGCAAGTCAGGTAGCAGCCTTGAACGAGAGAGAAAATAATAACGAAGTACAGTTTTTTGCTGAGGCAGGCAATTCTGAATACTAAGGCTTAATACGAGCACAGTCCAAGCAGTCTAATATGGATTACAAAATACAAAATGGTGTTACATGGGCTAATGAAAGCTTACATGTTACAGGGATAACTCAGTGGGTTGCATAACGTGAACACAAATGGCATCTATTTAGCAACATATTGTGTAGGAGAGTAGGGTCTTCTATCCTATGGTCACCCCAATTTTTGCTTTTTGCTTCACTGGTTTTCGACTTAATGTGGCTGTGGGCCTGCTAATCAGACCCACAGCCTGCTGTTCTCTCTCTCAATTCACAGACATGTAATATAGGTACATAACCAAATTGGTACTGGACTCCTTGTCAGCCCCTGTACAGTGCACTATAGGTGTCCAGGGCATAGGGGCATCCAAGGCCTAACAGGGGCTGAAGCATAGCTTTTGCCACCCCTGGCTGGTTCTTAAATTGACACAACTGGCTGATCACTCAGCGGGGGCAAGGTGGTGTAATCACCCCTTGCTTAGATATAGTATACCTATGTCTAAACCTATATCTGAGAAAAACCAAAGGTGGTGATGGACGGAGCGTTGACAATACAAACACTCACCCCCAGTCAACTGATCTGGGTTTAATCCATCACCGTTCTTTAGCTCACTCCGCCACCCCAGTTCAGACATGGCCATATGCAAATCAGTCTGACCCTGTGCCTCATGGGAACAGTCCAGCTCGAACTGCCAAGCCATGTCTGAACTGGGGTGGCGGAGTGAGCTAAAGAACGGTGATGGATTAAACCCAGATCAGTTGACTGGGGGTGAGTGTTTGTATTGTCAACGCTCCGTCCATCATCACCTTTGGTTTTTCTTTGTTCGCCCTAAGTTGGCAGGGTATGCTCAGACGTGAGTCCCTTGCTCACTTTGCCAATGGAGTCAAGCAAGCCCGGCTGAAGACGGCTGTAATGCCAGAAACCAGTCCTGGGAAGCTTGATTCCGGTCCAGGGAAGACATGGCTTGGCAGTTCGGGCTGGACTGTTCCCAGAAGGCACAGGGTCAGACTGATTTGCATATAGCCATGTCTGAACTGGGGTGGCGGAGTGAGCTAAAGAACGGTGATGGATTAAACCCAGATCAGTTGACTGTGGGTGAGTGTTTGTATTGTCAACGCGCCGTCCATCATCACCTTTGGTTTTTCTAAACCTACATCTGGACACATATATACCTATCAGCCACTCCTATAGCAGGCCTTAACAATCCTGGAGGCAGAGTGCTTGGTTTTATGTGAGATGGTGCTCTAGCATGAGGTGAGCCTGTCTGCAGCCTTCTGGACCATTTCCTTATAGCTGTTCCAGTGATACTGCCATACCATATACTTTTAAGTTCATTATAATCCTTACTGTTATTGCAACTCCGGTTTGGCTTTATCAAAACATGTCGTGTTTGGTGTCAGACAATATGGAATGCTACCCCCTCGACGATTCTGACGACGGGGGCAGCATCCCACCCCTCTAGGAGGGGAAGACATGTTACTTACTGCAAATGCGGTTAATCCAAACCAGAGCCCCAGCATCACAAAATGGATGCTGCTGCCACAGACACAAGTCTGCCCTCCTGCTGCTGACCGAAACTCGACAGAGGAGGCTTGATCAAAGGATCTCCTGTCACAGGGAGGTGTTACACCACCCCAGACAGGAGATAGTGGATTGTAGCAGGGAGGGTTGAAAGAAACTAGACACTGCCTGGGGCGCACAAGGTGTCCCCAAGCAAATGCCAGCCAAACCGGTTCTGGGACTTTCCAGCCCCAGTCCTGGCGGGAAGCTGGACAAAGGAAAAGGGGTGTAACCACCCCCTTCCTGGGTCCCACCCATAGGAGGGACCTAGCAGGTAATCCAGCCCCTTGATTTGGAATAAAGGTAGGAGCTGTGCAAATGCACATCAGATTATCCTGACTGAAACTTATGAAACAAAACTCTGGACCCTTCGACATCCCACTCGACGTGGAAGACTGAAGAATCTCCCTTGTGGTCAAGGAGTGACCACCCTGTGCAAACAGGTACCATCCAGCACCTCGACGTTTGCTTTGTTGCAGTTCCCGCCGGAACTCGAGCGACAGAGATTGACAAGAGCCAGCGATCCTGACTTCTAACAGCCCGATCCACAGTCTATGCAGAGCTGGGACCCGTGGAGGCGACTTGAAGCGTGGGAGCAGCCGTGCAACAGCTAGTTTTTGTGCAGCACCGGTGGCTCCCTCGAAGCTGTGCATTGGAGTTTTAGAAGCTCCAGCCCCGAGCAGCTTTTGCACCGAAGCTCACCCCTCCACACTCGACGAGTGCTGCGTGGGGCCCTTTTGCATTTTTCTGCTCGACGCGTTGGTCCGGTCGCTTGCCCGTTGGCTAGTGGCCCCAGAACCGACAAACCTTTACATTTACACAGCTGGTCTGGTTGCTCCAGACTGGCACTCACTCCCCTGAAAAGGAGCACCCGCTCTGACCTTGCTGGTCCGAGCATTAAGCTTTCTTCAAATCCTGCGTGGGTTGCCTTTGCCAAGGTTTGTTGACTCCGATTCGGAAGCCGACACCACCGACAGCGAGAGACTTCGTGGAACAGCTCGTGATCCACTCCTGGACATCCTCGCTTCCCCAGAGTCCACGTGGCAGCGGAGACAAGCTTCACGACATCGACTTGATTGCGCCCGACATTGCCTGGTTCCTTCCTGGTTCCTTCCTGGTCACTGGCTAGTGACCCAGACTCTGTCCCCTCTGCTTTCAGGTACTCTTCAACTTCGATCCACCCTTGGATCGCACCGGACACTTCTCTTCTGGGCGCCTGCAGCATCTTCATCTTCAGGCACCATAGAACTGCGTGACGAAACCCGACACATCTTTGCACCTGTGCACCCGCTTCCTGTGGGTGAGGTAACTCTTGAACGCCGATGCTCCTGTAGAGGTTTACACCTCTAGTGTCTCAGTCTAAAGTTTTGTCTTACTAGTCCAGTCGGAAGACTCTTAAAACTGTAACACGATAACGTTTATGCACCATTGACTTTGCATTAGTGCATGCTTGTGCTTTAGGCACTGCACCCGAATCCCGCGGGCTACTCCCGTCCTAACTAGCGTTAGTCCACTGTAGTCCAAGCGATTCCCAAGGCCCTAGGCCTTACCCCCAATCGATTAGTGATTGTTATACCACTTTTTTGATATATGGTTTGAGTGGCCACCGGCCTCATCCAAAAAACGTGCAACTTGTATATGTTATATTGTGCTTTTGTTTAAACGCTTGTGCTTCATTGCTCATAAAGAGTAGTGGGGATTATTCTGAGAATAAATACATATAGTTTTATAATATATAACTTGTGTGGCGTCCTTTCATTTGATATTACAGGATTGCATATGGTAAAACAGCTGGCTTCACATGCCCTCTTGAGTTAAGCCTTTAAGGCTGCTTAGTCCATGCTACCCCTAGGATAGCTTGTCTATAAGGTTGACTTACAACCATCACCATAAGGGATTGTTTGGACTGATACAAGGTGCCCACAGAACTGTGGACATCATATACCAGGCCAACTTCTCACATATTGCTAATCTAATGTAGCATAGACAAGTGCATTATAAAGAGAGGTGAATTTCAAACCTAACAGACCCACCTTTTAGCATATGTGGCTAAAAATTGTTATTGCTATCCGGCAGGGTTTTTACAAGGAGAGGAATTGCATAGTCATTTATATTGCAAAGTCAAACAGAGCAAAATACTAGCATCAAACAAATTCATTTAATATTCAAAGAGACTCTCATCAATGTGCATACTGGACAGAATTTTTTGCATCATCATAGGGGAAATCTCATTATCCTGTTTGGGCAGTGTAATGTTGGGGTTGAGTTTACTCACACAACAGGTGCAACATTCTGGGAGGCAATTAATGCACAAACAACAGGTAAATATGACTCCGGCGATGGCTATGAGGACAAGAAATATTTTCCAACCCCACAAAGCCAGTAGACCCCAGAGCCACCCTGCGGGGGACCATTGACTGTTATTCTGATAAATATCTGAAGCAAGCTTGTGTAATTTTTGTATTACAGAATATACAGTCAGGGCACTATCTGGTATGTGAACACAACAGCTGCTGCAGATGACACGTCAAGCTCCACCCCTATCAGGTAAGATGATGTCTAAAACCATCTGATTTTGAAGCGAAACAAGCCTCGTAGCTTGGAGCTCAAATGTAACATTACCAGCAGTAGTATTGATGACTCCCTAGACTACTCTTGCAAGGCGGTGAATGTTGCGGCTGTTAAACATGGGGCCCTAAAACGGTACAATACCCTTCATTATATCATTGAATCACTGTAGGGAGGTATCTATTTGATCAATATCATCTGGATTTAAAACTCTCTTAACTCGATGCACCTGAAGGTCCCTACAGTGCAATTGATGATCTTTGTGATAATAGGACTGTACAATATAAATGGGAGGCAGGAGGAAGGAGAGATAACACCGGCAAGGCCACCATATAGGAAGCCAAGTATAGGCTTGTTCCCCAGAGATGAAATATACATTCAGAGGTGTAAGCAAGGGTGGACTTCTGGTAGTATTCAATCGATATGTGTAGTTACAATGACTCTGTCCTACTGAAACATTCCCTAACCCTTGAACACAAAAACTAGCTGTTGCATTTATCACAGGGACGGGCATAGCTTTGTCTTCAGTAACATTACACTCCTGTAAATATTTAAAATATTCAGTGACATTGAATCCTAGAAAGTCTAGTACTTAATTTTGCAGCCAAGTGACATTTTCATGAGTTGTGAATACATTCATGCATGCATCAGGATGCAGGGTACCCTCCTTTCCATCTGCCCCAGGCGTGTATCCCTGATGTATCACTTTATAATCTAAAATCGCCTCAAAACTAGCCTGTGCCATTTTTATCGCATCCGCATAGTAATGAATGTAGACCATGGAAAGCAGTTAAAACCAGGCTTCGTAGCTACCTAAATATGATAAGGGCAACAACACCCGTAACTCCTTTTTATGCATAACGGAGGGTAGTAGCCCACACACTCAACACTTCATGGCATTGGTGGTGCTCTGTACCTGGTGGAGCATCTCTATAAATGCATTCTGGGTATAAGTCTGTCTATGTCTTTCTTTATGCGGGTCAATGTAATAAACGAATGCCCAACTGGAGCTAGGGTAGTCCCTAGCAGAGTATACACAGAGTGTTGTTCCTCTAAGTACCAGACTACCCCAAACAGGGTTACAGTCACCAAGAGAATGAACACCACCACCACTACCCTATTCCCTGTGGACCAACTGGACCACACAGGACTACTATGCTGCATTGGAGAAGCCACTAAGGGCTGCTCCTCCCTCATTATTGCATGACCAAAGGGGTACATAAAAAGTACTTTAGTAATTGGAGACACAAAAAAACGACCAGAGGGGTACTCTTTGCCCAGTGTCTGTCAGCGCCTCACTGGCATGGTCCTACTGTTCATCAACGACACTCCCACGGAGGAGCTGCACAATCGCAACTCTTGCTGGAAAACATTTGCAGTCCTTGCTAGGAAACAAATCATCTACATTCAGGATAGGGCACCCTTCCTCTTGGGCAAATACTCTCAACGATCCTGTCCAGTGTTCAGGGCAGTGCACCAATGGATTCCACTCTAATCTAAGGCAGGCGCCTGGGACATAGCACCCACACCCTAAGTTCAAGTCTGTCCCTAACTCCTAGACTGTCCTACTGGCACACTGTCCTTCCATTGGGGCCGCAGATTGTACCTGACACACCCAGGCACTTCTTCATCAACAAAAAAAGAGGCAAGAATTCAGGGCTCAGTTGGGCATTAAGACTCAGATTGTTGTACACCAGAAGCGGGAGCATCCGGGGCGGCCCTTATCTCAGGGGGAATCGCCTCGAATAGGGCCTCGTTGCTCTCCTCGTCATTCTGTACTCGCCTTCACCGGGCATCAGAGAAAGGAATGAAGCAGGGCACTAGCTCCCCTCCCTGATCAGCGATGCCGACATGCCGCCAGGCGTCATACGGCAGGAGTAGAGGGACCTTTTTCATTTGGGAAGCATGCACCCAGTTCTTCCGGCCTTCCAGCTTGACGGCTGTATGGGTGGCAAGCAACACCTGGGCAGTTCCCTTCCACCTTGGCTCTAAACTGTTCTGTCGATTAAAATTCTTTATCATCATCCTGCATCCAGGCGGCAGCTGGTGCCCAGACCCCTTTGGTACTGTTTGAAGCGTGTCTGGAATCTGTTGGTGAACAGAACGGAGATCTTAAGACAACTCATACAAGTAATCGATCAACAGGGGGTACTCTATCTTGGAGAAGCGTGTGGGGCTTATGACGCCCAGAAATTAGCAGGACTCCCAAAGACCACCTCGTAGTGGGATAATAATGTTCTAGAATGTCCTGTCACTCTCGTAGACAACAACGCCAAAGGAAAAGCTTCTGGCCATCGCAACTCTGTGTTCTCTTGGATTTTTCGCTAATTTCAGTTTGAGAGTACCATTGTACTTCTCAACCAGGCCTGCTGACTGGGGGTGGTTCGCAGCATGACACTTTTGCAAGCCCTTGTACACCAGATCAATGACTTTTACATTAAAATGACTTCCATTGTCACTCCAGATCACACTTGGCAATCCATATCGTGGAAAGTACTCCTTTAAGAGTGCCTTCGCCTTTGCAACGGCCATATTCTCTTTGGTGGGGTAAGCCTCAATCCATTTACTGAATGTACAAAGTAGCACTCCTACATATTTCCGGTTACTTACTCGTTCCATTTAGAAGAAATCCATCTGGAGAACCTCGAAAGGGAAAGAAGGCTGTACGACGTTACCTGCAGGTGTAGGGGTGTCCTTCCCAGGATTATTATTTCAGACAGTTAATACAGTGTTTTACTAAATGATGAGAGGAGTTGGCCTAACGGCTAGGGCGGCTGACCTTGAATCTGGGGAACTGGGTTCGAGTCTCAGCAATGACGCTGAACATCCTGTGATTCTGGGCAAATCACTTAATCTCCCTGGGCCTAACAAAAATGAATGTGACCTCATGTAATGCAACTGGTGCTATGCAAAGCGCTCTGATACCCGATTCGGGTCAAGTTCGCGCTATATAAAACTCTGACAAAAAATAAAATGTGTGGCTACCTTACAGATATTGTTGTTGTAAAAGCTTTAATTCGATACGTAAATATCTTAAAAGCGGTACATACAAAAATACATTTTCAAGGCTTATGGTAACATACAATTGTGATTACTAAAATAATCGGGTAAAATGCAATAAATAGTTAAAAAGAGAATTACATTGAAATAGAAAGCCTTTTAGCTTGGATCACCCAAGCACATTTTAAAAACTTTGAAACACCACAAACAATGGAGGGGGATGTATCAGTCAATAAAATGCGAAGGGCCACCAGATGCTGTTGTGTACCTAAGAGCCTGTACAATGGTATTAGCCAATGCCTCCTTGGGGCACGATAGTCAGGACATTCGAAGAAAAAATGTGCCACCGTCTCCACCCGTACCGTACAGATATTGTCATTCTGCCATACTGGATCCAGAAGCTTGCATATTCCCTTGGCACTAACGTGTGCAGGGCCGTGAGTCATAGTAACAACAGGAAGAACATAGGCATTAGGCAGCAGTTATCTCTGTTTTCCTGACAAGTCAGTCCAACACCCATCCTCGTCAAGATGTCCTGTCCTTTTCTCCCATATTGCCAGGTCATCCACAGTCGCCTCTCTCTGAATCTCCCTAACGTTTTCTAATGTGTTCTCAAACATTCCATTGTCTGGAACCCATCTAGCGGGAACTGCCGCTAACATCTTTTTCATTTTCGATCGAGTTGTCTCCTTTCCTGTCTGGTTAGCAAAAGCATTTCTCCTCCCAACATCATCTGTAATGGCTTTATGAGAGCTGTATTTCACTTTTGCTAAATTAGTAGGAAGTGTCAATGCGGACAGCAATCTATGTATCAATGGGCCGTTCTGCCTAGAGATGCCATAAATTGTGGGCCACCCCAAAAGCATACTGGCTTTGTAGACATTAACAGACAGTCCCTCATTCAACTCACAGGCCCTAAGGAAGGCAAATAACTCTGCAGCTTGGGTCGACTGATATGGAATACAAGATGTCCCAACTACAGTGTATAATGTGGTGATTGCACAGGCTGCAGGAGTAGTGCAATCCGGCAGTTTAAGGCAAGAGCCATTGACCTAAAAATCCCCTTTGGGGTCAGATAAGGAAACATAAGTCAGTTCTACCTGTCCCTTCGTTTTTTCCTCAGTCCGAAATAAACAATCATGGACTACATTGTCCTCTTCTTCTGAAGGGAGGGGTAGTAACGTGGCTGGGTTCAAAGTAGTGCATTGTTTAATGGTAATGTGGGGAGCAAATAAGATCAGCTCATATCCAGTGAGACACACACTGGTGAGGTGTTGCGTCTTCGTCTTGTTCAAAAGAGTGTCTACAACATGAGGTACCATCACTGTGAGATCAATATCAAGGACGAGCCCTGCTGATTGCCTGATAAAAACCTCAGTTCTCAGGCAGCTCAGAAGCGCTCTGGTGACATTGTCAAAAATAGCACAGAAGTAAGCGAAGGGCCACTGCTCACCACTGAATCCCTGTGTTAGAACAGAAAGCGCACAACTGTCTGCCTCATGTACATAGAGTACAAAAGGCTTCTGGTAGTCAGGAGTACCAAGCCAGGAGCAGATCAAAGGCCAACTTTTAATTGCTTGAAAGCTTGCCGGCATGCAGGCATCCCAGGCAGGGTTAATGCACGTCTTCGGTGGTCAGGTAAAGAAGGGGTTTTGTTAGTAGGGAGTAATTAGGTATCCAAAGCCAACAATGCAAAGTTATCCCCCTAAACGTGCATACCTTGTGTTGGATCTTAGAAGCAGGAATATTAGTAGTAGCAGCTATGCATTCAGGTGTAAGTCTGTGACCCTCCTTCACCAGTAGGTGACCTAAGTAGGTGACCTCCAGTCGAGAATATTGAAATTTTGAAAGTGACACCTAGTTTCCATGATGAGCCAAATCCAACAATAATTTAAGTGTGGCTTCTTTTCAGCCATCCTCAGAGTCCGAAGCCGTAAGGAGGTCATCAACATACTGCAACAGCCCATTTCCAGGGGGAAGCTCCAAGGAATCCAATTGAGCTTTCAAAGTTTGGCTATAAATACTAGGGCTTTCTGTATAGACTTGTGGAGCACAGCAGAATCTAAAGCTCCGACTGGCTATTGCAAAACTGAACAGATATCAGCTATCTGTGTGGATCGGTATGCTGAAGAAAGCATTTTTTAAGTCAATCACGGAAAATAATTTGGCTGATGGGGGAATCATTGTCAGGATCATGGTAATGTCTGGACCCACAGCATACTGGGGAACCACTATTATGTTGACCTCTCTGAGGTCGATCACAAAACAGTAAACATCAGGATGGGCATCAGAAAAATCCAAAGGTGACTTTTTAAAAATAGGAAGAATAGGACTGTTACACGCATTTTCTACTGTTTCTTCAACTACACCAGACTTAATCAACTCTCGTATTATTTGCAATAAGGCCCTTTCTCCTTCCTGGGATATCTTGTACTGGGGAATTTGAGACAATTTAGCACTATCCTTGATCTGTATAGAGACTGGTGGGATCTGGAGCAACCCCACATCTGTGTCTCCAGTAGCCCATAATGTGTGTGGCACATCTTGGAACTCAGTGGGAATTGGGGCATCTTTTGCAAAGCTTTGTTTGACATGGGCCACCTGTGGGCCAACAGTCATGTAAACATTGTCTGGGGAGCAATAAATTGGTGCATGCTGCCATTTTAACAGATCCAGTCCTAGTAAGTTCTCCCCACAATTTAATGTGAGTAAAAATGGTGAGTCAACCGTGAAGAGGCCAATAGTCAAAGCAAGAGGCTTGGAAATGGGGCTAACAACCAGCACAACTGAAAAACCCACCAAGACATTATTCTGTTCCCAGTTATTCCAAAACTCCAACCTTTTGCTGTATGGCCCTGCTCTATCCAGTTGGTTTATTCTAATGACTGAAATCAACCATTCTTCTACTGTAGGGGGAAGGGGATTAACCCACTTTATACAAATCTCCCGTCTAGCTGCTAAAACCAACAAGAATAATATATTCCTATGACTTTTGTTAAGACTAGATCCCCCAGTATCGTCTAGTTTCACCCCAAATAATATCAGTCGGGCGCTTACCTGTATTTCTTGATAGAGGACCACCGAGAGGATCTTACCTAATGGGCGGAGAGAGTGTGATAAATCATGATTCTGCAACCCTTTGTGCTACAATGATTAACCGCAGCAACAGTTTTGAATATCGGTTATAGAGTATTAACCTGTGAAAGGAGTGGGCAAGCCGCATAAGAGATGTGTACAAGCCAGTAGGATACCCCCACGTAGGAGATGGAATGATCCTAGTGCCGGGGAAGGGCCAATGAAGGTACTGTTTGTTCAGAATGGCTCTCTTCAAGTGGTTACATTGCTATAACACTCTATTTTTCGAAACTTTGCGTGAAGAGGACTAAATCATTTTTTTAAAAGACATTATTCTGGCCAGACAGAGCTGCCCCCGGGACCAGTGAACAGGAAACAGAGCTATTCATAGCCACTGTGTCAACAAAATATTTCTCAGAGGTACCTTGTAGATCTGCAGTTATGTAGGGTCCACGTTGATCTACAGGCACAGAACTGCTCCCTTGACCTGCCCATGGCTGTCCTAACTGTGAGATAACCCGTTACTTCATCCATATCAGAGTCGTCATGGTAGTACTGTCTTCCTCGAGGGTCATCAAAATAGTTCCCGCTCTGCCTATTGTATAATGAGCTCTCTGAATGCATCCCCACTCAGCCTCCTCCGCGTCCGCTTCTTCCAAAACCCCCACCTCTCTGACCCCTCCTTTCTGCAACAATTCTGCACACTCGTTCTGCCAATGTCCCTCTTTCTTACAGTACACACATTGATTGGGTCCCACAGGTGCACTTAAAGCACCACCCCTATTAGATCGAGGTGGCCATGGGCCTAACCTGAACCACGTCCTCTTCAACCTCCCCTCGCAACTTGATGCATCAACATCCTCGTCTTCAAATCTTTCGACTTCTCCGCTACCTTTTCTTATCCTTATTCTCACTATGCTCGTAGTACTGTGCCAAACCCCAAATCACTGACGGGGATGATGTCGTCCAAGTACTTTCCAAAGCCTGCAACCTTGTTGCAATCTCGGGAAGCAAATTAGTGACAAATCTGTTAACAAACAAGCGAACACCACCCTCCTGTGACAGGTCCTGACCACTAAAATCTAGAAACACCCCTTCAAATCTAGTAAAGAAATCTGACACACTTTCATCGTTATTCTAATGACATGCATTTAACTTATCCCAATCCACTCTTTTAGGCGGGATAAGGGAGTGCATGTAAGAGATAATACGTCCCGGTAAAGCTAGGAGCTCAGCTTTAGGCTTATCGCCGGGCTTACGCTCCTTATCCCAAGCCTTGATCTCATCCCATGTGCCACCCGACTCCAGAGCATGGTCCTGCATATGTACCTGCCTCCATATGTCTACCGGTATCAGCAGACCAAAGAAAAATTCAATATCAGCTAACGTCATTACTGTGGAGGAGGCCGCCTCCGTCAATTCCTTATAATATGCAGTGGGGTTTTTCCAGGGGTCTGGCAGCTGGCTCTTTAGGGATAGGGCCTCATTGGAAACAGAACTAATAGACAGGACAGGAGAGCTAACGGCTCCCGCCCCTGTGGCTGGCGTGCGAGGAAGAGAAGAAAGTGGGGCCGGGGCTTAAGCAATAGTGCCAGAAACAGAAACACTAGAAAGAGCGGCTCTAGGGGCCGAAGACTGAGACATTGGGGCTGTCGGGTATATCCGTTCAGGGGCATATAGTTCTTCTACAAAATCATCACCTTCCTCTTTAGCAACATAACATTTATCTGTCTGTAATCTGAACTTTCTAACTGTACATTCAATACCTTTCTATACCCTTTCTCTCTCATTGCCACTTCTTTCTGTGTTACAGTTTGTGTCTGTCTCCTTCGGGCCTCTTTTTCTGCTCTCATATGGCACTGCTTTGTTTCTTTCTGACACTCTTAGAGAATCAAACATCGACAGCCTGCTCGTTTTAGCGAACAATTTATCCTGCAAGAAATGTAATCTTAAACGAGCCAGTGAGTGGCCACTGTAGCTCAGTATTGACCCTCATATATTTATGCCACAACGTACTAAACATAATAGGGCCAATACCATGCTTGACATATACTTCAAAATTTGGTGAACGCTCTGGAAGCGCAGTCTGGCTCTCTTCCAATTGAGCATCAGTAGAACAACATTGACATCCAAAACATCAGAACTTACTTGAACAAGACATCTTAATATAAGACACATATACTGTCCCTATCGGACAACTATAACACCAAGAACTGCAATAAAAGGAAAGATAGATTATCAAAAATTACTCAAGAATCAAAATCCACTGTCCGGAAGGCACAGTCGCTACTCACTCAATCAAGCCTTTCACCAGAACCGTCATCAATCCCGGTCCACAGACCTCACTGCACCCCGACGGAACAAACAAACAACAAGTCAGCCCGGAGGCTGCGTTACATCCAGGACGACAGTTCAGAGGCCGTACCAAGTTCAAGAAGACAGGCTCTAGCCCTGGGCCTTTTTGAGTGTATGCCAATTTCCAGCTGGCCTGGCAAATGGTTCGCGATCAGTCTCAGACTTTTTATAAAACAAGGGCCAGATTACCAGTTGGTCTGGCCGACTGCTCGCAAACACTCTGTGTCTTTTCAAGGTTTTACTAACCCACCACGCTCAAGACGAGACAGTCATAAGACCGTCCCAAGACACAGTCCATCGACTCGTGTCGTTCAAGCAAGGCAGTTCAAAGACTGCAAACAAGACAGTCCAGAGACTGAATCATGACACATCCCAGAGGCTCGTGCCATCCACGAATGGCGCCATTTTCCCAAAAACCAAATCACTCACCTGGTGCACACAGGTCGATTCAAGCTATTCTCCACTGTCAACTCTTCGGACCAAACGGTCAACTCCAAGGTTTTGCCTTCTCAGGACCCCAGCTGGTGACGTCTAGCCTAGGATCTCTCTGATCAGAAGGGCGGGGCAGCTGTGAGAACCAAGCTTGGTCTTGTGTGTGGGTCCCGATCCGTCCAACCAACCGGAAACAACCCGACCCTGCAACCCGATTACAGGTGAGGAGATAACTCTGTGGGGTCCCAGTTTGGGTGCCAACTGAATGACACGGCCCTCTAGGGCCACGCAGGGTACTTACAACCATCTGCTATGTCTTCCCAAAATGAAAAGTCGGTCAGCCAGTAGAGAATGCAAACCTACGTTTATTCAGGATATACTCTGCAGAGGAGTCCTCTCAGACCTTCACCTACGATGTCTGCCATGGGGACTGATTCCACAATGTTTGCCAATACATGATAAACCCCTTTTGGAGACTTTGACTACGCCTCTAGTGGAAAACTACAGTCCTGAGCTGGGTATAGACAAAGGAGGCACAGAGATGAGCCAACACATGCCAGATGGGTACATTCTATCAGTAGTCCAATGCCACTGTGCCGAGTCTCAGTGTCTCCCAACATGGGAGCAGAGTTACACATTGAGAATGATATGTAGAAGTAGAATAATTGCTTGTTAGCAAGTCAGGTAGCAGCCTTGAACGAGAGAGACAATAATACCGAAGTAGAGTGTTCTGCTGAGGCAGGCAATTCTGAATACTACGGCCTGGTACGAACACAGTCCAAGCAGTCTAATACGGATTGCGAAATACAAAATGGAGTCACACAGGCTAACGAAAGCTTACATCTTTCGGGGATAACTCAGTGGGTTGCATAACATGAACAAATGGCATCTATTTAGCCACATATTGCTAATCTAATATAGCATAGACAAGTACATTATAGAGAGAGGGGAATGTCAAACCTAACAGCATACAGTGGAGTAGCATAGGGTAGAATGGGGTAGAGTGAAATAGCATACAATGGAGCGGCAACGAGTAGAGTGGCATAGAGTGAAGTGGGTAGAGTGTAATAGCATGCAGTGGAGTAGCATAGAGTGCTGTGGCACAGAGTGGAGTCCATATGTCACCTAGGACCCTCAAATCACCGGAGAACTGGAAAAACCTCAAAGTGACAACAGTACCCAGTGGAAAGGGTCAGAGAAAACACAGAGGGTGTTCCGGGGTCCCTTCAAGTTAACCACTTCATTTCATGACTCAAGAGGTTCCCTCAGTGTTGTAGGTACTTTATGTTTCTGGAAACAAGTATAACAAATGTTCTAGGACCTTCCCATCTAATGCATGATTAACTCAGAACAGTTTAGTGACTGATAATACGTGCTCTTTATCTAAAACCTCCCATTTTTCCACTTGTGTTTTAGTGACAGGCACCCAATAAATGCAATGTAATACCAAAGAAATAAAGTTATACTGAATAATAAAATAATATAAACACTCTAAATCAGCAAAACCCTAATAAAGCCCAGTAATACCTCAGTATATCAAATGGAAGGTACTGTAGGGGAGCAACCGGTGCTTAATTTAAGCCAGTGGTTTCCGGTGCTCAGCGCTGACATTTAATTATAAACATCGGCACTTACAATGCAAACCCTACCCAAAGATAATAAGAGCGCAAACACATTCATTTTTGGTAGAAATGAGAGTTCTGTTTTAGGAGGCACTTACAGTAAAAATTGGCTGGGCTGACGAGAGCACAGCATATATATATTTTTTTTTTACAGATTGACCACTGGGAACAACATTGGACTGGAAATACTTAATTCTTCTTATGCCTGTCAGAAAATGGCTCAAAACAAAGTCTCATCTTAGGTCCTCATTACGATGTTGGACGGACCACTATCAACAGGCCATCAGTGGCAGTCCACCTAACATCTAGAGTAGAGGGTCTAACCACTGCCTTAAATACCGGTGGTCAGAGCGCAGAGGATGGGTGGAAATACAACAGACTCATGGAGCTCATGAGGGGGGAGGTCAAAATGGATGCAGTGCTTGTGCGGGTACCACCATAGGGATTACTATGTCCCTTTCCCTCACCCTTTCCATGGCGGTCGCACCTCCATGTAAAGGCAGACGAATTGGGAATTTGGGGGCCCCAAGGCTGGGCCTCTGTCATCTGTGATCCACAGGTATGCAGCCAGGGGGCACTTGTGGTTCTCCCCAAAACATCCATGCACCGCATGGTGCATGGCATCTGGTGTATGGATGTTTAAAAACATCCCTTTTTCTACTGTGGCTTGTGCTGCTGCCCTTTTTTGGGGGCAACACAAAGCCACAATAGAAAAGGGCATGTTTACGACTGCCTACACTGCGTCGTATCATAATATTGTGGGTGGGACCCCCGATTACTTGTCGGGAAGTCCCAATCCTGATGCGATGGCGTTTGGATGCTCATCTGACCACCATCGTCATAAGGCCCCTAATTCTGATATCCAATAGAAATATGTATGCTTTTTTCTTCTTTTGCTGAATACTCACTTAAATATTCATTACTAATATTTTCTTCCTTTTGTAGAATACAAAAATGTTTATATCCAAAAGTTGCTGAATCTAAATTCAGGATGGTGAGTGATTTCCAAAATTATTTGTATGCATGCATCCTACAAAATTACAAGATCGGTCAGCTGTTCGTAAATTCTTTAGTGCCCTTGTCACCACAGGAGCATGGAGAACGAAACAACCTTCCAGGACCTGAGACACTCTTCTTAACAGGCAACAAAATATGGGCCGGCATCGAAGACAACAAGGTTGTCTTTCCAAGGGAAGCAGGAATAGTGAGCAGCGCAAGAGAACCAGATGAAAGTCAGTAGAGGTAAGGTCATCGAGGAATCAAGGTAAGGATGGGATAAAAATACAATTACAGGTCCCGATGGGTTTGCGAGTGTGGCTTTTGTGCCGCCACACTTGAAAACCGACCGCGACTAGCACAGCTTCCGTGAGGTGGATTGTGCAGAAGAGTGCAAAAAGCTTGACAGCATCCTCGGCCTCAAGCCCCTCTTATCAATATCTGGTTGTTGGTTGTGCTGCATGCCCAAAGCAGGGACACATGGCTGCAACTTTGACATATACAAAATGCATCTTAAAGCATGAGGGGCTAAAGATTTTTCTACAGCTGAGCGAAAATATCACAAGAAGACACAGAAAAGCAATGTCAATTACAAAGTGGAGATTCAGGATGCAAAACATTGTTACTCACAGGTGCTGCAGGAGAAGCAACAGGAAAATAACCCACATCACCATTTCAGTGATTTGAGGTATGTAAACAATCTATTGTGGAGAAGAAAATCTCAAACCAGGAGAGAAACTTTTGAGGAAAATTGCATTTCATATTTTAATGCCCCAAAAGCAGACCCACTGGAACAAGTAAGACTTGTTTAGGAAATAAAACATAATTTACGAAGAAAAAAAAAGCTTCAAACTAGTTCTTATTGCACCCACTCATTTTGGTTAAAAGATGTACTTTTTCTTTACTTGTGTATTTGTATTCTATTACATTTTACTGTGGTTACCTGCCCTAGACCATGCCCAAACCCTATGTGCAGCGGAGTTTGTCCACTTACAGTAGGTTGATGTCCTGCTGCAGGTTGAGCTTAGAGCCTGGCAGAGCACAGCAGTGGATGGTCACATCTGTTGGGGGTGGGCACACGATTTAAGCCTTGTGGAGCATTGCATTTTGTACGTGTGTTGTTTTTTGCAGGACTCTTGAGTTATACATTAAATTACAGTATCTATTTGACAATCACTCTGGCCCTATAATTATTAGGTTTCCATATTTTCCACAAGTCTTAGTGTGCCAGCACTCTCCCGTGAAAGACATTACAGGTAGCTTTTAATTGGTACAATAATGTGACTGAGGATGTATAGTGACATCACACATCCTGATGTCGAAGACCAAGGGCCATATTATCAAGCAAGGGCGATACATTATCGCCGCTTTTCTCGGCAGGAAGCTGCCGCTAAAGCGGCAATAATGGGCTTGATAACATGCCCTTGTGAATTCCCATAGAAGCCCAGGTTCTGGTGTTAACCTGGGCTTCTATGGTAATTCACAAGGGCATATTATCAAGCCCATTATCGCCGCTTTAGAGGCAGTTTCCTGCCGATAAAATGGCCCAAGTGTTTTGCAAATGGCTCCAAGTGTTTTGCAAATGCCACCAGAACACCAGGATGACAATATAGGATCATATTATAAATTTTCCCGTTATGTGTTTTTTTATATTTCATTTTTTGGGGGTGGCATTTATTGTGAAAAAGCAGGTTTCTGTCAGGTGCAGATTGTAGGAGAGTAGGGTCTGCTATCCTATGGTCACCCCAAATTTTTGCTTTTTGCTTCACTGGTTTATGACTTAATGTGGCTGTGGGCCTGCTAATCAGACCCACAGCCTGCTGTTCTCTCTCTAAATTGTAACCCATGCACTTTAGGTGCATAACGAAATTGGAACTGGTTCACCTTATTGGCCCCTGTAACAGTGTACCCAGGTACCCAGGGCATAGGTGCTTCCAAGGCCTACCAGGGGCTGCAGCACATATTGTGCCACCCCTGGCCTGGCCTCCATATTTGACACAACTGGCTGATCACTCAGCTGGGGTAAGGCGGTGTAACCACCCCTTACTTAGGTGTAGTATGCCTATACCTAACCTAAAATGGACACATATGTTCCTATCAGCCACTCCTATGGAAGGCCTCATCAATCCTGGAGGTAGAGTGCTTGGAAATATGTGAGATGGTGCTCTGGCATGAGCTGAGCCTGTCTGCAGCTTTCGGAACAATATCCTTTAGCTGTTTCATGATACTGCCATACCATATACTCTTAAGTACGTTATAATCCTCGCGGTTAAATGCTATCTTGGGTTTGGCTTTATCAAAACATGTCAAGTAAGGTGTCATACGAATTGGAATACTACCCCCTCGCCAGTTCTGGCGACGGGGGTAGCATTCCACCCTTCTAGAGGGACACGACATGTACTTAACCTGAACCCCGGTTAAAGTTAAACAGAGCCTCAGCATCACAAAATGGATGCTGCCCCCACAGACACAAGTCTGACCTCCTGTTGCTGGGAGTCCTTCCAGCGAGGGCAGCTTGGACAAAGGGTTTCCTGCTTTGGGAGGTGCTAGCACCACCCCAGACAGGATTTTGTGTATTGGGTAGGACAGGCCTGAAAAGAATCAGACATGCCTGGGGCACACAAGGTGTCCCCGTGCATATGCTAGTTCAAACCGGTGCTGGGGCTCTCCTGCCCCAGTCCTGGTGCGAAACTGGACAAAGGAAAGGGGGTGTAACCACTTCCCTTCCTGGTCCCACCCAGAGGTGGGACCTAGTAGGTGATCCGGCCCCCAGTATTGGAATAAGAGTGGGAGCTGTGTCCTGAGACTTCAGATCATCCTGAATCAACTTGAAACTAAGAAGACGACTGGACTTCGACATTCTGCTGCACAGAAGACTGAAGAGCATCTCCCTTGTGGCCTAGGAGTGGCCACCCTGTGAACACAGGCACCATCCAGCAACTCAACGTCTGCTTTGCCGCCGCCTCCCGCTGGAGCCCGAGCCCAGAGCCTGACAAGACCCAGACTCCCAGACATCTCATATCCCGATCCACAGTCCCTGCAAAGAAGGGACCCGTGGAGGCACCGAGAGACGTGGGACCGGACCTCATGAAAGACCCCCAAGAAGCTGACTGCACAGCCCCCGAGGCACCCCGCCGCTGTGCTTTGGGGTTTGAGAAGCCTCAACCTCGAGCAGCCCTTGCACTGAAGATCAGCCCACCAGCATCTCCACGATCTGCGTGGGGCCCTTTTGCACTGTGCCACTCGACACACCATCCCGGCCATTTGCCACGTGGCTAGCGGCCATCTTGGCGATGAAACCGATGAACTACACCACTGGTCTGGTTGCTCCAGACTGGCCCTTGCTCCCCTAAAAAGGAGCACCCGCTCTGACCTTGCTGGTCCGAGTGAGAAGCTTGAATCACTTCCTGCGTTGCTTGCTTTAGCCAAGGTCTGTTTGCTTCAATCAAGTTGCCGACACCGCCATCAGCGAGAGCCTTCGTGTGACAGCTCGTGACCAACGCCTGGATGTCCTTGACCTCTTCGTGTCCACGTGGCAGCAGAGACAATCTTCACGACATCGCCTGTTTGCACCCGACATTGCCTGGTTCCTTCCTGGTTCCACGGTAGTCACTGGCTAGTAACTTTGAACATTGTCCCCTCTGCTTTCAGGTCTTCACCTCTTCCGATCCACCCCTGGATCCACCGGAACTCTTCACATCGAGCCGCCTGCAGCATCTTCAGCTCCAAGCACCATCGACCTGCGTGACGAAACCCGACACTACTTCGACCCTATGCACCCGCTTCCTGTGGGTGAGGTAACTCAGCAACGCTGGTGTTCCCACTCTGGTACACATCTCTAGTGTCTGTGTCTAAAGTTTCATCCTCCTAGGTCACTCGGAAGGTTCCTCAATAACTAACTTTGTAACTTTTATGCACCATTGACATTGCATTGGTACATGCGTGCACTTTCCGCACTGCACCCGAGTCCCGCGGGCCTTTCCCAACTTCATCACTGCTAGTCCCGAACAGCTCCAGCGATTCCCCAGGCCCTAGGCCTCTTCATTTTCCCCATAGTGGTCCTTATACCACTATTTTAGTATATGGTTTAGGTGGCCCCTAGGGCTCATCCATATTCGTGCAACTTTTGTATATTTAAACTGTGTTTTGTTTTAACGCATATGCTTCTGTGCTCATAAAGAGTATAGCGTATCTTTGTAGAAATAAATCTATATATATTTTCAATATATATCTGTGTGGTGTCCTTTCATTTGGTATTCAAGGGGATTGTGTATGGTAAAACAGCTTGCTTCACATGCCTTTACAGAGTTTAGCCTAAGACTGCTTAGTCAATGCTACCCCTAGGATAGCTTGTCTATAAGGTTGACTTTACAACCTGCACCATAAGGGTTGCTTGGCATGGTACAAGGTGATCACTAGAACTAGTGAGCATCATATACCAGGCCAACTTCTCACATTGGTGAGCAGCGGATTGGGATTTGAGCTTGCTGTTGTTTTACCATTACAATCTTTGAGAGTATCATTTGAAAGATCATACAGGTACCTGATAGGTACACTAAAAACAAGACTAGTATACTTAAGTTCTACTGAACTTCGTTGTTGTCGGGGATAGGGAGTAGCACACCCTGACTACAACTACTAGATAGGTTTGGTAGGAAAACACAAGTGCAGGTAGATTGCAACATATCCACCACACTAGAGCAATGTCTGGAGCAGAGGGATCCACTGGACCTATCTCTGTTGAGAGTGACCCTCCAAGGGCACCATCCAAATTTGCTATCTTTCCTTTTAAGGAACTGAGGCAGCTGTGTTCCATGAGAGGAATCAAAACATGTTCTACTCCTACAGCAGGACACCTCAGGGAGCTGTTAGACCAGTCTGAAGCTCTAAAGAACTCCAAACCAGGCCCCTCAGGGACTGGTGAGGGAGGTTCTCCTTCTGAAGAAGAAAACCCTGATGCCCCTGCCCCTGTTATCAACATAGATGAGGAAGACCAGGTCACTGGAGATACTCAGCCAGAGGATGAGGAAGAAGGGGAGGAGGAGGAGGAAAGTGGGTCTGATGATGAGAGATATAGCCAGGTGTTAGTCAGCAGGCTTAACCAGGCTAACTTAAGCTTATTTGGGACTGAAGGCGGGTCCAACCCATTCATACCCCCAAATGGACTTAACCAGGAGCATAGGAGGAGGAGGAATCACTCAGGTGAATCCAATACTTCCCATGTTTCTAGAGGTTCTCATGGCAACTCCAGAAGGGAGTTGACTAGCCCCCAGAGAAGGGAACATGAGGCCAAAATGAGAGAGGCTGAACTTAGGATCCAGAAGCAAGAATTAGAAGTTGCCCTGGCCAAAGAGAAACTTGCTAGAGCAAGGCAGCCTAGAGAGAGTGGATTAGGATCCACTGGTGGCAGCACTATCCCTAAGGATAAAGACAGGTCCTATGACAATAGAAACCTGAGTAAGATTGTGCCCCCCTACAAAGTTGGGGATGATATCCACAAGTGGATGACAGCACTTGAGAGAGCCTGCAAAGTACAGCAGGTCCCTCAGGAGCAGTGGGCAGCAATCTTGTGGCTCTCCTTTGAAGGTAGAGGCCGAGACACACTCCTGACAGTTAGTGATGGGGATTCTAGAAACTACCTAGTCCTGAAGAGTGCTCTGATTGATGGGTTAGGCTTAACCACTGAACAGTACAGGTTAATGTTCAGAGATACCCAGAAGACACAGACTCAGGACTGGTCTGAATTTGTTGAATGTGCCACTAAGGCTCTGGAGGGCTGGTTGCTGGGAAGTAAGGTTACAGACTATGAAGGATTGTATAATTCGCTTATGAGAGAACAGATTTTAAATAACTGTCAGAACCAGCAGTTGCATCAACATTTGGTTGACTCAGATCTAACCTCTTCCCAAGAATTGGGAAAGAGGGCAGACAAATGGGTTAGAACCAGAGTTAAGCAAAAGAACCAGAACCAGAACCAGGGTGGTGACCAAAAGAAAACAGACCAGAAGGGTGGGAAGCAGAAAGCTAAAGACCAGAAGTCTTCAACAGGGCCCCAAACTAATACTGAGGGTGGGTCCCAAACTTCCAAGAAGAAGAAGAAAGAAGGTCAAAGAAAACCCTGGTGTAGCTTTTGCAAAAACACCACTCACTGGACTAGTGATTGTAAAAAGGGTGGAGCCCCCAACACTGCAGCCCCTAAGGCACCTGCACCCACTAGTACAGTTGGCAGTGTTGGTCCACAGAGTAATGGGGTAGTGGGTATCACCTTGGGAACTGATGGAGATTCTGGCCTAGTCAGAGCTCCTACACAGGCTGTTCTGATTTGTGATGAGGAGATCGATTTTTCCCCTACTGTCAGTCCCAATAATTTGGGCAAGTACAGACAGACACCTCTGATTAATGAAAAAGTGGCTCAAGCATACAGGGACACATGTGCCAGTGTCACTATGGTGACGCCTAGCTTTGTGGACCCTGGACAGTACATACCAGGTGATAATTACCTGGTGACCAATACCAGCAATGTCACTACTACACATAGTGTGGCAATTGTTAACTTTTCCTGGGGAGGGGTAACTGGCCTAAAAAGAGTTGTGGTTAGTGCTGATCTCCCAGTAGAATGTTTGTTGGGCAATGACCTGGAGAGCTCTCTATGGTCAGAAGTTGAGTACAGGACTCATGCAGAGATGTTAGGGATATCATCACATGTCCTTGCTGTGACCAGGTCACAGGCCAAAAAGTGCCTCTCTGAACCTCAGGTCTTGGATCCTGGAACAATGGACCAAGTACCTTCCAAGACAAGGAACAGGAGGGCAAAGGCTGTGCCTTCCCAAATGCCTACAAGTGAGGATCAGCCTTCACAGGAAGATGATTCTGAGACCCCTGAAGGAACTGTCTCTATAGAGTTTGAACCTGATCAGGTTGAGTTTCTGGGGACAGGGGCACCTTCTAGGGCAGACTTGGGGCAGGCTCAGTTATCCTGTCCTTCTCTTGAACCCCTCAGACAGCAGGCTGCTGCTGAGGCTGCTGGGAATGCTCTAGGTACCCATAAAGTTTATTGGGATGATGGGCTCCTTTATTCAGAGGGTCGAGACCCCAAGCCTGGTACAACCAGGAGGTTGGTCATACCTCTGCAATTTAGGGGCTTCCTTCTTACCTTAATGAGTTATAACGGGGTAAACCCTAAGAACTCTCTGACCGGGGTCAGTCAATCAGGTACATATAAAAATGGCCAGAGTCTATTGCTTTCATATACAACAAATGTCAATCAACGTCACATTTCAAAATTATACAGTTAAGAATCCATAAGTGCAGTGCATATTTTATTTAAGCACATCATAGGATACTGGGGATCAATCTCTAAAAGATGAGGTACGAAGAAATCGACACTCAAAACAAATCAAATCAATTGCTTCATTAGATTAAAGAGAGATTAAAGAATACAAATTAAGGAAAGCAAATATGTACTTTCAATCAGAAAGTCATTTACATTTATGGTATATCAACGCGCTCAAAAGTGAACAGGAAAATGGATTAGTTAGAGGGGATGGGTGTGATGGGATAAAGGTGGGGACCGGGTAAAGGTGTTGTGACTTGCAGACAATCACAGTGAAATTCAATATAGCCTTTACAGTCTGGGTTAGATCGGTGGTTCCGTATAGGTCTTAGGCACAGGATATGTATTTATCCATTAATTGTTCCTATGCCCAGATAAATTGCCATGGGCTAAATGTCTACGTTTCGACACCTGTGGTTAGGGTTGTTGAGAACCTCATGGTGGGGTCTTCCTCAGGACACGAAAGAAGCAGGAGCGCCTACAAATAATACAATTATAATGAATGTGTCTATCTATTATTTAAGAATAATTATGCACTGGGACTTAAAAGAGAAAAAGGGAAGTACATACTTTACATGCGGCCAGATCAATGGCCGTACCGATAGGACCTTCCTTGGTTCCTATGTGGTTGAAGATGGCCTGCAAATATTTAAAAAGGGACACTATTATAGTGGGATGTACAAGGGGAACCTTGACTCCCTAAGGCAGGAGTCAAATTGTACAACGGGGCACTTACTGGGACGGAATGGCTTTCCAGAAGGTTATTCAATATAGTTCGGAGTCATCATCTGTCCCACGCTGGTCATGGAAGTGCGTGGCTAAATTCACCGACCCGGTAGTATCTGGGAAATACAGTAATTAGGACTTAGGTACATTATGTGTACACTTGGAAAGATACGGTCTGGCCTGCCACATCATACTGGGGCCAAAGGCCAAATCCGTGTTCGAAATAAATAGCCACTTTTACAGATAAATGCGGGCATGGTCACGAGCCCATTTGAATAGAATGCATATAATAGTGGGAGGCAAAGCGAGTGAATTACATGCAGTGCGTCCGTTTTTATCAACCAATATGCATTCACTGTGGTTTAAAAAGGCTTGAGTATATATGCGGGACATTCTAATATCAGCTTAGGGTGCCCACGTTATACCTGGGATAGCGGCCACATCTGTGTCACATATAAACAAACACGGCCGATTTGTAAGAATGCGGGGCGGGCATGGTCATGAGCCCAAAAGTATTCAATACGCATGATGGAGTGACTTCTTTGTACATTCATGCCAAAGAGTATGCGGGGCATTACAACATGAATTATGTCATCGAAGACTGACTTAATGTAAATATCGAGCCTGACATGTTACGGAGTGATCCGCTCTTACCTATTCTGCACCGTGGTGACCGCCTTGCTCTGACGGCAGCCGCTGGAAGTCTGAGCTAACCGCGCGGTGCCGCCGCTCGATACTTCCCGGAGGCTTGTCATCCGACAGCCAATCACTGGAGAGTATCCAGGATAATCTAAGGGAGTGAGGCAAAGAGCCCGGTCTACTCGAACTAGGGTTGTTTGGAGCGGACTATGCAGATTGTCAGATAAATCGTAGAACTTTCACCACACGTTGCTCCTCATTATTGCATCTGTACAATCATATGTGAAAGAAGTCATCAGCAATTCTCATTATGCCAGAGAATGTGAGTGTACATGGAGTGACATGATGGTTCTATACTTCTCCAGCAATGTTACATTATATTTGGTATGCAAAGAGATATAAATACATTGGACAGAAAATTGTTTTAGTATACATGAAAGTCCAAGCTGGTTGATTTTTTAGTACATTTGCAAAATATCCAATACGTATACACACATACATATAACATAGGCACCTTTAGCATATGTGTTACTACTTTGTTGGGTTTAGGTAATAACAGTACATATCACAGAGTCAAGGTATAGGCACTCATTCAGAGTCAGTCTCGGTCAATCACAGCCATCTGGGCAAACGTAGTCTCTTGCTCATTAAGACCATTCTGAACAGAGTTAAAGGAGTGCATCCATTTACATTCTCTTATATTCAGAACAGAGTTTAGGTTCCCCCCTCGTGGCCCTAGTGTGATCTTTTCAATGATTACCCATTTTAAAGATTCAGGTGTGTGAGCTTTACCTACAAAATGATCTACCAACGGGGCTCCTACTGTTTGGCATATTATTCTGCACTGCAGCAGAATAAGATGCCAAACAGTAGGAGCCCCGTTGGTAGATCATTTTGTAGCTAAAGCTCACACACCTGCAGTCCTTTAACTCTGTTCAGAATGGTCTTAATGAGCAAGAGACTACGTTTGCCCAGATGGCTGTGATTGACCCAGACTGACTCTGAAGGAGTGCCTATACCTTGACTCTGTGATATGTACTGTTATTACCTAAACCCAACAAAGTAGTAACACATATGCTATAGGTGCCTATGTTATATGTATGTGTGTATACGTATTGGATATTTTGCAAATTTACTAAAAAATCAACCAGCTTGGACTTTCATGTATACTAAAACAATTTTCTGTCCAATGTATTTATATCTCTTTGCATACCAAATATAATGTAACATTGCTGGAGAAGTATAGAACCATCATGTCACTCCATGTACACTCACATTCTCTGGCATAATGAGAATTGCTGATGACTTCTTTTACATATGATTGTACAGATGCAATAATGAGGAGCAACGTGTGGTGAAAGTTCTACGATTTATCTGACAATCTGCATAGTCCGCTCCAAACAACCCTAGTTCGAGTAGACCGGGCTCTTTGCCTCACTCCCTTAGATTATCCTGGATACTCTCCAGTGATTGGCTGTCGGATGACAAGCCTCCGGGAAGTATCGAGCGGCGGCACCGCGCGGTTAGCTCAGACTTCCAGAGGCTGCCGTCAGAGCAAGGCGGTCACCACGGTGCAGAATAGGTAAGAGCGGATCACTCCGTAACATGTCAGGCTCGATATTTACATTAAGTCAGTCTTCGATGACATAATTCATGTTGTAATGCCCCGCATACTCTTTGGCATGAATGTACGAAGAAGTCACTCCATCATGCGTATTGAATACTTTTGGGCTTATGACCATGCCCGCCCCGCATTCTTACAAATCGGCCGTGTTTGTTTATATGTGACACAGATGTGGCCGCTATCCCAGGTATAACGTGGGCACCCTAAACTGATATTAGAATGTCCCGCATATATACCCAAGCCTTTTTAAACCCAGGTGAATGCATATTGGTTGATAAAAACGGACGCACTGCATGTAATTCACTCGCTTTGCCTCCCACTATTATATGCATTCTATTCAAATGGGCTCGTGACCATGCCCGCATTTATCTTTAAAAGTGGCTATTTATTTCGAACACGGATTTGGCCTTTGGCCCCAGTATGATGTGGGCAGGCCAGACCGTATCTTTCCAAGTGTACACATAACTTACCTAAGTCCTAATTACTGTATTTCCCAGATACTACCGGGTCGGTGAATTTAGCCACGCACTTCCATGACCAGCGTGGGACAGATGATGACTCCGAACTATATTGAATAACCTTCTGGAAAGCCATTCCGTCCCAGTAAGTGCCCCCGTTGTACAATTTGACTCGTGCCTTAGGGAGTTAAGGTTCCCCTTGTACATCCCACTATAATAGTGTCCCTTTTAAAATATTTGCAGGCCATCTTCAACCACATAGGAACCAAGGAAGGTCCTATCGGTACGGCCATTGATCTGGCCGCATGTAAAGTATGTACTTCCCTTTTTCTCTTTTAAGTCCCAGTGCATAATTATTCTTAAATAATAGATAGACACATTCGTTATAATTGTATTATTTGTAGGCGCTCCTGCTTCTTTCGTGTCCTGAGGAAGACCCCCCCATGAGGTTCTCAACAACCCTAACCACAGGGGTCGAAACGTAGACATTTAGCCGATGGCAATTTATCTGGGCATAGGAACAATTAATGGATAAATACATATCCTGTGCCTAAGACCTATACGGAACCACCGATCTAACCCAGACTGTAAAGGCTATATTGAATTTCACTGTGATTGTCTGCAAGTCACAACACCTTTACCCGGTCCCCACCTTTATCCCATCACACCCATCCCCTCTAACTAATCCATTTTCCTGTTCATTTTTGAGCGCGTTGATATACCATAAATGTAAATGACTTTCTGATTGAAAGTACATATTTGCTTTCCTTAATTTGTATTCTTTAAACTCTCTTTAATCTAATGAAGCAATTGATTTGATTTGTTTTGAGTGTCGATTTCTTCGTACCTCATCTTTTAGAGATTGACCCCCAGTATCCTATGATGTGCTTAAATAAAATATGCACTGCACTTATGGACTCTTAACTGTATAATTTTGAAATGTGACGTTGATTGACATTTGTTGTATATGAAAGCAATAGACTCTGGCCATCCTTCTTACCTTGGCACACGATATTCCCTTAGCAGGACACCTAGGCCAGAACAAAACATGGGACAGACTTGTCTGTCACTTTCACTGGCCTCACATGTCAGAAGGTACAAAGGAGTTTTGTCGCTCCTGTGTAACCTGCCAAGCAAGTGGCAAAGCAGGTGGTACCACAGAGGCCCCCCTGATACCACTACCTGTGGTGGGGGTGCCCTTTGAAAGGGTAGGGATTGACATTGTTGGACCAATGGATCCCCCTACAGCATCTGGGCACAGATTCATACTGGTGGTGGTGGACCATGCCACCAGGTACCCAGAGGCAATTCCACTTAGGACCACAACAGCTCCTGTTGTGGCCAGGGCCTTACTTGGAGTTTTCTCCAGAGTGGGGTTTCCTAACGAGGTAGTATCTGATAGAGATGCAAACTTCATGTCAGGATACTTGACAGCTATGTGGAAGGAATGTGGTGTCAACTACAAGTTCACCACTCCCTATCATCCACAGAGCAATGGGCGTGTTGAAAGATCTAACAAGACCCTAAAGGGCATGATCAAAGGATTACCTGAAAAGCTCAGGCGAAGATGGGATATCCTTCTGCCCTGCCTTCTGTTTGCTTACAGAGAGGTCTCACAAAAGGGGGTTGACTTCAGCCCCTTTGAATTGTTGTTTGGGCACCCTGTAAGAGGACCCCTATTTCTGGTGAGGGAAGGATGGGTGTTACCTCTCAAAAAGCCCAAGCAAGACATAGTGGACTATGTACTTGGTCTCCGCTCCAGGATGGCTGAGTATATGGAGAAGGCATCCAAAAACCTTGAGGCTAGCCAGGAATTACAGAAAGCCTGGCATGACTAAAAGGCTGTCCTGACTGAGTACCAGCCTGGACAGAAGGTATGGGTGTTGGTGCCCGTGGCCCCAGCAGCACTCCAAGACAAATGGTCTGGACCCCATACAATTCTTGAAAAGAAGGGAGAGGTTACCTACTTGGTGGACCTAGGAACTCCCAGGAGCCCCCACAGGGTGCTCCATGTTAACAGGCTGAAAGCATATGTTGACAGGAGAGACATGGGCTTGCTCATGGCTACAGATGAGGGGCAGGAGGAAGAGAGTGACCCTCTCCCAGACCTGCTGACTCAGAATCCTGAGGATGGCTCAGTTGATGGTGTGGCCTTAGATGGCAGCCTCACTGAACATCAGCAACATGACTGTAGACAGGTTTTGCAGTCATATCGACATATGTTCTCCCTGACACCCAGTCAGACTAACTGGTGTACCCATGTGGTGGACACTGGTGATAGTCTTCCTGTAAAGAACAAAATTTACAGGCAGCCTGACCATGTCAGAGACTGTATCAAGGCTGAGGTGCAAAAGATGCTGGAATTAGGTGTCATTGAGCCTTCAGAGAGCCCCTGGGCTAGCCCAGTGGTTCTGGTCCCCAAACCTCACACCAAAGATGGAAAGAGAGAGATGAGGTTCTGTGTGGATTACAGAGGACTCAATGCTGTCACCAGGACAGATGCACACCCAATTCCAAGGGCAGATGAGCTCATAGACAAATTGGCTTCTGCCAAGTATTTGAGCACATTTGACTTGACAGCTGGCTACTGGCAAATCAGGTTAGCTGAGGAGTCTAAGGCCAAGACAGCATTTTCTACCCCCAGTGGGCATTATCAGTTTGTGGTGATGCCCTTTGATTTGAAAAATGCACCTGCCACCTTCCAAAGGTTGGTGAATCAAGTCCTTACTGGGTTGGATGACTTTTGTGCAGCATATCTGGACGATATTGCTGTCTTTAGCTCCACCTGGGAGGATCACCTGGTCCACCTGAAGGAAGTGCTAGAGGCTCTGCAAAAGGCAGGCCTCACTATCAAGGCAACCAAGTGCCAGATAGGGCAGAGTAAGGTTGTGTACTTGGGCCACCTTGTGGGTGGAGGCCAAGTTCAACCACTGGAGAGTAAGATTCAGACCATAAAGGACTGGACTCCTCCAACTACCCAGACTCAGGTCAGAGCTTTCTTGGGCCTGACTGGGTACTACAGGAAGTTTTTTAAGAGCTATGGGTCCATTGTGACTCCTCTTAATGATCTTACATCTAAGAAGATGCCCAAAAAGGTTCAGTGGACAGTAAGCTGTCAAAAGGCATTTGATGACCTGAAGAAGGCCATGTGCTCTGCACCTATCCTGAAGAGTCCTGACTACTCAAGAGAGTTTATTGTCCAAACAGATGCTTCTGAGTTGGGAGTGGGAGCTGTGCTTTCACAACTTAATATAGATGGTCAAGACCAGCCCATTGCTTTCATTAGCAGAAGGCTGACCCCCAGAGAAAAACGTTGGTCAGCCATTGAGAGGGAGGCCTTTGCTGTGGTGTGGGCCCTGAAGAAGTTGAGACCATACTTGTTTGGCACTCACTTCAAGATTCAGACCGACCATAAGCCCCTCATATGGCTTAATCAGATGAACGGTGAAAACCCCAAACTGCTCAGGTGGTCCATTTCCCTACAGGGGATGGACTTTACATGAGTCCCTTGCTCACTGCTCCATCAGGATTCAAGCAAGCCGGGCCGACGACGGCTGAAATGCCAGAAACCGGTCCCCGGAAGCTTGTCTCCTTTCTGGTGAAGAATTGGCTTGGTAGTTTGGTCTGCCCTGTTCCCATGATGCACTGGGCCAGGGACAGGCTAATTTGCATATAGCCAGGTTCTGAGCTGGGATGGGGCAGTGAGCTAAATAACGGTGATGGATCAAGCCCTGATCATTGGACTGGGTAAGAGTGGTCTGCTTAATTCAGACACTCTGTTCATCACCACCCCCTTTTCTGAATCGTTTTGGCCACTATAGGTGTGGCAGGGTATACTCAGACATGAGTCCCTTGCTCACTGCTCCATCAGGATTCAAGCAAGCCGGGCCGACGACGGCTGAAATGCCAGAAACCGGTCCCCGGAAGCTTGTCTCTTTTCTGGTGAAGAATTGGCTTGGAAGTTTGGTCTGCCCTGTTCCCATGATGCACTGGGCCAGGGACAGGCTAATTTGCATATAGCCAGGTTCTGAGCTGGGATGGGGCAGTGAGCTAAATAACGGTGATGGATCAAGCCCTGATCTTTGGACTGGGTAAGAGTGGTCTGCTTAATTCAGACACTCTGTTCATCACCACCCCCTTTTTCTGAATCGTTTTTGGCCACTATAGGTGTGGCAGGGTATACTCAGACATGAGTCCCTTGCTCACTGCTCCACCAGGATTCAAGCAAGCCGGGCCGACGACAGCTGAAATGCCAGAAACCGGTCCCCGTAAGCTTGTCTCCTTTCTGGTGAAGAATTGGCTTGGTAGTTTGGTCTGCCCTGTTCCCATGATGCACTGGGCCAGGGACAGGCTAATTTGCATATAGCCAGGTTCTGAGCTGGGATGGGGCAGTGAGCTAAATAACGGTGATGGATCAAGCCCTGATCTTTGGACTGGGTAAGAGTGGTCTGCTTAACTCAGACACTCTGTTCATCACCACCCCCTTTTCTGAATCGTTTTTGGCCACTATAGGTGTGGCAGGGTATACTCAGACATGAGTCCCTTGCTCACTGCTCCACCAGGATTCAAGCAAGCCGGGCCGACGACGGCTGAAATGCCAGAAACCGGTCCCCGGAAGCTTGTCTCCTTTCTGGTGAAGAATTGGCTTGGTAGTTTGGTCTGCCCTGTTCCCATGATGCACTGGGCCAGGGACAGGCTAATTTGCATATAGCCAGGTTCTGAGATGGGATGGGGCAGTGAGCTAAATAACGGTGATGGATCAAGCCCTGATCTTTGGACTGGGTAAGAGTGGTCTGCTTAATTCAGACACTCTGTTCATCACCACCCCCTTTTCTGAATCGTTTTTGGCCACTATAGGTGTGGCAGGGTATACTCAGACATGAGTCCCTTGCTCACTGCTCCATCAGGATTCAAGCAAGCCGGGCCGACGACGGCTGAAATGCCAAAAACTGGTCCCCGGAAGCTTGTCTCCTTTCTGGTGAAGAATTGGCTTGGTAGTTTGGTCTGCCCTGTTCCCATGATGCACTGGGCCAGGGACAGGCTAATTTGCATATAGCCAGGTTCTGAGCTGGGATGGGGCAGTGAGCTAAATAACGGTGATGGATCAAGCCCTGATCTTTGGACTGGGTAAGAGTGGTCTGCCTAATTCAGACACTCTGTTCATCACCACCCCCTTTTCTAAATCGTTTTTGGCCACTATAGGTGTGGCAGGGTATACTCAGACATGAGTCCCTTGCTCACTGCTCCATCAGGATTCAAGCAAGCCGGGCCGACGACGGCTGAAATGCCAGAAACCGGTCCCCGGAAGCTTGTCTCCTTTCTGGTGAAGAATTGGCTTGGTAGTTTGGTCTGCCCTGTTCCCATGATGCACTGGGCCAGGGACAGGCTAATTTGCATATAGCCAGGTTCTGAGCTGGGATGGGGCAGTGAGCTAAATAACGGTGATGGATCAAGCCCTGATCTTTGGACTGGGTAAGAGTGGTCTGCTTAATTCAGACACTCTGTTCATCACCACCCCCTTTTCTGAATCGGACTTTACAGTGGAGCACCGCCCAGGGACTGACCATGGTAATGCAGATGGTCTCTCCAGGTACTTCCACTTAGAACATGAAGACACAACTGGTCAAGGTTAGTCTAATGTCCCTGCGTTTGGGGGGGGTTTTGTAGGAGAGTAGGGTCTGCTATCCTATGGTCACCCCAAATTTTTGCTTTTTGCTTCATTGGTTTATGACTTAATGTGGCTGTGGGCCTGCTAATCAGACCCACAGCCTGCTGTTCTCTCTCTAAATTGTAACCCATGCACTTTAGGTGCATAACGAAATTGGAACTGGTTCACCTTATTGGCCCCTGTAACAGTGTACCCAGGTACCCAGGGCATAGGTGCTTCCAAGGCCTACCAGGGGCTGCAGCACGTATTGTGCCACCCCTGGCCTGGCCTCCATATTTGACACAACTGGCTGATCATTCAGCTGGGGTAAGTCGGTGTAACCACCCCTTACTTAGGTGTAGTATGCCTATACCTAACCTAAAATGGACACATATGTTCCTATCAGCCACTCCTATGGAAGACCTCATCAATCCTGGAGGCAGAGTGCTTGGAAATATGTAAGATGGTGCTCTGGCATGAGCTGAGCCTGTCTGCAGCTTTCGGAACCATGTCCTTTAGCTGTTTCATGATAGTGCCATACCATATACTCTTAAGTGCATTATAATCCTCGCGGTTAAATGCTATCTTGGGTTTGGCTTTATCAAAACATGTCGAGTAAGGTGTCATACAAATTCGAATACTACCCCCTCGCCAGTTCTGGCGACGGGGGTAGCATTCCACCCTTCTAGAGGGACACGACATGTACCTAACCTGAACCCCGGTTAAAGTTAAACAGAGCCTCAGCATCACAAAATGGATGCTGCCCCCACAGACACAAGTCTGACCTCCTGTTGCTGGGAGTCCTTCCAGCGAGGGCAGCTTGGACAAAGGGTTTCCTGCCGTGGGAGGTGCTAGCACCACCCTAGACAGGATTTTGTGTATTGGGTAGGACAGGCCTGAAAAGAATCAGACATGCCTGGGGCACACAAGGTGTCCCCGTGCATATGCCAGTTCAAACCGGTGCTGGTGCTCTCCTGCCCCAGACCTGGTGCGAAACTGGACAAAGGAAAGGGGGTGTAACCACTCCCCTTCCTGTTCCCACCCAGAGGAGGGACCTAGTAGGTGATCCGGCCCCCAGAATTGGAATAAGAGTGGGAGCTGTGTCCTGAGACTTCAGATCATCCTGAATCAACTTGAAACTAAGAAGACGACTGGACTTCGACATTCTGCTGCACAGAAGACTGAAGAGCATCTCCCTTGTGGCCTAGGAGTGGCCACCCTGTGAACACAGGCACCATCCAGCAACTCGACGTCTGCTTTACCGCCGCCTCCCGCCGGAGCCTGAGCCCAGAGCCTGACAAGATCCAGACTCCCAGACATCTCACAGCCCGATCCACAGTCCCTGCAAAGAAGGGACCTGTGGAGGCACCGAGAGACGTGGGACCGGACCTCTTGAAAGACCCCAGAGAAGCTGACTGCGCAGCACCCGAGGCATCCTCGCCGCTGTGCTTTGGAGTTTAAGAAGCCTCAACCTCGAGCAGCCCTTGCACTGAAGATCAGCCCCCCAGCATCTCCACGATCTGCGTGGGGCCCTTTTGCACTGTGCCACTCAACGCGCCATCCCAGCCACTTGCCACGTGGCTAGCGGCCATCTTGGGGACGAAAACGACAAACTACACTGCTGGTCTGGTTGCGACAGACTGGTCCTTGCTCCCCTAAAAAGGAGCACCCGCTCTGACCTTGCTGGTCCAAGTGAGAAGCTTGAATCACTTCCTGCGTGGCTTGCTTTAGCCAAGGCCTGTTTGCCTTAATCAAGTTGCCGACACCGCCATCAGCGAGAGCATTTGTGGGACAGCTCGTGACCAACGCCTGGACGTTCTTGACCTCTTCGTGTCTACGTGGCTGCAGAGACAATCTTCACGACATCGCCTGTTTGCACCCGACATTGCCTGGTTCCTTCCTGGTTCCACGGTAGTCACTGGCTAGTGACTTTGAACATTGTCCCCTCTGCTTTCAGGTCTTCACCTCTTCCGATCCACCCCTGGATCCACCGGAACTCTTCACATCGAGCCGCCTGCAGCATCTTCAGCTCCAAGCACCATCGACCTGCGTGACGAAACCCGACACTACTTCGACCCTATGCACCCGCTTCCTGTGGGTAAGGTAACTCAGCAACGCCGGTGTTCCCACACTGGTACACACCTCTAGTGTCTGTGTCTAAAGTTTCATCCTCCTAGGTCACTCAGAAGGTTCCTTAATAACTAACTTTGTAACTTTTACGCACCATTGACATTGCATTGGTACATGCGTGCACTTTCCGCACTGCACCCGAGTCCCGCGGGCCTATCCCGACTTCATCACTGCTAGTCCCGAACAGCTCCAGCGATTCCCCAGGCCCTAGGCCTCTTCATTTTCCCAATAGTGGTCCTTATACCACTATTTTAGTATATGGTTTAGGTGGCCCCTAGGGCTCATCCATATTCGTGCAACTTTTGTATATTTAAACTGTGTTTTGTTTTAACGCATATGCTTCTGTGCTCATAAAGAGTATAGGGTATCATTGTAGAAATAAATCTATATATATTTTCAATATATATCTGTGTAGTGTCCTTTCATTTGGTATTCAAGGGGATTGTGTATGGTAAAACAGCTTGCTTCACATGCCTTTACAGAGTTTAGCCTAAGACTGCTTAGTCCATGCTACCCCTAGGATAGCTTGTCTATAAGGGTGACTTTACAACCTGCACCATAAGGGTTGCTTGGCATGGTACAAGGTGATCACTAGAACTAGTGAGCATCATATACCAGGCCAACTTCTCACACAGATAACAATTGTCACTGACAGGATCAAGAATGTTTACACTTTGTTTACCTTTAATAAATAAATAATGTGTAACGGTGAAAGTCAGAGGATTTAGGCGATTCTGTGCCTGCAGCATTGCCACATAATTCAGGATTTACTGCATTTGCTGCATATTTTAAGACATTATTTTCAGAATTTGCAGATTTCTCCCAAAATTTTATTTTTGTCTTCAATCAATGAAAATAATACTGACAGAGAATGAACCACATCATTTGCTTTTTTGATGTATAATTTAGATAACTTTGGAGAATAAATTAGTTCTCCATGCCACATAATCCAATAGTCATTCAACAAAGGAGCCAAAGAGGGAAAATTTGCGACAGAGACAGGCCGCCCCCCACTCATAACACTGTCAACAACAAAGGCCTTCCCTATAATCCTATGGGTTAAATATCCCTAGATATATATTTTCATTACTGTCGCAAGACAACCCAGGGTCAATTGTCCCCTTGGAGCCTGCTGCACTGCTAATAATCATACATGCTGTGCTGTTTGTTATGTTAAGAGTGTGTTTGTGCGTGTTCATGTGAATGACCCAGTAGGTTCCAACAGGTTGCTCCACCCTCCAACTGTGAAAAAAGGGGGAGGGGGGGTCGACAGGGCCTCACGGGAGCAACACCTGGGGGGGGAATATTACAGACTGGTACTCGCCTGTGTCCCCGCTTCTCATCATCAGCACCTGTCGACCCAAACAAAATGGGGATAGAAATAGTGTGCAACAAAAAACCAACTGTGTAACAACGTTTAGAATGACCCTTATGCGATTAAAAAGAGTTATACTGAACTGGCATTCATATCTTTATTCTTTGCTGTTCGCTCACTCTAATAAAAACAAAAAACCGACATGTTTCATCACCATTCTTACTTTGTTGGTGATTTCTTCAGGGTTTCATTCGGGTCAGCATATGTATAGCACCTTAAGGATTCTTCATATATTGTACCTGCATGGGGTGAAAGCACAGACACAAACACACACACGATACACTCTTTGTGTCACTTTATCTGGATTCTGTGAACATTAAAAAGTAAAGCCACTGTGGAGCCCATGTTGTCGCTCCGGTGTCTTAATGACTTCATCAATACTTTACCAGGTGGCCCCTCTTTTTCTGGCCTACCGGCCCCCGTAGAAGAATGTATGGTTTTTGGGGAGTTCGCCTCACTCTTTAGGCGGGTCTCTCATACCGCCAAGAGGTCGGTATCTGTGAAAGAAAACACGAGACGGTAATCTGTATACAACTCGTGTTCCCCATTTTTCAGTTTTTTAGTAGTAAAACTTAGGTTCACACCTAGTCTAGTCTATAGTTACATAATCAGTATGTTCTCCGATGTTTTATCAGTATCTGGGGTTTTTTGGTTTTAAAAAAACCAGGGGGCTGCCCCCATTGCGCGTTTAGTTCGGATACGCCTGGCTTCAGCCGCGGTGGTCGTATCTACTGTCTGGTACCCACCCGATCCGAGGTGTCGGTGCGAGGCCGTTGTTGTGGCCTCGCTTTCCCTGTCCAGGTCAAGCTCACCCGCCCCCGTTATCTCCTTACCGGTGCTCTCTTCTGGTATGGCTTACGCTCACCCTCCGTGTCTCTGGGCGTGGTGATTGACTAGATTTGTAATCCCGGATCTGTTCACGTGTTTACTACGTTACGCAGCTTGCGCGTAAGGCGTGCCTCATATCACTGCAATTATGGCCGCCATCTTAGGCAGGTAACGTGTGTATGTTTAATGCATAGATGGCTCATTAGTTTTAATTCGTTAATACGTTTACAACCCACATTATGCGTGCCAATCCTGACGATATTCAGCATAGATCGGACTGCTACTGGTGGACTCACTACAATAGGGCCTAGTGGTCACATCATTTTTCCCGGCGCTATTCAACGCTAAAGGGAACATGTTCACTAGTAAATTTGACCTCAACTGTTCCTAGGGCCCCTCAATTAAGTCCTCGTATCCAGAATAACTGGCTTGAATTCATTACCTGCAGTCGCTTCATGGCATATCCTTATGTGTCCCGCTATCCCGACCTGCAAAACAACAGACAGTGTGGCTGGATAAATCATATAGAAAATTCTATGGAAAATTGAGTGACCCCTCCAGATGTCACCCTTTATGGTTGGGACATGCGGTTCCATTCAATAATTTCATTAAGGCCCCGCTGGTCTGTACCCTCTTCATAGATCCAGCGTACCTCTTTCCTTAGTAGCCTGATACCCATGTTATGCTGGTCCCCCTTTACACTTTCTATTACCACCCAGCATAAATCTCTGGGTTGATGTTTCATCTCAATGAATTGTTGCACCAATTTGGTTGTCAATTTGGCTGTTTTTAAAGTACTCAGATGTTCTTGAATTCTGGTTTTCACTTTTCTTGTAGTTAGGCCGATATAGTGAAGGTCACATGGGCATGTCAGTCTATAAATTACATTGCCCGTGTTGCAGTTACTGAATTTGTTAAGATGCCAAGTCCTCCCACTGGTTCTGGTTATCACGCCAGTTTTCTTTGTGAGGGCGCATACATTGCAATTCCCGCACGGGTAGTGACCGGATGGGACTGTGGATTCAGTTGGTGTGGATTGTGCACGTGAGTGGACCAGCCGGTCCCTCAGGCTTGACGAGCGCTTGAATGCAAAGCGTGGCTGTGGCATTCGCATCGAGCTAGTGCTGAGTAAATGCCAGTGTTTGCGGATTATTTGGCGTATTTGGGTAGAGTGAGGACCAAAAGTGGTGACTACTGGAATGCAGTCATTCTGTTTTTTTGGTCTCCGGTCCAGGAGGGCTTCTCTAGGAGTATTAAGTGCCCGCTTCTTGGCTTGATTCGCTATTTTATGCGGGTAGGCCCTGGCGACCAGTTTGCCCGTCAAATCCTCTGTTTGCTGTAAAAATGTTTGTACTGTGGAGCAGTTCCTGCGATATCTCATAAATTGCCCGGCAGGCAAATTGTCCCTCAGTGCCCGCGGATGGAATGATTCATAATGCAATAATGAGTTTTTGTCCGTGGGCTTCTGATGAACTGTGGTAAGGAGACCATTGTCTTGCGCCTCTATATCCAGGTCTAGATATGTGGCCTTGTACCGGTCCACTGTCCATGTGAATTTGAGGCAACGGTCCAGTTGGTTGAGCCAGGCCAGAAATTCATCTAGTCTTTCGGCGGACCCTCTCCAAATACATTGGATGTCGTCTATGTATCTCTTCCAGAGGACAATGTTCCCCTGGAAGAGATTGGATTCTACCATATCTACCATGAATCCAATCTCTTCCAGGGGAACATTGTCCTCTGGAAGAGATACATAGACGACATCCAATGTATTTGGAGAGGGTCCGCCGAAAGACTAGATGAATTTCTGGCCTGGCTCAACCAACTGGACCGTTGCCTCAAATTCACATGGACAGTGGACCGGTACAAGGCCACATATCTAGACCTGGATATAGAGGTGCAAGACAATGGTCTCCTTACCACAGTTCATCAGAAGCCCACGGACAAAAACTCATTATTGCATTATGAATCATTCCATCCGCGGGCACTGAGGGACAATTTGCCTGTCGGGCAATTTATGAGATATCGCAGGAACTGCTCCACAGTACAAACATTTTTACAGCAAACAGAGGATTTGACGGGCAAACTGGTCGCCAGGGCCTACCCGCATAAAATAGTGAATCAAGCCAAGAAGCGGGCACTTAATACTCCTAGAGAAGCCCTCCTGGACCGGAGACCAAAAAAACAGAATGACTGCATTCCAAAGTCACCACTTTTGGTCCTCACTCTACCCAAATACGCCAAATAATCCGCAAACACTGGCATTTACTCAGCACTAGCTCGATGCGAATGCCACAGCCACGCTTTGCATTCAAGCGCTCGTCAAGCCTGAGGGACCGGCTGGTCCACTCACGTGCACAATCCACACCAACTGAATCCACAGTCCCATCTGGTCACTACCCGTGCGGGAATTGCAATGTATGCGCCCTCACAAAGAAAACTGGCGTGATAACCAGAACCAGTGGGAGGACTTGGCATCTTAACAAATTCAGTAACTGCAACACGGGCAATGTAATTTATAGACTGACATGCCCATGTGACCTTCACTATATCGGCCTAACTACAAGAAAAGTGAAAACCAGAATTCAAGAACATCTGAGTACTTTAAAAACAGCCAAATTGACAACCAAACTGGTGCAACACTTCATTGAGATGAAACATCAACCCAGAGATTTATGCTGGGTGGTAATAGAAAGTGTAAAGGGGGACCAGCATAACATGGGTATCAGGCTACTAAGGAAAGAGGCACGCTGGATCTATGAAGAGGGTACAGACCAGCGGGGCCTTAATGAAATTATTGAATGGAACCGCAAGTCCCAACCATAAAGGGTGACATCTGGAGGGGTCACTCAATTTTCCATAGAATTTTCTATATGATTTATCCAGCCACACTGTCTGTTGTTTTGCGGGTCGGGATAGCGGGACATATAAGGATATGCCATGAAGCGACTGCAGGTAATGAATTCAAGCCAGTTATTCTGGATACGAGGACTTAATTGAGGGGCCCTAGGAACAGTTGAGGTCACATTTACTAGTGAACATGTTCCCTTTAGCGTAGAATAGCGCCGGGAAAAATGATGTGACCACTAGGACCTATTGTAGTGAGTCCACCAGTAGCAGTCCGATCTATGCTGAATATCGTCAGGATTGGCACGCATAATGTGGGTTGTAAACGTATTAACGAATTAAAACTAATGAGCCATCTATGCATTAAACATACACACGTTACCTGCTTAAGATGGCGGCCATAATTGCAGTGATATGAGGCACGCCTTATGCGCAAGCTGTGTAACGTAGTAAACACGTGAACAGATCCGGGATTACAAATCTAGTCAATCACCACGCCCAGAGACACGGAGGGTGAGCATAAGCCATACCAGAAGAGAGCACCGGTAAGGAGATAACGGGGGCGGGTGAGCTTGACCTGGACAGGGAAAGCGAGGCCACAACAACGGCCTCGCACCGACACCTCGGATCGGGTGGGTACCAGACAGTAGATACAAACACCGCGGCTGAAGCCAGGCGTATCCGAACTAAACGCGCAATGGGGGCAGCCCCCTGGTTTTTTTAAAACCAAAAAACCCCAGATACTGATAAATCATCGGAGAACATGCTGATTATGTAACTATAGACTAGACTAGGTGTGAACCTAAGTTTTACTACTAAAAAACTGAAAAATGGGGAACACGAGTTGTATACAGATTACCGTCTCGTGTTTTCTTTCACAGATACCGACCTCTTGGCGGTATGAGAGACCCGCCTAAAGAGTGAGGCGAACTCCCCAAAAACCATACATTCTACTACGGGGGCCGGTAGGCCAGAAAAAGAGGGGCCACCTGGTAAAGTATTGATGAAGTCATTAAGACACCGGAGCGACAACATGGGCTCCACAGTGGCTTTACTTTTTAATGTTCACAGAATCCAGATAAAGTGACACAAAGAGTGTATCGTGTGTGTGTTTGTGTCTGTGCTTTCACCCCATGCAGGTACAATATATGAAGAATCCTTAAGGTGCTATACATATGCTGACCCGAATGAAACCCTGAAGAAATCACCAACAAAGTAAGAATGGTGATGAAACATGTCGGTTTTTTGTTTTTATTAGAGTGAGCGAACAGCAAAGAATAAAGATATGAATGCCAGTTCAGTATAACTCTTTTTAATCGCATAAGGGTCATTCTAAACGTTGTTACACAGTTGTTTTTTTGTTGCACACTATTTCTATCCCCATTTTGTTTGGGTCGACAGGTGCTGATGATGAGAAGCGGGGACACAGGCGAGTACCAGTCTGTAATATTCCCCCCCCAGGTGTTGCTCCCGTGAGGCCCTGTCGACCCCCCACACCCCTTTTTTCACAGTTGGAGGGTGGAGCAACCTGTTGGAAACTACTGGGTCATTCACATGAACACGCACAAACACACTCTTAACATAACAAACAGCACAGCATGTATGATTATTAGCAGTGCAGCAGGCTCCAAGGGGACAATAGACCCTGGGTTGTCTTGCGACAGTAATGAAAATATATATCTAGGGATATTTAACCCATAGGATTATAGGGAAGGCCTTTGTTGTTGACACATAATCCAATAGCCCAGACAATGTTAGAGCTCTGCTGAGTGGTTTGAGGGAGGATATTGAAATCTAAATTATTTTCCAAATGTTTCTGTTGCTTGAGAAATACGGGTTTTTATGCCATTGCGGTTTATACAATAAAAAAAAGCACCGACACGTTTCATTTATACTATTAGTATTAGGAGACATTGGGGTATATTTACAAAGGAATAGCTCTACCAGAACGATACTTTTAGGGTTGTTCATGTGTTGCTATGTCCTTCTCCATATTTGCAAAGTGGCGTTAAGCCACGTCACTTAGCGTGAAAGAGGTGTGCAATGGGTGTTGCGGTGGTCATTCCTCCGCAACACCCATTGCATTCTGCAGCACACATAAACAGAGCAAAACGCCATAAATGATTGTTTATGTGCATGATGGTGTCGCTTCCCACACATAAACAATCATTAAATAATGACTATTTGCTCTTCTATTTGCACCGCATTCTGACTTACACATAGAAATAAACAATCACCATATAGAATGTTCATGTGCATGAAGGGACACCTTCCTGCACAAAACAATAATTCCCTGCAATGCAGGCTTCCTTGTCCTATGGTGCAAAGGGACCTGGGTTGGCACTATTCAGCGAATGTTAGCGCCAGCGCTAGGGAAAGCGCAGAGGTGCACCGCATTGTTGTAAGTAAGGCGCCTTCCTGCGTTTTGCAAATGTATGAGTATGCCGCTGCCAAATTTGGCGCAGCCCCGCGCTACGACATTTCATAGTAAGTATGGTCCATTTAGTTTTGTAAATAATAGGGTATTACCTTTAACAATGAATGAGCTCATTCATTTTGCAAAATTAAGAAATAATATTGGTTCTTGCAATGGTTCAAAGCACTGGGTATATATAAAATATCAGGGTAATTTTTTCTGTGCTAGAAAAATGTATTTTAGGAAATAATGAAGCCGCTTTTTTGTGCAAGCTATTATTTGATTCTTTTTTCTTTTTTACTGGAAGAATGTCCACCTAAAGAGCGATAAAACAGTGAATAAAATGAGGTAGTGTCACGCTCATGAGAAAAGAAAACTGATCATTGAAGAATACAGAGGTCTGCAACTGCATGGGCTTGAAGAGAGGAGAGAAAAATGTTGGACTTGGAAAGAAAATCCACAGCTCAATCGGATCAATGTGGGCTGTTTTTCACCAACAGTTCAATTTTCTCTTCCATTTCCAATTATTTTCCGTATCTGAGCTAGCAGGCTAAGCCTGTGCTGAGAACATCCATCTTGTGATCTGATACCACCTAATTTGTCACCGGTGGCTGAATCGCCACAACAGCAGTAAACTTTGGAGTGCCATATTTGCAAATATTTATATCCAGGCACAATCTGAGTACATAAAGAACTGGTACTTGCTGTTCATTTCTTATGCTCTAACAAAGACAATTTACACTAAGAGGTGGGCGTTCTAGAATGCCCTTTCTAAATATAATTCCTTCATTCAGTGCCTTTAGATTCACAGTACTTATCGAGCTCGACTACTGAGATAACTCTTTTTTTGACGGATGCTGTGCAATAAAGTCTCCATTATTTTATTTTAGGTATATAATTCGAAATCAACGTCAAGTTTTTTCATAGACTCTTAATGGTAGTTATGCAAACCTCGGTTGGAATGTCAAGCTTGAGGCATTAGCAAGGAATGCAGGAACCAACGCGTAAAGATTCCTGTCCTTTCCTCAGAACTCTGGCTCGAAATATTGATTTATTAATTCTACACGGTTTATCTAAGTAAGTGGTGCCTTTCGAAGTTTCAATTTTCTGAAACAGAGGATGGCAGCTTTCCAAAATAACCACACACTATTAACACAGTTTCAATGTTCATGTTCATTTATAAACTATAATGTGTATGTTTCTCCCCGCACATAAGCCATTTTAAAAACATTAAATTAAGCAGTGCAAAAGCATTTATAACATTCAAGTTATGTGCACAATGTAATTGCATTTGTGCCAAGCTTGGTGGGTCACTGGTTCACATGAAGAGGCCACTAGAATATTTGCTTTTGACATTTCTAATTTCCTCTTGGGAAGCACCTGAAATGTTATTATGACCACATGCATTTTAACTTGTTTCGACCCCTAGGTTCTATGGGAATGACTTGATTACATCTGAAAGCATTTTGAAAGCTCATTTTGTGTGGTTCTTTTGAAGCTCGGCATTCTCTTGTGTAGTTCATTTGTTGTAGCTAGTTGTTTTTCCAAAGGTACTGCTTAATATATTTTCAATGAAACTATGTTGGATTTATTGAAGCATTGCGCTTTTGTGACAACTGCATTGGGCTCCTCTGCCTCTGGGGGAGGGCATTATGGCAGCAGAATCCGCTTTAAAAATCATAAAATTGTAGAACCATCATATAGTCAGTGCACTAGAATTACATTAATTCTGTGGCTGTGGCATTGTTCGCATGAATATGAATTTGCCATATAGTACACCATGAATTGCTGAGTTCGCCGCAAACAGATTGTATACTCCTGAAAGGGATCAAAAGTCGCTAAGAAAAAGTGCAAAAATGATGTTCTACACAAGGTCAGACGCTCACTTTGCAAAGGAGAATGGATTGGCTGGTTTTGATTATTGCATTCAGGTGTTAAAAGGCTGCTAAAACGTTGCAGTGGCATTAATATTTGTTCAAATGATGAAATAATGCAATTATACATCTAACTTTGGAGTGCCATATCTGCAAATATTTATATCCAGACAAAATCTGAGTACATAAAGAACTGGTACACGCTGTTCATTTCTTACGCACTAACAAAGACAATTTACACTAAGAGGTGGGCGTTCTAGAATGCCCTTTCAAAATATAATTCCTTCATTTAGTGCCTTATGATTCAAAGAACTTTCAAGCTTGCCTACCGAGATAACTCTTTTTTGAAGGATGTTGTGCAATAAAGTCTCCATCATTTTATTTTAGATATCAATTTGAAATCAACGTCAAGTTTTTTTCATAGGCTCTTAATGGTAGTTATACAAACCTCGGCTGGACTGTACTGCTTGATGCATTAGCAAGGAATGCAGGAACCAACGCGTTCCTCATGTGTCTCATTATTCTGCATAATTTGTCTTTTTTCACACAATTGTATCAACCCTGCCACATATATGGTCCCCACTGTCACACAATACTAGTGGCCATGCCTATAGACCATTTTATGTGTCTAAACGCATTTGAAAACTCTAAATAAATAGTAACAGTGTCTTTAATTCCAAATTGCACACTGGAAGTTCCATGTCAGTACAGTGCACCTAAGATTTTCATCAAATAAAGGGACTGCTATATTGTGGATGCAGTTGCAGAGGTAAACATGCTTTTCGGTGTGCCTCCTAAAAGCAGCCCTCTGGGAGGGAGGATAAAGGGAGTCTCATGGACTCTCCAGACATCCTTTTGCTGGCAAGTGCAGTCACTCACTGCAACCACCTGCAAGGGAATCTCTCTCCCCTCCCCTCTCCCCTCCCCTCTTGACATGCTGCGTGCACTGTGAAACACAGAGCTGGTTTGAAGTAGCTGGTCCATATTTCACTTGAATGTGCTGCCCTAGAGGCAGCGCATTCTGCATATTAGGGTGCACTCTCCATGTGTGTGCCCAGCGCACCTTTTGGAAGGTGCACTGTGGAGCAAATAGAGATAGTGCACCATATATATAATATGGCCCCAGGTGTATTTCCTTTTCTTAGTAAGTTATTTATGAGCATTTCTTGCTGTCTTTGTTGAAAAGATAAATATTTTACAGAAGACAACCTGTTGATCCAATGTGTTTCTGAGACCATGTTAATGGCTTCCTCTGATCTTATTTGAAAGCTCTTGGGGTCAACTAAGGACAAAGAATAACAAAAGTGTCACTTCATATTTGGGCCTGTCAGGCCTAGAAAAAGGCTGTGGGTCTGAATCCCTGTGCATGCACACCAAGCTAATACATCAAATCCCAAACCCTGCAAACTATTCTCATCATCCCACATTGGTCAATAAAATGAAACCATACACGCTCATCCATCCAGCTCACAATGCACATCATTCATCCCAATTTGAACTCCCTTCCACTCACTGAAACGTAAAAAATAAAATCAATCTTCACAAAAAATTCCATTACCACTTGCAATCTCACCATGAGGTGGATGCCTTTTTCTTTACTGAGACTCTGCTGGTGCCTATGTCAATGTTTACTGTAGGTGCCTTAATCCCAGATGGTTTAACATCTTCCACTAATCCACCTATACAAAATGTGTGGCAACCTTGTAACCATACATGCTCACTACTACCACTTTCACACCACCTACATCACCCTGCTTCTCACCTGTAAATGCCTTCCACATGTTTCATATTCTTAACCAATTCCTCTAAAACGTTTACTCATATTCAGCTTGGCTTAAGTTAGGATTTTGTCTTAAGTTTAACCTAAATTTGTTTTCCTAATTTAAGACAAAATCCTAATTTAGGACAAAATCCTAATTTAAGACAAAATCCTAACTTAAGACAAAATCATAATTTAGGACAAAATCCTATTGTACGACAAAGTCCTAACTTAAGACAAAATTCTTATTTAAGATTAGTAAATGCCTTCTGTGAATACCAAAAGTGGTAAGTTTAGGATTTTGTTGTAAATTATTTCTGTGAATCTGCCCCAACATCATTAACATTTCTAAGGAGAGATTGGAAGAGGTGTGGCGCAGCGGCCAGGGTGACTGACTCAGGACCACAGGGTTTACGGTTCGAACCCCGGCTCCGGTGGCAGGTTAGCCCAGCACCATGTGACTCTGGGCAATAGCTTGCTTAATCTTCCCGACGACCCCTTGCGCCGGGACACCTCCATCGGAGGTAGCTGTGGGCTTTACAAATGCTGGCATTTACATTTCACCTACACCTGCACCTGCACCTCATGGCCAGCTGCCTGTCTGGGATGATGCTCTGGACGAGAATGGTAGACTGCCAAACATTGACCAAGAAATATTACAGCACATTCTGGACTTCTTTGGAACATCATCTATGGTTCCTGGAAGAACCAACAGTATTCGTGGGTCTCCAGAGGATCCACCTGTCAGCCAACAATTACCACCTGCCAGGCCACCCAAGCCCTTGACTCCTTGTACCCCCAAGAAGAATTGCAACATTGTGTTGAAGGAGTCCAGCGGGAAATGGTAGATTTGGAGAGGGTGGGGATGGAGGATGTGGAGGGCACCCTAGAGGCAGTCTGTACGTGCCTCAGTCCCAATAACAACACCTTGGTCATTATAGGAGGCACCTACCCTTTGCTCTGTGGACTTGAACAGTCCCTGGCTGATATTGCTGATGTCATTAGGCAGAGGCATGAACAACTGCCCTGCCAAAGTGGCACCAACAAAGTTGCCAACCAGCTGGGGGTAATCTGCAACATCCTGGAGTCTATTGAGCGGAAGCAGGACACATACATCGCAACTATGGTTGCCTGCCACCACAACATGACTGCTGTTTTGGCAAGCCAGCAGGCCCTTCTCGGTGCATTGCTGATTCACGTGTCGGCACAGAGAAATGCTGCTGCAGACAGGGGCTGCACATCATCAGACCCTGATGTGTGCATGGCTCTGTTTCCTATGGCACCTATAACACCCTCTCACATGAAGCACCACACACATCATAGGATGAAGATGTGGACTTCAGCTCTTTCTAACATAACTCTGCCCAGTAGCATTTCTCTGTGTCAAATTGACAGTTTCTCCTTTGCCCAATGCTGATGACCATGCCAGTGTACTACCCAACTGGTACTGTCCTCACCGCAATTTGCTGTGCCACCTGTAGAACTCACTCATTTGTGTATTTGTGGCCTATCCTCCCAATCAGCTATTTGTTCCTCCTTTTCCCTACTGAAACACTCCTCCCCTCCACATATCTAATGCAGCGTATCCTCCATGCACTCTGCCTGGGGATCCAACAGCACAAAAAACGTTCTTTTTCTGTAAGAACTGTGCCTGTCATCCTAAACAATTGTGCACACTTAAATAAATGCACTGAAAAATATTTGGTGAACCCTATGTGTACCAAGGCTCGCAAGTAGTTACTCATGGTCACAGGCTTAAAGTGTAACAAGTAACATACTGTCAATGTTAATGGTGAATGAAGTCACAGCACTGGTGATGAGTACATCCATGGATACTAGCCTGCAAACAAGACTGCTGTAACTAGAAGTGTATGCAAGGGGGATTGTGTAAGAAGCAGGCATCATGTATGAGGCAAACGTTCCAGGAATACTCATAATTGTTGGACATTATCATCCATACAGCACATGTAGCCCTACTCCCATACACACTTCAACCATTTGGGAAGCCCTGATTAGGCCAGTGTGTCTATAATCAGCAAGAGTGACACATATTACAATAATGTGTGAGGATACATTTAGTAAATCCATTGCAAAGTTGAGTGGACCATTTCCGTAGATGTTCCACCTACTAACATATGTAAAGAAACACAGCATGGAAATCCCACTACATGTGTCTAACACCTCCTAACTAGATATGTCAACTTGTACCCAGTTAATCCCATAGCATTTGTGAAAGTAGACAACCTTCTGTATTTGTACCTAAATCTAACTTATGAATCCTAAACCTACCTGCACTAACTTATGTTTCTCATCCTAACTACAACACCAATAACCTAACCTAACCTATGTAACAAACAACAACCTTATCTATCTAGCCTCATCTTTCTCTATTCTAAACATATACCACAATAGACATTTAAATCATCAACCTCCACCCTCTTAACACACATTTGCACATATAATAACTACAAGAACTGCTCTTATACGCAAACTAACTATACATTAAAGTCTAAACTGATATATATTTTACTGAACTTTGTTGGAAATGTTTTGAACTTTGCTCTCATTTTTATTTTTTATACATATACTAAACATTAACCCCCACTTAGGAAACAACCCACCCATATCCCCACCTAACAAAATAAAAGCTATAAAATCTTTAAAAACTAATAACAATCTATGATATTAAACTAACCCTGTGCTAAATTCTAAACAAAGTTACGCTACAGTATCTATATCCTTTTTCATGCACCGTCCGATGTCACGGTGGGCATGTGCGGAGGATGGCCTCCAACCGTCCAAACTGCGCAGGCGTAATTTTTTTCCGCACTGCGGCGGAATGGCCGCCACTGCGAAGCGGTTAAAAAATTATCATGAAAAAGCAAAGGGGGAATGACAGGATTTAACAGAGTGGATCAAATTTGATCAACCATTCAGTCCACCACCTGCTGCAACCTGTTAATTAATTAATTAACTGTGGGTTTCTAAAGCGCTAGAATCGACTCCCAAAGGAGTATCTCTGCGCTGTAGACCGCTGGGGAACCCGTCCTGGCTTTCCCTGTGAGATGGTCCTTACTGGGTTGCCAAGTGTGATCCCTGTTTAGAGTAGGCACCGAGGCGAGAATTATCGAGTCCGCTGACCCTGGTCCTCGACCCTGCCGCGTCAGGAATAGAACCCTGGTCCCGGGCCGTCCTCTGCTTCCGGGTCTGACGCCTCTAACCAGTGAGCCACACCACACCACACCACTAATACTGCACAAGATAATGTCCAGCTGCTGCTCAACACCTTCAATACATCTTTTGAGTTCAGCCAGGTAATTCAGTACCAGTGGATTAGTGCAGATGGCTAGCAAGTGGCTGCTGGTTGTGCATGCGGTGCAATAGGGATTTGTCCTGTGGAAGTTTCCGAAATGTATCCATCTCCCCCACCATGGTGCATATTGGCTACCTGGCTTGGTCCTGCCTTGGATGCTCTCTGCTGGGCCATTTGTCGGCTGACTTTCGATCCACATATCGTTGACCGATCCTGCGGTATGCCTGGGCATCATGCCTGAGGTGGAGGTAACAGTCTTTCCTGATCCCATGAGCCTTGCCCTGGTCTAGCATCATGTTGTGTGTTGTGGATGATGGAAATATTTATCAGACATATCTGACGCTGAACAGATTTCATTCAACAATATCCTTTAGTAAACAAAAACCTCACATGTGGCATGTTCAGAACATAAAATGGCAGGTGGCTTTCTGAAAATGACAATCAGTCTTCTGAAATCCATACTCTTCCAAAAGTAATGAGGCAAAGGTACATGATAGCACGTTTACAAAATGGCAGCCTATGCACAAATATACCTGTACAACTAATTGTACTGAGACCGAGTAGTATATGTGGCATGGCACATATCGTCACACAAGGTACTTCATGTGGTGGCTCAAGCAGCATGCAGTAGGGTTGAAACATAGATGGAGGGTGTCAGCTATCCACCCTTCACGTTGGCCTGTTGCACACTTCAACAATTATGACACGTGGGAATATATGGAACCATACAACAGGCTCCAAGTACTGTAATTCCCCTTAAAAACTTGTGGCCCTATAAATCCCTTAGTGACTGCTCCCATAAGTCAGGGTTGATTGTGAGTGCAGTGCACATCACCTCAACCCACTGCCATGTGATGAGTGTGTGCATGAATGCTGTAGTTCCCACGTGTATGAGTATCCTGAGTTTCCTACAGATGATCGAGGCAGACATTTGTCATTATGACACAGTATGGGGAACTGCACCAGTATTTTGACTGTGTAATGCTCTGTATGCTGACAACAGACCATACACATATATGCACTGGAACACATTGTCCTCTCACTTACCACATCCTTCAAATAGTATGATCACATTTTGCTCAGTGGTCATTGGGTAGAGGAGGACATGAGTCATGCCTTTGACAGAATTACCCTTTGTGGATTGGTGACATATGCCATATCTAGTCATACCTAACCATTCTGCACTGATGAATGAATCCTCACTTCCTGCGTTGCCCTGGGTCATATTTTGTGCATGCATGTCCATGAGCACAACCACAGTAGCAACATACAACACACAAGCAGATTGCGTTTGAGCCGTCTAAACGCAGGTTCACATAGTTGTCCTATCATACACAACCAAGCGCACCAAGTAATGTTGGACATTCATGCTCCACCTCTGCGCGCTCCTGCCCTGCCCCAATGACCACCTCTCCACTACCAAACTCACTACTCAGTACAACTCGAACCTGGAGACTATGCTGGACCAACTCGCTCTCCGAAAGTTGAAAAGAGGCAGAGCCATTCCGTCCAGGTCTTAGTTCAACACGGACTCTAATGCTGAAAGGAAAAACCTAAGAGCCATAGAAAGAAGCTGGAGGAAGAACCCAACCTCCTCTCTCCACGAACAACTCAAAACAGCCCGCAGGGAATACAACAATCACATCAAAACAAGAAATCCGCATTTTTTTGCTCTGCGCTGGATAGCGCAAAAATAGACCCAGAGAGCTCTACAGCATCATTAGGCAACAAACCTCCAAGCCGGTGGCCTCCTCAGATCAGGCATCCAACGAACTTTGTGACCACTTCGCCAACTTCTTTAATGACAAGATAACTAAGATCGAACTCTCTCTGGACACCATTAACACTCGACCCACCAAGAGCACCATGCCCGGGGAGGTCGTTGTCGCTCCTTGCTCTGCCTCCAATTCTTGGCTAAGTTTCCGCCCCATCCAAGAACATGGGCTAATCACACTGATCTCCACTTCCAAACTTTCTTCCCATGTCCTTGACCTCATTCCACCCCTACTAACCAAAAAACTGAAGCACTCTCTAGCACGGTTTTGGTGTACAATAATAAACAGCTCCATGAAAAATGAAGTCGTTCCAACCTGCCTTAAAGTAGGCCAAGTCACACCCCTGTTGAAAAAACCTGGCCTTGACACGACGGATTTGAATAACTTTAGACCTGTATCTAACCTTCCCCTTCTATCCAAATTCTAGAGAAATGAGTACTCCAACAGCTTACCCAACACCTGGATAACATCAATTTCTTGGACTCCCACCAATCTGGCTTCAGAAAAGGCTGCAGCACTGAAACCACGATCCTCAACATCATAGACGATATCCACCACTCACTAGACTCTGATCAATGCTGCCTCCTCATTCTCCTCGACCTATCGGCAGCATTTGACACAGTAGACCACAGACTCCTCATTAGGGCTCTCCAAGAAAGACCTGTTCTTGGTGAAGAGGTCCTCCAATGGTTTTCCTCATTCATACACAATCGCACTCAAAAAAAAAAAAAAAAAAACTTTGCTTCTGACTTTCACCCTATCAACAAAGCAGTCCCTCAAAGCTCAGTGCTCTCCCCACAACTCTTTAACATCTACATGGAACCCCTCACCAAACTACTCAGAGCAGCCAACATCCGCTTCCATTTTCATGCAGACAATGCTCAGATATATCTGGAAAACTCCTCCCTTGGTGACATTCAAAGACTCGATGACATACTGAATGATGTCCAACACTGACTGTCTTCGAATCATCTTAAACTAAACCCCGACAAAACCGAGATTCTTCTCATCTCAAACAAAGAGGAGAACCCTCAAATTGCGGAATGGCTAAAAGCCATAGATGTGCTCAATGGGAATCTCACCCTAGCTGACTCTGTCAAATCACTTGGTATCCCACTAGACTGGGAACTAAACATGACCAGCCACATCAAGAATTTGGCTAGGAGCGCCTTCATTAACCTCAAACTTTTTAACAAAATAAAACCCTTCATTCCGCCTAGTGATCTCAAACAGGCCACTCAAACACTGGTACTGTCAAGGCTAGACTATGGGAATGCAGTCCTCTCAGGAATTGCAAAGTCACACCTAGCTCACTTCAAAACAACTCTGAATGTGGCAGCCAGAATGGTCACCGGAATCAGGACATTTGACCACATCTCTCCTGCTGTCAGTTAAGTGGTTCCCAGTTGAAATGAGGATCAGCTTCAGAGTAGCTTTCCTCACTCATAAAGCCCTACATACCGGCAAACCCGAGTACCTGGCGGCCAAACTAAAAAAATCCGGTCAGGCCAGGAACCTCAGTAGCTCTAACTCCCTCCTTCTCATCCCGCCGAAACCTCAAAAAATAAAAACTTCGACTCGTTCCTTCGCCGGAACCCCCTCTAAAATCTGGAACTCCATTCCCCCACATCAGAACCATCCCCTCCTTTGTAAAATTCAGAAGCCAACTCAATATCCTGTTCCTCAATCGTGCCCCAGGCAGTCGATAGGAGCCCCCAGAGTGGGGTAACAGACTCTTAATTTCCGCTCCATCACCCTGTCAGTGAGACTAAGAAACAGATGTTTTCTCGACTACGAAGCTGACCCCTCAACATCGACATGTATTTTGTCACCTTCTCTTGTCTAGTTTGTTTTCTTCGCAATGTATCCTCTGTAAAGCGCTCCCATACCCTCAGGTCAGGGTAGTGCTATAAAACTATTAAATAATAAATAATATTTCGCTGAGATGCAGATATATGTGGGCTGCTCTGTTACCCATGATGCAGGATGACAGTTGACACATATCCAGATACATATGTTTGCAAAAACATCTATTCCAGGGGCAATCACAAACAATTATCACGTAGCACAAAAAACATTTAGATGACACTCACTAGTAGTATTGGGATTCTGGAATGTTGCTACCTCTCTGAATGTGTATGGAACAGGTCCACCTACAACACAAAAACAAAGAACAATGTCCTGTGAAAGTTTTCTCTGTATTTCAATTTCAATTTATTTATTATTATGTTTTGGCACTCCAAAGAGGGCCACATAAAACAAAATACAACAAATACAGATACACATATCTCTAGATAAAAATAACGATTACAACATTTTCCGCTAAACAAGTAAAACAGCGTAACAGACCTCCATATTTCATCAATAAATAGCTAAAAAACATTTTAAAAAGTTAAAAATATTGAAGCAAAACATTTCATTTGGAGGAGTATATAAGGCCTGTAAAAAAGAATGCACATTAAGGATACCCAATTGTAAGCATATTGGTTTTAACCACTTCGACCGAAGTGGACGCAATGCATAACATGTAAACAGTATATGGGAACGATCCTGAACAGATGTTTTACAAAAGTTACATGTGGGAGAAGACCCATTCCATTTTGCCAAAAGAATGTTCAGGGGTAACAAGTCCTGCCTTAGAAGGAACCAAAACCTACGAACACCATGGGGTAAATTCCAGGCGACATAGGGTTGGGCAAGCTTCATAGAATATGAGTTGGTAAGGAGAACACCTCCCCTCTTTGCTTGCATAGACTTCTTGTCCAACATAAAACATAAATCCCATAACGCCTGTTTCAAACTGGATTTTAACTGGGTAGGTGAGATAGTAAAAAGAGTACTCTCATCCAATTCAAGAAGTGCCACAGCCTTTCTGAAGTTCTTGACAATTTGAGAGTACTCTTTTAAATTACCCAACAATTCCCTCTTAAGAAGGAATCTCAAAGACCCCATTTCTCCTTTAGCTAGGCAAGCAACCCATCGAACTAAAGCAGATAGGCCCTGCGCCCAACTGCTACGGAGACCGAATTCCAGTCTGCAGGCGGCCACAGTACAAGCCGGATTAAGGGATGTTATAGACCGTATTAATTGTCCTTCTACCGTCTGCAAAAAGCCCCAATTCTTTATATCAACCAGTTCCATTCCGTACAAGAGAGTTGAAGGAATTTTTGCCCTAAAAACCTCCAGTAGACAAGCAAAATGTCTTCTCCCTGTGGCGGAGTAGAGGGCACCCAGACTTTTGCCTTGGGATCTGGCTTTACGGGAATTATTGTCATTATGAGGCTTCTCACTCAAGTTGGCGGAAATTATTTTTCCTAAAAAGGTATATGACTTAACCACCTCCAGCTTCTGACCACCTACTGCCCAACCAAAATTCTCAGATTTAGATTTTTTCTTCCCTGTAATGCACATGATCTTACTTTTTGAGGCGTTTATCCTCATGTAGTGGTACTCTGCAAACAGATGTAAAGCCTGCAGACGATTGGCCAATCCCTTAGGAGTTAAATCTAGGATGAGAATATCGTCTGCATATAGTAAGCAGGAAATGGAAGATCCCCCCACTACAGGTGCTATGCCAACACAAGATGAAAGGGTAGCAGGTAGATCAGCAATATACAGGGAGAACAGTAGAGGGGCAAGAAGACAACCTTGTTTTAATCCATTAATGGAGGGGATAACCCGCGATGGACCCCTTTCTCCTCCCGGTAGAACTCGGCACCAGGTATCCGTATGTAGAGATCGCACCAGATCTATTAGGAGGGGGGGCATGCCTAAATCAATCAACTTTCTCCACAGCAAGGGACGGTCAACTTTGTCGAATGCTGTGGAGAAATCAATAAAAGCCGCATACACTCCTCCCCCCCGAACTCTTATATATTTGTCCGTAATAACCTGAAGGGCTGTAAGGTTATCCAATGTACCATGTCCCTTACGAAAGCCAGTTTGTTCAAGGGGTAATATCTGATTCACATCAACCCAATCCGTAATTAAAGAAAGGAGACATTTGGCAAAAACTTTTCCAATGGCATCAAGGAGGGCTATCTGGCGATAATTCATTGGCTTGTCCTTATCGCCCTTTTTAAATAGAGGGACCAATATGCTCCCCTTCCAAGAAGAGGGTACAGTTTTGCTAATGAAGCACGATCTAAATAAGGGAAAAAGAATCTTACTCCATGAGATGGGATCCTGCTTCAATACTGAAATGGGACGTTCATCAGGCCCCATTGCTCCGGAGGAGCGCATATCCTTAATGGCCAATTCAATGGTTTTCTCCGAAGGGGAGTCAATAGGTACCTCATCTTCTTTAATAGTCTCCTTACATTCTACCATTGCGATATTCCCAGCATATAAATTGGAAATGTATATGACCCATGCCAATTCAGCAATGGGAATGGGGAGGGAGCTAACTCTTGCTCCACAACCCTCACCAATAAGAGACCAGAATTGTCTAACTTTGCCATGAACAGCGGCCTCCCGAAGACTTATCCAAAGTGAGTCTTCTTTTTCTTTTCTAAGTTTCTTCCTAATTCTGCTTCTCCTTCTTTTTAGCAAATATATTTTCTTATTTGTTTCAATAGTTCTACACAAAAATTGCTCCCGCACTAATTTATTTATTTCCTTATTTAAAAGGGTAATTAATCTAGGAACGTAGATCTTTTTTACAGAGGAACTAGACCTTTTAGCAACAGAGATAACCTCCTTCATAAAATTCTCAAAATGAATTATTTCGGAACCCTGCCAAACATTCAGTTCTAATATTGTTTTGCCAAGTATACCCTCCAGGCCCTTCTTAGCTTTAAAATTCCAGAAGCATCTACCAGAATCCTTATGAAAGTTAACTATATCACTATTCACTGAAAAAACCATAGGTTATAGACCATATATAGTTAGGAATTAGCATTTAGAAAACCTTATTTTACTCACACAAAACCATTGAAATTCCATATATAGTTAGTTGCACTAACTATATATCGCGCACCCGCAATCCACTGCTGATGATGTCACATATTACATCATTCATGACATGGTCAGTGACATCACTGATGACATCACTGATGACATCATCTAGTGTCTGTGTGTTTTTGTAAAGTTTAAATACGTTTTACATATTGAAGAATGACTGGATGGATGGAAGACTGAGTGTGTGTGTGGCTGGCTGGGAGGTGTGTGACGCTGTGCATATCAATGTGTACTTGTATCAGTGATTGTATAAGAGAGTAAGTATGTGTTAGTATATGTGTGAAAAGTATGGTGTTCTGTGTTTAACTATAGATGAGGAAATCGAAGTGTGATTGATTCTTCACAGGACTGACTAGGTGTATGAGTGCATATGATAGTGTTCTAATAATAACTGACTGTATGTATGAGTAATTGTATGGGTGAATGAGTGAATGTGTGTGTAGACGTACGAATCAGTGAGTGCGTATGTAGTAACTGGTATTGGTGTGTCATTATGTCATCAGTGATGTCATTTGAGATGTCATCAGTGATGTCATTTCAGATGTCATTAGTGATGTCATCAGTGATGTCACTGAAGTATGGTGTTCTGTGTTTAACTGTATAGATGAAGAAATGGAAGTGTGATTGATTCTTTACAGGACTGACTTGGAGTGTGAGTAACTCCATGGATGAGTGGCAGTGTGTGACTGTCTGCATAGGTGTATGAGTGCATATGATAGTGTTGTAATAATGAGTGACTGTATGTATGAGTGATTGTATGGGTGAATGAGTGAATGTGTGTGTAGACGTAGGAATCAGTGAGTGCGTATGTAGTAACTGGTATTGGTGTGTCATGATGTCATCAGTGATGTCATTTGAGATGTCATCAGTGATGTCATCAGTGATGTCATTTGAGATGTCATCAGTGATGTCATCAGTGATGTCACTGACCATGTCATGAATGATGTAATATGTGACATCATCAGCAGTGGATTGCGGGTGCGCGATATATAGTTAGTGCAACTAACTATATATGGAATTTCAATGGTTTTGTGTGAGTAAAATAAGGTTTTCTAAATGCTAATTCCTAACTATATATGGTCTATAACCTATGGTTTTTTCAGTGAATTTTCAAGGTTTTGTAAATGCTAATTCCTAACTATATATGGTCTATAACCTATGGTTTTTTCAGTGAATTTCATTGGTTTTTTAACAGCTAATATCTGTAGCTGTAAAATGTATTCTTCTTTAAATCCAAAAATATATTTTATATGTTTATTAATAATTTTTTTTTAAAATATTTTTTTTTCTTCGTTCCCGCTTCGCGAATCGGGAAGCTTCCCGTTAGCTGACCTTGATGCCGCGAAATAGACCGCGAGCCGGTAAACGTTTCTTTACCGCAACTGCCGCGTTAGAAAACAACATCGTGACGCCTCCCGTCCGCATGATGTTTCGCGTTGTCGCGTGATACGTCATATGACGTGCTACGTTAGCGAACTGGTACGCTTACCGAGTCGCAAAGCACAGGTTTCTGGAAGCAAACCGGGAGGCCCTGCAAAGCGCTTAACGTAAACACAGCAGGTCATGTGACTTGGTAATAACACTTTTCATTGGTTCATTTCACTTTTCGTTTCCTAATGATGTAAGACTAGGTCATATAATCTAAAATGAACACTTTTCATTGGTTGAGAACTATTGTTTTTCACAAATGATGAAAATCCCTCCTTCTTTCCTCACTCTGACTTTCATCATTGTGAGAGAAAGACCCTTTGTTACCAGTGAGCAATGGCTTCTTTAGTAGCTTCAGCTGGTGCTTCCCCACCACCTCCACCACATCCAAGGAAGAGTGGACCACCTGCTCAAGTTATAATTCAGCAAGAAGAGGAAGAAGAGGAACAGGACGACGAGCATGAAGAGAGGCACTTTTTGCCTGAGGAGCCCAGGACGTCGCACCGGAAAGAAAACTTCATTTGGCAATTTTTTAAAATTCCCAAAGGTCAGAAAAAAGTAAATGCAAGATACGTAACTTGCCTTATATGTCAAGATAGACTGTCCAGAGGGACCGACAAAAAATACAGTTTCGAAAACTACACAATGCATCGCCATATGACTAGGTGGCATCCTAACAACTACAGTGCTGCACAGTTTCGTAACGACCTAGATAATCTCCCTATTATGGCCAGAAGATCTGTTGTACCGGAAGTAACGGGACCAGAGGGCAGGGAGATGGTGCCAAATATACAAACGAGATTTCATGAAGTAAAACAAGTCTGCGTATATTGCAGTGGATTCATTTGCTACGGAGAAAGAAGCATCACTCTGATCAACAGAGCTATTGACTATCATATGCAAGTTTGTACGAAACGCCCCAAATAATAAATACTTTTTTTTTGTTTTGTTGCTCCTGTTGAGCCCTTTACAATGAATCGTGTTCATTGCCCCCTCCAAGAAAAACCCCAAAAAATATAAAACTGTTCAGAAAAATTCAAAAAAAGTAAAAAAATGTTCAGAAAAATAATAAAAAAAATATAAAACAACAAAAACAATAAAAAAAAAAGTTCTTTTCAGAACTACCTCCCCGTTATTAAAAAATTGGTACAATATTTGGAACTGTGCCAACCTCTATTTCTCGTAGTTCGCTTCCCAGTTCGCTCGCCGGTACGCGAACCGGAAGTGAACCAAATTTTTTTTTTTTAAAAAAAGAACAGTAAGTATAAGGGAAGGAAACAGACACTTATGTTAAAAGAAAGACAGCTATAGGGGAGTAAACTAGAGATACTATTACCCGTAATCCACTGCTGATGATGTCACATATTACATCATTCATGACATGCTCAGTGACATCATCAGCAGAGGATTGCGGGTTTTTTGGCAACGTGCCTTATCCACGGTTTAATAACGCTGCCTTTTGCTTTATATACGTTTTCAAATTGTATGAAATATATACCAATAGGTCGTTATGAACCTTTAGGTAGTGCTTTTCTTCATGAGGTCTGGTCGCTTCCATACACATACAGATGTTTCAAAGATGATCAAGAAGTTTATCTGAATGGAGAGGAATGCACTGAGACGCCAGATCATTCACTAATGTGTAGGCACATACAGTTACAAGGTTCATGCAACAAACACCGACCAAATATGGCTTGCGTGTTGCAAGGCACGCCAGTTCCTGCTATCATCCCCACGTTCAAGTTGTTGGAAAATGGTAGTTATTTGATGCTCAAAAATGAAGATTGTTCTGGGTTAATTAAAAGTATTCCTTTTATCGTAACAGTAAGTGAACGGGTTATTTGCTGCAGAAATGTTCTATTTCCTCCCACACATGAACATAGGGAGTTTTCAATCTGGCCACAAATACCAACCTTGGGAGCAGATTTCAACGCCATGGCAAGAATAAGAGCTCTTTTGTCTCAGAGAGAGGTGGCCTTGAGTTCGGCCCGTGAAACTTTCGTGCTTCACATAGCGAACACCCGTACAGAGGTGCAGACCCTTTTCAATACTGATTCGCCTTTCCATTTCAGCAAGATGGTTCGGACTATCTTTAACGCGTCCTCCACAAAGGCCCTGGCGCACTTTTTTAAAGTTGTTACCAGTGGTCTCGTGACTTCATTTGAGAAAATCTTTGGAGTCATCCCTGCTTTCTTTCATTCTATTTTTTCCACTGTGCTTCGTGGATCCCCATTTTTACTTGCATTACCAGCGGACGCTCTTGTGCTTTTTTACATTTTTAAATATGGATGTCCCTCCTGTGCAAGCTCCCGCCCTGCAGCTGCTGACACTGTTCCGCAATCGCATGCTAGAATATTATGGCACAATGCCGTTGGCGATATTAAGCACGGCATATGGATTATCTTTTCGATTCTCCTACTTCACCTGTGTCCAGCCTGTATTTCACTGCCTGACCTGTGATTTCGATTGGGCCATTGATTTGTGTCTCTGCGGACCGGTTTCTCCTGACGTCGACTTTAATCAGCTGATGACTCCTATCATTACTCACGAGTTGGTTTGTCCTGGCGAAAGGATTATGGCTGTGGCATTGATGCATGGACTAATTGGTCCCTGGAATTTACTGGCGGCAACACAGTCTTTCTTGGAACAGAGCTTTCTTGAAAACCCACCGAGCTGTCCTCTGATGGTGATAGAGGATCCGGTGCTGGGAGAGCACGTATGTTCTTTTCCGCTTTTAAATTGGATGGCTGAACTCTTTTCGGATGAAGACGGTGACTTCCTATTGGAGGCTGTTGCAGCTTATTTTGCATACACAGGTATGTCATAGACCTTTTTCATGTTTGATATGCTGAGTACTAGCATTTCATTGACAATTCATTGACTTATTTGTCAAGTTTTTATTATTTAGCTTGCCTATTGGCTTAAGACTCGATAAAGTACTTGGCTGTTTTATTTTTCTTTAGCATTAAATTTTCCTAGTTTTTAATGTTTTACCTTGCGGACCGTCCACATATAAAGTTGCAATCTGCTCTCATGAGATGGCACTTCTATTATCTTATTCAGTTCGTTTCCGGATCATGGGGAGGTGTCATCTAGGTCCTGGATATCTTTACACCGTGTTAAGTTAGCATGGGCTCATTACCGGTTTAAACGCCATTTTTCCTTTTTTGCAACTTCTGCACACGACACTTAGTTGTTGCTTTAGCTTTCAACCTAGTAGTTCATCGTGGTTTACATGAGAATAATATGTTATTGCTCTACTATCTGCTTTGCTTGTTAAACTATATCTGTACAGCGAGTGCTGAAGTTTCAAGAACAACACGATACAGAATTGTTATGAGGTCTGATCTCCACGACTTCATACTCATAACATAAGTGCAGCTTCTGCCAATTCTGGGCATGTGGCGGGTTTTATATTGCTTTGCCGAACACACATACACAACAGTTGATGCGGTTCACATGAAGAGAGAGCTGGTGTATGCTGATGTGATTCCTTCAAATCTAAGACACTAAAGTATGGGCACGCCCTAAACCAACACAAACAGACCTTCTTAGCAAATAATATAATATGTGTATTAGGGAGGGTGAGATATAAGCAGCCGCGGGCCGTGGAGGGAGTTACGGTGGGGCAGGGAGGCGGGGAGGGGGAGGGGCAGGGTGGAGCACTCTCCACCCTGCCCCTCCCCCTCCCCGCCTCCCTGCCCCACCGTAACTCCCTCCACGGCCCGTGGCTGCTTATAAGTGTTGCTAACTCTTATTCATTTACAGCATGTTAACATACTGTCACCATTCGCTTTTTATGTACTAGTAACTATGCTGGTAATTTTGCTACTGATAATATGTGTACTTTTATTATCTAAGATACTACGCCTGAGAAGACGGCATTAGTAAATAAACATTTCAAATACACATGTGTTCTTCTTAACTCCATGTTCTGGTTTCTAAGAAATATATAACGACCGACTGTTCATGAGTTCCACGTATCCTGAGGTACTATAAGTTCATATTCTGGATTGTCTAAACATTGAGAGTTTGTTATATCCAATGTGACACTGTACCTAGCTTGCTAAGGGGTTTTTGATTACTAAGGTGAGTTTTGGGGCACCCTAATTCGCCGAGGTTCCAATCCTCTGTCCACAGTTCTGTGTGAGAACAGAAACCCTGCGACAGGGGCACCCCCGACCCTTGCTGGAGCTTCATCACACTTGCGATACAACTCCAGCAATGCGCCACCTTTACGGCACAGATACATCACGCATCTGTGCTGTTTTTGCCCCATGATGCGCCGCATTGTAAATGCAGCACACCATAGGTGACGGAACAGCGACACAGAATGACTAACACATCCCTGGTGATGCGCCAGTCATCATAAATCTATCCCTATGCTTCTTATCTTGTTAGAGATGAACCGCCATATGTATCATCATAGTTTTTTGCATTTCCTAAATAGCGAACTTTAAGGAATAAATAGCGATTCTTTACCATTCCTAGTTTGCGATGAGCTATTTGCTAATTACAAATTACCCATTCATTTCCTTCATTTCCATAGGGCGGTTGGACTCACTTTTAGCTCGAACGGCTGAATGGATTTCCACGAAACTTGGCAAAATTGTAGGGACTGGTAGCCCGATGTGCCTTTGCTATGTCTCAAGATATATGCTCCAGTGGTTTTTACGAAAATTAACTTTGAAAATTATATATTGGGCTACATTGGCCTATATATATGTTGGAGCCCAAATGTAGCCCAATGTAGCCCAATGAAGCCCAATGAAGCCCAATGTAGCCCAATGTAGCCCAAAGATGGCCGCCAGAGACAAAAAAAACAAATGTAGCCCAAATATCAGCCAGATGTAGCCCAACTATAGCCCAGTGACAGAATGACCAATCAGCTTCGCAAACCTCCGTTACGCGAAGCGGAGCGCTGTTACAGATATATATCTTTTTTTGAATGTTAATTTCTCAAAATCCACTGGATCACATATATTGAGACCTAGCAAAGGCACATCGGGCTACCAGTCCCTAATATTTTACCAAGTTTCGTGCAAATCCATTCAGCCGTTCGATTATTATTATTATTATTTTTTTTTGCCCCGCGGGGCCCTTTTAAAACCTCCACATCAAACCTAGGGGGTCAGCGAGGATCTACTATGCCCCCTTATGGTCATTTGCCCCTTCGCTTTGGCCTCCTCTTGTCTCTCGATCCTACCAAGAGACAAGATGGCGGCCGCTACGGACTGTTTGGAATGTTTACAGACGCCGGAGAACCAATCAGCTTCGCTTCACAAAGCTCCGTTGCGCGAAAAGTACGCGAACTGGAGCGCTGCCCGGTCCGCTGTTACAGATATATATCTTTTTTTGAACGTTAATTTCTCAAAATCCACTGAAGCACATATATTGAGACCTACAAAAGGCACATCGGGCTACCAGTCCCTACAATTTTGCCAAGTTTCGTGCAAATCCATTCAGCCGTTCGGGCTAAAAGTGAGGCCAACCGCCCTATGGAAAACTCAATGTTAAAAACACGTTTGGGACCCCCCTTTTTTCTCGGCCCCCCCTTGACGAACCCCCCCCCAATTTTCAAGGGCTGCTCAGAAACAAAATGTGCCATTTTCCTGAAAATTTCAGCCAATTCCGTCCACAAACGCCAAAGTTATTAGACATAGAATTTTCAAAAATCCCATAGGGAAAAAATCCTAACTATATATACCTACTGGCGACCGCCAGTAGGTAATTAAAGGACCATGAATCGGATTTAGGAGGTTGAAATGAGAGGCTTATAGTAATCACATTGTGTTCACTAAATGGTGTCGACGAGACCACCAAATCCTTCATTAGAGAGAAAGTACAATAATCAGTGATTACATAGTCCAAAATTGACTCATTTTGAAAAGATCTATGTGTATATTTTGCAGGGACATCAGAGGGAAGCCTACCATTCACTATTAAACCCTCCGCCGCTGAGAGTTCTTCTAGCAACAGTTTCCCTCTCTTATTAGTTTTAATTTTATTAGGGAAGAGGGATTGGGGAATAAAGTGGGCTTCTTCTTTAAATTTGTTTCTAAATAGCTCTAAGCTAGAATTAGAGACTTCGCAATTAAAGTCACCTACTAACAAAACATATGGGGGAGATTCTACTTCTTTAATCTGTTTGATATATGAAAACATTTGCTTCAATAAAACATTAAAACATTCATCCGGGGGGATGTAGGCGTTTATTGTTACCAGGGAATTGTAATTTCCCTTGCAGGTTAAGCTGCAGAGGGACACAGCCTGAAATAGGTTACTTGGATCAACATAATGGGTAAAGTTCCACTTTAATCTATTGGACAATAGGCACGCAATTCCCCCTTTTACATGCCCTTTCTTCGACGGAGCAGCCACAGCCTCAAGAACAAAATAATCTCTCCCTGCACACAAACTACTGGCGCACCAAGTCTCTTGGATGCAAATCACACTAGCGTTCAGAGAGAACAAATATTGTAATTTCTCAGGACTACTATTTATCCCGGCGGCATTCCAAGAGATAACATTTAAATTACTACTAAAGATGTTGAAAAAGTTTAGGGTTGTCTGTGGCTTTACTAGACAAAGCCCCGGGCAACCAATTCCACCGCTGATTTTCTTCTATTGGAAGGCTGTCACGAATTAACGGGGCAGGCATTACATGTGTCACTAGACGAGTGTTTTTCGATACCCATATTTTTAAATCATCGTAAGAGGTAATGGGACCATCTTTACCAAAGCCCTGCTGAGGGAGTCTATTATAAGGGAAACTATCTCTTTGAGAAGAAAAGACAGGTAATACATCAATTCCCCTACACTGGAAATTCTCAGCCTGTTGTAATATGAGATTTACTATAAATTTGGAATAGAACTTTACCCTAGCATAGGGCGCGGCGGCTGTTCCGGATAAAAAAACTAGGTCAATATCATTTGTTTGGATTAACTTTAAACTCTCTATGCTTTTAAAACATTTGAGTAACCATGCTCTATTTAAAGGCTGATCAAAGTCAAATAGCGATAGAAAGTCCAGAGTCAATGTATCAACGAAAACTTCAGCTACTTTTGTGGGCAGATGGTGAGGCCATACAGCGCCGTCAGCTGTAGTATGAAATGCGGGGGCAAACGGATTAAGAGCCGCACGTACAATAGGACCTAACTCCATCACCTCTGCTGCGGGGGGAGAGATCGTCAATCCTCCTACATCTAATGAGGGGTCTCCCACAGGAGGGATAGTGCGATTAGGGAAAGTTGTAATACCTGATGCAGAGGGATTCAAATTATCAGAAAAATAAATGGCAACTTCCTGACTCAAGGACCCATTCACAAGCTCTTGAGTGATAGGTTCATTGATATCAGGAACATGAGAATCCTCAAAAATTATTTGTCTCTGCTTTTTTTTCCTGTATCTGCGGATTGGTTTTCTTTTTTTTACTTTATTTTTTCTGTGATTTTCAAATTTTTCTTTTTCTTCACCCCCTATTACCTTACTTTCAGGCACAAAAATTGGGAATAGCTCTTTTTCAGATTTTGGAGCGGTAACATCAACATTTTCTTCTTCAATTTCAAGAACAGAGTTTCTTACACAGTTAAATGCAGAAAATGTGGGTACTAGAGATGGCTCGTTTTTAGAACTAACCACATGTTTATTTTGGACTGGATTAACATTTTCGGTTAAGTGGTCACTGCTCAACTCAGACCCAGGCAATCCAGCCTTAGGATCTAATTCACGACCCTTTTCCGGAAGCTTTAACAGTAAGACATTTAATGTCTGAGTAACCGACTCCAAAATACAATCAGAGCTTCCCACAAATTTACCCAGTAACAATAGAATGGATGCCAACAAATGTTCCAATGCAATCAGAGATTCAGAAATCGTTTTTTCCAATTTATCAGAGCTTGGGGGACCAATAAGGCCAATGCCAGAAATGTTAAGCGATGGGCTCTTCGAGATGTTATATTGTGAAGAGATATCTTGCGATTTTATAGAGGGGGTACTACTATAAAGCAAAAGACCAGATGGAGTAGCACCAATAGGGAACTTAATTGCTTCCGATGATTTCAAGGTGACATCAGCTAGGTATCGACCACATAGCTCCAGGTCAATACTCGACAAATGAGAGTCCCCTTGACTTCCACCATTGGCGGTGAATCTCCTATAAGAACATTAGATACCAACACTTTATGATTTGTAGCTACATTATTTTGTTGGCCACCCTCAGAACTGGGAGCAGAAGACTTAATGACACCAGTTAATTCAGAAGAGACTGGACAAGGCTCCTCAGTAATCAAGGGACCCAAGTATTCTTCATTCGCAAGAAAAGGGACCCTCTTAACCACCACAGGGGCTGTGCCGGATGGGGAAGCTATATCAGAAGCTCTATTTGCGGCGCTTAACAAATCCTTGTCCTGGGGTTTTTCCCACAATTGCAACAGCTGGCATTGACCCTTTAATAACAAATTGTTGGAAGCCTTATTTCTAAGGGGATTGGATCTTGTCTTCATACAGGACCTTCCCCCCAATAATCTCCCTGATCGTAGCTTTTTTGCCGTCATCCTTGTACGTGTAGAAAGAGAGGAGACCGTAGCCCCAATGAATGTAATTAATAACAATTAGACAATAAAGTTTAAATAAATGGAGGAGGTTCACAATGAATTCCTGAACAGAAGGATAATGTCTATAATGACATATTATGCCATGTAACATTAGACAAACAATATTTTCAAAACAAAGTGACCAGGGACCTGCCGGTACTTTATGCGCCGCCTGGCTACGGTGTCGTCGATGGCCTCCTAAGGATACTGGGGGATGTGGTCCGGCCGGCGGAGCCAAGCCCAGCCGGTCGGTTGCTGCTGTGAGTCTGGCGGAGCCAAGCCCGGCCGCTGTGCAGAAAGGACGAAAAGCTCAATGTAAGCAGCAAGCGTAGATAAATGAAAGATCGGGGACTCGGCCCCTGCCGGTACTTTATGCGCCGCCTGGCGCGCTGGTTACGGCGTCGTTGCTGGCCCCCTAAGGATGCTGGGGGATATGGTCCGGCCGGCGGAGCCAAGCCCGGACGGTGGGTTGCTGCTGTGAGTCTGGCGGAGCCAAGCCAGGCCGCTGTGCAGAAAGGATGATAAGCTCAATGTAAGCAGCAAGCGTAGATAAATGAAAGACCGGGGACTCGGCCCCTGCCGATACTTTATGCGCCGCCTGGCGCGCTGGTTACGGCGTCGTCGCTGGCCCCCTAAGGATGCTGGGGGATGTGGTCCGGACGGCGGAGCCAAGCCCGGCCGGTCGGTTGCTGCTGTGAGTCTGGCGGAGCCAAGCCCGGCCGCTGTGCAGAAAGGACGAAAAGCTCAATGTAAGCAGCAAGCGTAGATAAATGAAAAACCAACTCCAGTCCTCCTGTTTAATGGCGGACCCCGCCGAAAGGGGAAGCCGCAACAGTCGCAACAGCTGTCCCGTGACACTTCCTTTAATGCGCCTTCAGCGGGCCTCCTTCAACAAACCAACCCCGGGCCGTTTCTGGGCAGTGCGGCTGCTCCCCGAAAAGGAGGCGGAGAGTTGGGGAGGTGGAGAACCAGAAAGCAAACAAAAGAGCGAAGGAACGGTCTGCTGCCTATTGAAATGCTCTCTGAGTTAATAACACAGTCACAAGGGGATTAGCAGCAGTTTTACAGTTTTACAGCTCAGCGTTCCTCTATTTGTCTGTCTGTAGGCTTACCGCTGCTGCCGCTGCCAATTCGTTCCCAAGGATCCGGTCCCAGGTTCCAAGGCGGGGAATCAAAGCAGCAATCTCTGCTTTCGTCCCCTTGCTACACCCGCGTTCGCCTGCTTCCACCGCTGCTATTCTACACCAGTCATCCGGCTTCGGGAAGAGACGTGCTGGGGACCGGGCTTTAGGTCAGAGCAGCCCCAGCCCCGCACCCACTACTCCTGGCTGCCCTCGGACGTTGTTTCTCTACCCAGGGTAGGCAGGCCGGGGTCAGGCTGGAACAGCACTGTCAGCCCCTGCCACTGCCCTCCGGAGTAGGTTCTCAATCTGGGAGACACAGGCGGGCGGGTACCGGGCTTCAGGCAGCAGTGAAGCAGTGCAGTGCGATGCGGGGAAAAGTTTTTGGGTCCGCGGTCTGTAATCGGCAGCAACAGACTCTCCTGGTGGCGTGTGATGTCAAGGACGAGGAGCACACCTTTCGCTTAATGGAACCGTTGTACATTTACGTAAGAAATGGCTCATGCAATCGGAACATTGGACATGGAGCATAGGGAAAATTTCAAATGGACTAATTATGAACAAAGATATTGCATGTTGCTGGGTCAATGGGTAAAACCAGGGATATGACATCTCAGCCGCAGAAACTGCATGTCAAGGAGCATATTTATAAAGTGTCACAAGTTATTTTGCTGAACTGCCCTATGCCATTGGGCAGGAATGCACTGCATTTACTAGATATGGTGCACTCCTGTCCTTTCCACCTGCTCACAATTTGCAGCCGACTGCCAACATAGGTGCCCTTGCATGATTGTGCAAGAGTGTCTGTGCTGTTGGCAGGATTGCTATTGTGTAGGAAGGGACACCTCCCTACTCAAAAACAACGACAAGAAACATTTTCCTGGTTTCATGTGTGCTGCATTTTGCAGCACACATGGCAAGTGGAAAAAACAAGGATGAATGTAAACATTTCTCCTCTTTACGCCTGCTTTAGGAAGGCGCAAAGCTTTGTTGTGTCCCCATGTTTACAAGACATTGTACATCTGGATCAGTATCAAAGTCCATGGGTGTTGCATGGCAACACCCGCAGCAACACCCATGACATGTCTCTTTGATGTAGAGTAAGGCAAGGCAGTGACTTTCGATGCTATACCTTACAGCATATTTACAAGGCCATGAACAGCCATGCAAGCTGGCTTTGCGTGACCTTGTAGATATGGCTAAGCCGTGTGTACCACCGGAACATAACAAAAAAGGAAGTTCCTGCTGCACACATGACTTGTAAATAGGCACTCAAATAAAAAAACATCACTAATTATGACACGTGCAAGGGGGCCTGCCTTTGATGGCTTTGTGAACCAAATTAATGGACAGACCACACTCAGCAGGCAAACTATGTAGCTTATAATTTCTCAAAACATTACAGGGCTTGTGCACTGTGGAAACATCGATTACAAGTCATTTATATTGTGGTGGAGCAGAACGGTTTTGGCCTCCTCTCCCAAACGCCAAGACACTGTGCTTGTGCCTGCCCATACAAGTCACACAAGCATCCAAGCAAAGAAGGAAGGAGAGGGAGCTCTAAGCTACTTAGCTTACCGGGATGCTTTCTGTGATGGTGCTTTGAATACTGGAGGCTTGCAAGGGTTCTTCTGATTTGACTCCTTCTGCAGGCCTGGATTCATTAGCAAAAACAACAGTTGATGGACAGAATGCAGAACAATGTCATGGATTCATTAGGCTTCATTAATCTTTTTTCCAAGAGACGTTTTGCACCACTGACTCACTAGCAGTCACCTTCAGCCTTGAGAGACTCCCAGCTCAGTCTGGCTCCTGTACAGTCCTGCTTGCCGCCACTGCGCTCAGCTGGCTCATGGTTATAAGTGAGCGGCTGGGCTGAAAGTGGAGTAGAGGAGAGGAGTAGAGCAAAGGAGTTGCTGGAGCTGCGTAGCATCGGTGAGGGATGCACTGCGCTGTAATGTTACATGCCTCCTTGTACTCTCATGTATATCACACCGTTGTTGCTGTTGAGACAGTTGTTATACCACCTTATTACCATATCATCGTGTCAGTGTACCATCGGACTAGCAACCAACCATAGTTTCGAATGTGGGCGAAGGTGGCAGGACGAGGACCTGGGGGAGGAGGTAAGTGGAAATATTGACAGTCTAAATTGCATAATGGTGACAAAGTTGAGTAGCCTTGAGTAGCCTGGCTCCTGCATCAAGTATTGAGCATCTGGTTTCCCAACATTGTGAGGTCGCCATCAGCTGCTTTACTTCTGCTACCTAATACTTGATGTTATACATGCCAATATTCATTGATGTGTTGCTGCTGCTGCTGCTTTATTGCTGAACCATCACTTCACTGAACTCTTAGCTGGCCATCTTCTGGAAGCCTTTGGAAACTACTTTCCATTTGCCAGATCATCTCCAGCTGGGCTGTGACGGGAAAGGGTCTCAATGGACTGGCTTGGCCTGGCTTGGCTGTGTGCTGCGTGTTGGTACTGTCACCGGCAATGACATACACATGGACATTGATACACCATGATAAATCTTTGATAATTCCAAAAGTCTGCTTACTGCCCACTGATCTAGTTCCTCGTCCTTGAGAATTTTTAATGAAAGAGGTCAGTGGACCAAGAAGCAGAACCACCCGGGACTCTTTCTGACATGGGAGGTGAGTGTCATCGCTAATGAGATTGATATGGCAGAGAGACGAATATTCCTAGGTCCAGGGGAGGCACTCAGCCTTTCCTCTCAGAGACAGGATCAGTCACTGAGGATGTCACCAGCAATGGGTTGTCTAGGCTGTCCATCTCTGCCTTCACCCATGTCTGAAGTTGAACAGTTGGTGTAGGAGTCTCTGTTTTTGTATCTGCAAATCTAGTTTATGAATCAGAGTCTAATAGACTCATTCACAGACATATTCAGACCCTCATGCACCCACTCAGAGAACCACTCAGATACTCACACACCCAGTCAGAGACTCATTCAGATATTCATGCATTGATTCACGACACACTCAGTGAATTATAATTCCACTCAGACACTCACTGAGATATTGATTGACTCAGTCACAGATCCAGCCTGACAATCACATACTGGCTCACAGAGCCACTGTAAGACTTAAACTTCCACTCGTACATTCACTGATAGAGAAGTGCACACAGAGACGTATGCAGCCAGTGACACACTTACTGAAAGACTCATGACTCTACTCTGATATCTGCTCATAAACGTATATATTCAATGACAGACCCACTGAGAGACTTATGCATGCACTCACATAATTGAATTGACTGTTATACAGATATTGAGATATTGAAAAATGTTTTCATAGAGTTAATTAGATAAGGATTTATCTATTGTGATGTTAGAATTAGTAAGATAGTTATTATTCTTGAATGTGGTGGTGGCTGTTGAATTCCTGCTTTAGCTTTGCATTTTCGCGACTCATTTGCAATGATCATGAGTACCGATGTAATCACGTTCTCCGGTATCACCACGAAAACAGCAAATAGGTTTTAGAGTTGGTTTTTATAGAAACTCTCTAGAAAAACATGAATTTAGAGAATACTTTCAGAGACTGCTGTAAAAAAACCTTGGACTGAATCACTGACGACCAGCTCACCTCTTCACTCAGCAACTTCACTCTGTACACTGCGGAAGATGACACCCCCAACACGTCCTTCCGAACTCTACACAGATGGGTCACTAACAGCGTCAACACCATAGCCCCCCTCAATTAGAACAACAACGCACATGCCAAGAAGGACAGATGGTTTACCCCTGAACTCCGAGAGGCCAGGCACACCTGCCGCCGCCTCAAGAAGACCTGGAGGAACTCCAAATTCACAGAAGCACACAACAACTTCAAAGCCGCCACCCCCACCCACCACCAGCTCATCAGAACCACGAGGAAAACTGCAATTGAAAACTATCTCTTCAAAAAGGAAAGCAATTTTAGTACATGCTTCAGCAGGGACAATTCGAATGTTTTGTGTGAGAAAGACTTAGGATCTTTCTAAGTATTTCTTGCCATGAAATTCTCATCTGCATTGGATTCCTTGTCTGTCTTTCTTCAATCAGCTAGTGCCTGGGTGAAATTGTACTCGTAATTTGGAGCAGCATTTCAGCTCAAGGGTGCGTCACGTAGATGGTTTCTTCGAAAAGAAGCATCAGTCTAAGAATGAAGTATTTTTGCAGTTCAAGCTACTGTCTAGAAGTGAATGTGAGAAGGGACTTTTGGAGGATGTTTAGATTCAAGCATTCCTGTTCATAGCATCGTGGAGGATATATTGCTACTGTTTAAATGAAGTGCATACTTAATCGAATGTGTTTGTACACACATTTGATTATACTGGACAACAGTAATGCTCTTACAGATTATTTACTTATAAATTGCACACTTATTTGATTGCATGAATATCAGATTTGGGTTGTTTTACCACTATTTTATATTTTAAGCAGTTATAATGAATACAGGTGACCGTACATGATACTGACAGGAAGAAATGATTATAAAACGCATCATTATTTGCAAACACTAATTTGCACCAGATAGCAATGGTGCTCCAAATGTGCCTGCACTAAGAATTCGTATCTAATTTTGTGTAATCAAAACACATTGCTTGCTCACCCCCACTGAAACAACGTAACTTAATACATATGCAAACACCACAGCCTCAACATTTGTTCACACGTGAAGCCCTTTCCTGACATACCACTCAGTCAGACAAATATATATATATTGTTGTAAAAAGGTACATCATTTTTGCCATAGTGCCCCCATTGTTTCCTTATGGTTTTGGTGGACGAGATGCCCTGTCTATTGTGCACTACTAGACATTAGTACATAGCCTGGGCTTTTCCCCCAAAATTGACTTTTTATGGGATTACCCTTTTGGCTTCTTTAAACTTTTTTTAACTGTAAATCCATAGTCAATAGTGCTGAAAATACATGGGCTGGAGGGTGTATTTAAACAGCCCACAGATATAATAAAAGTATATGGCTACCAAGAACAGCAATGTGCTCTGTCTTTACTTCACTTTGAAGGCACTCAGTAATGCATGGCAAGGAAAACTACTTTTACCATGTAATAATATCTATTTTTATGCATCAATAAGTCACCCTGAATGTGTGCTTTTTAAAACAGTAAGATGAAGTGTCTGATGTGTAAAAAACCGGCATTATACAATTGAAATAGGTGTCTTCACTGTAACTGAAAGCATTCAAGCTTTATGCGCTGACAACGTTTCCGCTAGATTTTCAATGGAGAGGTCTAGGTGTGAATAACATATTTATTTCTCCAGTTGGGAAAAAAATGGTAGCAAAAAAGATTTTTCCACATAATTTTCAATTTGATTTTGAAATCAGATTTTGGATAACTTTAATGGAAAACTAGCTTTGTTAACTGTACTTTGTGTTGCTGAGCGAAAATTGGCTTAAAACCTGTTTTGCCACTCATCTCATCTCTTGTGGTCAGTAAGCATTCTTGGCTGGAGTTGATGCCAGAGAACGGGAGTGCAACCTCTAGATCAAAGAAGGTAACGGTATTGTCAAGAAATGGAAACTAAATAGGAGTAAGCCATCTAGGAGGAGTGCAGGGTAGCTGGCAGAACAATGGACAGCTCTACCCCTTCTTCCGTTGACTTGCTGATCCCATAGGGGACTTACAGAATTTGCATTCATTCATTCACTGAGCTTTTATAAACCCTTTATTTTCAACTATTTTCAACCTCCGACAGGGTGAAAAATCTGTTTCGACCCTGATGGAGGGAGGTGTTCTCCTCTAAATAGGGGAGGGCCAGGGGGTCTGTCTGGAACTTTGCCAAATGGAAGAAGGGTTCATCCGTCTTAAATGTCATTCTTATAGGGAATTCTGGAGATGTTTACAGTAAAGTGAAGAGAATGTGCTACAAAAGGCAGTGTACACAGAGCAAGAAGGCGAGAGAGTAGATAGGACTGGCTGACAATAACTGGCTAGGTGTACAGGATCACAAAAGAAACCTCACCACCACTTTCGCAGGACATTCCAGGACATGGGAAGGACACATCTGAAGATGAAACCCATGCTGGAAGATGCTTGACTCATATTGGTATAAGGGCTCCTGACTTCTACCTAGCACCCGGGCACTGAAACTGTACACCAAGCGTCAGGAGGCTGCCCTTCTGTTGTTGGAGTGACCACAAGGATCTTTTATACCAGAATGAGAAAAGGTGAACTCATAATTGTTGTCCAGCTCTTTGGACAAGATGCTGAGGCTTGCCTAGGGAGGTTGTACCCAAGGTGGGCTAGACAAATATTTGTATCTCATTTGGAGCATTTTATTATGATTAAACTGGGTGGAGCTGGATTGCGTGGTAAAGTTGTCCGACCTCATCAACGCTTGTCCAGTTACAGCTTCTAACATTCCCATCTGCAGAGTTTTTAGAACCACAACAATGAATAAGAGCCTGATTTAAGTTAGGCTGATGATTTCTCTGTCACAATCATGGTGCTTATCCTGTCTACAATTAACATACTACATAGAAGGGGGTCTGAGGGCTGGTTTACCGACTCATACTAGATACATGCCCCTATCAATAAACTGATTCAACACAAAGGAATATCTAGGAGTCCAAAAGTGAACTCAAATCACAAGCACCTCTTGACGTGACAAAATAAGGGAAGGGTGGCAGCTACATTAACCAATTGCACCACGTGATATAATGACACCACATTCACGTGAGGCACATATTCTAGGTGAGAATTTTCCCATCAGTTGTCTACCTGTTCCGCCACTTTTACATCATTTGGGTTCTCCTTACCCAGGAGTCAGTGCAATCGCAGTCACACAAAGCGGAATGGAGGTAAGAAGACCCACCGTTCTTATCTGGTGGTCAGAAACAGTATGATAGGACAACTGAAAAAGCAGTGCAAATAAGTGATTAGTGAGAATTAAAATTAGATGAGACTGAGTAGAAGAAAGACTTTTTTTTTTTTAAAATATTTTTATTATAATTTTTTCACAGCAATTATACCCCCCAAATTATTACAGTCAACAGCTTTACGACACAAGGTACATATATTATATATCCCATTATAGTATAAAGTAAATACAATTCAAATACATTCTTGCAACAGTACTCCGCAGAATTTATGGGAAGAGGATAGAAAGAAGAACAAAAAAAAAAGGAAAGGAAAGAACATGAAGCAAATACAAAGATTAGCCTTTTACCCAACCCCAACCCTGTTTTGCTTAACTTTCCACCTCGTAATAGGATGCCATATCTCCTCTCCCAATTTTTTCGCCCTTCTGCCCCTCCTCTCATATATAGCTTTCTCCAGATTGTATGAGGCTAGCAATCCTGCTAACCAAATTTGGAATGTTGGTGGTGTCTTGTCTAGCCATGCCCGTGCTATACTGATTCGAAATACAGCTGCCACCATAAACAAAAACTCTGTGGGGCCATTTTCATACTCGGTCTTCACCCCCAACAGTAACAGTTCATTATTTAATATAATCTCCAGTGAGTTCTCCAGAAAATATTCTATGGCCCTTTTCAGGGTGTACAATTGTGGGCATTGTGCAAACATATGTACTGTGTCGGCTTCCGTTGAATTGCATCTAGGGCAGGTTATACCTTCCGTCCCGCCCCACTGCGCTATAATGTTTTATAATGCTGTGACTGCAGCGTTGCCGAGCATAGGGCTGATCTTCCTAAATCTAGAGACTTCTGAAATCCTTTCGGGGAGGTCCCCACTTTTTCTATCCGTTTTTTTGAAAAATTCTCTCTATCATCTATTTTGTATGCATACAGTTCTGCATATAGCTGCCGTATCTTACACTGTTTACTCTGTTCTATATAGTCCAATAACCTACAGTGTTTAAATCCTAGCAGTCCTCCCTTTTTATCCCTCAGGTAACTCCTCACCTGTAGGTACTTAAAAAAGGTATTAGTGGGTATTTCAAATCTTCTTTGTAATTATTCAAATTGTATTATCCCCCCTTGTATGTCCAGGAGGTCTCCTATTTTCCTAATGCCCCTATCATTCCATATCCTCATCGTTCCATCCCTGAATATATCCCCCGGGAGGGTTTCATTAGCTATCAATCTAGTGTATCTGCTAAATCTGCCGATTCCCAGTTTTTTTCCCACCCCTTTCCAAATCATATATACATCTTTTAGGGTTTTAAACCTAGTGTTCTTAAAAAGTCCATAATCTATTGTATTCAGAAGCCCATCAATTGCACCCTCTCCCAGTACAATTCTATACACATTTGTAAATTCATATCCTCCACCTATTAATCCTTGGAAGTATTGCAAAGCAGCGGCCCAGTGATACAATTTAAAATCCGGTGCACTCCAACCCCCTTTTTCACGGGTAAGTGTCATATGCCTGTAAAACCTTCTAGTTTTCCCTTGTGCCCACACTAGCCTATTAAGAATTATTTCTAACTTAGTAAACCAAAATTGATCGAAGAAAAGAGGTATAGCCCTAAACAGGTAAAGAAATTTCGGTAATGTAACCATTTTAATTACGTTTATGCGTCCCATTAGCGTCAAGTGTAGGTTGTGAATTCTTTCTGTATTGCTTTTTACCTTAGCTAGTAACGGTTCCATATTTAGTTTTACTAACTCCGCTAAGTCTGCTGACACCCTTACTCCTAGATATACCGCCTCCTTTACCACTCTGGGATCTGAATAGAGTGTATATTCATTCATAATAATCTGAGTTTTCCCCTTATTAATTGAATATCCTGATAAACCCCAAAAAGCTACTGCCTCCTGCTCTATTTCTCTTAAAGCCCTTCCTGGTTCCGTAGTTATCAGTGCCACGTTGTCTGCGTAGGTGAATACTTTGTACTCTACCTCCTGTATCACAACTGGCAAGATGTTGATATTACCTATTAGTCTCCTAAGTAGCGGATCTAAATATAAGGCAAAAAGTAAGGGTGATGCCGGGCAGCCCTGTCTGGTTCCGCGTGTAATCCTTACCATTTTAGTGTAAGACTTGTTTATTTTCACCCTGACCTTTGGCTGCACATACAATACCTGTATAGCACTAATACATCCTTTGCCTATGTCAAACCAGTCCATGACCTTCCACAGAAATTGCCAGGAGACCCTGTCAAATGCTTTTTCAGCATCAAGGAATATGGCTGCGACAGGGTCTCCTGCTACTTCAGCGGCATCTAGTATAGTAATTAACTGTCTGGTATGCTGAGTGGTCCCTTTCCCAGGAATAAAACCATGTTGTGTCTTGCTTACTAATTTCTCAATAACTCTACTCAGTCTTTGTGCTAGTGCTTTGGCATACATTTTAGCATCCGCGTTCAGGAGAGTGATAGGTCTGTATGACCCTGGATCTAATGGGGGTTTATCTTTTTTCAGTATCACAATTATATTTGCATCGTCCCAGGACTGTGGTGCTCATTTTTGCATCTGTGCCTGTCTAAAAGTCTCCAGCATATCCTTCCTAAGTCTATCCCAGAATGTTTTATAGAATTCAGCTGGTATATGATCTGGCCCTGTAGCCTTGCCCCCTGGTAAATTATTCACTGCCATTTTAAGCTCCTGCAATGTTAACGGTAAACCTAGTTTATCTCTTTCTTCACTATCCAGTTTCTCATGTGGTATCCCTGTCAGAAAGTCCCTGCACCCTTCTCCTATAACCTCTGCATTCTGATCATACAATTTCTCAAAAAATTCCCTAAATACCTCCTGAACCTCTTCTAGTTTGTTTACAACTTCCCCAGCGCTATTTCTAATTTCTTTAATTTCCCCTGCAGCCAGATTTTGTCTGATTCTAATAGCCAATAAATGTCCTACCCTCTCGTTATACTCGTAACACTTTTTCTTCTTGGCAAGGTAATTCCCAGCCGCCTTTTCCATCAGTGCTTCTCCTGTCTCTACTTTCTTGACTTCTATTTCCAGTAAAAGGCCCTCTATATCTGTTGTGTTTTGTCTCGACACTGCCCTATTTAGTTGCTCTTCTAGTCTACTCATTTCTTTTATCCACCTGTCCATCCTTGTTCTCTCCGTCTTGCTCCTCTTTAAAGTATAACTCAGGGTTTCCCCCCTTATCCCGGCCTTGAATGTATCCCAGACTATCTTAGCTGGAGCCGATCCTCTATTGATTTCCCAGAACTGTGTAATCCATTCATTCATCCTATTAATATAATCTTCCTCTTTCAACAATCTTCTTTCAAATGTCCAAATGTAGGGTTTGGGGCTCCCTCTGTCTATCCTTGGCATGGTTATTACCAATATATTATGATCCAAAATCATTCTAGGGGTCCGCTATATCCGGGCCCCATTTATTTTATCATTAGACACTAAGATATAATCTAACCTTGCAATCATTTTATGAGGTGCTGAGTAAAAGGTGCCCCCTGACCCGAGTGGATTGTATTTAGACCATAAATCGGACAAAGCATTGTTCTGCATCAAATTATTTACAGCGTTACATATTTTCTTTTTCCGGCCTACATATCTCCCCCCTCCTAATTTCCCCAGCCCGTGCAGACCATTAATATTGAAATCGCCGCAAAAAATTACTGGCTCTATCCAAAGTGCGAGTTCCTGATCTAACCATTCAAACATTTCAGGATTATCATCATTTGGGCCGTATACAGATACAATTGTTAGGTTTCCAGCAGTAGTCTCCACTTCGACTATGACCCATCTCCCCTCAGAGTCTTCTTTTTTTCTTCTGAGTTTAATAACCCCTTTCCTTGCTAGTATAGCCACCCCCTTTGTTCTTGTGTCCTGATTTGTGTTAGCCAATAACTCGTATCCCATCTGTTCCAGTCTATATTTTTCTTTTCCCAGAATGTGCGTCTCCTGTAAGCAGATCACATCTAGTTTTAGCAATCTGAACATCGATGCCGCCTTCTGTCTTTTCCCACCATCATTTAAGCCACATATATTCACTGTCGCTACCCTTAACGCCATATTTTATTATAGACTTTTCTTCCCATACACTTTACCCCCTTATTCCGTTCTGTTGCAAGTTTTATCTCATTCCAATCTGCTCTTTTGTGTTGTTTTTCCGACTTTGTCAAGTCCTTCCCCCCCCCCCACCACCCCCTTCTCTCCCACAACTACCCCTCCCCCCCCTTATACAGGCAAATAGGTCAATCCTGACCTATGTGTTGACTGCTTGCATTGTAGCGTCGCCCTCCCTCTCCCTCCCAGTTATTCCGGATACATAGTCCGTAGACCATAGTTCATATGCCATAGTCAATTTCCGTATTGATCTTCCTCATTTCCCCTTGCGTTGCTCCGTTAACTCTTCAAGGTACTCCCCTGCTTTTATCTCAGAAAAAAACATCCTTGTGCGGCCGCCAATGATGACCTTAAGTTTCGCCGGGAACATCAAATAAGCTTCTGCTCCTTGTTGCTGAAAAGGGGTTATTAACTGTCTTAGTCGCCATCGCCTCTCAACAGTGACGTGGCAAAAGTCAGGCCTCGCGAAAAATGTAGCCCCCTCAACAGTTCTTTAAGAGTCTGGTCTAGCTTTTTCCATCACTTCCTGCCTTGCCAAGAAGTTACCAAAAAATACTAACAATGCCCTAGGCATATTGTCTTGGTCCCCTCCTTGCCTTTTTTTAATTGTCAGTGGAAACCTGTGGGCTCTTTGTACCTCATCTTCCCATCGCCACCTAGCCTCAGGGAAGGCTCCTTTTAATAACCTAATCATGTACCCCCTTGCGTCTTGCCCTTCCTCTCTTTTGCCAAAAGCCTTACATTGTTCCGTCTCTGACGGTTTTCAAAGTCCTCCACTTTCCATTGCAGGTCTTCCACTATCTTTGTCTGTTCCTTCTTAAATTTAGGCAAGTCAGTTGCTTCGTCCTCCAGTCTTCCTGTCCTTTCCTCTACCAACTCCACTCTTCCCTCCACTTCCTCATACTTTTTGTTCATCTTCCTTATGGAGGCTTGTATTTTTTTGGTATCATGCCTAGCTCTGCGGCTCTCTGCCCTGGCCTCTCCCTGGATTTGCTTCAGCATATTAACTAGTAAGTTCAAGGTAGCATGATCTCTCGGCCCAACCTCCTCACTTGCAACGTCCATTTCTTGTGTCCCTTGTGACCCTTGCTATCCCTCTTGAAAAAGGCCTGCTGTGGCGGAATAATCCCACATAAGTTTCTTATTTGCTTTTGCATTCGAACTACGTTTTGTGGCTGACTTTTTCTTTTTTTGTGCGTCTAATATATCAGATTCGGTGCTTTCTTCCTCCTCTGATGATAGTTCGGTAGTCCCTGACTCTTCTCCCCCACTTGATGAGGTTGAGCCCTCGTTGACTGAAAAAAATGTGTCCCCTTCCCGTTCTTTCTGTGAGTCTAGGCTCCCCATACTTCCCCAGTTTGTGTCCATTTTCGGTCTCAAATTATTACTAAGCTCAGCCTCTACTTGCAGCAGCGCGTCCAACATTGAGGCATTATTCATTCCTTCAATCTCCTTTAGCGTTAGCCTTCCGTTACCTTTTACGTCTTGGAGTTTCCTCTCCCCCGTGCAGAATGCTGTTCCAGGAGCCGCTGCAGCCTCCACCACCACCGCTGCATGATCTGACTCCCCTGGCGTTCTGTTCTCCTCTGTTCTGGGCATGCTCTCTCCTGTGCGTTCCTCTGGTTGCTCGGCAACCCTACTGCCGCCTTCCACGAGGAGTTCTTGCTTCGCGCTGCTCCCGGCTGGACACACGCCATTGCTCCCCGGCTGTCCCCCAGCCCGTGCCTCCGTCTGCTCCATGATCCTCACAAGACTCTCACCTCCGCCTCCGATGCCATCACTGCCCGCCCTCTCTGCTGTCTGCTTCGCCATGATAGATGCTGGTCCCGCCCCTGCATCTACCCCAGGACCACTGGGTAGAGCCGCCATGGGCTTCCTGACGAACGTCTCTGACAAGGTAGACTGCCTCAGCGCTGCCTCCTTTTCCTTATCTTTGTTCACAACGCTGACATTTTTAATATTCTGTTTATTTTCTGTACGCTCCCTGTCGGCTACTGCATTTATTATTTCTCCTTGCATCGACACACTCCTTGTTGCACCAGCCTGTGCTTTTAGCTCTGCTTTTTTTCCCCTCTCGATCTTCCGCTGCTGTGCTTTTTGCGTAGCGCTTAATGCAGGAGTGGTTTTCCTGCCTGGTAGCGGGACTTTCGGGATGGCCCCAGGTCCGCTTCCTTCCTTGGAGCGTGACGACATTCTTGTCTTCTCCCAGTTGAGGACTCCTGTCCAGCGTTTCTTCTGGGCCTCTCTCCAGAATCTCAGTACTGTCCAGTAAATAATCCACTTAATCGCGTTATTTCACCGCATCGTTCCTGTTCTTTGGGTCCTACTCTACACCCGGTTCAGGAGAGGGAGTATAATGCGACTACTCCCTACAATGCACTAGCGGCCATCTTGCCCCTCCGGCTCCCTCGTAGAAGAAAGACTTTTAATGTTTTCTCTCAGCTCCCTAACTCTAAAAGCAAAAAGTGTGAAGGGAGATTTGACAAAATATCTGCTCAGCGAGTGGTCAACATGTTTCTGCATATAAGGAATTACCTATGCATTCTTCAGGACCTAGTTGGTGCTACTGCTGTAAAATTAGTGATGAAAATAAAAAGAAATCATATCACCTGATCTTCAGGCTCAGATGCTCCACCACAATCTACAATATAAGATCACAACAACAGGAGGGGGAAGTGAAAAGAAACACATAACATTACACGTTTATTAAAACAATACACTCATGAATAGTGTTATTGAAGTGACTCGCCAACACATATTTTATGACAAATTCACACTCACCCAATTAGTGTGGGGATCGCGCCTCACCTCACCTGGCTGCAGCTCAGGTAAATGAGGAGCACCGCTCTGTTTAGAAAAAACATATATATACACTTTAGCATTCACTGTGAATCCCGTAAGGTGCTGAAAAATAACCACACTGCTCAGAGTTGCTATCAACGATCTCCAATTATGCCACGCGATAGCATGGGCAACTCTGGGCACAATGTGCAATGACCTTTGTTTCAAATGTCTGGTGATCTATGTAATTAATGTACAACAAGCTGTTGATGGTAATCAGCTCTTGTGCCTAGCGCTTATATCAATGAATTTAAAATAGTCTCTGTCCCTGACTTCAAGTTACACGCGGTCTCTGCATCGTGTGCCCTAGACAAAGCCGGCGGTGTTAAAAGACTCACATGCAGGAATAGTCAGATGAATCATACAAACAAACTAACTTGGGCGTTTCACTCGCACGAAGATCAGTGCAAGTCAAACCGCCTCAGGCAGTGGCATAAACAAGTTCTGTGCGTGATAGACAAACAAAATGAGACACTACGTCTTCAATGCGCTAGGCGTATTTCGCTACAAGCGATGATATAGTATTCAGGCACTCGACATTCTCTTCAGTCTAGCCGAAGTTCACACACCATGTTAGCACTTGACAATGATCAAACAAACTTAGGGCGTGAGCAGGGCAGGATGCGCTTACCTCTCCGTCGGTGTCTCCAGGCGTTCCTCTGCGCTGGACTTGGGGAGGCACCGAACGGGAGGGGCGCCGTCTACTTGATGACTCGCATCTTCAACGCGCTCACGTGATAGCGCAAAGGATGCTGGTCATTGTAGTTGGTGAGGCGTCCTGTTTAACAAAGTGCTCGCTTGAAGACCCAGGCTGTGATGGAATATGCTTGTGCGCATTTTAAGATACATCTATTCAATGCGCAATCGACTGTGCCCGTGTTAGAAGTCATTTGGCAGCAACATATAAGTAACAGTGACCACGCACCCACTGTCAGAGCCAAGGCTTGATATATCGGATCCAGTGGCCTCCCATTAACTGCGACGTTGTCCACAGCCCAGTGACCAAGACATGTGCTTAGTCTATTACCGATATGCAGACAAACCAACTGCCCAACAAACAACACTGGAACATATCGATATCCACATTGTTGTTGTCGACATTACAGAGATGTGGTATGTTGTTAGGGCTACAGCATGATCAATATTTATGATGATAACCATGATGCTATCCTCCAGATCTTTTATCAAATCATAGCGGCACCCCATGAATCATATCGATGTCCACATTAGTGATTTCAACATTACAACAATGTGGTATATTGTTAGGGCAATAACATGATAAATATCTATGATGGTGATTATGATGGTATCCCATAGGTCTATTATCACATCATAGCGACATCCAGGGGATAGGTTCGTTTAGCCCCTCCTTGTCGCTATTCAGCTTGTATACCCATTTCTGTTCTTTTCTGAAAAGAAATTTACTTACATCTGGACAATGGTCAGGAATGGTTGTCTGTTCTAATATGGTCCACATAAAATCATTGGGGCCATGTCCCACTTCAAGAAAATGGGCTGTTAGGCGCGTCGCTTGTTTACGGCAACGAACTGTGCTTTTATGTTCACAAATGCGAGTTCTTGTTTTTCTTGTGGTCATGCCCATGTATCTTTTGGGGCATGGGCAAGTAATGAGATAGATTGTGTTCTCACTATTGCAATTTGTGAATTTTATCTGTTGCCACGGACAGCCTGTGCCAATGTCGACTGTGGTAGATTTTGTTGTCTGCGGACAGACAGAATAGTTTCCGCAGGGGTGATGTCCTTGTACAGGTGGGAGATCCCATAGGGTCCCCACCTGTCGGGTCATCCTGTCTTTCGGCTGGGTGTGTACCAGCTGATCTTTTATGTTTTGACCTCTCTTAAAAGCAAAGAGTGGTACAGGCAGTGTGTCCCCGCTGGTATTCAGAATTGACCAGTGTTTTTTTATGATCTTTTGGACCTGATTCGATCTAGTATGGAAAGTGTTCACAAAAGTCATCCTGTCAGACTTTTCTTTTGGGACCGCCAACTCCAAAAGTGCTTCCCGGTTATTGTTCGACGCCCTTTTCTTAGATTGGCGGATAATCGTGGATGGATAATTCTTCTCACGTAGCTGTTCTGTCAATTTGGCCGAATGGGTCTCAAAAGCCTCTTTGGTTGAACAGTTTCTTTTAAGCCTTAGGAACTGTCCAAAGGGCAAGTTGTTTCTGAGTGCTCTGGGGTGGCAACTCTCATAATTGAGGAGCGCATTTCTGGCCATGGGTTTCCTGTACAGTTCTGAAATTAGACCATCAGGGGTGGCTAATATCAAAAGATCTGAGAACGGTAGATGGGTTCTACTGAATTCAATAGTGAATTTCAAATAGATGTTGCAGGAATTTAACCAGCGATGAAAATCCATCAGATCTGATTCCGAGCCTCTCCAGACTACGAAGATGTCGTCTATGTATCGCTTCCATACTCGGAGCGATACATAGTAAGGATTGTCATGATTGAGCACCTTCGACTGTTCAAATACATGAACGTAAAGATTAGCTAAACTAGGAGCAAAGACACTACCCATGCTCGTGCCCGATGTTTGGAGATAGGTAGTGTCTTCAAATTTGAAGTAGTTCTCTTTCATTGCTAGTTCAGCCAAGTTCATGATGAAAGGGACAGGTGTTCGAGATTGTCGGTCCCTCCCTTGTAAGATGGTATCAATGACCTCTAAGGTCTCTGTCCTGTCTACCCTAATAAACTTGTAATAAGGTGGGCATGATATCTATCACGTTTGTAAATGGAGTACTCATTTGCCTAACACTAAATAAGGCCCTAAGTCCTAAGGTACAACCTAGGACCAGGGCAAAGAGGTAAATCTATTCCAGCGGTAACGCAACTTAAGTGGTTATGAAATCCAGCTTTGTCCCACCCTCAGCTTTTGGCAGCAAAACCAAAGGAACCAGTAGGAACTCAATGAGGACATATCCAACTTTGTGGAAATCTTTCTAGCTTAAGCCATGGATATGCCCCAAAGAAGGATTTTGACTTCAATAACATTGATCAAGTCCAAAGGTACAAATCTTTTACTAAGATGACTCATATAGGGTATTTGACCTACATCTTATTGTGGTCAACCCAAAATAGCCCATGAGTCAGGGTCGACTGTGAAGTGTTGTTTTTCAACAGCACTTTCTTTTCCATTTGCTTTCTGGATAATTTGGTAACATTTTTCAAATTCATATAGCCCGTTCCCATTTTCTCATATTCATGATCTTAGTGTTACTTTTTTCAATACATTTTTCTCTCTTTTTCTGATGTAATTGGAACTTTAAAATGATTAGTGCTGCTTGATATTAATAAACATTTAAATGAGAAATTGACTGCTGTGTGTACCATAGCTATTAGGTGTTGAGCATAGTTTCTCTAAACCTTGTGCTAAGTCTTAACCTTCCTCCATCCAGTCAATGACCATCAGTCTTTTTTAAAAGCCCTCACTTGCAGCACCAATTACATACCTCTACAAATTTACCTACTCCTAAATGTGCATTACTTCCTCTCCCTCCAGCCCGCGACATAGCCAACAACATGCTTAAAACATAATTTGCATGTGGCTAGCTCTGAGTTTTCTGTTGGGCTTCATGTTTGGCTCTGCTGTGTTGAGCTAGATCTGCTATGTCTGTGAGAGTGGGTTGTAAATGCAATGTGGGAATAGATACCAGCAACATATGTGTACCCTAAAGAGTTTGAGGAGGGGAAATCTAGTCTATGGCCAAGGCTTTACAGTGTGTGTGTCATGGGAATTGCCAGCTGTGTAAGGTCTTAAACTGTATGATCATCATTACCCCAGTCTAGCATCCACTTGTATCTGTATGTGTACCTGTGATATGGTATATTGTCTAAATACAGTCTGACCAAAATATTGTGCCCTTAATATTGCTAACAAAGGTGTCACCTCGTTGGAGTCAAAAATAGAAAACCAAAAGTGAATGGTGCTTTTTAGACAATATTTAGGCGATAATATTTTTTGTCAGGTGATATTTCGGTATAATTTGACATACAAGATTCACACTACTTGGCAGATATTTAAACGTGATAGGTGGTACATTTGGGACACATCTGACCTCACATTCCATGACAATGCTTTGTAACTGACTTTATTGCCTCAAATTCAATGTCTATGTCTCCCAAATGCAATATAGATTTGTAAAATAGCTATATGATGTAACTCTCAACAATTGGTTACTTTGACAAAGAACTGGGTGGTATGAGTAGGTTAGTGAATATCATGATAACTGCATGTAATATGTGGTTTCTTTCCCAGCAATGCAGAATGTTTGGGCCTGATTTATGATTTGGTTGACCATGCTCAATCTTTCAGGGTGGAGGAGGACATTACCGCCTCCAACCTGATTGACTATGTCCATCAAATTTAGAGATGACCATTGGCTTAGCAGTCCTCTCTGTACATTGAAAGGAACCACTGTCAAGGAGTTCCTCTAGATGTACAAAAAGCTTGGTGGACATCCACAGGTGATTTTGATGGCCATTCATCTATCAAATTCTACATTTTTTGTTCTTAAGCAACACATTTTCAAAATGGGAGGTTGTTTCTGAAAAACAATAAATGAATTACTCCCACATCCTTGGAGTTTTCTTCCTAGGGTATGGGATGGTCACTGTTTTTTTCCTGTCTCTCACCACCAGACTTCTCTTGGCAGCGATGGACAGAAAAAAAGACATTACACCATCCACCCTAAATAGGGCACACAGTGTTATGTTCTTCCTTCAATGGCACCTACTCAAACAGGCTGTCTGTAGAAGATTTCCATCGACAGAGCCAGCAGGGGTCCCATCGACTTAAGATCTTTCTGTCTCTAAATTAGTTATTTTTGGTTTGGTGAACAGAGTATCCTGTTATGTTCACATCTGAGAATCCGGTCCACCAAAATCCAAATCAGGCCCTTAATTTCCTGGGTTAGAAATTAGATCACTTTTGATGTTGCATTTCATACACAATTAATCTCCTAATTTAGGTTGATAGGTGCATAGCTTCATGGGGTGTGACACCTCCAAATAAATGCATTCTTGGCTTGGTAGTTGGCTCTTGGGTGGGAGTAGGGTCTGCTATCACTCAATTTGTTTGTCTCCTCCGTAGTTAAGAATAAAAGTTAAAATATTAATCTTTGGTGTAAACAGGAGAGAGAGAAAGACAGAGAAGCCTACCTGGTGGCTGAATTTCAGAACGTGAAACCAGATAACCTGGAATCAATCATGGCTTCCCTATTTGTCCAAATTGTGTAATCCTAGACAAATAATTTCTTTTTCACTGAGCCCCCCCATTCTTTGTTATCACTTTTAAATACATGATACATAATGTGCCCTGCACAAGCACCTCTTATGTTTTATTTTTTAGGCAATATTGTTACTCAATCTATAAAAAGAATCTAAGCCGCATGTAGTTTTTACTGACGTGCTTCTTAGTTGACTAATGAAATTGTTGTTGGGGAGCAAGTCATGAATGTTTCAAAAAGGTTGGCAGGTTGTTTCAGTAAATGTCTGTCTATGCAGGGATATAATCTGATTTACTAAGGTGAAAAGCTTCAGCATGTTAAAGAAATCCACTTTTTTTATTTTAAAGAGATTGGATCATTTTTTTTAATATTATGTTTGTTACACTATGTTGAACTATATATATGCCAATCGTTTTCATGGCTCAGGCTCAACTCGGGCTTAGACCATGGGGCCATCATTCACTTGACAAAATAATTTGTAAAAGGCGAGGACTAGATAAACGTAGCCCTGCCCACATGTACAGATTTGACAAGTCTATCATCAAGGGTTCCTGTAGTAGAGACACAGACAAGAATGCTTGCAGTGAGTGCAGGTGAAACAAGGGATGTCAAGGCAGGTTCACCAGACAATTGTGCTGCGTGTGACTGTAGTCATGAGTTCCCGGGAAGAACCACTAGGACTAGGTGATACAGGCATAGGCATAGCTTCCGCTGAGATGTTTGGGGTTCAACACTTCTCAAGTGCATAGTTGGCTTGGTGTTTGAATCTGGGGGCCCTGAGTTGGGTGTGCTATACTGTGTTGGATTTTACGTCGTTCTCAAGAGATTTCTGCCATTTTCTGGATTAGGATCTTAAATATATATAGTGACTGGCTTATCAAAAAAAGTCGTAAAACTGCACCCATTGAATTACTCCTTGAAAAGGTGCACATTTGGAACTTTCTGGAATTCACAAACATTGCGGGTAGTAGACTTTAACAGCTACATCAGTCTCAGGCTTCCAGGCATACCACTGGTAATGATACACCCAAAAGGTGATAGGATGAATGCTTGCAAAGAGTCCATGCAGTGGCAATCACTCGGGTGGCCTTCTAGCCCATTGATTTTTGCCCACTGTGCCACTCTAGACAGAGGCTCGCCCTAACACAAACCGGTGCCGTTCCTTTTCCTCATGGAAACCGTCCATATTAAACCTTGGTCAACTCACCCCGACCCTTCAGTCCACTGCTTTTTCAGCTGGAAAATTTGAGATTCACACCTTCCGAATTTCACAGATTAAGCTAAGCCTTTGCTACTATTCTTCACTTTCATTGTCCATCTATCACCTTCTCCAGAATTACCTCTCTTTAATTCATCTCCTAAGCATTAGCTACACCCTGTGAGAGCTCCAACTGCAGTACATTATGTTATATTGGCACAAATGTGATAGTGCGAAAAGCACGTTGAATAGACACATTTTTGCCAACTCTTTGTATAAGCACAGCATAATGAAGTTTCTTTATCTGTAAAATCATCTAACAGGTGCCCACTCTCCACACTTCGATACCAATCATTCACACATCATGCAACTATAGTGACGGGATAAGAGACCTGTCCTCTGTACTTCACTTAGCCTGCCTATGATAAATGTTATTTCTGCTGGGCTACTTTCGATGCTGATTCCTAACATTGGTATCAGCAGATTTTTCGATGGATAAGCGCAGTAGTGCAGAAAGCCATTCCATGTAGCTGAAGGGCATAAAAACTAGATTGTTGCAGAAAAAATGTAAAATGAGCACCAAGTACTTAGTGATAAGAATTGTAATACAGGCCGGTATTTTTGCTTTCTACGCAGCTTTAGATGTTATGGACCCACTTAAAAATAAGCAAAAGTGTCAGCAAATTTACAGGAAATAAATTTCACTCAGGATAGTTGCTTGTTCTTCTTTGGACGAAACTGCACAAAAACTGTAGGCCTGCATGAACAAAAGTTAATTCGAACTATTCTCCCTATCTGCTAGCAGCATGCACCTGTTCTGGATCAATTAGACCTCTTAATCGTCAATAGCAATGAATGATTCACAAGCGTGTCTCGTTAATTAAAATACTATCAGACCTTTCCAACTCTATCTCTAATGAATGTTGCTTCTCTCAACGAAGCCTCCTACCACTAACTAATAACATTGGTGACACTAGAGACTAAGAAGAAAAACACTTTACAACATGTAAAAAAGAATTGCAAGCATAATAACACCATTAGGAGCTAGGTCGAGACGCCAAAAAGTGCTCTTTTGCTCCCACGACAGTAATTTACAGTGACACGAAAGATATTGTTATAAATTAAAGTCTTTCTTTAAATACCCCGCGCAACATGAGTTGTAAAAGAAGCCGCTTAGAAGAGACAGAATGCTTACACTAATCATTAAAGCGACATTTAACTGTATGCTACGTGGATTAATGTTACCGACGGGATACTTATTATGCCATTAATTTAAAAAAATCTCGATCCGAACTGATCTTGAATATGTGCAAAGCATATTTGCCGCACCGACAACCACTTTAAAGCCACCACCAACCCACCATGTGATCTACTTCATGATAAGACAAAGTCCAACACCAGTGAGCCCAGTTTAGACATGACCACAAATATCTAGGCACACACAAACAGACATTCACACACACAAAGGTGCCAAACACCCACAAAAGTGTGTGCATGGGTATTGGTAAAATATGTTGTCTTCAGGGTATGCACTATTTTTCATAGTGCATATACTGTACATAACATTGTAGAAGTAGCACTGTGGGGCATAATACAAGGAAACGGCGAGCGCGGCGCTGCAGCAAATGTCCACATTTCCAAAACGCAGGGATGTGCCATACTTACAAAAATACGGAGCACCTATGAGTTTTCCTTAGCACTGGCGCTAAAAATAGCTGCCTAGCACCAACACCGACACCCTTGCTTCATAGTGCAGGAGTGCTTGAGTTGCAGGGAATGATTGTTTATGTGCGGAAAGGTGTCCTGTCCTGCACAATCAATAAGGGCGATTTGTTACTTCTATGTCCGGTGCAATCCGCAGCAAACAAGGAAGTAGCAAAATATAATTATTTAATGACTGTTTATGTGCAGGAAGGGACACCTTCCTGCGCATTAACAATCATTAATGGCTGCTCTTGCATGGCGTCAGTTTTGGCGCTACTTCAGATTTACAGATCTTTGGTAAATCTGGGCAGCATCAAAAAGCAATTGGTGTTGCAATGAAATCCCCACAGAAACACCCATTGCACGCCCCTTTCACACAGATAGCTGTGTGAAAGTGTACCATATTTACAAAGCTGCATTAGGCCACAAAAAGTGGCTTAATGCCACTTTATAAATATGATGCACAGCATTGCGCCACCAGAATGTCGATACAACTGACATTGAGGTGGCACAATCCCCTGTAAATATACCCCTGTGTGTCACTGGAGATAACACTCGAGGGCCCTGAAGTTCTCCACATGGGTGGGGGCAGTCAAATATTCCAATATAAATACACGTGTCCATGCACACAGAGCAACAGTGGGAGAAACTCTCATGCACATAGAGACATGCAGACAGCTTGAACACATTATCTTGTAAGAAAAAAGCCTAGAATTGGAAACATGATACTTTGCTGACAATGAGTGAGTAGGAAAACCTCCGCATCTTGTATGATCACGCACTTTGAAACAGATCAACAGAGATAGATCTGGACACAATGGTACACAGACATGGACATGCACACACAGGAAGATGCTTGCGTACATTCAGCTGTCTGTAAAAATACCAAACAGCACAAACAGGCAGCCAGGCACAGGTTCTTCTCTTTATTCCTCGTTTGCACATGGCTCAAGGCCAACAAAACTATGTGCTGCAGTATCTATGAGTGGCATTGTGCATTTTAATGAATGGGTAGATTTTCACACCTTAACCACCAGTGTGAAATTGGACCAAATTAGAGTTCCAAATTTACCAATCTCAGGGACCTTATGTCCCCGGATTTTCTCATCATATGGAATTGTTGCAATTATCCCCCATTTATACCTACTCTTCCTCGAAGAGTTTCATACTCTAGAAGGAGTGGGTCTGAAATTAAGGACATGAAGAGGTCTTTAAAGTATACTATATATACTATATATTACTATATATATTACGGACATGAGGAGGTTATTATATTAACAATTACCACTAACACGTTTGGAAGCATAAGATCCACTGTCTGCCACAAGTGCACTAATGGAATTCCAGTATATTTCTCCATCTGACGTGATAGTTCTCCTGTATGGCTGTAGCAAATCTCTTCAATACCTTAATGTAGCTGTAATACTTTATTCTTTGAGAGATGTGTTGTGTCTACGCAGCAGGCGCCAGGTAGCACATCAGACTCGGGACACAGGTTGGTTGTTCAAGTGTTCTTTATTTCGTTATCTCTGCTGCTGGTTACATGCACGTCCTTCCCCTCTGCCTGTCCTGGTCATTCTGCCGTCCTTCCTGTCCCTAACCGGATGTGGTGTCCGGTGACCTGGTCACCTCCCTCATGACCCACAGGGTCCTAGTGTCCTCCTGTCCTGTCGCCCTATCTGTCGGGTCACGACAAGATGGTGTCTTTGTCTATGATGGTAGGCAGTGATACACTCTGCTGAATGCATATTATGTTGCAATACTCATAGTGGTGTGCATATTTCAAGTTCCACCAATTACGTTTTGGAAAACATATGGCCATACCCATGGCCAAGTCACGCATTGCAGTGCAGCAAGTCACCATTTTGGCTGCCTAGCGCCAATGCAGGCACCCTTACACCATAGTGTGAGGGTGCCTGCATTGCAAGAAGGAGTACCTTCATGCACAAAATCAGTCCCCTGAGGCTGAATGCAGCACACATAGAAAGAGGAAGTAACGAGCAGAAAAAAAAATATTAATCTTTGTTTCGCCTTACCTGGGAAGGCGTTGGACTTTGGCGCATTTCCAGGTCCTCCATTCTGGCAAATCTGTGGATTTTGCATGGGAAGAGTCACACAAGGCCCATGGAAAAGCCTCCCTGGCGCAGAGTAATGCAATTCATCGATTTGTGCTGTGTTGCTTTGCCCAAGAGTTATGAGGCCTTCAGGGCTTCATAAATCTCCTTTTGAAGTTGCGTTGCTCTTGTACTTTGTTGTGTGGTGCAAGAGTGATGAAAAGGGGCTTGTAAATATGCCCCTAAATACGAGATAAAGTGACGTTTGTCAACTTTGTAAAACTTCACTTGTGGGTGAAATGTGTCACAAGAACAGTTTTTGCCGGAGACATTTCCGTTCGGAAACCTTATTGTTGAGAGAGAAATCTATTCAGAAAGATGGTAATACTTATAAAACAAAAATCTTCACAAAAGTGCTTGAAGTCAATTTCACAACTTTCATACACCATCGCTTAGTTAGCCTACTCAGCCAATTTGTGATGTAATATTTTGCAGTCTGACAAAGGCAATTGAATGCAAAGTGATGTCACTGAACTCCAATAAGATAGACACTTCCTCCTATTTCAGTATATCTTTTTCTCATGTTTTTAGGTGTCAGAGACAGATTCTGAAGAGTAAGTAGCATCCTAGCTCAATCACCAGCTCCAATAAATGAATTCAGTCATAAATTCAATGAGTCATGCTCAGGGAATGATGATGATGCTGAAAGTAGCTGAGGTGCCTCCTAGGAAATGCCACTTGAGGCAGCTCAAATATGTCAGCTCTCTTACTTTTGCAAAACCACTTCTAAAGAGGATTGTATATTTATGATAATTGGCCACCATGGAGGTTCAGAAGGCATCGTCATGGGTCAAAAATATGGTATGCCTTACACCATTTAAATAATTCTGCAAGAAAATAACTCACCTCAATTAGACAGCATTGGTGGATTTTCTTTCCTGCAAAAAGTTCAGCTCTCTACACTTTTTATCCTACAAAATTATTAAATTTAGACCTTTATGATTTTTTGGGAAACTAAAAACTCCTTACAAAAACCAAGTGTTGAAAATTAGGTATTGCCCTTGGGCCAATATGTCCAAATCCTCAATGGAACGTGACAGTGTAATGGCTGTAAAAAAGTTGATGTTGGCTGTAAGGAAACATTTTAAATGGATGTCTCTGGACACAGTGCTTATTTTGAGTGTGGAGTTTCTCGTGCTCTACACTTGCATTTAATTGTCAACATTATGCCAGTCTGACATTGTAGTGTTGTTCAATAAATTTAGAGAAGAGCACATGAAACATTGTTTATTAATTCAATATATATTGAAAAATTAGTGCTGCATTTCCTTACTTAAACATTTGGAATACACATCTAGGCTGGGTGACAGCTGATTTTCAGCATTTCTCTAGACAGCCACACACAATGTCAGGGTAGGTGTGACTGCCTAGTCATATGCATGTTGAGGGGAATTCCTGATCAAGAGGGGAGGGAGGAGCTGACACTCTGCATTTGAAAGTATGGTGTCCTGCCCCCCCACAAAGGATTGCATGCCCTACTGGAGTGAGTCTGGAGCCAAGGGAGGGTCTTGTGCACAACAAAGACCATTCTTTGCTGCCTCCCTAACTCTAAAGCTAAAATGGGTATAAGTACTGGGCCTCTGGGGAGCGTGGCTAAGACCCCGAAGATGGGAGACGCGTGAGATTGTTCCTACGCACAAGCCCAGTGATTACCCCGCTGCATTGGGCCCAGGGTGGCGTAGACAAGCTCAGAAACTCCATATCTTGCAGAACTTCCCCCCTTGAGAGCACAATGTGGGGCTGAGAGTCGTCCATGGGTGAGTCAGGGCGAAGTTTGCCCAGGACTCTGCTGGTGAGGTGTCCTTACCACACGGTGGCGGCGAGTCACAGCTCGTAACCCAGAGGGTGAGGAGTGATCAGCCTTGGCTGCAAGGAATGCACGCTGCACAGCTGTATCCTGAATGGCCCAAATAGAAGGAGAGGTGAGCTGGGGACCCACGCTCCCTTTGTTGGCATTAGGTGTTTGAGGGGTGCCTGGGGCCTGAGTGTAGAAATGGGATTGATGAGACCTACGCACCGGAGGCCGAGACCGAAACTGTCGCAACCAATCTACTGAATTGGGAACCAGGGCATGAGTGCTAAACATAGCTGGGAGTGGGGCCGTAATGCAGGCCTCAGCACAGTGAGACCCGCGGTGGGTCCCCCTCTGTTGAATATTTGCCCAGCACCCTATCTGTAAAGTGTCCTGACTACCAGGCTACAGTGAGAGGCAGCCGGTAACTGGGAAATGAGAAGGGATTAGCCTTGGCAGTGGGAGGTGCACACTGCAGCAAAGCATCCTAAGTGGCCCTCCAGAAGTGAGCGGTGAGATGAGGGCTCCCCCCCCCCTTGGTGTCAGCACGGGCAGATGTGAGGGGCATGGAGTAGGAGCAATTGGAGTCTTCCTGCAGTGAAACGGCCTTAGCCTGGGGACGGGTCTCCTGCTTTTGGGGGCCACCTGCAATGAAGATTATTCCCCATTGGGCTGTTGAGGCTAGGGCTGGGTGGGAGGTGTTGACACAACATAGGTGTTGCCCGACTGCCACTTGCAGTTTTACACCTTAGCGAGGACCCACTGGGTGCTGACGCAGCAGTTGGGGTGCCCTCCCCACCCAGTGGTGGCCCATTTATAGCATTATAGAGATCGAGACATTACACTCAGAAGAACCCGTTCCAAAAAACCATTCACAGTGGCTAAAAGGCGCTCATCTTCACAGATTTCACTGGCAAGGTCCAAGTACAATGTGCATCATTTGTGGAAACCAAGAAATCCCTAAATGAGGAGTACATTCAATACTCAATGTTCCCTGCTCAACTTTGGATCATCTTGAATGGTGCCACCCACTTCTGTGATACATCAGAGTTGGTGTGGGCATGGCTGGAGGCCCCACTTCATAGGTCCCTGTCAAGGCCTACCATGACTCAAAGGAAACTTAAGATACACTCCAGGAGACCACCTTGGAAGACCCTCTTGGGAAGGCCCTTCTCCTCCCAAGTGGAATCAGAATGTGCAGCAACGCTGCATGCAGTGGTGGAGATAGCATTGACACAGAGACAACAGAGGGCACAGAGATCTCCTCTGAAAGGAAATCACCAATTCCCAAATCTGGTGGGCCGACAATGGGCAAAGCAGATCTCATTGTAGTGACTGTGCAAACTGTTTAGGGTTTACTTTGATTGGCTGCCTGTGACTCCCGAAAAGAATGGGGGCACTACACTGATCCTACTAGCAACAACTCCCACAGTGAGATGAGCTTTATTCTCCAGACCAGGAAAGAACTGGTTCCCTGCAACCCCACTTTGATTGCACCCCCTTGACCACCAGTGGTGTCTTTCTCTTAACAATGTTCTTTTTTTACAAGTTTGGACAGGCAGCCATTGCTTCACTGCCCTTGGGTGTGTGAGTTCATGGTTGAGGTGTTAGTTACATATCCTGGGGGACTGAGATGGTCCTGACAATACTGAGGCGGGGCTGCGGAAAAGCCAATCCCTTAAGGGGGGACAGAAATTGTTTTTACAGACTATGGGTGAATCTAGTTCTAAAATGTTATTGATATCCTGGAATGTGCAGAGAACGTTTTCTTCTGCTAAACGGCACAATATCCACAGGTACATGTATTGACGGGGGCCCACATAGTGATGCTGCAGTAAGCACACCTCACTGTCACCAAGGTCTTCTGTTTACGGCGCAGATGGCAAGGGCAAATGTCTAACAAAAATGGTAGGCAGAACACTCCCAACTTTTCTTACGTGATTTCCTTCAAAATGATCGGTTTGTAGTGTGCACCCTGGGGTATCACTCTCTGATCCAGGAGTGTGGCGATCAAACGTGGAAACAGTGAACCCTATATAGGGTCCGTCCTCCTTGGCACTACTGAATACACATCAATTGGGGTTTGTAAGTTATTAGATATAGAGCAGAAATAAACTCAGTTTTATTCTTCATCCATAAACGGCTTTTAATTATTTGATTTCTTGTAAAGTTCAAATTGCATTAATTGCTTCATATCAGCAGTAAAGTTTATTCATAACAGAGTCAAAACACATTCCTATTTCCTTCTTATTCATCTCTCCCGATGCATTTCGGGCATCCAGCCCTTCATCAGGGGTTAATTAGCAACAGCTTAGGACCAGGCTTAGTCAAGAAATAATGAACACCATCAGTTTGGTGGAGTTCACCACCAAGGCCTAGCCTCAAGGCACTGGGGGTGGGCGGTTCTGTTTATTGGTGTGGTCATCTGAAGAGCCAGGTCTTGAGGTCTTTCCTGAACTGGAGCAGTGCAGCTGTTTGTCAGAGGTGGAGGTCATTTCAGGCCTTGGCTGTGAAGTAGGAGAAACACTTTCCTCCCATTTTGGTCTTGTAGATGTGTCGGACGGTGGCCAGAGAGAGGTCAGCTGATCAGAGGTGTCATTTGGGTGCGTGGAAGGAGAGGGGGTTGTTTAGGTAAGCTGGTCCGATGTTGTGGAGGGCCTTGTATGCATGAGTGAGGTGCTTGAAGGTTATTCTTCTTTCGATGGGGATGTTATATTAACAGATTTGTTAAGTGCACAAATGCCTGGGGGTGTCTTGGCACTGACCAGTACACTGTGCCAGCTTCTGTGAAGATAAAATGACTATTTAGCAAACAGCCATGTTTTCAAGGCCTTCCTAAATGCAAATAAGGTTGGAAGGGATCTTATGGCAAAAGGGAGTTTATTCCAGAGGTTGGGGACAGCTGCCATAAAGCTACGTTCCCACCCATCTGGCCCTTGAAGGCTCTCAGAGTTGCTAGCAGTTTAGCTCCTTCGGAGCGTAAATGCCTTTTCGGAGCATACAGGAGAGCAGGCGCCTCAAGTAGATGGGGCCTGTATTTTGGAGTGCTCTGTAAGTAACGCACAGGGCTTTGAAGATAATGCGGTTCCTAACTGGGAGCCAGTGCAGTGTATACAGCTGATTTCTGACTGAAGAATGCTTAGGAACACCCAACAAAAGGCGCTGCTGCATTTTGGATCATCTGCAACCTGTTGAGTAGTTTTTCCGATAGGCCAATATAAAGACCATTACAGTAATCTAATTTTAGCCAGGATCAAAGATGAAATCACTGTTTTCCAGCTTTCCATGGGAATAAACGGAAGTACTTTTTTAATGGTCTTTAACAGGAAAAAACATGAGGAGAAGACAGAATTTCCCTGAGGTTTAAAAATCAGTTTGTCATCAAAGAACACGCCAAGGTTCTTAGCCATGGTGACTGGAATAGGTGCCAATCTCAGTTTATCGGGCCACCAGCTCTGTGACCAGTTTGGTAGAAATTTTCCAAAAGTGATGACTTCTGTTTTGTCCGAATTTAGTTTCAGACAGTGAGAGTTCATTCAAGAACTGACTGCCAGCATGCAGTCCTTAAAATTGTGCATTTGTACTATAGGATTTTTTGATAGTGATGATACAATTTGTTTATCATCTGCGTAGGATGTCACCGCGAGACCAAAAGATCTTATAAGTTTAGGCAATTCCGATACATATATGTCAATAATGTGGGGCTTAAGGATGATCCCTGAGGAACTCCACAAGGGACAACAAAAAGCGGAGATTCATAGCTTCCCAAAGTTCCTGATTTGGTTCTACCTGACAGAAAAGATTAAAGTAGTGTGAGTGATTTGTCAGAAACGCCAATGGAAATTAGATGATTTAACAAGAGATCATGGTCGACGGTGTCAAACGCCGCCGACAGGTCAAGCAGAATAAAGGCGGCCGCTCCCCTCTTAGTCCAAAGTTGCTCTAATTTCCTCTGTGGCTTTAATTAAAGCTGATTCGGTACTATGTTCTGTTCTGAAACCGAACTGTATTTCATCTAGATGGCTATATTTTAGTAAATGAACAGTCAGCTGTTCATTCATAATTTTTCCACTAATTTGGCGGGCAGAGGCAGATGAGTAATTGGTCTATAATTGTTAGATTGTGTGGGATCAAGGTTGTGTTTCTTCAATAAAGGTACTATGGATGCCCTTATGGAACCCTTTCCAAAGTAAAAAATACTTTGAGCTTGCTTGTCTGACTTTCACCCCCTGTCTATGTTGAATATAGACTTTAAAATCCTTAGCAAAGTGTTGGCACAGTGGTTGCTCCCTCATTTGCCGACTTAAGTCCATATTGACCAAAATGTGTTAATTCCCCTCCGGTCCACCTGACTAAACCTCTGCCGCTTATACCATATCCTCTACCATCAGGAAATTGACCTCTGCCTAGAGGCCCTTGTCATGTCCGTAGACCTTGAAAAGGCCATTGACTTGATAAGGTGGAATTTCGTTCGGTTATGGCCTAGATGGGGCTAGGGAACGGCTGGATGAAATAGGGCCAGCTAATGTAGACACACCCTGCTGTGAGGGATAGGATTCGGGGGGCCATCTCCTCCACCTATGGAATCTATTGAGTAGCCAGACTGAGGTACCCTTTCTCCCCCTCCAGTGTCTCTGACCATAGAGCCATTGACAGAGCTTTTCCACCAGACAAGGGTGGGCAATGGAATTATACTGGATGGAAGGGAACATGTATCTCCCTCTAAACTCCCAACCTGTTTCGGTACTTAACAGACAGCCTCTGGGGGGCAAGGAATGCATTGGTTATGTTGGGGGACTTTGTGGCTTTGGCTGAGCTCTGGGTTAATAACTCTAAAACACACTTATTCCCTGTGATAGCAGGAAACACTCTGCACGGAGGCACTGCCACCGGAGTTGCAGTGGTCATCAACTTTCTTCAAATACTTAGCTATCCAGATCTTGCATGACCTTAGAGTTTTTAATGAAGGCAACCTGGGACCGGCGATTCACGCCCTCAGGTCCTGTGTCCAGTTTTGGCATTCACTGAAATTTCCAGTCATGGTAAGAATAGCCCTATCTAAGATGGTGATGTTGCCCAGATTGTTGTATTTCTTTGTTCATTACCCAGTACAAATAAGGCACTCTTGGTTTAAACAGAAATGCTTCGGGAACTGATTTGGGGTGGGTGGGTGCCATGGAGTGTTACTGGTGGTGCTTCAGAGAAATGTATGATGTTATAACGCAAATATTTCCAACGCATGCCTTTACAATGCAGTTTTTACATCGCAACATTCATTTCAATGCATGTTTTTACAACGCATGCCATTACAACCCATACCATTACAACACATACCATTACATTGCATCATTTTTGGGGGTAACAGTAGGGTAAGTGTTAGATAGTGTAGGGGTAAAAATTACTATTCCCACTCCAGAGAGTGCAACAGTAGGGTAAGTGTTTGATAGTGTAGAGGTTAAAAACTATGCATTGTAATAGTATGCTTTGTAATGGCATGCGTTGTAGTGACATGCATTGTAATGGCTGCATTGTAATGGCATGCGATGTAAAGGATGCTGCGATGTAAAAACTGCGTTGTAAAGGTAGTGCATTGTAATGAGTGCCTTGTAAAGGTTGTTTCCTGCTTCTGAGACCACCTGGGCAACAGGGCCTGGGTGCCCCTGATTTTTAATTGTATTATCTGGCAACCCTGCTTCAATCGATAACCCAGTGGTTCGATTGTGAGAATCTAGAGGAGGTAGGTCCTGTGGGGACGTCAAGTAATCAAGGAACCTTAATAGCTAGGCTTCTTAACCCGAAAGTCGTGATTCCGCAGCCATGGGATTCTGCTGAGAGTAGCATTGTACATTTGGAGGGGAAGTCTGAGGAGGACAGCTGGGGAACCTTTATATGCCCCAGCCTTACCTCTGGTGGGATTGCCTCAAGTAGATCCTCCCTTTCCATTCACTGGACTATTTTTGACAGATTGGTCAACTCTGGGTCTAATCATGGTGTTGTTCTGCTACCAGTTGGTGGTGCTTATCCCATTCAAGGATTTAGTGTCATAGGGTGAGTTGCCCCCGGGCAATTCCTGACATTTCATGCCTTAACAAGAGTGTTTGGGGCCTCATGGCTTGACCACCAACGGGAACCCAAGATACATGTGATGCTTCAGGTGTTGAGGACATTGGACACCACACATCACCTGATGCAGTGGCTATATCGGGTACACTTAAAGATGGTCACATCACCATTGGCAAGAACGTGAGGATGATGGGAGTAGTTATTGGGTAGGGAACTCTTAGACTCGGAACGGGGTACGGTTATAGCCAGCCCCGGCCGTATATCCAGAAACACTTAATTTAAATGTACCCAATTCAACTATATCCATATGGCCTATTTGACCCCATATAGACTGCAGCTCATGTACTAGGATAAACCAAGGACCTGCCCCAGGCGTGGGTTGCTGGGGGCTGACTTTGGACATGTGACATGGAGCTATCCTGGGGTGAGCCCCTTTTGGGATTCCGTGATGGTCACGATTGAAATGATATTGGTTGGCTTGCTCCCTGTAACAGTTGAGGTGTGCCTCCTGGGCTTATTTCTCAGACCAAAAGCACATACGGTTTGTTCTAGATGTAAAAATGTGGCTTTGGTGCTGCCCAGATGATGGGTAGCCATGCACTGGTTGGTCCATCAGTGGTCCTATAGGCAAAAGATGTAGACGTATGGGCCAGGGCAGAAGACCGTGCTTTGCTCAGAGACAATATATGGGCGATAAGATGACGTCCACGGGCAGCCCTGTGGACAGAGGTGCTTGAGGCCTGGCATGGTAGACATAATAAGCAGGAGGGAGCATTTGGACATTGAGAGCCCATCTCGAGACCAAGCAGGAGACTAATGGATGTTCCTAACTGGATGCCTGGGGAACACACTCACCTGGGGCTGCGGGAGAATTCCCAACCTGTCATGGGGTATGGCACTTAGGACTAAATGATGATGCCTGACTTTCCACTGCTCCTTCCAGAGCTTATTATGGTGGATAGCGTATTATACAGGGTATCTGGTGAACCCTGCGAAATGGAACGCACTGAGGAATCTCCCCCTTTCCTTTCCCCCTGACAATGCTGGATTATGTGGCACAAGACCCACTGAGGTGGGAGTGCTGTGAGGGGCTCCTGTACACTTGGCTGGTGTCCAGACCCCCAGGACGAGTTCAGGTTTTGTGTTTTCTGTTCTGTTTTTTCTTTTCTTTAATTTTAACTACATCCTGCTGACCACATCACAGGATATATTGGTGATGGTAGATTTATCCTATAACTCCTGGTAGGAATTACATATGAGAAGCAATCCTTTGGAATACGCATATAGGGGATGAGAAGTAAGGACTCACAACTTATGTGAATGCCTAAAAATGCATGATATGCATGGTAAATAAGGATGCGAGTTGAACTGGTGATGATAATACAGAATTATGGTTTATCTATCCTGTGCACTACACTCACTTTGTGACTCACTGAACATCTCAGTTCCTCAGGGCCCGATTCACAGAACTACCTTAAGACAAAATCCTAAACTTACTACCATTTTGGTATTCACATAAGGCACTTACTCATTTCGATATTCACAGAAGTTAGGAGTCCTAACTTTAGGACTCCTAAATGCCATCTGTGACTACTGAAAGTCTTAAAGTTAGGATTTTTCTCAGTTTAGGAGTAGTAAAGTTAGGACTACTAACTTTAGGACTCATAAATGCCTTCTGTGAATACCAAAAGTCTTAAAGTTAGGATTTTTCTCAGTTTAAGAGTAGTAAAGTTAGGACTCCTAACTTTAGGGCTCCTAAATGCCTTCTGTGAATACTGAAAGTCTTAAAGTTAGGATTTTTATCAGTTTAGGAGTCTTAAAGTTAGGAGTTCTAACTTTACAACTCCTAAACTGAGAAAAATACTAACTTTAAGACTTTTGGTATTCACAGAAGGCATTTAGGAGTCCTAACTTCTGTGAATACCGAAATGAGTAAGTGCCTTCTGTGAATACCAAAATGAGTAAGTCCCTTCTGTGAATACCAAATGGTAGTAAGTTTAGGATTTTGTCTTAAGTTACTTCTGTGAATCGGGCCCTTAGATGCTACACTTGATATTAATATTGCTGTTGAATGTATGAAAAATGTATACTTAAGTCCTTAGCAATGTGATGTAATGCTCTTCTGTGGGTTAATGCAAAGTTATCTTTAAAATGTCAATGACCCCACTGACTCAGAACACTGCTGGAACTAAGGAAACTCTGCAGGAAGAAGAGCTGCTGTGCTGTAGGAGGGACTGGCACTTTGCTAACTGCTTTGCTATGCTGGCCTGCTGATTTCTGTGCTGTACCATGGACTGCCATTTTGCTACCTGCTCTGCTGTGTTGGCCTGCTGCTTCTTGCCTGAAAGTGAGAAAGGACTAGACCTGCTCTATACATCCTGGGAACTTAAGTTTCTCTAAGGGCTTGTTGACTTGCCTCCTGTTGCTGAAGTCTCAGGAATATCAAAGATTTCACTTTTTACCTTTGTCCCAGCAACTGGACTTTACTTGTTGTAAGTCTTGCTCTGCCAAGTGGTGCCTATCGAGTCCAGAGCCCTTGAATATGAGTTAAAAGTGCTGTGTGTGCCAGAACCTACGCTTCAACAAATCTTTGCCAATCTAAGTCCGACGTATCACCTGCACCAACATCAGGATCAACACATCACACATCACCGCCACTGTGAGGTCTAGACCCGGCGTGTCATCTTGGCGCTCTGCAGTGGGCACTTTGTCCACAGCACTGAAGCATTGCCACTACTGCATTTCATTCTGTTACAAATATTAAGGTAATTTGCTCAGCGACCCTGTATGGGTCCTATAGTCAGCCTGTGCTCTGCCAATGGCAGCCTGAACTCTTGACTTTGTCCCAGTCCAGAGCAACCTGCAGTAACCCCAAAGCGCTCTTTTGCTTGTAAGAGGTAATTTTCACTTGCTCTTTAAAAATTAATATTTTGACTTGTACTTGTTGGATTTGGGTAATTTTGGTTTTGTTATGTTCATAATATAATATTACCTGTTTCTGGTATGGAGTCTTTTTGTGGTGTTTTCAATGTGTTACTGTGTGTCATGTGCACAAATGCTTTACACATTGCCTCCTTAGAATAGCCTGCCTGCTCTGTACCACGCTACCCAAAGGTAATCAATGGTGATATTTTAGTGTGTACCTCACTTAACCTGACTAGGGTTGTGGTTCCTGCTTGGACAGGATGTATTCTCTGCCAGCCATGAACCCTATTTCTAACATTGGCGATAAGCAAGTAGGATTGTAGCCTTGTTTGAGAAGTAGATTAAAGTAATTTGGTGCACACAACTATCCACATTGAGACCGATTTGAATCAATTGTCCCAGATCCCCAATCACACTTTTAGTTTACTATTTTACCTGATGGGCATTTTTGCTTTTTCCTAAACTCATGTCTCTAACTAGAGGTTCTACTTCTGCACCTAAAAAATTATTTCGAGTTAGCCAAACTAGAGGATTACGCTGTCTCTCAGCTCAAGGATTTCTGCAGGACTTTGGTGGGCTTCCTGGAAAAAACACCACCAGGAATTTAGAGTTTCAAAAGGCGCAGAGAGCCTAGGCCGAAGCACATGCCAAAATGAATGAAGCCTTGAAAGAAGAGGAGGAGGATTTGGACCAGTCCCTAGAAGGAGGCCTAGGGTACTGTCTTTGGAGGAGGGGGACAACTTACATTTTGCAGTAGTGATTCCCTCCAGGGCAGGGTGCTGTGTTTCATCCAGAGGCCTGTGCCCAGAGGAGTTGGAGGACTAGATGGGGGAGTAAAAGGTAAGATTGGAACAGGCCAAGCTCAAATTTGAAGAAAAGCAAAAGCGACTGGCCATAGAGAAGGAGGAGAAAAAGAAAAGGTTGGCCTAGGAGGATAAGAAAATGATGTTGGCTCAGGAACTGAGCATGAGAGAGCAGAATATCAAGGGCAGAGTTGAGCCGAGATGGTGGTAGCAATTCTGCAGGGCCCTCTGACAGGAGGGTCCACATACCTAAGGGTCTGGTGTCTGACTTTGTACTGGAAGATGACATAGGCAAATGGTGTCAGGACTATAAAATTGCTTTGCAGATGTGCAAGTACCCTGAGGGATATTGGGGTGCCTGTCGGTAGGAGCATATGATTAGTGAGGGGAGGGACACCCTACTGCCCCAAGAAGGGAGTGACAGTATCAGATATGTCCCCATAAAGGAGTCCCTAATCAGGAAGTTTGGTTTAACCTAGGAAAGTACAGACTGAAGTTCAGTTCTGATAGTCAGAAGCTATCCCAACAGACCTGGATGGCTGTGCTGATAATTTTTGCAACGCAATGGATGGTTGGATAAAGGGTAGTGAGGTAAAAGATTATCAGGGGCTGTTTAGTTTGTTTTCAAAACAGCACATGTCAGTCTTCGTTTTCTAGATCTGTACTAGCACCTAGTTAATAGTAAGCTCACAGACCCCGGGTAGATTGCTATAGAGGCAGACTGCTGGGTCAGCACCAGGGTTCATAAGAAGGTATATGTGGGGGATCATACCATGGGTGGGCAGGGTCCATACCAGAAGAAAGGGGAGGCACAAAAACAAGAGTAAGGAGTTCTCAAAAGGGCCCCAAACTCATTCCCAGGGTAAATATTTCCAGCCCCCTATTGAGAAGAATTGGTTCCCTGCTTGTAAGGCTGCAGGGAAGACTCCTCTGTAGTGTTATGAGTGTCAGCAAGAAAGACACTACAAAGTGGATGCTAAGTCTCCCAAGCAGGCAGAGACCCCCACCTGTGGAGAGTCACTGAGGTTGGTTAGTTTAGCGCTTGGGGAGGACATTGCCCCAGATAGTCTTGGGGAGAGTATAAAAGTTACCCTAGTGTCTCTGGGTGACAGAGGGATAGTGCAAAGGACCCACGTGCCTGGCAATACTAGAACGCATAGTCAGTGGGTCACCATCAATGGACAGAGGGTGGAGGCTCTGAGAGACATAGGAGCCAGCATGACAACTGTCAGGTGTCATCTGGTGTATTCACAGCAGGTAAATCCTAATGTGTTCCACCAAGCTACTGCTGTTGACAACCAAGAAAGCCACTACCCAGTGGCTCTGGTTCTCTTTGAATTGGGGAAGGGGTCTCAGGTCTGCATAAGGTAGCTGTGAGTCCATCTATGCCATTCTGCTTGTCAATGACCGGGTGCATACCATCTGGAAGGAGGTGGAGCTCAGGTCACACTTGGAGATAATGGGGTTGCCTAAGTGGGTGTGCCAGACTACAAAATCCATGTCAGACTAACAGGGTGGTCAAGAGGACCAGGAGCCTGGAAGAATGGCCCAGTGCCTGCCAAAAAGAGAAATTACAGGGAGTGCAGGAAACCCGCTCCCGAAAATCCTACGGTCTGGGAGGAGGCTGAAACTGAGGGGGATGCCCCAGTACCTATAGGGGAGGATATTTCCGAACTGAGGAACCTGACCGAGCTGACCAACTGGAAGCAGAAAAGGGGTCTGTCCAGAGAGGAGTTCTGCAAAGCACAGAAGGAGTGCCCTACTCTTGTGGGTCTTTAGCAGCAGGCTGAAGCCCAGGCAGCTGGTGACACCTCTGGCATACACCTGATTTAATGGGAGAATGATCACCTGAGCCTGGTGCAGCACATGTGTTGGTGGTACCCCAGTGCTTCAGGACCTTCCTACTGGGCTCGCTCATTATGTATCACTGGCAGATCATTTGGGGCAAGACAAGACCATTGACAGGCTTGTCACCCACTTTTATTGGCCTCAAATGAGGAAGTCCTCAGATGCATTCTGTATGTCCTCTCCTTCCTGCCAGATGAGTGGCAGGGAAGGGGAAAGTGCAAAACACCCCTGCAACCTTTCACTGTCACGAGCATCCTTTTTGAGTGGGCTGGCATCAAAATTGTAGGGCCTCTGGACCCCAAGAAGGCCACGGACAGCCACGGACAGCCATAGATTCCTATGATACTCGAGGCGGGAGCCTGGTGATTACTACTAGGCTGCTCCGGCCACTAGCACATTAATTATTCCTTTCACCTGAGGCGGAAGCCAGGTGGTAGTCAGTACGTATTTTAAAACGTTGTGTTATTAATTTTCTTTTGCGGCGCTTTTTTGACATTTGTCATTTTAAAATAATTCTCCCTTCTGCTTTAAAACATTGTTGCGCCCCCTCCGAGCTCACAAACGACTAGGTATTGTGGCCGGTAATCGCGGGACCAGACCCCTAAAAACTACGGCAGGTAACTACAAGTCCCAGCTCCCTTGCTGTAGAAGGGACTACAAATACAGATGGCCACTGCTTCAAGCAGCGGACGCGGGCAGCGGGCGCGCCATTGTCGCGCCGGAGTCGCGCCTGAGTCCAGACCGTCTGCGCTCCTCCGCGCCGAGGACGGGCCTAGGGCTACACTCTATACTCAGGTGACTCCTCTATCCAGAAACGCTATCTTAGCTTTAAATAATAGCTGTTCCCTTTGCCACCATACCCTCGATGTAGACAAGTGGGTAGGTCCCATTTGTTGTACTGTCTGTAGACATACACTTTAACCCTATCACCCTACTGTAAATCAACCCATTCTTAACTTCCTGAAGGGTGGTCTGATTAATGCACGCTCCATGTGCAAACATGCACTTCACATTTTTGACTTAATTAGCGAAAACGATTTAGATTGTTTATTTATAACAGAAACCTGGCTTCGCGACTGGTCCAACCCTGATATAGTCCACACCGTCCCCCCCTGGTTACTCTATCTGTAGACAAGATCGCCTAGAACAGCGTGGTGGTGGCTTGGCTATCATTTACTGAGATGTCTATAAGTGTTCAGTTAGAGAACTTCCCGATATTAAAGAAGCTGAGAGCTTATACTTTTGTATTCAAGTGCATGACACTTTCTCCTTTTTGGGAGCATTGCTCTATCGTCCCCCCCATAATCCCACGCAATTCCTTGCAAGTGTGGGAGAAGTATTAAGTGACCTGACTCTCAGATACTCCAACTTCACTATAGTAGGTGATCTAAATCTCCACTTAGACGACCCTAATGACAATCACGCCTCTAATTTTAAGGAAATCTTACAGATCCTGGGATTAACTCTCAGAACTCTTAAAATCACTCACAAGGCTGGACACTCCCTTGACTGTATTAGTTCTAACTTGGATAATATGATGGTTAATGATCCCATACCTCAGACCTGGACCGATCAGTTCTTCATTGAATTCTATATTGAACTCATAGGGAACCAATTGAAGCCTAAAGAGGTAATAAATAAGGGAAACGCTCTACCCAACTGGGGAAAAATTATGAAACATCCTGATCTTACTAGTTGGGCCAAGGAAAGCAACCCCATTCTTTCAGGGAATACTACCATAGACTATCAAAAATTTGAAAAATGGATGACTGACATTGGTAACAATATTAGAAACCCAGAAAGAACTGGAGATCCCATAGGAAAAAGGAAAATTTCTGCTCCCTGGTTTTCAGACACCTTAAAAGACCAACTAGTGTAAATTAAACTCTTAGAACGCAAATGGCGACGGAACTATGACAATCACGCTAAAGTGATATATAAGACAGCTAGGAGATCGTATCACTCTTCCATCAAGGATGCAAAAATTTGATATTTCACTTCCCGTATTGAAGCAGCTAGCAACAATCAAAAAGAAATTTTTAAAATCGTTAACAGCTTCACTAAACCTAAAATTGCTAACCGAGAGATTCCCCCGTCCCAGATTTTATGTAACAACATAGCCTCTTACTTCCCCCAAAAAATAGAAACGCTCACCAATGACTTTCCCCAATTCCTAACAGCAGAACCTGCGAGTGAAACTGTTCTCAAGCCCCATCAACCCAGATGGGAAAAATTTAGTCACATTAGTCTTGATGACACTCTACAAGGAATTTCCACCCTGAAATCAGGATCCCCTTCTGACCCCTGCCCCCCCTCATTTCTTAAATCCATAACACAGGAGGCCAACCCCTATATCAACGCCATCATTAACTCATCCTTCCAATCTGGGGAGATTCCTCCTCAATGGAAGGTAGCAATAGTGAAACCTCTACAGAAAAAGGTCTCACAAGACCCTACTATACTCTCCAATCTACGTCCCATTTCTCTTCTTCCTGCCATCTGCAAGATTGCAGAATCCTTTGCAAATAAACAACTAATGGCATTTCTTGAAGAAAATGACATATTACATTCCTGTCAAGCAGGTTTCAGAACTCATCACTCCACTGAATCTGCACTACTATCTTCCACTGAAACCATTCGTGCTGCATTGGATCAGGGCAAACATGCTGTCCTAATCCTATTAGATCTCTCGGTAGCATTCGACACGGTGTCCCATGCTATCCTTTTACATCGCCTTACCAACGCCGGCATAGCAGGAACCGTGTTCGAATGGTTTAAAAACTATTTCGCAAACAGGCGTCAAATTGTAAGGCTGGGAGATTTTTCTTCAGATGAAATAATCACTAAAACTGGGGTCCCTCAGGGCTCTAGTTTAAGCCCTACCTTATTTAACCTGTACATGGTTCCCCTACTAAATTTAATTTCCTCCTTCAACATCAGTACTGTCGCCTACGCTGACGACACTCAGCTTGTTCTGACCCTTGACAAAAATCAATCTAATGCAGAACAAATATTAAAAGATTGTCTGTCAGCAACCTTCCAATGGATGTCACACAACCACTTGAAGTGTAATTCATCCAAGACTGAAATTATCCCTTTTGGACCTAATAACTCCTTCTCACCACAAGACAGGTGGCCTGAACAGGCAGAAGCCCCCCCTAACACTATCAATGCTGGTAGAAACCTAGGCATAAAGTTTGATAACACTCTGACTTTCAACCAACAAGCCAAGGAAGTAGCAGGTGTATGCTTCGGCATCATCAGGAGCCTTAGGAAATGTTTTGATCTTCTTCCCCTGAGTGCTAGACGTACGGTAGCTGTTGCCCTTATAACATCTAGGCTGGACTATTGTAATAGCCTTTATGCAGGACTTAATAAATCAGCCCTGCATAAACTTCAAATGGTCCAGCATGCAGCTGCCAGACTTGTCCTCAGATTGCCTAGGAAATCTTCGGCTTCTGCAGCTTTGGATGCACTACACTGGCTTCCTATACACAAGCGCATACTTTTTAAAGTTCTTACCATTACTTACAGAGCCTTCCACCACCACGGCCCACTGTACCTGCGCAAATACTTCAAACAATATCATCCGTCAAGATCACTCAGGTCCTCTACAGCTAACCTGCTCCTTGTCCCTAGGTTCAAAATGTCAACTAAAGGAGGAAAATCCATTGCAGTTATTGGCGCGAAAGCATGGAACAAACTCCCTCCATTCTTGCGTCAATCTACAACTGAACCAAAATTCAGAAAGTCCTTAAAAACATGGATCTACTCCCTGTCCAACTCCGAATGCATAGAATGTATATGATGTGCTCTATAGACAGGCAGCTTCTTTTCTTCTACCTCCTGCTGTTTCTCTGGAATCCAAGCGGCAAGATACTCCTTGGAGTGATAGTGCGCTATATAAGTACCATCTCACATCACATCACATCACATCACATCACATCACGGGCAACATCTTTGATTTGGCCTTGGTGGATGATGCCAACAAGAATCTATCCCTGTGAAGACAGTAACTGTGCACACTGTAGTTTATTCATGTTTTGTTATTATGTACTATGTTATCTTGTTCCTAGCTGCTCAGCCAGTCTTAGTGTTCTGTGTGGAATGTTGATATGTGGGCCATGAGTGGAATGCTTGAGTGACTGGTATGAGTGGTGACAGTTGGTGTAAGGGCTGAGCAGCTGGTAGGCTGCTCCTGGTGCGGCTGCTCTACAGACTGTTACATATTTATCTACTTAAATAAACCAACTTAAATTACACCCTACCAGTGTGTTCTACATTGCTACATTTAATTTGGCAACAAGTTGGAGACCTTCCCACACGTTAAGTTGGTCTGAAGTAAATTGGAGATGACAAAGTATCAAGATGTACAAGATCAGACAACACAATGAAAAGATCACAACCAGTCTGTGTCACCGGAGGCAACCATGAAACAAAAGAAGCCACAAAGGAAACAAAGGAAAATGGAACAGCACGCCTTGCAGCCCCACCAGTGTCCATTACATCTGACAGGCCCAGTTCAAGCATGCTGTACTCTGTTCATCTGGCACATTCTGACAAGAACTGAGACTTCAAGGAAAGTAAGCCATTTCATTTTTGTCATTCTACATGTCAACTTGCTTTGGAAGAATAGAGTGCTATTCTCGTATAGAGTATACACGCGCAGAGGCGGTACTGTTTCTTTTGGAGACACTGTCATGCTGTTCTTTTGCAGCGCACTTGTGTCTGCCTCTACAGGACTTTGGAGTGTCCATTACTTCCACAAGTACACTACTTCCACAAATGCTTTATCTAGCTACATCGTTTTGTTGAGGCACACAAAGAAAATATGGCTTGAAGTTATTGTCAGCTTCATATCTCTATAGCCATCAATGATTACATTAAAGTATTGCCAGCATCATCGTTCCCAAAAGGATTGCAGAGGACATTTTCTTTTTGCTGCGTGTTCATGCAAAACTTGTGATGGTTGCAGCTGATTTTATTAGTGAGAATTTCTAGTGGCAGTTTTCTCTGTGTTTGAAATGTCACGCTACTCATTGTGCGCTTCAGTGATATTGTCTCTGTCTCAAACAAGACAATGCCATCAAGGTGAGGGAAAATCTGTTTACTTGTATTTTGTTTATAACTAAATTGACTCGCCCACGTAAAGCCATGTAAAACTGTTTTGTTTTAAAATTTGGCTCGCGCACCTTACCGCCTTTTTTGTGCCGCGCGCTGGAGCAGGAGAATCCTCTATGAATTTCTTTCTTTCTTCGCAGCTCTTAGCTGCCGTGTGATGCCTGTCTGCAGCAATGCACCTTGAGCCACCCGGTGCTGCATCGTTTGTGCGTGCCGCCATTTTGTGATTGGCTGAAAATAACTTCAAGATTGTATTCTTTCAGAGGAGCCGGTGTGTTGCCATTCTTATTGATAATGCTAATACGCTTTTAAAGAAAGCACAACATTCGTCATGTTTGAAATTGAAATTTTCCAAGTCTCCAGTGTTTGGGTGGTGGTTTAGTGTTTATTTCATCTAACATGCACGGAGGACATTGGACTTTCCATACAGTTCATGTGATGGGTTATAGTTTCTTATAAAGCCCTGGTGTCATCCATTCTTCTGTTGGTGTCTTCTGTGCAGCATTTTACTTTTCACTCCCATGTTACATGGAACTGCCATTTGCCAACAAAGTCATGTCTGGTCTATAGGAACCTATTTCAGTTGATTTTTCTTTTTTTTGGTCTCATTGTTAAGAATCGGTTGGTGTCGCAGGATCGCGACAGGCACACCATTGACATTGTCTCCATTTTGGTTTGTTTACAAAGCCAATAGTAATCCTATATGCTTAGTATGCTGTATTTAAAAGAAATACGTTTCTGTTTTCAGTGACATGTTTTAGTTGTGAGGGGGTTGTCTTCAGCCCTTTTAAACTTCTGTGTGGCAATCTGTAAGAGAACCTCTCAGTTTAGTTATGGGAGGCTGGGAGCAAACTCCCAAGAGGCCACCTCAGGATGCAGTTAGCTTCATGCTGTCATTCTACAACCAGACATCCTGCTTCATGAAACGCTTATAGGGGAATCTAGAAGCTAGCCAGGAGCACATGAAAACCTGGTGTGACCAGAATACCACTCTGGTTATGTTTCAGCCTGGTCAAAAAGTGTGAGTAATGGGAGCCTGTGGAGCACTGTGCTCTGCAAGACTGCTTGTCTGCGCCCTATGAGGTAAAGGGGCGCAAGAGTGATGTCACCCACTCAGTGGATCTCAAAACTCCTAGGAATCCTTTGAGGGTCCTGCTTGTGAACTGCCTCAAGCCCCACTTAGCTAGGCGATGTCTCCTACTTGGTGGACCTCAAATCTCGTTGAATCCCTTAAAAGGTCCTGCATGTGAACCGCCTCAATCCACACTTAGAGATGTCTGAGATTACCATGCTGCCAGTTACATATGATAGAGTTGAAGAGGAGAGTGAACCTTTACCCCACCTCCTCTTTTCCAAAGAGCAGGATTGGTCAGTGGATGGTCTGAGCCTCTCTCTTACCCTGACACTAGACCAACAGAGGGACTGCCACTAGTTGCTGAGGCAGTTTGTCTCTATGTTCTCCCTTATCCCAGGGGTCCCTCCATGGTACGCCCAGCATGTCTGTAAAGAACAACATTTACAGATTTTCTGATAAGGTAAGACCCAGATTCAAAGAGGAGGTCTCTAAGATGCTGAAGTGACTTGAGCCCTCAAACAGCACTTGGTTCAGCCCTGTTGTTTCTGTTCACAAGGCTGCCCCCCAGGAGTCACACTTGAACTCAGGTTCTGTGTGGAATACCATGGGCTTATTGTAGTCACCAAGACTGACATGCACCCTTTCACGAGCTGATGAACTCATTAATCGGCTTAGAGCTGGCAAGTCCCTCAGCACATTTGACCTACCTTCTTGGTACTGGCAGATTGCCTTGACCAAGTGTCATGGGAACATACCCCACCATATATGACACTCAGTATGATATGCATCCCTGGGCAAGTGCTGTGCAATCTTGGAAGAGACATACTGCATAAACCCACATTTATAAACCCTGTGCATCTGTGTTGAATATCTGGGTGCTTCCCAAACATGCATCTGATTGTGCGTGTATTCTCACCCCATATAGATTGTGTGCAGTTATTGTGTCACTCATTCAGCAGCCATCTTACTTGGATGGGGACCATAATGTAACTCCCAGCATGCACCTGGATGTCAGGCAATCAGGAATCAGTGTGGCTTCGATTGCATCTTCAGATCAACATCAACCTTATAGTTTTGAGGGCCATCTGTTTGGCACTGACAACCTTCCTGCCATTCAACAGAGGAAGGTTGGTACAGGGGCTCACCACCTCATGTAGTACTGCAATAAAGAGGTTGGGGTGGGATTACAAATCCTGTGCCAGGAGGCCTTCAGCCTCTGAAAATGGCTGGACCAAGCAATTGATTTTGTAGTGAACCACCTGGCAGGATCATTGAATGTCAGGGTGGACAAGCTCAGCTGCCGGTAACCAGTTGATCACGATTGGCAATTACACATATAGGTGGTGTAAGGACTCTTCACTGAATAGGAACAACCTTGGCTCAATCTGTTTACCACCGCCAAGAACTAGCAATGTCAACACGTCAGTGCATTGGTGTTTCCAAGGCATCTCTCAGTGAAAGACACATTCTCCCTCGAGTTGAAATTTGGACTCCTGAATTCCTTTCAGCCGATACACCTCTTGCCCTGAGTTAGTTTTCAAGAAGATTAGAAATGAACTAATACTGATGGCTTCAGAATGGGCATAGAGAGTATGTTGTACAGAAATCCTGTGCTACACAAAGAAATGATGGACGGAATGCAATATAAATCATGCATTCACCCCCAGTCAAAGAGATCTGGGTTAAATCCATCGTTATTTTGCTCACCATGACACCCCAGTTTAGACTCATCCATATGCAAATCAGTCTTGACCCTGTGCCTCATGGTAACAGTCCAGACCGAACTGCCAAGCCAGGTCCTTCCTGGACCGGGAATAAGCCTCCAGGGACCGGTTTCTGGGTAGTACCCTTCATCAGCCAGGCTAGCTTGAATCCAGTGGCGCAGTTAGCAAGGGACCCATGTCTGGGCATAAGTGCTACGCAAACAAATGATGGACGGAATGCTGAATAAGTCATGCATTTACCCCCAGTCAATAGATCTGGGTTAAATCCATTGTTCTTTTGCTCACCATGCCATCTCAGTTTAGACCCAGCCATATGCAAATCAGTCTTGACCCTGTGCCTCATGGGAACAGTCCAGACCGCACTGCCAAGCCTGGTCCTCCCTGGACTGGAAACAAGCATCCTGGGATCGGTTTCTGGGTATTACCCTTCATCAACCAGGCTAGCCTGAATCTAGTGGCACAGTGAGCAAGAGACCCTTGTCTGGGCTTACCGATCACACTTTGGATGAACAGTGCTACACAAACAAATGATGGACAGAATATTGAATAAGTCATGCATTCACCCCCAGTCAAAAGATCTAGGTTAAATCCATTGTTCTTTTGCTTACCATGCCACCCCAGTTTATGCCCAGCCATGTGCTAATCAGTCTTGACCCTGTGCCTCATGGGAACAGTCCAGACCGAACTGCCAAGCCAGGTCCTCCCTGGACTGAACAAGCATCCAGGAACTGGTTTCAGGGTATTACCCTTCATCAGCCAGGCTAGCTTGAATCCAGTGGCACAGTGAGCAAGGGACCCATGTCTGGGCATACCCATCTCACTTAGGGTGAAAAGTGCTACGCAAACAAATGATGGACGGAATGTTGAATAAGTCATGCATTTACCCCCGTCAAGAGATCTGGGTTAAATCCATTGTTCTTTTGCTCACCATGCCATCTCAGTTTAGACCAAGCCATATGGAAATCAGTCTTGACCCTGCACCTCATGGGAACAGTTCAGACCGCACTGCCAAGCCTGGTCCTCCCTGGACTGGAAACAAGCACCCTGGGACCAGTTTCTGGGTATTCACCTTCATCAGCCAAGCTAGCTTGAATCCAGTGGCACAGTGAGCAAGGGACCAACGTCTAGGCATACCCATCCCACTTAGGGTGAAAAGCGCTTCTCAAACGAATGATGGACAGAAATCCTGTGCTTGACCATATATCCTTCAATCTGGCTGGCCCTCCAGAAGGATCTGTTGTCACTGCAACAGGAAAGAGTTCTGCACCTGGGTCTTTTCAATCTTCAACTTCATGCTTATAGATTGAGCTGCAACAGCTGAACACCTTCAACTTTCCTATGGAGGTGGTTGATGTCATCTTGGCAGCAAGGCATCCACTGTATATGCCTGTCATTGGGACAAATACATGGTTGGTGCAGCACACTCCAGAAGGACCCCCTTCACTACAGGTTACCTGACATTCTTTTGTTTGTTCTATCTCTTTCCTGGCAAGGCTTTACTTTAGGCACAGATAAGGGTTATCCTTCATAGCTTTCAGCCTTCTTATGGTTGCCAGATCAGCCCTCACTGTTTAAATCACCAGTTATGATGCAATTTTTGAAAGAGCTACAATATATATTTCTCCCTTATCCCTTTTTGATGCTCCAAACGGGTCCTTAATCTGACTCATTTGATGTGCACTCAATTACAGCCACTTCACAGCTAAGACTGTGTTCCTCATTGACATCACCTTGGCAAGGTGATTGAGTGAGCTTCAGGCTCATTGTGTTAATTCACCTTCCACTAACTACTTCCCAGACAAACTGATTTTGTATCCTTTCTGCCGAAATTTGTGATGCCGTTCCATGGTGGTCAAACAATCACCCTGCCGGTGTTCTATGCTCTGCCTCACCCCACTAAGTAGGAGGAAAGACTCCATCACTTGGACCCTAAGAGAGTGCTGATCATTTATATTGATCGTACCGAGAAAGAGTGGATGATCAGCTCTTTGTGGAATTTGCTGAGGCAAAAAAAGGCAAGGCAGTGCAGAAGAGAAACATCTCCCTCTGGATCGTTCTCTGCATAAAGGTCTGCTACGCATTGGCTAAAAAAGCAGCATACAGAAGGACAGTATGCTCCTTCCTACCAGGGTCAAAAGTGATACACTACATTGGCACATGGGGTCCCTGTCCTAGACATCTGCTGGACAGCTACGTGGGTATCCTTCCAAAAGTTCATGACAAATTATGGTCTGCACAGTCCGTTCGCCGAGAGGGGCACTTTGTTCACTCAGTCCTGCAGGACTTTCTGGTATTAGTCAATTCACAGACTCACCTTCAAATAGGTACTGTTTTGGTATCTTTTCAAGAGGGGAGGAATCTGCAGCTTGAAGTCTCTATCAGAAGAACAGGTTACTTGGCTTTGGAAAAGACTCTTCCTGGTAAAGACACTTTCTAGCCACATATTTCTCATCGAATCTCCCATCCTCCCCTTTTTGTGGTTGGACTCAATTCATTAATTCATTAATAAGCACTATCTCCCGAATTGCTTTTGTGGCTCTACTGATAGAGCGCACAGGTCATCCGACTAGTCTTTTATCAATATTCACCTGGGCCCATAATCAATAAATCTCACAATTATGCAGGTAACCTTCGCTCTACTACCAGTGTATTTTAAAATATTAGGACTTTTGACCTATCTATACCTTGACTTACCAATCCACGTCACCGGTACCTAAAGTCCTAAGGGATCAAGGGTGTTAGAATAATAGGATGATAACATTTGCACTCTTATAATAACCACAGACTCGGGAAAGTTTTAAACTCTTTATCTAAGATTCTTAAATGGTAATGATCCAAAAATTAAACACCAAAAGACTTTCAATTATGAAGATCAGAATCAAAATGTAACTATGCAAAAGATGTATTAACCTAATTTTGATCATTTAGCAATAGGGAAGGTAAAGAAAGGGAACATAAAATACGATCAAAAAGTCTAAGCATGTATCAAAGGGAGGTGGAAAAAGGAACATATGACACACTTTATCAATAGGAGGGGTAAAAAGAAAAGGAACATCAATATGCAAGCACCATTGTCAAATGTAACATTTAGGGAGGGGAAGAGAAGGAAACAAGTTAATGACAAACCCACATAAATTTATATTTACCTAGGAATGGTGTGAAGAACTAACCCTGGCCACAGGTCAGTTTGAAGGACAGAACCCCGAAAGTTGCAGTCGCCTGTAGGCTAGCATGTGCGAATCAGAATCAGGACAGGTAAAGCCAAATTGGATCAGGACAGGACCACCAAAGGTTAAGACTGGCACCCGCAGTTAAGTTGCAATGCCTGCGCTACTCCCTCTCTGCAGCTAACAGCCAGAACCCCGATTGGGTTATCGATTTCCCCGGCAAAGTGCTTCACCAGCACTTCAGCCCCCAGAACACCGATTGGGTTATCGAATCTTCTGACAGAGTGCTCTGCAGCCCTCTGTTCTTGGTCACCTATTGAGTATGTTGGGTCAGTGACAGGTCAGCTATTCGGACAAGTCGGACAAATTACCTATCTAAGCCTAGTCTAGGTATACTTTTTTTGAGGTCAGTGTACCACCCGCCCCATGTTGCAAGTGTAAGGATCCCTAAATTTGATTGGACAAAGAATGAGGAGAGGTCATCACACCATACCAAAATGACACTTTTCTTTTGAATATCCTATTAACGTTCCCGCCCATCATTTTATTTTTCTCACGTATGTTTTATTCCACCCGGCAGTGAATGTATCAATAATGATTACAATGTAGTCCATATTTTAGTTCAGCTTCCTTCACAGGGGTCAGGAGTTGACTTTCCCAGGAACATCTTCTAGCAAGTTGTGCCTTAGCCGGGTTTCAATGACAAATGACATAGCTCCTTCTGGAGTTTGACATGTGCAGTGCAGCTTTTCAAGATGGAGTAATAGAACCTCTCGGGCCCAAAGATTACGATATGTGGAAAGTAGAAAAGAAACAAATTTAGAACACAGAATAAATGAATGCACTGTATACCACTTATTTCTACTCTGTTCCCATTACTTTATATTTAACTATTGCATTAAGGTTAAGCAGAATGGACAGCTTGGCAAAAGCAGCAGTGCAAGCTTCATGCATCCTGTAAAACATAGCAGCCATTTTAATTCTAGTGCGCAGAAGCGAAAGATTCCCTCCAAAGCAAAGAGTACGTCATGTCACGTGAGTATGACAGACGCATGCGCAGTAGAAAATCCCGCGTAGCAGCGGCCATATTAATGCATGCGGATTACGGTTAGTAAAAGCACATATGCAAGCTTCCTTCGTATGGTATGTAATGCATTTATTAACGTAATATCGTGAGGGTTGAGTAGAAGCAAGTCGCGTTATGTGTGAATCCTTGCTCCATCAATCTCCTCTTTGATGATATTTTATATCATCAATAATTAATAAAACAGATGCCAGCTTTTCACAATTCACCCAACTCAATTTCTTCAATCTTTCTTCTAGTATGTTTCTCATTATTTAAATGGAAATTTTTCATTTTCTTGTAAATGTTGCCATTTAATTCTTCAAGTTCTATTTCATTCCAGTTTCATTTCTTCCCGCTTTCATTTACTGTGTATCTCTTTCTGTGTTTACGACATTTGCAACACATTTTTAACCCTAAAATTAGTAGGCCTATTCCCACCATTGGCATCAGTATTCTACCTACAAAACTTTTCCCTACGTTAGAAATCCAACTACCTATTGAGGAGAGACCATCAATCAGTCTCTTCAATGCACTGTCAACCTCCAGTGGTTTGAGCTCTTTTCCCAAATGTGTAATATTTCTTACATACCCTTTAATTTCAACACTCTTGTCAGGTATGTAAGTGCAACAATGTTGCGCTTTCAACATTCGACAGACTCCACCCTCTTTTGCTAATAATGTTTTAAGAGCAAGTCGGTTTTGTAAAACCATTGATCTGATCGCAACCAATTCGGTATTGACCATTAAGAACCCTCCAGCAGTGCCAGTTGATAACCGATCCACTACTGTTGACAATTTGCAAATTCTATGTGTATTCAGAGCCACTCCCACTGTAGGTATCAATGCATTAAATATATCACCTACTATTTCTCCAAAACTAGCTCTTTTGTTACGTATTAATCCATTAGTTTCTTCATTGCTTCCAGTGATTTTATTTACATGATATATCTTTGGGAAGACTATTCCAAAATAACAACTCCCATACCAATGATCTGGCAATTTGTAATAAGCCTTGTTTCAACATATAAAATAAATTCCAGGAAACACAGGTTCAGTTCCATCTTCGAATCCCCAACCCCCAATTACCTTATAATTGTGTTTGCATTCACTGGAACCAATGAATATATTGTTATAGTAACTAGTTCTTTCCCTATGGAGACAGAGTTCCCTTTCTTTTCGAAATCCAGTAACATAGCAGCATGAGTTTTGCCATTTGGGGTAGACCCTATATTTTCAGCCCATTTAGGAATTTTATGACCCCTATAATTTGCTTTTCTTTGGAAACTTTCTCTTCTCTACCATATTCAAAAATATTTCCTCTTTTTCTTGTAATAAGCATGTTAAATTATTCTTGTGTGCTTCAGCTATATCTAGTGAACCTATAGTTTGAAAGTAACCCATATAACGTGTTACATCGCTCTTAGTATGTACAGGATTCAGGTTACTACGTATAGGGAGTTCAGAAAATATCACATCTGAATTTGAATCATAATACTGTAAAGGTCCTTTCTTATAGAACAAACTAGCTAAAACACTACATGAAATCCCGTATGTTAGTGGTAGATGGTGGTAGGTAACACCTTCGGCTACTGAAGGAAGTACCTTCATACAAAGATAGCGTCTTCTATTTCCATAGCTTCTACATAGTGTACTAGTAAGTTTGCAGATACATTTAAGTGAGTTCTGTTACTAATCCCAGTATAATGTAGTCCTTCCTTATCTGATGCTTCTAAATCTAACTTCTGTTGTTTATTGCTAAGTGCCTTCTCTTGTGTATCTATGCTTCTAGGTGTATCTATCGTTTGTAGCTTATTAGTATCATTCTTTGTGTCTCTACTAATTATGTAAGGAATAGCTATTGTCAGTCCTAACCATACTATGAGTACTACTGCTATACTACATGTGCATATTCTACTGCATGTTTTCAAGCAGTTTCTTTTCGGTATTCCATTAACATTACGATCCGCCATTTCTGACTTAGGAGATTTAACCCCTCTTTTTAGCTTTTACACATTCTTTTTACCCTGTGCAAATTTCAAGTGGGTCTCACTTCTTCGTCTGTCTGATCAGCAATCAATTCGTCATCACGTTCATCACTTAGCTCTAGATTTTCAAAATCTTCAAGAACTATATAGGTCCATTCAGGGCCTTTGAATTTATTATTCAGCCATTTCAGTCGTGGACTTCTTCTTCTTGGTTGTATTACAGACTGTTCAGTTTGACTTGTTATCTCATTCACTTGCTCAGGTTCTTCATTTATGGTCTTTAAACGGAATTTCAGTCTTTTGACAAACCTAGGCCATTTGTCTCATTTTCTGGGTCTTTTAGCTGGCACTGTGCTTTGGCCTTCTTCCAATGTTCTCTTATTTTCATTCAGTTGTGGAACATCTATTTCAATGCTGTCTTCTGCATCCCTCTCTATCTGACTAGGTCCAGGTCTTCTTACAGTTTCTTCTGCCTGGTTACTAATCTGGCCTTGTTCAGGTATTTGGTGAATTTGACTTTGATTTGACTCACCTTTGTCTTCCTGAACACATTTTTCTACACCTATCTGGTCCTGCTCGGGCTCTTCGAACTCTTGATTTTCTTCCGCCTGAGCTTTCGCCCTAGTACCTGTCTGTCCCTCCTCAGACTCTGGAGTTCTTGATGGGATGTCAATTATCTGAGTATTCTGGTCTATCCCTATCTGATCCTCCTCAGAATCACTTTTGACTTGTATTTCTATGATCTGAGTACCTTCTTCTATTCCTCTCTCGTCCTCACAATCACTCTGGCTATCTAAATAAGTTTGACTTCTGGTTCTCACGTATTCTGCAGGTATCTCAACTACTGGAATCCAATCATCTTGGCTGGTGCTTGGTTGTTCTTATTCAGCTACTTCAGGATCGATATCTTGAGACCCCTCAGCTGCACAACATGCAGCTTCAGTTTCATCAGGTTCAGTCACTCTTTTTGGATGACTGGCATGGATCCAGTGTGGAACTCCCTTCGCACTTTACAGCTGTGGTAGTAACTAAAATCACTTGACATGGTTTTCCCCACCTCGGTGCAAGGCAAGATTTTCGAGTGTGTTTCTTTAGCACTACCCAATCACCTGGGTTCAGGTCATGTGCTGGAGTGGCTTGTCTGGCGACAGCGTCTTCCCCAACCTGGTGAGAGATAGAACGCACCTGGTCAGCCAGTTCTTTGCAGTACTCCAGTACCAAATCATAAGATATATTTATCAACTTGTGTCCTGGCACCCATGCTTGCTTCATTGCTCTTCCCATTAGTATTTCATGAGCCTGTGTTCCGATCTGGAATACTTCTGAGTCCCATCAGAACAAGAGGTCAAGCATCTGGCCACTCTAGTTGAGTAGACTCATACATCTGTCCCAATCTTGACTTGATTGTGCCATTCCGTTGATCTACCACTCCAAAAGCCTCTGGGCAGTATGCACATTGCAGTTTTTGTTTAACATTAAATGCTTCACAGATTAAGCCAATTATCTCATTATTAAAATGGCAGCCTCGGTCTGATTCAATTGTTACTGGAAAACCAAAACGGGGTATAAGCTCTCTGAGTAGGAGTTTGGCTACAGTGACGCTATCATTTCTACGTGTAGGGTAAGCTTCTACCCATTTTGAAAACAGGCAGACAATGACAAGAATTTATTTTAGTCCTCGAAAAAGGGGGTAACTGAATGAAATCAATTTGTAATCGTATGAAGGGACCCTCTGCCTTCCCAATCATTCCTGGCAGCACTACAGTTTTCTTTCCAGGATTCATCTGTTGACAAATTAAACATCTTTGGCAAAGTGCTTCTGCTATGTTCCTGAATTTCGCATTGAACCAACTCTGTCTGAACAATCTAATCATAGCGTCTCTTCCCAGGTGGGAATCTCCATGGAACATCCTAGCCATAGGAGCAAGCATACAGTCTGGTAACACAGTTCTACCAAATTCAAATTCAAAAGACTTTATTCGGTTATTTCATTTTTAACCATAAAAGTTTCACATAAATATCACAGGAAATAAAATAAAAACAGCCTATTCATGTCCAAGTTCAGCTTAAAATCATTATAAAATGTTCACATTTTCTTTCATAATTTACATAATAATTGATTTTCGTGAATAATAAACATTAGTTAAAAAGGCAGAGACTGATGCCACTGAAAATATGTCGTCTACTTTCAGAATTGCTAAAAAGGCAGGTCGGCAATGTCGTAAATTCAGGTATCTCAGTATGGGCACAATCTACCTTTTTCTCGGTATAGAATAAAATTTACAAAAAAATTAAATATGTATGTCAGATTGGGTGGATATATTATCGCAAGGGCATTTAATAATGCTACTGGTCCAGTTATTTTTGGTGGGGAAACTTAGTACCCTAAATAAGATGCCGAATCTGAGACGAGTAATCAAAAATCGCTCATGATCCTTCATCTGTAAAGCTAAGTATGGTTGCATAACCTGCGGTGCCAATATAAGTTGTTGAGCAATCACTGTAGTCTTAATAGACTCCTTCTTTCCCCTACAACTCTCTAGGTAAGTAGTACATAGATTTTTCAACATCTTCCTTGGTATCTGTGTCATAGAGAGGGGATCCTCAAAATAATCAATATGATCAATGTTGGCCAGAAAAGTCTTAATGTAGCTTAGCCATTTTACTCTTCCGGATTGTTCTAATTTGAGGACATCACCCAAAATTAGGCGGTTTAGATGGCATTCATTGGTAGTCCAGACTCTATGCCTGAGGAGTACTGGTTGTACTTTAATTATGTCCTCCAAGTAGTCTATTCCCAATTCAGCATGACAGTTGTATGTAGACATGCTATCTGGCAAAGATAGTAGGTACCTCAAAAAGCCATTTTCCGTTTTCTGTAAGACTGAAACATTTGTGTTTCCCCAAATACCAGCACCATATGTGGCGATCGCTATACAACTTGCTTTGTATATGCGTAGAGGTTCCTTTACCGGTTTTGTCCCCAGTTTTTTACTGAATAGCTTTAGTGCCATAATAGACTTAGTAAATAGCAGATTTCTGCTTCTAACGGCATTGCCTCATTGTCCAGTGCTATCAAACAATACACCCAGATACAGAAACGTTTGGGTATACTATAGTGGATTTGAGTCTATAAACATTGTTCTCCTTTTACTGTTGGCCCCTTTACCACAATTCATGCACAAAGTTTTTGTGGTGTTAACCCTCAAATCCAAATTCGTCATGAATTTGGTAAATGATGTAATCATGTATTGCATCGCTAGAGGGGTCCTTGCCATCAATACAGCATTGTCTGCATAAATAAGGGCCGGTTTTTGACGCGTTGCTGCAATTGGCATATCCCGACATTCTTCTAACAGGGTTTTCTCTAAGCCATTAATATAAATAGTAAATAAAAATGGGGCAAGGACACATCCTTGCCTCACACCCCTAGCAATATTAAACATCCGTGTACATTCCCCATTGTTTCCATACCTGACCGTAGCACTCGCACCATTGTACAAATCTTTAAGAAAAAAAATAATATTTTTCTCAACACCCAATTGTTCTAAAATTACCCATAATTTGCTGTGTGTAACACAGTCGAAGGCGGACATTAAATCCACAAAAGTTAAAAACATCCTGCCTCCTTTAGCCTAAACGTATTTCTCCGATAGAATATAAAGGTTGAGACACTGGTCTATTGTCCCCACTCCTTCTCTAAAACCATACTGTAAGTCGCTTAAGATCTTATGCTCTTCAGCCCGTGACTGTAACCTGTTGAGAATGACTCTACCTATGATTTTAACCGATGAGTCAAACAACGAGATCGGGCGGTAACAGGTACAGTTGGTTCTATCTCCCTTTTTAAAAATGGGGACGATAATTGAGGCATACCATGTGTGGACAAGGCCCTCTGCACATGCAGCATTAAAAACTCTTGTGAGTAGTGGCGCCCATAACGTCACGTTGCTTTTAAAAATATCAACAGGGACGCCATAGGGTCCTGGTGCCTTACCGCCTAGGCTGGAACCGATACCCCTTATCACCTCATCTAGTGAATAGTTGAGGTTAAGGGGCCCCTCCCGACCACAATCCTTGTCATTCCCCGGTGGCACACAGTCACATTCCATGGAGGGCGACTTTACACTATAAAGTTTTTCAAAATGGCTCACCCACTCGTCCTCAGTAATTGCAATCTCTATCCGCGCCTTCAAACTATCCTTAAAATAAGGCGCGTTTACAGCCTTCCAAAAAGCGGTCATATCTCTTGAGTCTGATGCATCCATTAACCTCTCCCAGGCTTCCCTCGTCATCATATCCTTCCTGGTTTTTAGTGCTAACTTGCACCCTTTAGGGAGTTCCCTGATCTCTATTTGATTCCTCTGCTTTTTATTCATGGCCCGTTTAAGTAATTTAAGAGCCTTTGTGCAAGTCAAACCATGTTATACTCGGTTTCCTTGGGCGCTTAAATTCCACCCATAAAGTATTTTTAATATCGTTAACTATTTGAATAAAATTGTTAATCGTTTCAGTGTTGTCCGCTTCAAGATTCAGACAAACACCGAAACTCTCTTTACAGGCATTAATCAAATTGCGCAAAAACTCCTCTGGTATTACTTTAGTCCATTTCAAGGCATGTCCATTTTGTCTTGAAATGTCGATATTCCTTACTTTATGTCTTGGTGTATTATCTGGAGAATGGATGGAGCTTAGAATTTCGACTTTAATTGGGAGGTGGTCACTCACTGGGATTTCCAGCGTATGGAAGTTATGAACATAGCCACCATGTCTTGTAGAAATCAAAATATAATCTATCGTCGTGAAAGCCCCTCTGCCTATGAAAGTAGCCGAAAAGGGTACTTCAGGAGTACACATTTTGTTTGCAAAACTTAAATCATTCATGAACATAATTCCATTTAACGCTTCCCCAACTACTGTATGATCAAAATATGTCAATGGGGATTCCTTATCCATCATTAGGCCACAATTCCCCATTTCCTCTCTTTTGCAAATTGCACAATTAAAGTCTCTCCCCCATACCACAGCAAACTCCTTAGCATTTTTATACAATAGACTATTAATTTCAGATCTCAGGGTTTTAAGTACAACCAGGATATCCGAAGATGGAACATTGTTGTAGAAGTTTACAATCAACCAGCAAAATCTGTTGTTCACATGCAACCCAACAATATGGTAAAAACGATTGTTATAAAAAGTCTCCATGCTCTTATACTTAAAATTATTCGAAATATATGTGCAGAGGCCTCCTTTTGCTCTGCCGTTCAGTGAACCTATTGCAGGAGTGAATACAGTTTTAAAACCATTTAAATGGGATGCTTCCATTGTCCACGTTTCCTGTAAACATATAATGTCTGAGGTATCTGTCATTTGTTCCCAATGCGGCCTATCTAATTTAGTTCTTAGCCCTGCAATGTTCCAGAAAATAATAGACCAAGTATGCTTATTATTAATTTTTTTCCTATCGATACTATGGGGGGATTTTTCCATAATAAAATCAATCATAATCATATTCAGATTAGGAATCATCATATATAGATTTTTTTTCCATGATACTTTCCTCTCTAGGAGCACTAACATTAGTAATTGTGGGTTGATCCTATAGGATTACTATAGCATTATTATCCTTAACTGGGCGATCTTTCAACCTTACAGGGAAATTATCAGCTACCTGCACATCAAATGGTCAATCAAACCCCCCAAGCCCAGATAATGGTTCAAAGCTGTTATATGTCGGGACGGTAAAATGTTCCCCTACGGGGTAATAGCCCCTTTGGTGGCAATTATTAGGAAAAAAAGGAGCTTGACCATCAAAAAACTGTGTGGGTTGAGGCATCGTTCCGTATGTGAAGTTGTGACATTCATAATGTCGATTATGTTGCCTTGATCTATCAGAGCCACTCTGGGTGGTAGGGACCGGAGGGTAGAAATAGGTTAAGTCAAAGGTGAATATGCCTCCTGGATTACCATAATTAGGGAAGGCTCCTATAAATTCGACCACTCGTGGGTCTCTGAAGTTGACTATAATACAGTCACCTTCTATATCCTTTTTATTATATCCCAGCCAATTTACTCTACGTACATGTAGGATATCTCCATTCAGATCAGGTCCCAGAGATTTGTTTTTCCCTAACCAGAATATAACTTTGTTTTTTAGCTCTCTAAAAGTTTCTGCTCTATCTTGCTTCCACTCGGGCACACCTGCTAGCACAATCACATAAGGAAAAGCATCCGGAGGGAGATTAACCCTTTTCCTATTTACTTTTCTGTTTGTTTGAGCTTCTTTGACTGATACATTTGTCTTGTCTCGCTTATCTAAATCTCCTATAGGCTTCTCTACACTGACATTGTCAATAAGCTTCCCTATTGGTGCACTAGTTACAGTGTTTCTTACTCTCTCTGGGGCCTTACAATTTTTCTTGACAAGATCTGGTTTCGGGGGGACTAATCCTAGTTTCATTTTAGCAATACCCTGATCGTTTACCCCTGCTGGATTCATGGGGATATTAGTTGATTTAATCCCTACCATCTTCTTTAACATAGTGGAGTTATCCTGGGTAGTTTTTTCGAGCTCCCTCATCTGATTGCTAATCCTCCTTAATCGTTCCAATATAGGCAACACTAGCGATTTGACCAGGTGTTCTATGTTTGCTAGAGTACATACTTTGCCCGCCCCCTCATCAATCAACATACAATTGTCTTCAATATCAGTTATGTTACTACAATTTGGAGCGTTGTCGCCATCATGCTCTGGTCCAACTTTCCTCACCTCCCTCATCTTGGCAACGGGTTTAAAAGGTGTGACTTTAGGCTTTTTAGCCCACCCCCCTATCTGCTGATTACCTCCTCGCTTACGTTTTGAATTAGTAGCATTTACCAATTTGTTGGTGGATGTGATTGTCCCGCTATTTTGCTTATTGTCCTTCCTGGCCTCATGCGTAGGCTCGCTAGGAGCAGAATCCACACTAGGATATGGCAAAAAAGAAGCAATACTATCATCCGCAACACTCAGGTCTGAGATAGCTGATAAATCTTGTTGTTGTACGCTTATAATTTCATCTTGGGAACTAGCGATTACAATATGCTCAGGAGAGGGTGCTGCAGCAATCCTCCCGAGAGAGGATCTTCTCTGGAATATAGGGTCCTGGGACAAACAGCGTTTTGTCAGGGCTATCTCTTTCTCCAGGGCTGACGCAGCCCTAGTAATAAATGCGTCTAGTGTACCAGTTATACTACCAGACATACCGCTGCTCCCGCCCTTGCTTGCCAGCGATTTACCATTATTCTTTTTCTGAGACATTATATGTGATTTAAAACAATTATTTATACCAAAATATTTATGTCCAATTTAAATCCCTAATGAGGCTGTCTTTAAATAAGTATTAAACAGTAGAATAAAGTCTTGGTCTAAGAAAAGATAATACTAGTCCAGTAAAATCAAAATAAGGTGGCCCAGCCCAGTCTCTTACTGTCTCTGATGGGCTTAGACGGGCCCGCGCTTGGCCCGGGCTTCGCCCGGCTCGTCCCGCGCGCGTCCCACAAAACGCGGTGCTGATGCTGGATTTAAAGCAGCGATGGGGGGCGTGGCGGGAAGGTGCCTCCTTGTCCCGATGTCTCCTGGGCAGTGTAGTACAGTCTCCCTCCTGGCCCCTAGACCCCCAACAGCGAACGTTTCCCGCAAAGCGGGAAACATGAGTAGTTAGCAGATGGCAGTGTCAGGGAGCATGATACTTCTCCTTCTCGTGGCCCCCACTTCACCAAAAGCAATCCGTTTTCCTAAGTTGGCAACAAAAGTCTCCTGCGAAACACGGTGCTGCTGCTGGATTTAAAGCAGCTGTGGGGGGCGTGGCGGGAAGGTGCCTCCTTGTCCCGATGTCTCCTGGGCAGTGTAGTACAGCCTCCCTTTTGGCCCCTAGACCCCCAACAGCAAACGTTTCCCGCGAAGCGGGAAAACTGAGTAGTTAGCAGATGGCAGTGTCAGGGAACGTGATACTTCTCCTTCTCGTGGCCCCCACTTCACCAAAAGCAATCCGTTTTCCTAAGTCGGCAACAAAAGTCTCCCATCAAGTTAAACAACCATCAAGTTAAACAATGACACCATCTCCAACCCTTCTCTGACAACCTATCTTTCTCCACTCTTACTTTTCTTTTGGTTCTGCTTCATTTTGCAAGTCTCTCACTTCTTCCCACATTCTCACACCTTCAAGCAACATAAGTTGGCAGCTGTTTTCACCTACTTCAATTTTCTTGTTTACAGCCATTTTAAATTTGGCACAATGTTGGGCTAACTGGTCAGCATATCGGTTACCAGCTGTCACTTTGTCATTACCAGATTTGTGAGCAGCCCACTTGACCACAGCCACTTCTTTTGGTAGTTGGATTGCTTCGAGTAAATCTTTTACATAATGACCATTTGTAATTGGAGTACCTGAAGAAGTCAAAAACTTCCTTTGCATCCATAATTGGCCATAGTCATGCACAACCCTGTAACCATACTGGCTATCAGTATATATGGTTACTTTCCAACTTTTCCCAAATTTGCAAGCTTTTGTCAATGCAATCAATTCGGCTATTTGTGCAGACTTGACTCCAGGTAAATAGGATGCTGCAATTGGACCCCCCAACATACACACTGCATAGGCAGCTCTTAAACCTCCTTCCTCATGTCTCATGCATGAACCATCTACAAATAACTCATATTCTGAATCAATTAGTGGCTCTTCTCTTATGTCAGGACGTGGTTTTGTACTGTATTCAGTCAACTCGATACAATCATGTTCGACTTCTTCTTTCACCTCTGCAAAATGTGAATTAGGTAGCAATGTTGCTGGGTTCAAAATATTACACCTGGCAATGGTTACATTTCCTGCACCTACAAGAATACGCTCGTACTTAGTCAGCCGACTAGGAGTAAGGTACTGGGTTTTTGTTCTGGTCAGTAAAATCACAACTGCATGTGGAACATACACTGTTACAGGATGTCCCATAATGATTGACTCACTCTGCTCAAGACTCATGCAAGTTGCAGCTACTGCTTTCAGGCAACCTGGTAATGCAGATGCTACTGGTCTAATGTGGAAGAAAAATATGCCACAAGTCGTCTCATCAGACTATGAGTTTGGGTCAAAACTGAAAGTGCACAATTATCTTGTGTGTCACAAAATAGTGCAAAATCTTTCGAATAGTCAGGCATCGCGAGAAATGCGCATGCACCGGCGGCCGCGCATGCGCATTGGTATCCAAGACGGCGGCACGATTAGAAGAGGGAGCTCGGGGACGCAGCGGACAAGGTAAGTGATTTTTATATCCTTTTGTAAGGCTATTTCACAAAAATAAGGTATGTTGGGGAGGGCGGGAGGGAGGCGGGTGGCGGCCAACTTCGCTACGCCCATGGAGTGGGCGTAGTGTTGCCTGCTACGGCTATTTCACAAAGGGCGAAGTAGGCAACACTACGCCCACTCCGTGGGCGTAGCGAAGTACTTCGCCCAGGGTTAGTAAACTGATCCTTCCTTCGCTGTCACTTTTATTGGATTGACATTTGCCATTAATTCTACATCTTTTCCAGTAAAATCCCACACTTTAGGATATACAGTCTGTCGTAATTCTTCTGGTAAGTCATCTATAGTCAACTTTTTATTTTCAGTTTCCTGTTTTGCTAACATTCATTTATAAACTCCATCTTCGTCTGGGGTTTGAATTTCAACACCACTTGGTGAGCAAAAGATAGTGCAATTCATTTTGCACAACAAGTCTCGGCCCAACAGATTTACTGGACTTGAATCACATAACAAATCTATGCATTTCTTTAAAATTGCCTATTCTAACTTCCATTGGTTCTGTAACTGGGGTACTAATTTGTTTATTAGAAATGCCCACTACTTGGATCTCTTCTCCCGAGAGGGGTAGCTTTGGAACGTCTGTTGTTCTCACAGTAGAGCGGGTAGCACCAGTGCCCAACAGAAAGGAGACATCATTTCCTTCAACCTTTCCTTCAATGTATGGACCTGACTGATCTACCGGCAAGGAGGCGCCTAGTACGCACGCCTCGTCCTCCCCTCTCAGTGTCACTCAAGAGAAATTGTGATGTCGCTATGTCTCTCTTTTCATTTCCCTCCCAATTTGTGGTGTCTACAATCTGTTGTGCTTTGCTCCTATAATCTGGCATAGGTGCTAGGGGTAACTGGTTTTGTATTACCTGCTGCTGTGGCTTCCGTGGCACCTCATTCTGCGTCTGTGGATTCAAATCATTAGTTTGCATATTACCATTTTGCAAAGCCTTACACTCGTTCTTCCAGTGCCCCAACTTGCCACACCCATGACAAGGAAACTTCTTCTTTGCTTCCTCTCTATTGAATTTTCTCCTTGTCTTACCCCCATTTCCATCATTTTGATTCTATTTATTGTTTATTTGACTTAATTGAAGCTCTTGTTGCTCTGCTAATTTCACTTGTGCCCACATTACTTTTTCTTTAAGCTCTTTTAGTTCATTGTCAAGTTCGTCCTCACAATACTTTGCGTATTTAAGGATTTCATCAATCGGTTTGGCCTGCCAACAAATCTTATGCTCCTTTATCCACTGTGAAATTTCTGGCCTTAATCCCATCACAAACCGATAAATAAAATGCGTCATATCCTTCATGTCAATGTTATCCAATCCACTGTACTGTTTAAAAACCTCTAATAAACGTTCATAATATGCATGTACAGATTCATCTTAATTCTGAGTGGTTCTATCTATTCTAGTCCAGTCGGTTTCCTTAGCAGGCACCTTTCCTTTGAGGTAGAGTATAACTTGGTTATACTTCTTCATAAACTCATCTGATGGCGCCCATGTCTTTGGGTCTCTAGGGTATTCATCACTAAGCCAGTCAACAGCAATTTTACATTCTGTTCACAAATCCACTGGCACCACAATGTCGAATAAACCATCTAGGTCTTTTAAAAGGCCCTTATAAACTTTCACAAACCTCTCGACTTCTCTGTACCACTCTACAGGTTTTTCACGAAGTTTTGGGAAATCATTTGTAAATTACAATATATCCTGCCGGGACCATGGGACATGTACATAACCTCCACCTGGTACTTCTCTCATGGGACCCAACCTTTCCACCTTTTCTGTTTCTTTTAAAACATATTCAGACGCAACTTTTGATTGAGCTTCTTCTTTTTTCTTTGCCCATCTAGTTCTCCATTTTTCTATATCACCCCATTTTTGCAATAAGGTCAAAAGCTCCCTAATTTGTACTTTTCTTCCTGACACATTGAGATTTTCCAAATCTTTGTCAGAGAATTCAGCTCGATATGGTTTCTGTAACACTTTAGACTTGCCAATGTCAATTCCCATACTAGCAGCCATATCTGTAAGTTTTTCGTGCACCACTCTGGTATTTCTAGTAATGCTTTTACGTATGAATAGTAATTCATCTTCACTGAGTGTATTTCACCTGTCCACTCCCACATTCCCAGCCATCAATTCTTCTAATTCAATTCTTAGTTTATATATATCCAATACATTTGGCTGTGACTTTTCTATTTCTCGTGACCATCTCTCTATTTCTTCTGGAATTACTACTGTGGCACTTCTTGTACCTGAGGATGTCTCAATCTGTACCTCTCTAGAATTTGTAGGGAAGTTGTCCTAGCCGAGTAACTCACTGGTTCTCTTATTGGTAAATCCATCAGGGAAATCACTTTTTCACATTCACTTGCCTGATCATCGACTATTAAAGATTCTTTTCTTGGCTGAACTACGGGTGTAGTCATAACAGGAGTTTTAGGACTAGTTTGCTTATCTCCATACAACGGAACAACTGGGCCAATAGTTACCGGAATTGTTAAGGCTTCTGGACTTGTGTTTAATTGGGAAATTTTCTGAATTAACTCACTTCTTTGCTTATTTAATGCTTCTCTTTCCCTGTCTTGCAGTACTTTTTCTAACGAAGTCTCATGTACCACTTGCGGAATCAGAGGTGGTTTCAGAAATGGAGCACTAAGATTACTCGTGCTTGGTTCATCATTATACGGTGGTGGATTTTTCATTAACAAATCTCCAAATAATCATCTTCTGGGTTATCATTAATCATTAGGTTTCCTGTTTTATCTGTACTTTTACTTCCTGACGGTTTTTCTTGTGTAAATACAGGATACAACCCTTCTACCATTATGGACTGTCTCCATTGTTTCATTTGCTTATCCCTATTTTCTCGTGGAAAGTTAGGGTAGAACTTATTTAACCCTTTGTCACTTCTGGGTCTGTCTCATTCAAAAGCTTCAATCTCCCATTCTTCTAGTGCCTCATATTGCGTTAGTCTAGGTCTGGGATTTAAGTCATTCATACATGTCCTCAAATTAAATAGAACCCTGCCATTGAAAGTACCATATTGGGGAAATGCCAAAACCCCATCATCTTTAGTGTATTCCACCCAATTCTCTAACCATACACAAGTGTGATAACCCCTGTCAAACATCATGTATGATGCGGGCATATTTGGTGGTGGAATAATAATTCCTTCTCTGGATTTAATCGGTTTATCTTTCTTAAAGAAATTTTTAACTCCCTTAACGAATGACATTTTTCTTTCACCTCCGTACATAATGTAAGGTCTGCCCCTTATCATCTGTTCTCTAGCAAAACCTAAGTATCTTCTATCAGGTCGATTTGCTATAATTCCTGGATCTAAATGCCACATATAATTTGGAAATTTTAACCCTTTACAATAACACTCAATTGTTTATAAAATGCTTCCAATACCAGCACGTCTTTTATTTTCCAGCGACCAATCAAAATTCTGAATCCAAAAAAATCCAACCTATAGTTGCACGGCTTCTCTCGTGAGATTAGTTCTCACGCTCCTGTACTCACCCCTCCTTTACAAATATTACCTCAGCTACACACCCGCAGTTTCAACCAATACCAGCACAGCTCTGAGTGATGTCAGCGCAGCTCCGCAACTGACAACCCTCCTTCGCAAGGTAATACAAAACTTAATTCCTTTTATTTTAAAGTGCACATTTTATTAATTAACAACGTAAAAACATTTGCCACTGTACCTGAATGACTTAATCAAAGGAAAGATATATTTCACTCACTATGAGTAAATCACTTCCGCTTACTCTTCATATACTACGAGTAGATCCCTTCCGTCTACCCTTCACACAAGCATTGGAGAATCTGCTACTTCTTTAGACTTATTCCTTACTAGGATATACTAAAGCTAAAGTTTCACCAGCGAATCCCTTTGCTATCAATCAAGCTCGGACGAACCTGCTACTCCTTCCGTGTGAGCCTTTCTAGGTGATTTCACACCAAAAGTTTTGCTAGCGAACTCTTTGCTATTATTTATTCATACATTCATACAGAAAATCCCTAAATAGTGCTTCAGGTTCTTCCTAACCATGCACTAATTTCCTCTAGGTAAGTTACCTCACTGCAGCGTGGCTTCCATTTACCACCCGATATTCTGCCCCAGGGGATTCCAGACAAAACATATAACAGGTACGAACAATTTTGGTTAATAAATAAAATCAATACAATCAATAATACATTTCAAATATGCAAAATATTTTTCCTTAACCAACAACTAACTACCTACCTATCTTAACTAAACCCTAACCATCATACTGCTACCAAAAGAATATACTGATAGAGCGCGCAGGTCACCCGACTAGTCTTTTATCAATATTTACCTGGGCCCATAATCAATAAATCTCACAATTATGCAGGTAACCTTCGCTCTACTACCAGTGTATTTTAAAATATTAGGACTTTTGACCTATCTATACCTTGACTTACCAATCCACGTTACCGGTACCTAAAGCCCTAAGGGTTCAAGGGTGTTAGAATAATAGGATAATAATATTTGCACTCTTATAACAACCACAGACTCGGGAACGTTTTAAACTCTTTATCTAAGATTCTTAAATGGTCATGATCCAAAGATTAAACACCAAAAGACTTTCAATTATGAAGATCAGAATAAGAATGCAACTATGCAAAAGATTTATTAACCTAATTTCGATCATTTAGCAATAGGGAAGGTAAAGAAAGGGAACATAAAATACGATCAAAATGTCTAAGCATTTATCAAAGGGAGTGGAAAAAAGGAACATATGACAAACTTTATCAATAGGAGGGGTAAAAAGAAAAGGAACATCTATATGCAAGCACTATTATCAAATGTAACATTTAGGGAGGGGAAGAGAAGGAAACAAGTTAATGACAAACCCACATAAATTTATATTTACCTTGGAATAGTGTGAAGAACTAACCCTGGCCACAGGTCAGTTTGAAGAACAGAACCCCGAAATTTGCAGTCGCCAGTAGGCTAGCAGGTGCGAATCAGAATCAGGACAGGTAAAGCCAAATTGGATCAGATCTGGACCACCAAAGGTTAGGACTGGCACCTGCAGTTAAGTTGCAACGCCTGCGCTACTCCCTCTCTGCAGCTAACAGCCAGAACCCCGATTGGGATATCGATTTCCCTGACGAAGTGCTTCGCCAGCACTTCAGCCCCCAGAACCCCGATTGGGTTATCGAATCTTCTGACAGAGTGCTCTGCAGCCCTCTGTTCTTGGTCACCTATTGAGTGCGTTGGGTCAGTGACAGGTCAGCTATTCGGACAAGTCGGACAAATTACCTAGCTAAGCCTACCCTAGTTATACTATTTTTCAGGTCAGTGTACCACCCCCCCATGTTGCAAGTGCACGGATCCCCAAATTTGATTGGACAAAGAATGAAGAGAGTTCATCACACCATACCAAAATGACACTTTTCTTTTAAATATTCTATTAACGTTCCCGCCCATCATTTTATTTTTCTCACGTATGTTTTATTCCACCCGGCAGTGAATGTATCAATAATGACTACAATGTAGTCCATATTTTAGTTCAGCTTCCTTCACAGGCGTCAGGATTTGACTTTCCCAGGAACATCTTCTAGCAAGTCGTGCCTTGACCGGGTTTCAATGACAAATGACATAGCTCCTTCTGGAGTTTGGCATGCGCCGTGTCGCTTTTCAAGATGGAGTAATAGAACCTCTCGGGCCCAAAGATTATGATATGTGGAAAGTAGGAAAGAAACAATTTTAGAACACAGAATAAATGAATGCACTGGATACCACTTATTTCTACTCTATTCCCATTACTTTATATTTAACTATTGCGTTAAGGTTAAGCAGAACGAACAGCTTAGCAAAAGCAACAGTGCAAGCTTCATGCATGCTGTAACACATAGCAGCCATTTTAATTCTGGTGCGCAGAAGCGAAAGATTCCCTCCAAAGCAAAGAGTACGTCATGTCACGTGAGTATGACAGACGCATGCACAGTAGAAAATCCCGCGTAGCAGCGGTCATATTAATGCAAGCGGATTACGGTTAGTAAAAGCACATATGCAAGCTTCCTTCATATGGTATGTAATACAATATTAGTAATATGAACATGTTGATTAATTTATTAATGTTATGTCGAGAGGGTTGAGTACAAGCATGTCGCGTTACATGCAAATCCTTGCTCCATCACTACATTTGGAGGCGCAGACAGTCTCAAAAGCATCTGATGTTAGCACTCAGGAGTGACGCCTAAATATGTCCCTCACATAATTTCTGGACAAGACTGGAGTGAGAGAGGTTCCGCAGGCACCACCTTCTGCACTCAGTGGTACTTCTGAAAAGTGTCTACATCCAGTCTGATGTCGGGGGATTATTCCAAAGGTGAAAAATATGCAACATGATAGACTCTCTAACAGAAAGAACATTACAAATAGCAAGTAACTTGTTTTTCTTGTCCCAGCCATGTGTGCCTTATGCCAGTATCCTTAGTCACATGACTGTGAATTGCTCTGCTGGTGAGGTTTGTGTATTGCTTCCAGACAGCAACACAAAGGGGATTTAGGTCTGGACAGGATGTTTGTTAGACAGGGCATCTTTCTGTGCTTTTTCCCTGTTTTTTTGCTTCTGATCCCTGTTTTTTATTGCGTGCTGCATTTCCCTTTGTTGGTTTTAGAGATCTGGATGCTTTAATCACTGTTAATCAGCGCTAAACTGTAAGTGCTCCCTGTGTAATTTGTGATTATGATTGGTAATCCACGATTTTTATGTTCGGTTTACTGATCAGACCCTAGTAAAGTGAACTGTGTGTCCCCAGGGTCTGAACATCAAATGCTACTAGTGGGCCTGCTGCACTGATTGTGTCATCCACATGAGTAGAGCTGCAAACATGTCTCAGGCCTGCCACAGCAGTCTGTCAGTTTTTAAACTGCTATGTTGACCTGTCAAATTTACCCACTTGTCAAGCCAAAACCTTTCCTTTTTCTACATGTACGGCAACCCTAAGGTAGGCCCAAGGAATCCCCATGGGCAGGGTGCGGGGTATGTGAAAGGTAGGACATGCAGGTGTTTTACACGTCCTGATAATTAAATACTGCCAATTCTTTTTTTTTCTTCTTGCACCGACTATTTCTCCCATGGGTTATCATTTGAGCTGCCTTGTAACCTCTTACAGTGTAACTTCTGATTGGGAGGAGATAGAGATTTGGAGTTTGGGGTCCCTGAACTCACAGTTTAATAAAACATATTTTAGTGAAGTTGTTTTTTAAATTGTGTACTTGAAAATGACCCTTTTAGAAAGTTGGCATTTTCTTACTTTACTATTTTGTGCCTCTGCCTGCCTGTGGAATCCACAACTGGTTTGGACTGACAGTTGGGCTGTTTGTGAATTCACTCTAGATAGTAGCACAAAAGGAGCTGCGGTGTGTCCTGCATATCCTAATGGCCCATCACCAAGCTGATGGTTCTTCCTGCGCTAGAGTGATGGGTTGAGTAGTCCCTGACAACGGAATAGGGCTGTGCATGTGCTCTCACAAAGCTGTCTCCACCCCCCTGAGGTGTGTCTGGAGCCAGGTCCCTTGATATTGCTTTGTTCGCCCTATGTTGGCAGGGTATGCCCAGACGTGGGTCCCTTGCTCACTCTGCCACTGGATTCAAGATAGCCTGGCTGATGAGGGTTATGAACCCGATACCGGTCCCAGAATGCTTGTTTCCGGTCCAGGGAAGACATGGCTTGGCGGTTCGGGCTGGACTGTTCCCATGAGGCACAGGGTCAGACTGATTTGCATATGGCCATGTCTGAACTGGGGTGGTGGAGTGAGCTAAAGAATGATTATGGATTAAACCCTGATCAGTTGACTGGGGGTGAGTGTTTGATTTGCTCAAACACTCTGTCCATCATTCCCTTTGGTATCGCCTTGGAGCCAGGTCACGGCAAGGCAGGTTCTGTGCACTACAAAGATTATCCTTTCAAAGGCCAAAAGGGGTATACGTATTTGACCTGTACCCCAGACTTTTAGAACATTCTGGATCAAGGAATGGACTTTACTTTCATATCCTCCTTGAGAAGATTCTCCAAGGACTTGTGTGTGCTTGCCTCCTGTTAAGAAGTCACCTGGACATCAAAGACTGCAGGCCCGATTCACAGAACTAACTTAAGACAAAATCATTAACTTACTACAATTTTGGTATTCACAGAAGGCACTTACTCATTTCGGTATTCACAGAAGGCACTTATTCATCAATGAGTAAATGCCTTCTGTGAATACAAAAATGAGTAAGTTACTCAAAATGAGTAAGATACTCATTTTGATAGTTCCAACAGTTCTGGGCTCTTGGAGTTGGTTTTGCTGCTTCAAGAGCTGCAAATCCCTTCAGTGCTGTTTTTCCTGCTGCAAGCTGGCTGTGCAGTTTAAAAAAAAAACAATGCATTGCCACTGTTTAGCAGAAAAGATCAATGCAGTGCCTGTTTGGGGCTGGAAGAACTGCTGCAGCCCAAGTCCAGAGTACCTTGTCTCTGATGTCCGATATCCCCGCTCAAACTCGGACACAGGCCCTGCTGTGCAGCTGAAGGAATCAATGCTTCACCTGTTCGAAGCTGAATAAATAGACACAGCACGTGTTTCACCACCGCCAAATAAACTCGAGTGCATCTGGATTTTCCATGCATCGCACCTTTGACCCAAGTCTACATTGACGCTAGGCATCAGAAAGGAACTAAGACTGCGTGTCTGGAGAACTGACACACCACTTCTCCATGCAGTAAAAAAAAAGATGCATCACCTCCTCTCACAGGGAGGAACCAACACATCACCTCTCCTGCATAGCAGTAAGGAACCGACTCATCACCTCCCCCGGGAGCAAGGAACTGATGCATCACCTTCCCTGCTTGTAAGGAACAGATGTATCGCTTTGTTTTCTGGCACCTCACCTTACCTGCGCCTGTTTTCATCTTTTTTTTTTAAAGTTCTTATATAACATCAATAAAGATATCAGAGTTTGAATTAAGCAGATTAAGGAAGCAATTTTGCCCTGTCATGGGTAGAGGTTCGTAATTGCACTCCAATTCCTGCTATGCGAACATCTTGCTAATCGTTTTGGAATTAATCAATGGCTCTTAAAATTTAGCTATTGGTATTTTAATCATTGGACCAATTTCTTATTTACCCACTTTAGACCTCTATCTCGAGTTTAATGCTCTTCCCATTTCTCACAGATTGCCCTAAATGTATTATTTTTTCCGTTTTCTGGAGAACTCCTACAGTCCAGAGATCTTATTCTCCGGAATGATAATACCCACTCTAACATGGGTGGAGCTGTGGGTAATACCCATTTAATACAGATCTCCCTCCTTGCCAACAACATTAACATAAATAACGGAGATTTCTGACTTCTGGATAGTTCACTCCCTTCCTCTTTTCCTCCAAAGAAAACCATTTGAAGGCTTACCTTGATATCTTTGCTTTATAACCTCTTTAACCGTCTTACTAACTTCAGGCCAGAAGATTTCTACCAGAGGGCACCACCAGAACATATGGACGTTGTCCGCCCTGACCTCTTGAAATTTCGGGCACCTCTTTGATACTTGCTTCTCAAGCTTGGACAACTTCCACAGAGTCCAGTACACTCCTTGCACTGTAAAGAGATGTTTTTTCTTGAGGGGTGCAAATTTCACAGTGGACCAAAATGTAGTCATCAATAATTGCCATATATCGTCCAGCTTTGAGCTAGGTAGGTTCCTCTTCCAGATCTCTTCCACATTTAAGTAGGGTTCTTCTACTGCCTCAATCATTGTCCAGTACCATTTTGCAATCTCCTTTTTCTGAGGAGATGTTAGTTGGTGTTCCTTTTTAAAATCCACATTAATTGCGCCTGTTTTCTTCAGAATATTCGCCCAACTCAGAAGTTGAAAATACTTGAATTTAGAGAGGTGTCCATCTGTGGTTCTTTCTAGTAGCTCCCTGGAGTCTAGTCCATTCTTCTGTAGAAGTTGGTCCCATTTGTTTATTCCTGCTTGTCTTAGTGGATCTGTCATTTTATCTCCAAGGCAATCAGGAGTCTACAGGGAATCCCATATTGAGGCAGAGGCACAAAAATAGGGTATCACCAACAAACGTCTAATCTGATACCATAGACTGCTTGTGGCCTTCAGGACCGTTAGTCTCATATACTTGTAGTATTTGGGATGGGCAAATGTGTAAAGAAAGAAGTTTGTTAAATCCTTTTCCTCTGCTGTTATTGCTTTTAAAATCGGGGTGTAGTGAGCATTATCGGAAAGTAAAGATTTAAAGTTTTTTAATTCAAAGGAACAACAGTAAACTAACAGGTCAGACTAGCAATCTCCCCAAAGATCTTTCTCCTATGTAGCTTCTCCCATGCTATCCTGACCCCTATGTTTGCCGTAATAAAACTGTTCAATGTCCCTTGTAGTTTTTTGACTGCATTCAAATTAAACCCCAACAGGACTGTATCAAAAATTATCACAAACTTTGGTAAAATTGACATTTTTAATAGATTTGATGTCCATAGAAAAGATAATGGGAGACAATTCCAAATCATCTAAAGATTTGTTAATTCTTTTTTGATATTTATAAAATTTGTATGAGCCAAATCGTTAAGATTTTGTACAACCTGTATCCCCAGATACCTGATCTCTTTTTTCACCAGGGGGCTGCAACATTTAGCGTTCCATTCCATTATTTCAATTTTTTTAGCTGATTAACTCGGTATTCTGATACTTTACCAAAGCCTGCTAACGTTTTACTAATCTCAGGGTAAGATGGCTTCATTGGGAAACACCCATCGCATCGGGGTCAAAACATCGCGGTGCTATCGCACCGTGACTTTCACATCGCATCGTCGTTCACCTCGCATGCTACGACGGCGCGACGTCGTTAACATCGCATGCAATTTCAACGCATGCGATGTTAATGACCATAACCCCATTGAGACGAGCTCCACCACGCCTATAAAAGAGTCTTAAGGAGTCTTGTGGAAATTATCGTAACACCATTCATGACGGGCTTTTATTGTAAAAATGACAGATTGTAATAAAAGAGGCTTGTGAAAATGAGCGGACAAGACGGGCTTTTCCTTGCAAAAAACGCTGTGTTCCATTTACATCGTTTTCGTAGAATGTACCAAGACGATTTCATTGATATTATGCCCACCCTTTCTTAAGGCAATTATACACACAAGGATGCGCCGCCGTTGCCATCAATGTGATCTCACATGACCTTTTACACTTCATTTGATATCTCTGAATGACATTGACAGGCCAGGGAGGTAATTGTCAATGCCATGTTGCTATAGCCGTAGAAAAACTGTTGTCAGGACTGAATAATGCTTTCATGACGAGAGAAACCCTTGTTATTTTCAATAAAATCTCATAATTATCAGACGAAAGCTCGCCTTTTAAGGTCTGGTATAGAGACAGTTCAAGCAGGATTTGGTAACTTATATCACAATCATTCAACTCTCCTTAATCATTGGTCATTGTAAGTGTCAGTCACACATACAACAGTGCTCATTACAGCTGTTAGAGAAATGTACACAGGCCCGGACTGGCCGTTGGGGCCACCGGGCAATTCCCCGGTGCGCCGCAAGGGTGGGGGCCGATTTTGGACCCTGGGGGCCGTTTTTGTTACAGGGCCGTTTTTGCAGCATGGCTGCAAAATCGGCCTTGTAACAAAATCGGCCGAAAACCGGGCCCGGCAAAGAGCTCGGTTGCACCCCCAGGGGGCCGGCCGAGCACTTTGCCAGGGCCGGTTTTGGCTCTCAGTCCGGCCCTGAATGTACACTCACGGAAACGGGTTAACATATATTTTAGAATTATACAAAACGGAAAAGCAACAAAATGCGCCTTTCCTAAAAACAGAACGGAAACGGGCTGAGATACAACTTTACAAACGGGCTAACATATATTTTAGGATTAAAACGGAAACGGGCTAACATAGATGGCTGGATGGATGCATGGATGCGGAAAAGCCACGCAGCACTACATTACATTTTTATGTATTCACAGCCTAGATATGTTATAATGGCGCAGATGTCAGATTTAAAAAAACAGTCGCTATCACTACTGGGTTGGATGGATGGATGAATGGGTGGCGGATGTCAGGGTGGATGGATGCATGAATGAAGGATGGGTGGAAGGATGTGTGTTTGGTGAGTGGGTGGGTGCCTGGATTGATGAATGGATGGCGGATGGATGAATGGATGGATGGATGCATGGATGGGTGGATGAATGGATGGTGGATGGATGAATGGATGGATGCATGGATGGGTGTATGGGTGGATGGATGCATGGATAGGTGGATTGATGAATGGATGGCAGTATGGATGGATGCATGGATAGGTGCTGGGTGGATCGCTGGAAGGTGTATGGATGCGGAACATTAAGCCTGTAAGTGTCCATTTATGAATGATGATTCGGACACAATGCTGTGATGTGCCAATGCACTCCAGCGTCACTCTTCTTCGCGGTCTCCTGTTTCGTTCCTGCAGCCAATAGCTTACTTCCTCTCCAGGCTGAGAAGCACCGGTAAAGTACAGTGTAAGTACGCTTCTTTAATTAATGTTCCTTCGTACTTTTTTTGTTTTCTAGGGCACCCTTTGCACGATGCTAACAATGCTTGTTCTGTTTGGTGGTGGGAATGTTCGCTTCATGCATTTTAAGAGCATGAACGTTTTTGTAAAGTTAAGGGGGAGCATCAATATTCATCTTAGTCATTTGCGCAATGGCATGCGCTCGGAAGATTCTTTTTTAAATATCGGCATGCATGGCGATGTGCCTCGCTTTGTGAGGGTTTCTGGACACTGCCTATTTTCCCCTTAAAAATAAGAGTTTTAATACACTCGGAAGAGGCAAGCGTGTGCTGCCTGTCGTGTTTGGCGCAGGTTGTATAAGGCTCTTTCATGACAGTCCTCACTAGCCCCCCAAAAAAGGAGGATGGAAAAAGATCTTGTTGGGGGAATAATTAAGCTGTCTCCACCTCCACCTCTTCTGTTTCCTCGCTCTTCAATATTGCATGTTTTTTCATGGCTGTAAGGAGGAAGTACTGGATCATATATTTTCCTACATGCGCGTGAGGTGTTCATTTCTAAAGTATGTGTGTTTTTCCATCTCTAGTATGCATATATATTTTTTTTTTATGGAAGAGGCGTGTGGTGCAGATGTGCAAGAAGCGCTCAGTAGCTTTTCCCTGGGTCGTGAGCACTACTCATTGAAAGTCTCCCTTACTTGACACCCTCTTTATGGGGGACGGTGGAAAGTAGGTCTGGGGTCTGTTATCTGTATTTTTCCACGTTCTTCTGAGTAATGTATTTTCCTCCAAAACCGGAAGATAACAGAATCCGCTTTTGCCCGCGCGTGTCAAAATTCTCATTGTGAAATTTCAGAGTTTCTATCTACATTGGCGCCTGCTTTCATGTCACTTAAGCGCTTGTTCTTTTATACACTATATTTTGTTTTAGGGCAGTGTAACGGGATGCAGTCATTATGATCATTAGATCCTTTCATAGCTGCATGCAACCCACTCTTTTGTCTGCAAAGATTTTAATGTGTGGGCTCAAACATCGCGATGTCATGTCGCGCGATGTAAAGTCGCCGATGTGACACTCTAACCAATTACATGCCCGCATTTGCGTCGCAACAACATGCAATGACAAAATTGCCGATGTGACTGCCGTTGCGATATTATTGCCACGATGACAACTCCCGCACTATCTTTGTTTCCGATGGATCGTCATACATCCGGCTCCATTTCACTGTGAAAATCATCAGGTCATCTGGGTATAGGCCCACCTTTTTTCCCCAGTGTTTGTATTACAATGTGGTAAATTAGAATTTGCTCTAATTTTATCTGCCAATTCATAATAAAAAGTAGGGGGGACAGCGGGCAACACTGACAAGTCCCTAGTTTGATTTGTATCTGGTCTGTAAGATTCCCATTTACTAACAGGTAGATGCATCAAGCATTTTTGCGAGCGCAAACGGTGCGAATCGCAAAATTAGTCCGTTTGCGCCCGCAAAAATGGTATTTGAGATGCATCAAGGGTTCATGCACTCGCAATTTAAGAATTCGCAAATAATTGCGAGTTCTTAAATTGCGATTGCATTTAAGGAATCGCAATTTGCGATTCCTTAAATGCAATGCATGAACCATTCCAAGATTGTGAATTCACAATCTGGGGTCGCTATTTACCGCGAATTCAAACTACGTGGTAAATAGCAAAAACTTAGAAATATGCACTTTAGTGCATTTTTCTAAGTTGTATATTACACACACACATGTCCTTGGGACATGTGTGTCCGCAACACCAGTGAACATTACCATTTCAGGGGTGCAACAGGGTGTCCTTTGGACACCCTGGCACCCTTGAAATTGCGGCACATTTGCAATTCGCTAATTGCGAATCGCAAATAAGGAATGACTCCCCATTTATTCCTATGGGCCTTTAGGCCCATAGGAATGAATGGGAAAGCCATTCCTTATTTGCGATTAGCAATTAGCGAATCGCAAATAAGGAATCAGTAGGAATCGCAAATAACATTGCGATTCCTACATGCATCCCGTTTTGCGAGTCTTTTATAGCGAATCGTTAAAATTCGCTATTAAGGACTCGCAAAACATAACTTTGATGCATCTGGGGGTAAGACTCTTGCGGTAGGCTTTTTATATATCATTGATGCTGCTCTTAAAAAATTCTCCCCTAAATCGTGTTTCCTTATTATCCACCTTAATAATGTCCAGCTGACCCTGTTGAAAGGCATACTATTAGCTGTTGCTGTATCTATTGTGCCAATCAGTTCAAGAGTTAAATCATTCAATTATCTCCCCTTTATGAAACCTTTTTGGTCTGGATGTATTAATTGGTCAATCACCCTTTCTAAACACTTTGTCAAGCTCTGAGTATCTCATAATCTGAGTTTAGGAGAGAAATCGGTCTGTATGACTCACATAGTTTGGGGGGTTTATTTCGTTTTAAAACCATACTAATTGTTGCCTCTTCCCCAGAGCGTGGCAACTCCTTTCCTTCTATAAAAAATAAAATTTATCAACTCTGTAAACCATTGGGCCAAATCATCTTTAATAAGTTTATATAGCTCATTAGGGTGGGCATCTGGGTCTGGGTCTGCTGCTTTCTCTTTTTTTTTGTTCTACCCACTCCTAATGTTACCTCCTCTAGGCTGATCTTTGCAAAGAGAAATTCTTGAGATGTAAAATTCAGACGGGTAAAATTTACTACATCTAAATAACTTTATATCTGCTCTCCTGAAACCACTGTGTCTTTATTATAAAGATCCTTAAAGAACAATGCAAAAGTCTCCCTTATTCCTTTATCTTCTATATAAGATCGGCCTGTTTAAACATCTCAGATTTCAGAAATGTTACTCCTATTTGCTTCTGCTTTGGTTTTCCATGCCAGCAACTTCCAGCAGCCCTCCTCATATCTGTAATGGGAGATCTTACTCACTTCCCATTTCTTTTTAGGTTCTTCTTTTAAAAAACGAAGTCATCTATATTTTGCAGATTATCCTTAATTTGTTTATGTGTATGTATGTTTAGAAAGCTCTCTAATTTATTAAATAACTCAGTTAGAATACCCTGCAGTTTCTTGATTTTAACCTTCTGCTCACTATTTGGTTAGCGGAGAGGCTGATTAGTCGTCCCCGCATAAAAAGCTTTGTATGTGTCCCATACTATGTGCATCGGGGCTGGGTGTCTATTAATTTGGAAAAATTAATTGGTCTCTTTTTTTAAGATTTTGACTAGATTGTTATTCATTAAGAGAACCCGGTTTAAGGTCCATCTCTTTTGTGCTAATAGTTGATTTAATCGGTGTGTTTTTTGTGTTATATATATTTCATTCTTTGACACCTTCCAGTATTTCAAATGTTCTCTCCATCTGCTAGAAACCCTAAGCCCATTAACCTTCCAACTTAAGATGGCCACAATCTTATCTTTAGATTATTCAGCCATTTCCTAGCTTGTTCATGAACAAGGGAAAGGACCCTATCTCTGGGGTATTTTTGTTGAATGAGGACTCTTTTTTTTATTTCTCCACCCTGAGCAAAAATGAAAAAAATATGCAAAAAAAATATGCAAAATTATTTGTGAATCAGTACCCCCCCCCCTTTCCCTCCCTGGAGAACCCTTCCATTTATCTACTGGTGACCTTATGTCTGGTAACAAGTGTTATTTGAGCTCTCTTGCCTTCTCCAGGGTTATACATAAAATGCAAGACTAAAAAGTTATTTTTGGTGTGCTTTTATCTGTTGGATTAACCCTTCAACCTCTCTTGGGTTCTTGATGTTGTGCATTTTATTGCTTCACATTACCCTTAATGTGGCAGGAAAGTGCATTTGGGTGGTGGCACCTAAGGGTCTCAGCTCCTGCATGTAGTTTCCGAGCTCTCATTGCCTATCGTGGGTTATCCTAGAAATATCTGATCTAATTCTGAAAGACCATTCTCCTTTTGCATATGATTCTACTTTAATGGCTTCTAGTAGAATTTTGTCTTTCAACATGTATGTTTTTAATGTTTACTAAGATCTTCCTCTGGGTCTTCGAAGCTGTTGATTTATGAAAAGGGTCTCGGTGAATGCGTTGATGTCTTCTTCTAGCGTTTTACTGTCAATATTTGAGATTAATTCCTTTAATAAGGCTATCACTACTGATTTTATGTTGTGCCCTTCAAAGCATTCTGGGACATTTAGAATCCCTATGTTATTTTGTCACACATAATTTTCAAGTGTCTCGAGCTTGTCTCTTAACTCTTTTTCCCCTGCTCTGAGGGGAAAAAAAATCCTTTTGGCTTATTACAACTTTCTTATTTTTTAACTCATCCCAGGTATTTTGTGCTAAAAGTGACACATTCAAAGCTCTATATGTACTGGACTGCTTTAACCCTTTTTAAAGTAATATCTTGATCTGTGTGTGTTGGATTTATGTTGTTTTGATTTTGTTTGGTTTAGAAAAGAATTGGTGATTGGTACAGTGTCCTTTTGCAATGTTTTTACTGTTTTACTGTGTGTTTATATGCAAATACTTTACACATTGCCAATGAGAAAAGCCTGCCTGCTTGTGCCAAGATACCAAGGGGTGAGCAGGTAGTGTCTTGGGTGGGTGCCTCCCTTACCATGACTAGAAGAAAGGGTCCCTACCTGGACAGTGTGCAAGCCACTGCCAACTAGAGACCCCTTTTCTAATAATGGTTCATCCCAGTAGAATGACTGAGGAGGAGCTGTCCCAGCCTCACTTAAATCCAAAACGCTTTAAATCCTCCTGCCTGCACACTCAAAAGAACCTGACACTAGTCCTGCCTGTGAAAAGAATGCCACACTTATTCAAGGTTTATGTAATTTTGGTAGATTGTTTGAGTTTCATGTCTCACAGTGTTATTCCTGCAGGTCATGCTTAGGTATACCTGAGTAACGGCTGCTTCTTGGTGGAAAGAGATTGCAATTTGTATGAGACTTCAGCTAAGACCTCAACATATTGTTTAAACAGCAAGGAAACCAGGATTGAGCATGCAGGAATTATGAAGAATGTAGGTATCTGATTGACAGGAGGTGTCACCTATTTTCACATATAGGAATCTGAGAAGTAAGAATGGACAACTTGGTAAATTTATCATCTACACCCATCCTGTCATGAAGTAGTAACAGAAGAAAAGTGTGAATAAGTCTGTCAAATGCAGATGATCGACTAGCAATACTAGCAATACTAGTCAGCAGAAACATACTTCAAACGTGGGATTCTGCCATCAGCTAGGCTGAGAAGACTAATTTCCATAGTGTGTTAGATCTAATTCCTGGTTTAAAAATGTCAAGTGGTGATGTCTGTTAGACTGTCCATTCAGTTGAATCACATTGCATTTTTCTATTTTACAAGACAGAGAAGGCCTGTGTTGGATCTGAATTTTTTTGTTTTGTTTTAGTTGACGTATGTCTTTTGTTAGAGGTAAAATACAACTTCTGTTACAAGATACCAAAAAGAACTTTGTTAAATGGAGATGTTTTCATACTGGGCCAGAGAGGTAATAGGATATCCACATATAATTTTGTGAAACATGGTGGACAAAGGTTTCCAGATAAATGTAAGGGTTTATTTTCTTAATAATCTGGAGGATTATGGATGTGAAGGTGCACCATTTTAAAGTCTAAAGTCCCGATTCACAAAGGTAAAGTTAGACCAAAAGACTAACTTAGACCTCAAATCTAACTTTATTACTTTTCAGGTATTCACTAAGATAAAGTTAGACCGAAAGCCTAACTTTACTCATAGTGACTTACCTTTGTGAAAACCGAAAAGTAGTAAAGTTATACTTTTGGTATAAGTTAGACTTTCAGTCCAACTTAACCTTTGTGAATCGGGTCCTAGGATTTTCTAAGAATAGTTAAGAGTGTGAAAGGAGATGGAGGAAGGGTATCAATAACTTTTCTGACGTTGGTGGTTGTATATGATTCAGAAAAGGGGGTGGTGATGAACAGAGTGTCTGAATTAAGCAGACCACTCTTACCCAGTCCAAAGATCAGGGCTTGATCCATCACCGTTATTTAGCTCACTGCCCCATCCCAGCTCAGAACCTGGCTATATGCAAATTAGTCTGTCCCTGGCCCAGTGCATCATGGGAACAGGGCAGACGAAACTACCAAGCCAATTCTTCCCCAGAAAGGAGACAAGCTTCCGGGGACCGGTTTCTGCCATTTCAGGCGTCGTCGGCCCGGCTTGCTTGAATCCTGATGGAGCAGTGAGCAAGGGACTCATGTCTGAGTATACCCTTCCACGCTTATGGTGGACAAAATGATTCAGAAAAGGGGGTGGTGATGAACAGAGTGTCTGAATTAAGCAGACCAGGTGGTTGTATATGAGCAGCATTTTGCAATTCATTGCATCTTGAATATTTCTTTTGGATCTTCATATGTTCAGCGGCTTGTCTTTTTAGCATACCAGGTAGCTCTTTTGTTTGATTAATGGCCATGCTGAGTCTTCTACAAAAAGTTAATACAGAGGCACTATAAGGTTGGAACATGTAAAAAAAAATTCTCTGACATCAAAAGGTAGTGAGAATTCTCAGTCTTTGATAACAAGGAATTAGGAGAGTCGATCTTCACTGTACTTCATGGGTTGGATGTAATATTTCTGTGGTTTTGATATTTTGTAATACACACAATTCATGAAAAATTGTTTATTCTTGATTTTTATAGAATTGACTGCTTGTGATGTTAGTGTGCCATTTTCACTACTTTACACACATGTAATCCTGATGTTCATTGGGTGATGGTAAGGATAGAGACCTACCACATTATTACCAACCTTTTATACGGACATTGAAGAAAGTCAACCTTGATCTGAGTGAAGGCATAAACTCTGATTTCTTTACCCAGTTTGTTCTTGAAGGACTAATGTTCATCCACTACAGTGCTAGACTTTTTAATCAGTAAATCCATTTGTACTCCAATTAACTGAATATCTGTTTTCTGTCGATATTTGTAATGTACTGTGAAAAACTGTTTATCTTTGTTAATACTGTATTGACTGCTTGTGATGTTACTGTGCCATTTTCATTACTCTGTACACACATAATCCTGATGTTCATTAGGTGATTGTAAGGATAGAATCCTACCATATTATTACCAAGCTTTTATACGGATACTGAAGAAAGTCACCTTCATTTGAGCGAAGATATAAACTCTGATACTGTACTTTGTTCTTGAAGGACTAATGTTCAATCACTACAGTGATAGAGTTTTTAATCTATAAATCCATTTGAATTTTAAATAACTTAATATCTGTTCTCTGTCCACACTTTTTATGTCCTATGAAAAATTGCTTATCCTTTTTTTATACATTCATTATACTTTATTTCGACTTTTTCAGTCATAAAAGTGCAGAGATTAAAATATAACAATTTAAATTAGTACATCAATGTCTTAAATTGCGGTTATTGCTTTACAAATTACAATACATTGCAGAGATACCCATGATGTTCACACATTTTAGACAGTATAGTTTTTAAATCCCAGTTATTTAAAAAAAAAAAATTTGTATAAAAACGTTAAGAAAGTTATTAAACATTATGTTGGGATTGAATAAAAGCACTCCAGAATGATACTAATATAAAAAAAAATCATAATATTAGACATCAATTTCTAAAAGGCGCCCTAGTTTCATCTACATTCTCTGAAGAAATTTAGAAATTGCAATGACAAACAGTGGGTCCATTTCAGATTTTAAAATTCTAAGTGTAACAGAGTAGTCTCTTATGCCCAGGTTCCTGCATAACTGTATGATCTTTTTTTCCTAGCCTGCTTATAGGCCGGGAAAAAAAAGACCACATGAGCTTCAGTTTCTTCCTTCACGTGACAGCCAGGGCAAAGATAACAAGACTCATCTGTCCACTTGTTTGTCGTTGCAAATAGTGGAAGGGTACCACATCTGAATTGAAGAAAAAGCCTCCTTATCGACGGAGGATATATTACATCCAAAGCCTGTTCAAAGCAATAACATGATTTGTGGTCCAAAAACACCCAGGTCCAGCCTGTGGGGGTATACACTTGATTTACAAGCAACAGATTGTGATCTTTCAGTTGTTTGAATAGGGTTTTTTTGGGGGGTAATTACACATGCTTCCTCAGGTGTTGCCCATAAGTCCTCTCTGCCAATTGCCTTAACAGAATCTCTTACAAAAGACAGCCATGGTATTTTCCCCACCCCTCCTGGTAACTGTAAAAGCGACCTGAGCTCCTCCCTGTAGTGGGTTAACTCAACTGTACTCCAGAGCCGGCGCTAGTATAACAGTGGTCAGCTTGAAATAAGATCCGCCACAGGGAGGATACCCAGGTCCATCCTGAGTTAAACCAGTGGGGTATTAGATGGCAACGCCGTGATACTTCTGAGGAATTTATTTTCAGTTAATGTTAATGTGTTCGTTTTACTATGCCCCCAAAGTTCCGCCCCATGCAAGGCCGCCGAGCGAGCTTGCACTTTATAAATCTCCAACTGGGGACTAATTGCCTTCAGTGAACAACCATTATGGACTTTCCTTAAACCACCTATTGTCTGAGTAAGCCTCAAATTCGCATTCTTAATTTGGGGGACCCAGGTCATTTTGTTATTCAGAGACAATCCCAAATATTCAAAAACGTTGACTCGTTCCAGCGGGATATCATCCATAACTGGGTGAGGATAGGAGGAAGATTTAGCGCTAAACACCATATATTTTGTTCTGGTGATGTTAACTTGTAGTTTCCTCTTTTTGCAAAAATCTGTGAATTCCCTAATACTCTCTGCATCCCCATAGGTGACTTTGAGAGGAGCAGGGTATCGTCCGCAAACATCAGTGCGGGGAATTTGCGGGAACCTATTTTTGGGGAATCAAGATCTTTTGCATGATATAAATCTTCCACTAAGCTGTTCAGGAAAAGTGAAAAGAGGGTTGGCGCCAGCACACAGCCCTGGCGGACCCCCTTATCAACCGGAAAGGGGGCCGTCAGTTGTGCATCGTTTCCATACCTCACTCTGGCATAAGTGCCCCCATGGAGACGTTGCAGTTGTAAGCAGAGGTAAGGTGGAACCCCCATAGTAGCCAAGATATTCCATCGCTGGTCTCAATCAACCATATCGAAGGCTGACTTTAAGTCAACAAACGTAAGGTATAGGCTTCCCTGTTCAAGTATTACATGCTTCCATTGGATCAGCTGTAACCTAAACAATTGATCCAATGTGGACATCTTGGCCCTAAAGCCTTCTTGTAATGGGGTTAATATGGCCTGATCTTCTATCCATTCCTGAAGTCTCCCCAGTAGTAACCTCCCATATAGTTTCTGCGGAACATCAATAAGGCTAATGGGCCTATAGTGTGATGGTTCCAATGGGGATCCTTTTTGTAAATTGGGACGATCTCAGCACCTGCCCACGTTGGTGGCGCAGGGAGACCATACTGAATTGCATTAAATAATGTTAGAAGATACGGGGCCCATATTAGCTGCTCACTTTTAAACAAATCACCCGGATTTGTGTCCAATCCTGGGGCTTTATTAGGCTGCAATTTAGCCAGGGCTGATGCCAATTCTCCCATTACAAATGGAGGTGCATCAGATAACCTTTGGGAGTTAAAATTACAAACTGGAGTGTTATTGGGGTTTGGGTCCGAGAGGGTGGAGGAATACAATTCCTTAAAATACGAAAACCAGGCACCCTCATCAATGTTAGGGTCAAGTGTGGTTCTTCCTTCCACTTTCCTATGGTGAACAAGATTCCAAAAACTTTTACTATCTTTTTGGTCGAGGGCCATCTTAATTTCTTGCCACCTTGCTGTTTCCCAACCAGTTGTTGCATTAGAAATAGTACTCTTGTATACCTTCCTAGCTTCCCTAAAACGCAAATGGTCGGACCCTTTCAATTCTGTCAGGAGGGTCTGTTTCGCTACCCTACAAGCATTTGTGTACCATGAGTTCCTAGAACCCCCAGATTTAAGATTACTCGTGCCACTCTTAAAAAAGAAGACAGCCAGAGCCTCAGTAAGTCTTTGATGGAGAGTTCCTAGTTTGCTATCAAAGTCGGGGTATGTTAGTTTACCAGCCACATCACTAACTCTCTCTAGTACTGGGATAATACTAGCATACAATTTAGGCATTGATTCCTCAGATTGTTTTAGCTTGGTCCATCTTATCCGCCTCCCCCCCTCTACAACCACCAGATTGTTTTCAAACGCCTCTTCGATGATTCCATTAGTACCAGACCACTGACGGTCCCAAGTCATGACTATAGGGTTATGGTCGCTCTCACATCTTTCTGCTACAGCAAAATCAACCACATTTTGCCATAGCTCCATACTAATCATAATATAGTCAATAACTGAGGACTGTCCAGGTCTCTTAAAGGTAGGCCGGCCAGGGTTATCGCTAGGAAAACGGCCATTACAGGCCCTCAGTGAAAAATTCAGGGTCAGAGAGGTTATCTGGAGGGCTAGCAGAGTCCATCAACTGGTGGAATACATATTGAGAGGGGGGATTAACCAAGTGGAATCCTCTCCATCAGTGATAGCATGTATATCTCCGCTTAGTGGCTCGAAGTGGCAATTAAAATCACCGCAAATTACAAGTTTTACATTTTCTTCCAGTCTGCATAAAAGGTTTGACAGACTGATGATTGTTGGTGAAGTCCCACCATACTGAATCGGGCAGGAATAGACATTAACAATTGAGAGTTTTTGCTGGTTCTTATGGGTCAAAATGATGCAGGTTATGTCTGGGGAGTATGTCTCAATTTGCTTAACCTCACATCCTAGATGTAGATAAACCCATATGCAGAGCCCCCCTGACGGTCTCCCCATTTTACCCTTAACAGGCCCCTCGCAATACGCTACAAAACCTGCCCTATATTTTGGTTCTACCACCCAGGTTTCCTCACAACACATATTTCATGGGTGTCAATATATTCCCCCCAGTCTGGCTGTTCAAGTTTAGAGGCAAGGCCCGCAATGTTCCAGGACAATATTCTGGAACCAACAGTAGTTGGCTGTACAGATAGCCCTCCCAATCCTTCAGTCAGAGAGCTAGGTAAGCCAGCACATGCTGGATTTCTATCTGTGATAGGGTTCTCATATCCGCCAGTTTCAGATGTGGACAGTACATTACTATATTCGAGTGGAATCAACTGAGTTCCAGTAGTACAACAGGGAGTTTCCCCAACAATAAGGGCACTTGGCTTTAGACAGAATACATTCCTGTGATTCCTCCCAGCATTTCCTTGTCTAATCAGTATTATCTTATTACTCGCCATTTCAGAGGTCGGCCTACGTGTCTCTTCAGCGCCCCCCTTTGGTGGTGCATTGGTACTCTTTTGGGTGCCCGTACTTGATATTATTTCAAAATCAGGGTTGATCGCATCCAGTCAATCAACTGAATCCAATGCACTAAATCTATTGTAAAGGGGAAGAGTTGTCGATCGGACACCATTTTCTCTAGTTGGGCAAGTACGCTTTTCTTCAAGTTGGGCCCTCCTACCTTCATTGTGCTCATAGTTCCCTTGGTTCAAAGCATTGTCTATGGGTGTGTAAAAATACCTCAGATCCCTTGCCTGTATGGGGGTATGCGAATTTACCCGAGGACCCCCACAAACATGCAAAGCAGCCCTTGGGTCATTAAATTTGACAACAATACAATCTCCTGGTATATTTTTCTGCTTCACTCAAACCCAGGTCACTCTTCTTACTAGCAATATCCTGCACTGCACATGGGGGGGAGCGGTCTATTAGAGTTTACCCAGTGTATTGTTTTGTTCTTTAGCTGCTCGTGTGTTTCATAGTGCTCTTCCTTAAGCTCTGGAACACCCGTCAAAACTGTAACATAGGGGATACATTCCGGGGGGAGATTTAAATGTTGATGAACATTTTCTACCTTATTTGATGTCCCCCATCCCCCACCCAGTGGCATTCGCGCCGTCAGGTTACCCTTGTTACTAGACATGTTGGTGTTATTACATAGTGGTAATGGTGGCGGGCCAGTGCAGATATTTTCAATTGGATTAATACCTTCAACCCCCATCCCACCTCCTTCCCTCAAAACATCTGGGCCTGGGTAATGATCTTGCGCTTTTTTTTTTTTGGTAGTCCTGCTCCCCTCTTAATTATCCATTAGGCCTTCCCCATTCTAAAGTACCATTCTCTATGCATGTTCAAAGAGGGTTGAAGCTACAGAGTTGCTGTATGCAGCTCATGTTCATCCGCTGTCAGAACATGAAGTGATTTCCTGTCATGTGTCGGTCTTCACGGACCCTTGTTTGACATAGTTGTCATGAGTCAGTGCCAGAGTGCCACCTACATCCCTTTGCCTCTATCTGGCCTCTTGAGACCCAGGACATCTTGAAAATACGGTGGCGATGACAAATCATCATGTGCCATTCCACCACTTGGACTGATACTCTGGAGATTTAAGCAAGCAAAAGGATGACTCGGGGACATTAAGCATCAACAGTCACTTTTGTGATGTAACAACACTAAATACCAGGATTTTGAATCAATTATTCAAGTTAATGACTTCCACTGGTCACCAGATACAACAAAATGATTCTTTTTTCCTGGGGGCTTAAAGATGCAGTAGTGCATCACTTACCCCTTAGATTGATGTGGGACAATCTCAGAGTGTCTGATACTGCTACCAAAAAAGCCCTGAGTGTTTCCATGTGGTCTGAGAACTTGTGCCCAGGATTTAGAACATGCTTTCGAGGAGCTAGGCCTAGGATCAAAGACCTAGATCCAATGATCGGAAAGTGCTAAATCATTTTGGGAGAGTATTGAAAAGATTGAAAAAGAAAAAAATCACAGAGCAGTTTTGCATGGTCAAAGACTGTGCACATTAATCACTATCAATAGCACGGCCTTGCACCCAAAACGAGATTCGGTTGGTCAAAGTTTGTATGCCATAGATCTTGTGGCACAGTTGATGCTGCACACAACACCCAGAGCCTGCTACACACAGGTATGGTCAGCAACTCTGGTAGGCACAGGCAATGACACAGATTATATATGATGTCACCAGTAATTTGTGTAGTCATCGGTGACATCATGTGAGAGATAATGAGCAATGCCTTGGGGGGTTTTACGTTTGTGTAGCTAATTGTTACGTTTCAGTGGTTATCGGGTGTTCTTTCGGAACCATACCTCAAGTTGAAAGTGTTTTTTTGCAAGAAATGTCAGCTGTTTTTAACTAGTAGTTGTTTGAGCACTTCACAATAGCATACTAATGACAACGTTTTTATAGTGAATTATACATACATACATACATACATGTGAGTGTGTGCGAGTGTGTGAGTGAATGTCAAAACATAACTTAAATTAGCAAGCAATTCAAAGATAAAAAATTGGATGTCATTTAAGGACTGCCCCGCTGAGGTTAAGATAACAAATATTTTCTAATTTTATGGTTGTGTCTACGGAGAATAATTAAAAACAGCCCTAAAGCTTATGTTTGAGAAAGACCATTTATGAACAGATCAAACTGTGTAATTACCCATAGGCCCTTCATGCAATCATTGAGTATATATCGATTGGAAAAATGTCGAAACCAAACATGATGCCTTTGGCTCCGAACAACTAAGGAAGTATACAATAACTGAACAGAAGATGAAGAAGCTCACATTTTACTTTCAAAAGAGGTTCGATATCGTGGCAGGTGTATTAACTCGCCAATAAGTAGCAAACGTAATTTTTTCTACTTACAATTACTGTATTTGCTATTGCATTTCATTTCTTATTTTGTTAAATTCAAATTCCCCACACCACAACCTAAATCAATAAATATCTTTAGTTTAAGAAAGTTGAAAATAAGGAAATAGGAATGTGCATGCACGTAAAAATAAGAAGATAATGAAATGTGGTATGGCAGTGCTTGATGTGTAAAACAATACTTGGTGGTCCCAAAAATATATTTTGGAGGTCTGAGGAAGATTTTAGTACCCCCGCAGGTAGGATTTGTTTCATGGGGAGACCTGTCATATCTTCAATGCTCTTTCGAGGTCCTGCACGTCATGTCCTGACAATAGCTGCAGGGCCACTACAGGCCCACTACAAGTCCGGAACCCCTACTGCTATTGAATTTGACTTTCAAATCGCCTACCTGTACAATCATCCTGGCCAGAGAGAGACATCATCACCATCCATGAGGAAGAGAAAAGTCATATTTTCATTTTCATTGTTGATTATGGAAATAGAAGAAGGCCTGCATTTAGAGTAAATGGTGAAGGATATCTGAGATGGCTGTCCATCTATTGCTATAGACCTGTGTGAAACAGAAAGAAGAGTTGAGCTTCTTGTCTCAGCTGCTCACTAAATGAAGCATCTGGAGCCGGGCATCAGGGGAGTACGGTAGGCAGCAAATAATTCAATAAAAGTACTGATCACAGCAGGAGATGTATTCATTGAAGACTGGAAAGTCTTAGCTCCTTTACTGTGCGAGTAGGGTAAATATTGTATCAACACGAGATTGAGGATGTATGAATGACAATAAAAAGCATGAATGACCTCTTGAAGCTTGCTTCATAACAATAAAACCCTAAATGCAGATAGTAGCAGGTCTCAAGATTGGGGGCCTGAGGAAAAAATCATCTTTCTCTAGGTATGAAGGATTATGTGGCTGGATGGCTGGAAACATTTTAATTATGTTAAACTAGATTATGCACGTGAAGCAAGCATTAGCTGTGACATTCCTATACTAGGAAACTATTATGTGGCCCTGAGCATCCACAACTAAAAGAACAACATTCCTTTTAGTGTTTCGTGTGGTACTAAGTACAAGCAGTAACTGAAGCAAAATGACAGGTGGTTTACCAGACTAGGAGGATATGAACGACTTTGGAAAAAAAGCAAAACAAATGTTTACATTAGTTTTGTTTTCCTTCTCGTCCCTGCTTTTGTTCACTTTATATTTTCTTTCTCATGGGGTTTCTGCTTTTTACCATTCAATTACTTTTTATTCATAATATCCTAAATGTGACATAACTGTAATCTAGATATATTCAGTCTTTATTCTTATGGCCACGTAGATTGGTCACTTTCAAATATTCATTGCTGCTGCTTCAGTGTATTTTAAATGACCGTGTTATAACGCCCAGTTTTCTGCTATCATTACCAGTGTGCAATAATAACTATTACATCGTTTTTCTGATACGTTCTTCCATTTCTATTTTTAAGTTATGACATGAATTTGTTATTGTTGACTTATTCAGTCGTATGAACTGGCCCCACTTTGTTATTTACCTCTCTAGCAAGCCATTCTTCTTTACAAGTAAAATTGAATCTTAAAATATTCTGTTTTCCAACCAAGGCTGTAAGTCTTACAACAAGCTGTGGTGTCCACTTTCCCCTTTTCACTTATGTTATCTTGTATTATTTTTTTTTCTTGGTACACACATGGATATACATTTTTGGATTTTTCTCCTTTTGTTCCTTCTTGGACAGGCTGTTTTCAGCCTTTGCTTACTATTAGTGTGCGCGCCACAGACTTAGTGCAGGTCATGTGGAATTTTGCATTTCAACCGTTGATAGCATTATGTGCTCAGACATAAAGCATGGTTTACAGACTCTCTAAAAGATTGTGGGGCAACCTTTCTTGGTTACATTTGTATTACTCCTTCGTTGGCGGGGTATATATAAAATTATAATACGTCATATAAACATTTTTTCATTTAGGTACCTGTTTTTTAGTCTAGATAATGTTTATTTCCAGAAATGTATGGGTGGCTACGTATCCAAAAAGTGCAAATAGATCATCGAAATAATACACCAGAAAAAAGCATGGTCAATTGGCACTTGACGGAACTAGAGGACATCTGTAAAACAGTGGTACTTTCTCCCATTCAATCTTGTGACTCAGCTGATTCATTTAGATGAAGGGTATCAACACATTGACAGGTGGTATTGCCTACTCCACCTCAATGATATTCAGTCGAAGCCGGTGACCTGGATACAACGGAGTTACTACCTTTCAGAGAAAATTTAAGGCAGTTCTCACAAATGCATGTTTTCCCTGCCCATGTCACTTTTGCCTGCTGACAATTTGATTATAGGGGACATAGACGGGCCACACATGCACACTCACTCACAGCCATTCATTCACAAAAAGACAGCCCCACACGTATTCACACCACGGACTGATATATACACATGCTTTTAAACATACACACATGAATGCACACACTAACCAATTTAAAAAACGTCAAACTTACCAACCCCAGCATCTAGGGTGGTGAGAGGAAAGCCTCCAGTTCCAGGAGGGTTGGGACTGCTGCCTCCTCTCATTGGCCAGTCAGTGAGAGAAGGAAGAAATCCCTTACTCGTCTCACTCCACTCTGTGACATAGCATCAGTGATAGACACTCTGCCCTTGACATTTCAGGTCTTAAAACTTAAATTGAAGAACCCAGGTCCAAAACTATCAGTCACGCTCCCCATTGTCACGAGAGGGAGGTCGTCCAGGGACTTTGCGGGGCTGAGGAGGTCATGTCTGAAGTGTTGTGTGAGTATGTAATGGTGTAACCATTGTGGCTCCTACTGGACTCCATAGAACTGTGACATAATCGTTAAAGCAGGTTTAGAATGTTGAGTTTGTGGTTATACGCAGAAGACTGTTTCCATAAGAATGCTGCATAAAGTGCAGCGTGTCCACCAGTGTAATCCTTCTAAAACCACAGCTGCAGCAGAAAAATTAGCTAGAAGGTTGCACAAAAAAAACGTCTGGGAGAAACAGAAGGGAAGAAAGGAGAAAGAATAGGCCACAATCTTTAAGTTATTAAAGGATTTGAATCAAGCGTGATTTGAGGCCCACATTAATAAGTTAAAACATTGTAATATGGTCAGGGAAAATGGCGTTTCAGAAGTAGCTTGGGTGCACTATATTCTTGAGCTGTATGTGGAGCAGACTGACAATCCAACAGAGGCGGTATCACCTTCCACCCCAATTTTAACCTTTAAATGCAATTTTGTGGCATCTGAACCAAGTCTATGACATCAAGATGATTTGGAAGCTAGGCTGGGCCAGCCTGAGGAAGAGACCTAGGCAGTTCAGTGCAATTTAACAAATAGTGGGGAGGTGGCAAAAGTATTAAAAAAAGCAGAAATTTGATGGAGCCCCTGGCCCGAATGGCCTACCATCCGCCACTTTTTAAGGAGGTGTATATAGATTGGGCAACAATGTTGTCAGCTCTTTATAACTACTGTTTGTTAAACTCTGATATACCAGCGGGATGCAGAGGGTCAATTTTATGCCCTATATTTAAGAGCAGAGATCTAAAGTTCTGGGGTCTGGGCCCCAATAACTATACTGCAAAATCGTTTGCCCTCTGAAGGCAGAGGGTGTCTGTGCCCAGCCAAAACCAGTTCTGTCCTCCTGGGTGCAGCTTCCTGGCAGGAGGTGGAGACAGCATTGTTTGGAGCAGACCTGATCCAGGTAGCTGAAAGGATATCTCCCCCCCTACTCTCTATTCTATGAGGGCTCAGGTCAGTGAAAGGAAATCTGCGCCCCCTACTCCCTATTCTATGAGGGGTCAGAGCCGTAAAAGGAAATCTCCTCCCCCTACTCTCTATTCAATGCAGGTCCTATTCAGCCCAGCCCTGGCCCATCAGACTGCAGGAGCCAAGGCCCTCTTCAGCCCCCTGTCACTCACAACCCAGACATGGAATACACAAACCTAGCAGAGACAACTGGATGATTAGGCAAGAAAATACCTACTTTCTAAAAGTGGTATTTTCAAACACAGACTGTAAACATCACCTTCACTAAAAGATGTATTTTAACATTCTGAGTTCAGTCATACTAAATTTGAATGTCTACGCAGTTTCCTGGGTCAGTTAGAGATATAAGATGTTAGAATCAAACTGCCCATCCTGGCCTTGCAGTAGTGAAAAACACAATTGGCTGTAATTCACTTTCAGAACATGCCACACACATCATGTCATGTCCTACCTTTTACATACAACGCACCCTGCCCAAGGGGGTACCTTGGACCTACCTGAGGGGTGACTAATATGTAGAAAAGGGAAGGTTTAGGGACTGGCAAGTGGGTGCACTTGCCAAGTCGACATGCCAGTCCCAGACTGCACACAGGCTCTGCAATGGCAGGCCTGAGCCATATTTTAGAAGCTACTTCTGTGTGAGGCACAACCAGTGCTGCAAGCCCATCATCAGCATTTGATTTACATGCCCTGGGCACACATGGTACACTGTACTAGGGTCTGACAAGAAAATCAAATAGCCAATCATGGAGTCACTAATCCATTACAATTTACAATAGAGAGCATATGCACTTTAGCACTGAGCAGCATTTTAAAGTACCCAGAGTCATAAAACCACCAACAACAGGTCAAAAAAAATACAGGAGGAAGGTAAAAAGTTCAGGGATGACCCTGCAATTCCAACACAACCCCCTTCCAGCCAAAACGCAGGGTAGACCAATCACTACCTTGATGGGCTTCCCTGCTTTCAGCGATAGAACATGGTCCTTGGCCGGCAACTGCAGGGGCATACTCCAGTTCAATGCTAATCTGAGCCTTTCACGATCCCTCTGTCCAGACTCTCAGGCCCACTGAGTTAACCCATGGGGAACCCTTCTCCTCACCTGTGGACACCACCTGTGCAGCTCCTAACCTCAGCTTGCTCACAGGTGCCTCCCAACAGACAGACAGTACCCACATGGCCAACACTGTGGTGTGGCCCAGTCCACCCCCTGGGTGTGACTCCTGTCCCCCTCCCAGGGGCAACTCTGTCCACCAGGACAGCAATCCACATTGGACAATGACAGCTGTTAGTGATGAGAACCAGGCCCCAGGCCTTTCATTGTTCTCCAACCTCTGTGGCATCAGAGAGTGGATGGCAGTAGGCCCAGGTGCCTGGCACCCTTGGTCCACTCTCCCTCCTGTCAGGTCAGGTATGACAACCTGACACTGACCCATCAGCCCCAGGCCTGTACCCAGTGGCTGAACAGGAGACTAGGGTGTGCTTTCCCACACCCGATCCTCCTCCTTGGGGCTCTGCAGCCTCCCACATGAAGCTGTACCCCCTTCCCGAATTGTCAGGGCACCTGTGGCAGGTATCCTGCACAATTTGCCCATCAGTTCAGGGGTTCTATCCTGCAACTGGGATCGCAGCCTAGGCTCTGTACTCTTATACTGGGCAGAGTTCAGGGGTAAGACTGCCCTCTCCCCACCCCCCTTACTGAGGCCCTGCACCCTTCCACCTCAAGAGGTGCCCCCAGAAGGTAAATCGGTAGGGACATTGATTACAGTTGTCCTTCCCTCCAGGTCAGGCAACACCTGAACCTGGCTTTCCAACCCAGGGACCAACCCTTGTAGTTGAGCACCTGCCCGGCGCAGCAGGACTTCCGGGGGGGCACACAGGCAACTGCTGTGCTGACGTCATGCTTCTCCTCGATGCGTCACGCTTCCAGCTCCCAGCAACACACAGTATTCTCAGAGGGCCCAAACAACAGTATTCACCTTCCTGCAGGTATAATTCCCAGCAAGGAAATTCAGGGGAGATGATGGTGAAGTCTTGTATCCCTGAGACTTCAGGCAGGAGGCTAGCACACTTCAAGCCCTTGAAGATTCTTCTTCAAGATGATGAAAAGTTCCCAAAAGTCCTCTTCCCCTTTCCTTGGCAAATAAAGTAACCACTGCAGGCCAACCCTAGAAAAAGCACAGCACAGGGGCAGTCTCCTCCTTCAGCTTTCTTTGTTCTGCCCAGCCCTGAACCATCAGACTGCTGGAGCCAAGACCCTCTCCAGCCCCCGGTCACTCACAAACCAGACATGGAATACACAAACCGAGTGGAGACAACTGGATGGTTAGGCAAGAAAATACCTACTTTCTATAAGTTGTATTTTCAAACACAGAATGTAAAAATTGCCCTTATTAAAAGAAGTATTTTAACATTCTAAGTTAAGGCATACTAAACTCAAATTTCTACCTTGTTCCCTGGGTCATTTAGGATTATAAGATGTTATAATCAAAATGCCCATTCTGGCCTTTGGGAACAGGTAGCCTTGCAATACTGAAAAACGAAATTGGCTTTAATCAGAATCAGGACATGCCACACACATCAGGGAATGTCCTACCTTTTACATTCAATGCACCCTGACCGAGGGGCCTACCTTAGGGGTGACTAATATGTAGAAAAGGGAAGGTTTAGGGGCTCGCAAGTGGGTGCACTTGCCAAGTTGACATGGCAGTCCCAGACTGCGCTCAGGCTCTAAAATGGCAGGCCTGAGCCATATATTACAAGCAGCTTCAGTGGGTGGCCCAACCAGTGCTGCAATCCCATCAGCACCATTTGATTTACAGGCCCTAGGCACACATGGTGCACTCTACTGGGGTCTGACACGTAAATCAAATAACCCAATCATGGAGTTACTAATGAATACATCAATTTAACATAGAGAACATATGCACATTAGCACTGATCAGCAGTGGTAAAGTGCCTGGAGTCATAAAAAAGACAACAAAAGGTCAGAAAAAATACAGGAGGAAGGCAAAATGTTCAGGGATAAACCTGCAAAAAGGGCAATATTTTCCTATTGTGGTCTTGTTAATGCGGCAAAAACCTGGACGGTAACTGCAATTTTTACCTCAGATGAGCTGTATTTGCTGTAATTTTATCTCTGACCACAAAACACACCCTAAATTTAATCTCTGACCTCATAACACACCCTAAATTTGATCTCTGACCTCAAAACACACTCTTTATTTAATCTCTGACCCCAAAACACATACCCACCCACAAACATACAATTCAACAATAAAAATTGTGCATTGTTAAACATTGTTTCTATTTTTGTGTGTGTGATTTGTGCTACTTGGGTAATTTTGCTTTGCCATGTGTAGCTTCAGACAATTTCCAGCATCAGTGCAAATTACATTGCCTCCCAGCTGCTCATCTATCCCCCACCCTATGTAATGGCGGAGGATGTCCAGTAGCACCGCTGGTGCAACAAAGGCACACAAAAAGCAAGCACATTTGCGTCCATCTGTGACCCAGACACAACCAGCGCCAGGAACCCTGAATCTCATTATGTCTACCTGTACGACTCATCCGCCATCATCGCTCTCAACCCAAGAAGGAAGTACAAATGACAGCAGGACACGATGAATTCCAACCGCGGCCAGTTATCCTGCCTCCATTGCCGCATGACCTTCACCACAGCCACGGCTGCTAACACCGCCAACACACTAAGATGCATGCTCATCACCATGCATTCCGTGCACTGACACATCGTGGACATCTGGTACCTCCGGGACACACTGTCTCCCAACATTGCCTTCTTTCTGGACAGCAGAACACCAACTTCTCTGCCCCTGACATCGCCCTCACAATCCCAGACGGAGACAAGATCCGGAGGTAGGACCGCCCCCAACACCCAGCAGGAGTCCACACCAATGTGCATGAAAAAGTCCCTCTGCCTCTCCACCTCCAGCTACACATTTGCCGCCATGAAAGACATGCACTTCCAGGTCCAGTCCAGCCCAACTCCACACTCTGCGGCACACTTGCCTACTGACCCCAGACACATGGACTGCTTTGCCAACACCATCAACGACCTCTTCCTACCCCTTGCCATCACCTCCTTGGACTACCCACTCATCGGAGACCTGGACTTCCACCTCAACAACCCCAAAGACACCACCTCCACTACCCTCTGGATGAAGAGCTCGCCAACATGTGAATGACACAATTCTTACCCACACCGATCCACAAGGCAGGACACACCCTCCACCCCTTCTTCGTAGGAAGAAACAGTGTACCCTTCAGCCACACTACACTGCACCGATGGAACAATCAACACAACATACACTTACTTGGCAACAAAACCAATCCGGCCACACCCGCACCTCACACCACACAAAGGAACTGGAGCTGAGTCACTGATGAGCAGATGTAATCAACCCTCAACTGCAACTCCCCCAACATTGCAGCAGACCCACACATGAATCTCCAAATGCGCAGATAAACTCACTCCACCACACAACTCCGACAGACAGAACAGCAGCAAATCTGCATATTTCACCACCAAACTCAAATATTCCAGATACACCTGCTGACCACTGGAGAGAAAAGGAGAAACTGCAAGACACACATTAACTTCTAGACAAACAAGAACACCATGTCCAAATACCACAAACACATCCCTAGCATTCAAAGAAGCTTCATCCACGACTTAATAGTTGCATACTCCACCAACTCCAAAGACCTCTTCAACGTCATCCATGATTTCACTAAGACCACCAGATAAGGCATGGACAACGCCATCCTTGACATGCCTCTATCTGGCCTCTTCACACCACGGACTGATATATACACATACTTTTAAACATACACATATGAATGCACACACTAACCAATTTAAAAAAACGTCAAACTTACCAACCCCAGCATCTAGGGTGGTGAGAGGAAAGCCTTCAGTTCCATTAGGGTTGGGACTGCTGCCTCCTCTCATTGGCCAGTCAGTGAGAGAAGGAAGAAATCCCTTACTCGTCTCACTCCACTCTGTGACATAGCATCAGTGATAGACACTCTGCCCATGACATTTCACGTCTTAAAACTTAAATTGAAGAACCCAGGTCCAAAACTTTCAGTCACGCTCCACATTGTCACGAGAGAGAGGTCGTCCAGGGACTTTGCGGGGCTGAGGAGGTCATGTCTGTAGTGTTGTGTGAGTATGTAATGGTGTAACCCTTGTGGCTCCTACTGGACTCCATAGAAATGTGACATAATCGTTAAAGCAGGTTTAGAATGTTGAGTTTGTTGTTATTCGCAGAAGACTGTTTCCATAAGAATGCTGCATAAAGTGCAGCGTGTCTACCAGTGTAATCCTTCTAAAACCACAGCTGCAGCAGAAAAATTAGCTAGAAGGTTGCACAAAAAAAACGTCTGGGAGAAACAGAAGGAAAGAAAGGAGAAAGAATAGGCCACAATCTTTAAGTTATTAAAGGATTTGAATCAAGCGTGATTTTAGGCCCACATTAATAAATTAAAACATTGTTATATGGTCAGGGAAAATGGCGTTTCAGAAGTAGCTTGGGTGCACCATATTCTTGAGATGTATGTGGAGCAGAATGACAATCCAACAGAGGCGGTATCACCTTCCACCCCAATTTTAACCTTTAAATGCAATTTTGTGGCATCTGAACCAAGTCTGTGACATCAAGATGATTTGGAAGCTAGGCTGGGCCAGCCTGAGGAAGAGACCCAGGCAGTTCAGTGCAATTTAACAAATAGTGGGGAGGTGGCAACAGTATTAAAAAAAGCAGAAATTTGATGGAGCCCCTGGCCCGAATGGCCTACCATCCGCCCCTTTTTAAGGAGGCGTATATAGATTGGGCAACAATGTTGTCAGCTCTTTATAACTACTGTTTTTTAAACTCTGATATACCAGTGGGATGCAGAGGATCAATTTTATGCCCTATATTTAAGAGCAGAGATCTAAAGTTCTGGGGTCTGGGCCTCAATAACTATACTGCAAAATCCTTTGCCCTCTGAAGGCCGAGGGTGTCCGTGCCCAGCCAAAACCAGTTCTCTCCTCCTGGGTGCAGCTTCCTGGCAGGAGGTGGAGACAATATTGTTTGGGAGCAGACCTGGTCCAGGTAGCTGAAAGGAAATCTCCCCCCCTACTCTCTATTCTATGAGGGCTCAGGTCAGTGAAAGGAAATCTCTGCCCCCTACTCCCTGTTCTATGAGGGGTCAGAGCCGTAAAAGGAAATCTCCTCCCCCTACTCTCTATTCAATGCAGGTCCTATTCAGCCCAGCCCTGACCCATCAGACTGCAGGAGCCGAAGCCCTCTTCAGCCCCCTGTCACTCACAACCCAGACATGGAATACACAAACCTAGCAGAGACAACTGGATGATTAGGCAAGAAAATACCTACTTTCTAAAAGTGGTATTTTCAAACACAGACTGTAAACATCACCTTCACTAAAAGATGTATTTTAACATTCTGAGTTCAGTCATACTAAATTTGAATTTCTACGCAGTTCCCTGGGTCAGTTAGAGATATAAGATGTTAGAATCAAACTGCCCATCCTGGCCTTGCAGTATTGAAAAACACAATTGGCTGTAATTCACTATCAGGACATGCCACACACATCATGTCATGTCCTACCTTTTACATACAACGCACCCTGCCCAAGGGGGTACCTTGGACCTACCTTAGGGGTGACTAATATGTAGAAAAGGGAAGGTTTAGGGACTGGCAAGTGGGTGCACTTGCCAAGCCAACATGCCAGTCCCAGACTGCACACAGGCTCTGCCATGGCAGGCCTGAGCCATATTTTACAAGCTACTTCTGTGTGAGGCACAACCAGTGCTGCAAGCCCATCATCAGCATTTGATTTAAATGCTCTGGGCACACATGGTAAACTGTACTAGGGTCTGAAAAGAAAATCAAATAGCCAATCATGGAGTCACTAATCCATTACAATTTACAATACAGAGCCTATGACTTTAGCACTGAGCAGCATTTTAAAGTGCCCAGAGTCATAAAACCACCAACAACAGGTCAGAAAAAATACAGGAGGAAGGTAAAAAGTTCAGGGATGACCCTGCAATAAGGGCCAATTCCAACACAACCCCCTTCCAGCCAAAATGTAGGGTAGACCAATCACTACCTTGATGAGCTTCCCTGCTTTCAGCGATAGAACATGGTCCTAGGCCGGCAACTGCAGGGGCATACTCCAGTTCAATGCTAATCTGAGCCTTTCATGATCCCTCTGTCCAGACTCTCAGGGCCCACTGAGTTAACCCATGGGGAACCCTTCGCCTCACCTGTGGACACCACCTGTGCAGCTCCTAACCTCAGCTTGCTCACAGGTGTGTCCCAACAGATAGACAGTACCCACATGGCCAACACAGTGGTGTGGCCCCGTCCACCCCCTGGGTGTGACTCCTGTCCCCCTCCCAGGGGCAACTCTATCCACCAGGACAGCAATCCACATTGGACAATGACAGCTGTTAGTGATGAGAACCAGGCCCCAGGCCTTTCATGGTTCTCCAACCTCTGTGGCATCAGAGAGTGGATGGCAGTAGGCCCAGGTGCCTGGCACCCTTGTTCCACTCTCCCTCCTGTCAGGTCAGGTATGACAACCTGACACTGACCCATCGGCCCCAGGCCTGTACCCAGTGGCTGAACAGGAGACTAGGGTGGGCTTTCCCACACCCGATCCTCCTCCTTGGGGCTCTGCAGCCTCCCACAGAATTGTCAGGCCACCTGTGGCAGGTATCCTGCACAATTTGCCCATCAGTTCAGGGGTTCTATCCTGCAACTGGGATCGCAGCCTAGGCTCTGTACCTTTAGACTGGGCAGAGTTCAGGGGTAAGACTGCCCTCTCCCCACCCCCCTTACTGAGGCCCGGCACCCTTCCACCTCAAGAGGTGCCCCCAGAAGGCAAATCGGTAGGGACACTGATTACAGATGTCCTTCCCTCCAGGTCAGGCAACACCTGAACCTGGCTTTCCAACCCAGGGACCAACCCTTGTAGTTGAGCACCTGCCCGGTGCAGCAGGACTTCCGGGGGGCACACAGGCAACTGCTGTGCTGACGTCATCCTTCTCCTCGTTGCGTCACGCTTCCAGCTCCCAGCAACACACAGTATTCTCAGAGGGCCCAAACAACAGTATTCACCTTCCTGCAGGTATAATTCCCAGCAAGGAAATTCAGGGGAGCTGATGGTGAAGTCTTGTATCCCTGAGACTTCAGGCAGGAGGCTAGCACACTTCAAGCCCTTGAAGATTCTTCTTCAAGATGATGAAAAGTTCCCAAAAGTCCTCTTCCCCTTTCCTTGGCAAATAAAGTAACCACTGCAGGCCAACCCTAGAAAAAGCACAGCACAGGGGCAGTCTCCTCCTTCAGCTTTCTTTGTTCTGCCCAGCCCTGAACCATCAGACTGCTGGAGCCAAGACCCTCTCCAGCCCCCTGTCACTCACAAACCATACATGGAATACACAAACCGAGTGGAGACAACTGGATGGTTAGGCAAGAAAATACCTACTTTCTATAAGTTGTATTTTCAAACACAGAATGTAAAAATTGCCCTTATTAAAAGAAGTATTTTAACATTCTAAGTTAAGGCATACTAAACTCAAATTTCTACCTTGTTCCCTGGGTCATTTAGGATTATAAGATGTTATAATCAAACTGCCCATTCTGGCCTTTGGGAACAGGTAGCCTTGCAATAGTGAAAAACGAAATTGGCTTTAATCAGAATCAGGAAATGCCACACACATCAGGGAATGTCCTACCTTTTACATTCAATGCACCCTGACCGTGGGCCTACCTTAGGGGTGACTAATATGTAGAAAAGGGAAGGTTTAGGGGCTCGCAAGTGTGTGCACTTGCCAAGTTGACATGGCAGTCCCAGACTGCGCACAGGCTCTACAACGGCAGGCCTGAGCCATATATTACAAGCAGCTTCAGTGGGTGGCACAACCAGTGCTGCAATCCCACCAGCACCATGTGATTTACATGCCCTAGGCACACATGGTGCACTCTACTGGGGTCTGACACGTAAATCAAATAACCCAATCATGGAGTTACTAATGAATACATCAATTTAACATAGAGAGCATATGCACATTAGCACTGATCAGCAGTGGTAAAGTGCCCAGAGTCATAAAAAAGACAACAAAAGGTCAGAAAAAATACAGGAGGAAGGCAAAATGTTCAGGGATAAACCTGCAAAAAGGGCAATATTTTCCTACTGTGGTCTTGTTAATGCGGCAAAAACCTGGACGGTAACTGCAATTTTGACCTCAGATGAACTGTATTTGCTGTAATTTTATCTCTGACCTCAAAACACACCCTAAATTTAATCTCTGACCTCATAACACACCCTAAATTTGATCTCTGACCTCAAAACACACTCTTTATTTCATCTCTGACCCCAAAACACATACCCACCCACAAACATACAATTCAACAATACAAATTGTGCATTGTTAAACATTGTTTCTATTTTTGTGTGTGTGATTTGTGCTACTTGGGTAATTTTGCTTTGCCATGTGTAGCTTCAGACAATTTCCAGCATCAGTGCAAATTACATTGCCTCCCAGCTGCTCATCTATCTCCCACCCTATGTAATGGCGGCGGCTGTCCAGTAGCACCGCTGGTGCAACAAAGGCACACAAAAAGCAAACACATTTGCGTCCATCTGTGACCCAGACACAACCAGCGCCAGGAACCCTGAATCTCATTATGTCTACCTGTACGACTCATCCGCCATCATCGCACTCAACCCAAGAAGGAAGTACAAATGACAGCAGGACACGATGAATTCCAACCGCGGCCAGTTATCCTGCCTCCACTGCCGCATGACCTTCACCACAGCCACGGCTGCTAACACCGCCAACACACTAAGATGCATGCTCATCACCATGCATTCCATGCACTGACACATCGTGGACATCTGGTACCTCAGGGACACACTGTCTCCCAACATTGCCTTCTTTCTGGACAGCAGAACACCAACTTCTCTGCCCCTGACATCGCCCTCACAATCCCAGACGGAGACAAGATCCGGAGGTAGGACAGCCCCCAACACCCTGCAGGAGTCCACACCAATGTGCATGAAAAAGTCCCTCTGCCTCTCCACCTCCAGCTACACATTTGCCGCCATGAAAGACATGCACTTCCAGGTCCAGTCCAGCCCAACTCCACACTCTGCGGCACACTTGCCTAAAGACCCCAGACACATGGACTGCTTTGCCAACACCATCAACGACCTCTTCCTACCCCTTGCCATCACATCCTTGGACTACCCACTCATCGGAGACCTGGACTTCCACCTCAACAACCCCAAAGACACCACCTCCACTACCCTCTGGATGAAGAGCTCACCAACATGTGAATGACACAATTCTTACCCTCACCGATCCACAAGGCAGGACACACCCTCCACCCCTTCTTTGTAGGAAGAAACAGTGTACCCTTCAGCCACACTACACTGCACCGATGGAACAATCATCACAACATACACTTACGTGGCAACAAAACCAATCCTGCCACACCCGCACCTCACGCCACACAAAGGAACAGGAGCTGAGTCACTGATGAGCAGATGTAATCAACCCTCAACTGCAACTCCCCCAACATTGCAGCAGACCCACACATGAATCTCCAAATGCGCAGATAAACTCACTCCACCACACAACTCCGACAGACAGCACAGCAGCAAATCTGCATATTTCACCACCAAACTCAAATATTCCAGACACACCTGCTGACCACTGGAGAGAAAAGGAGAAACTGCAAGACACACATTAACTTCTAGACAAACAAGAACACCATGTCCAAATACCACAAACACATCCCTAGCATTGAAAGAAGCTTCATCCACGACATAATAGTTGCACACTCCACCAACTCCAAAGACCTCTTTAACGTCATCCATGATTTCACTAAGACCACCAGATAAGGCATGGACAACGCCATCGTTGACATGCCTCTATCTGGCCTCTTCACACCACGGACTGATATATACACATACTTTTAAACATACACACATGAATGCACACACTAACCAATTTAAAAAACGTCAAACTTACCAACCCCAGCATCTAGGGTGGTGAGAGGAAAGCCTCCAGTTCCATTAGGGTTGGGACTGCTGCCTCCTCCAATTGGCCAGTCAGTGAGAGAAGAAAGAAATACCTTACTCGTCTCACTCCACTCTGTGACATAGCATCAGTGATAGACACTCTGCCCTTGACATTTCACGTCTTAAAACTTAAATTGAAGAACCCAGGTCCAAAACTATCAGTCACGCTCCCCATTGTCACGAGAGGGAGGTCGTCCAGGGACTTTGCGGGGCTGAGGAGGTCATGTCTGTAGTGTTGTGTGAGTATGTAATGGTGTAACCATTGTGGCTCCTACTGGACTCCATAGAAATGTGACATAATCGTTAAAGCAGGTTTAGAATGTTGAGTTTGTGGTTATACGCAGAAGACTGTTTCCATAAGAATGCTGCATAAAGTGCAGCGTGTCCACCACTGTAATCCTTCTAAAACCACAGCTGCAGCAGAAAAATTAGCTAGAAGGTTGCACAAAAAAAACGTCTGGGAGAAACAGAAGGAAAGAAAGGAGAAAGAATAGGCCACAATCTTTAAGTTATTAAAGGATTTGAATCAAGCGTGATTTTAGGCCCACATTAATAAGTTAAAACATTGTAATATGGTCAGGGAAAATGGCGTTTCAGAAGTAGCTTGGGTGTACCATATTCTTGAGTTGTATGTGGAGCAGACTGACAATCCAACAGAGGCGGTATCACCTTCCACCCCAATTTTAACCTTTAAATGCAATTTTGTGGCATCTGAACCAAGTCTGTGACATCAAGATGATTTGGAAGCTAGGCTGGGCCAGCCTGAGGAAGAGACCCAGGCAGTTCAGTGCAATTTAACAAATAGTGGGGAGGTGGCAACAGTGTTAAAAAAAGCAGAAATTTGATGGAGCCCCTGGCCCGAATGGCCTACCATCCGCCCCTTTTTAAGGAGGCGTATATAGATTGGGCAACAATGTTGTCAGCTCTTTATAACTACTGTTTTTTAAACTCTGATATACCAGTGGGATGCAGAGGATCAATTTTATGCCCTATATTTAAGAGCAGAGATCTAAAGTTCTGGGGTCTGGGCCCCAATAACTATACTGCAAAATCCTTTGCCCTCTGAAGGCAGAGGGTGTCCGTGCCCAGCCAAAACCAGTTCTGTCCTCCTGGGTGCAGCTTCCTGGCAGGAGGTGGAGACAGCATTGTTTGGGAGCAGACCTGGTCCAGGTAGCTGAAAGGAAATCTCCCCCCTACTCTCTATTTTATGAGGGCTCAGGTCAGTGAAAGGAAATCTCCGCCCCCTACTCCCTATTCTAAGAGGGGTCAGAGCCGTAAAAGGAAATCTCCTCCCCCTACTCTCTATTCAATGCAGGTCCTATTCAGCCCAGCCCTGACCCATCAGACTGCAGGAGCCAAGGCCCTCTTCAGCCCCTGTCACTCACAACCCAGACATGGAATACACAAACCTAGCAGAGACAACTGGATGATTAGGCAAGAAAATACCTACTTTCTAAAAGTGGTATTTTCAAACACAGACTGTAAACATCACCTTCACTAAAATATGTATTTTAACATTCTGAGTTCAGTCATACTAAATTTGACTTTCTACGCAGTTCCCTGGGTCAGTTAGAGATATAAGATGTTAGAATCAAACTACCCATCCTGGCTTTGCAGTATTGAAAAACACAATTGGCTGTAATTCACTATCAGGACATGCCACACACATCATGTCATGTCCTACCTTTTATATACAACGCACCCTGCCCAAGGGGGTACCTTGGGCCTACCTTAGGGGTGACTAATATGTAGAAAAGGGAAGGTTTAGGGACTGGCAAGTGGGTGCACTTGCCAAGCCAAAAAAGGTATAGGGGGCCCCCTAAAGTGTGATCTGGGACCAAGGGGAGTAAGGAGAAAAAATATGACAGTGTCCCATGAAGACAGAATGTCAATGGAGAAGAAATACCTTTGGATTCGAGTTCTTCCTCAGCGAGTTCTATTACTGGACACAACCACTAAGTATCACAACCAATGCTTTAGTCAGGTAAATGTTAAGAACACCATACAATAACGTTAGTATCTATAGTAAAGATAAATTATAAAGTTTTTGTGACAGGAAAAGAAATCCAAAAGTTTTATTTAAAAAGGTAAACACAAGTTTATTACACATATTTCAGAATACTGAAGACACAAACTTAATACAAATTAAAAGTACATTTTGATACACCAAAATTTCATAAAATGTTAAAAATGTTCTTGAGAACACAGGTCGACGTGGCGTTTCGGTTTAAAAAACCTTCCTCAGGACAGTGTCTACAAGGAAACATAATATTACTAAAACATAATACAAATTGTGTACATCCAAAAAATGTGTCTAGCTGTCACATAGTTAACACGACTGATTCATTGTCTCTACAACGTTAGGGCAGTGTTCTGGCATTGGACAATTACAAGGGTCTGACATTTAATTGGCATACTAAACATATTATACTTGTGGTTGTGCCATTGAACTCGTGGAGTTGAGTGTGTGATCATGTCACTAAAGGTCCCTGGTATGAGGGGGAATGGATCACTTATTTAAGGTGAGTTTTTACATTACCCAACCAGTGATACGGAGGTGTCTTACCTCAGGATATTCGTTGCGATATACCTCCCAATTTTTGATTATGAGGGCTGATGTCTGATAGACTGTAGTATTTGTGTCCTGTTATTGGTCCACATCCACAAGTGCTGTGGTCCCACTTATTCGGGTGATGGTTTAATATGCCTTAGTCTATAAAAGCAAGATTGAAAATCATATAAAGTTTAAATACCACTATAGATTGTTGTGAAAATGAACAAGAAGGCATTCGTAGAGGTCCTACCGTCAATATAAGGCCAGATAATTTCTCACTGTATCGGAGGGGCCACCAGAAAGGATAAGTGCATCTATAAATTCACGTGCACTAAAAAGAAAATAAACGGGTTGTTCCAGTGAGTATTTCAAGGTCTTACTAAATCTGCCAGAGATTTACCCATTAGAGGATAAAACTTACCAATAGTGTTGCTTTTTTAATTTCTGCAGCCGCGTGCTGAATATGCTTCAACGGCCCGCTTTTGATTGTTTCAATTGCAAAAGCATCTGAAAATCAATGGAAACCAGTTCTATGTTCGGTTACGTTGATACTGATCTACATGTGATATTTACAATGAATTCACCTATTGCGTATTACTTAGAAAGCTCCGCTGTCTATGGTGAGTTTACAAACTTCACTGTCTAAATTTCTTGTCGAGGCTTCACTCAAGATTACTTATTTGTACCTTAACGTTTCTCATTAGCTACAACTGCCTATGTACTTTTCATTAACTGACTTTATGTTTTAGCAGGTATAAACATCATATGGCATCGCGTTCGCGGGTGGCTTATGCTTTTTACTTTAGTTCTAAATATTTAGTGTCTATAGGCCAAAGACATCCTCTCTCAATCTTTTAATGACCGGGCATTGGCTGGTTGCATGCCGTACGGTAATTATGGGGCCGGAGTCGGGTTTTGGATATTTTCGTAAGACCCGTTTTTTTACCAAAGATTAACCGGACCGGGTTTGTGGATAAACCAAGCTATATATCCCTTTGTTTAAATGTACACCATGAGGAAACATGGCGCTTGCGCTTTCTATACATATTAGTAGTCCCCCAGTGACACTGGTTGATACAGTCTAATTATCAATAGTTCTGACGGAGCGCGAGTTGTACTCTAAAAGTGAAATTCATTTAACTGATCAATGGCTAACAGATATCTAATTCTTGCCCGGATCTAGTCTTAAGCTACTAATCTTATTACTTACTTGGATAAAAACGGCTGGCCTCCCTGCTCCTCCGTATACAGCGTCTGGGGGTTCTGTGTTTCCAGTGAAAGACAAGGCTGCCATGTTTTTAGAACCTTAAGTAGCAGCCGTCTTTCTATTCGTCAATGATAGAGACCGGTCTATTGGTTAAGGTGTCGTCACATGATCCCTATAGCTTCATCACATGATCGATGTAGCAAACTTTATTGTTTTTTTGTTAACATATTTGGTACCATAATAATCAATCACTTATTTCGATAATAAGGAAGATTATACGGCGTAATTTGTATGTTCAATATTGATAAATGACACTCTATTATAAATATAATAATAATTTTCGCCGATTTTTTAAATTTGTCAAAAAATTACGTAGTCCCTTATTAAGCCTTTCTGTAGGGCGTTTAATTACTACACAATCAGGCAAATATTATAATAAAGTATTACGGGGAATATGTAACAAACAAAATTGTGCTAGAGTCTATTACACGCATGGAGTCTCTCTAGTGGTCGATTGGCGAGGATTATTATACTAACTGAAAAATAATCACATTGGCACAGATTCCTTGCTAGTATTTAGGTTATATGATGGAAAAGCACACAGATTACTGCCATCCATAAAATTGCTTGGTCGTTCTATGACTATTTCTCAACCCCATAAGGATCACAGTGTTGTTAGATGGAGCTGGACGTATATTTAATTCAATTAATGATACGTTCCCAGTCTTCACGACTGTTTAGGCCCGATCTGACACTATTAAACCTCGACATATAATATTGCTCACGTTTTTTGCGTTTCTGGTTAATGTCACCTCCTCTGTTATTAAGGGTCACAGCCTCTAGGCAACACCATTGGAAATCATTGATGGTGTGGCCCAATGTGTGCCAATGGTCAGTGAGTGGGGCACCCTTCTTTTTGTTCCTTATCGCTGATTTATGCTCGTTCATCCTGATGCGAGCTTCACGTGATGTTTCCCCAATATATATGAGGTCACATGGGCAACGGATCATATAGATAATATTTTTTGAACGGCAATTCATGAAGCTATTGATTTTTACCGAATTATTCTTGATTTTGATTGTGTTGCCCTTAATAATGTCTTTACAGTTAGTACATCCTGAGCAAGCAAATGTGCCAGTAGGTAATGGTGCTTTATTTATACTGGGTTGGGTACAGATATTGCTGTCTCTATACGTGTGCACTATACTGTTCCGGATTGTGCGGTTTCTGCGGTAAGAAAACATTGGTTTTGGGTAGTTCATCTGTTGTTTGTTGTTGATAAGGTGCCAGTTTCTATTGATAATGTTTTTTAACTTGTTACTCACAGAATTATAGTTAGTGACAAAGACAAGTGGTTGAGGGTCAGTAGTTGAGGTTTGTTTTCCATTGAGTAGGCTATCGCGATTATAATATTTAGCCCTTTTGTATGCATGTCTTATCATACGTTTAGGGTATCCTCTTGCAATAAATTTTTGTTGCAGCAAATCGGCATGTTTGTTAAAATCTTGAATTGTGGTACAATTACGTTTTAACCTTAGAAATTGACCAAAAGGGATGTTATTGATTTGGCTTGGAGGGTGGTTGCTATTGAAATGGAGCATAGTATTATTATCAGTAGGTTTGGTGAAAAGTTCTACATTAATATGTCCTTCGACATGTTTAATGATGATGTCTAGGAATTCGCACTGTTGTTTATTAGTGTGAGAGGTGAACTTAAGATTAACGTCACCTAAATTGAGCCAGTTGATAAATTCATCTAACAGCTCTGAAGGCCCCGTCCATATGAAAAAAACATCATCGATGTAACGGGACCATTCAGAGATGTTTTCAGCAAAGGGTGCAAGTTCATTATAGATATGATGTTCCTCAAATTTAGAGACGTAGAGGCATGCCAGGCTAGGAGCACAGGTGGCTCCCATGCTGGTGCCCTTGGTCTGTTTATACAGGTCCTTATTAAAAATAAAAATGTTGTTTTTGAGCACCATGGATACACAATCTATGATGAAGGTTTCATGTGCATTGGGGTCTCTATCATCACTACTAAACATTGATCTGATCATCTCAATCGTGGCGTCTTGAGGGATATTGGTATAAAGCGCCTCGATATCGAGGGTAACCAAGACTTGTGTTTCAGGATTAAATTCAATGCCTTCCAGCTTCTGGATTATAGATGTTGTGTCTTTTAAATACGCCTTTTGGGAAGTAACAAGAGGTTGTAAAAATACATCCACGTATTTACTAAGTGGTTCGGTCAGGGAACCAATACTGGAAACAATTGGTCTCATTGGGGGATCTGTGGTGCTCTTGTGAACTTTTGGCAGTCCATACAATGCTGGCATAGTGGGATTAGTATTGTTTAAATAATGATATTCATCTTCACAGATAACATCATCATCCTTTGCTTGACTCAAAAGGGTCTGTATAGATGTCTTTAAATCGGTCCATTCACTCAGATTAGACGATTTATAATGTTGTTTGTTAACTAGTAATGAGAGCATTCTATTATTGTAGTCAACAGTGTCCATGACAACAATACCCCCACCTTTATCGGCTGGCTTGATGGTCAAGTTGGTATTGTTTTCTAATGATTGGAGGGCAGTTTTCTCTTCTCTAGTAAGATTATCTTTTGGCCATTGTTTCTGTTTCAGGAGATCATCTACACTTTTATCAACACTGCGTTCAAAGGCCTCGATATCTTTTGATACCATGCTGATATTGGGAGTCCAGGTTGATTTGTTTTTTAGGCCAGATTTATTGGTGCTAACTTGTCTATCTTTCCCCTCAAAAAAGGTTGCCAGGCGAATCTTCCTAAAGAAGCTCTGTAAATCTCTTTCTAGGGAGTATCTATCAACTGTCGCGGAGATCGCGAAGCCTAAACCCTTCTCTAAAAGGGTAATTTCACTGTTTGTTAATATGTGTTGTGACAGATTAATAATAGGTGCTTTTTTGGAATTTTCTAGTCCCAATTTTTCTGGCTCCTCGTATGAGGACGTCGAAGGAATTGGGGGGTTTGGTTGTAATTGCCCCGGCCCCTTCCTTTCCCTCGTGGTTGATTGAAATTCTGTTGGCGTGGTTCTAAAAAAGAGAGCCCTTCTTTGCTAGGACCTGCATGACATTCTTTTGAAGTTCTACCCTCATCTTGACAGTCAGCTTCAGAGTCTGAGCTGGTGTATGATGTATCGAAGAATCGAACTCTCTTACTGCTATTATTGCGTTGTTGATTGCGGGGTTGGTTCTGCCAATTTCTACGAGGGTGGTATGTATCCCTAGGTCTGTCATAAAAATCTTGTTGAAGATATGGATATACGTATTCTTGTTTGTAATTCTGTATATCTTTACGTAGTTTGTTCGTTTTTTTATTAGTTAAATAATCGCTATAGCTGGACACATCTTTTTGTATCTCTTCTAATTTTTGTTTGGCATCTGTAAGTGCCGTGTCCTCCATAAATTTTGCCTCCATTTCATCGATATCTTTACGTTCGATGACCAGAATTTCGAATGCTGTCTCAATTATAAGAAGCATCCAGTCGCGGCTGCAGCGATTAGCAACAAGTGTCCAATTCTCAATAAATTTTCTGTTATCTATGAACACCCCTGGTTCATTAACCACTTGGAGCCCTTTTGGAATAATTCCTTGTTTACAGTACTGTACTAAAAAATCGGCATGTAATTCAGCACGTACTACCTTTTTTTTGAGGTTCCACAGCACTCGCCATTGTTCCTCATCGGTCTTATCTATATGTGTTCTTGATATATTCTTGGAAGAGGTACCATTTATAATCTTATTAAACTGGTCTTCAGAATAAGATAATGTCTTAATGCCTTCCATTTTTAAATTGGGAGGGTGCTATTATCTTTAATAAATGGATATCAACTGAAGCAAAACGCCCCCTCAGCTAACAAGCCGGGTAAATATCAAAAAAGGTTTAGGGGGCCCCCTAAAGTGTGATCTGGGACCAAGGGGAGTAAGGAGAAAAAATATGACAGTGTCCCATGAAGACAGAATGTCAATGGAGAAGAAATACCTTTGGATTCGAGTTCTTCCTCAGCGAGTTCTATTACTGGACACAACCACTAAGTATCACAACCAATGCTTTAGTCAGGTAAATGTTAAGAACACCATACAATAACGTTAGTATCTATAGTAAAGATAAATTATAAAGTTTTTGTGACAGGAAAAGAAATCCAAAAGTTTTATTTAAAAAGGTAAACACAAGTTTATTACACATATTTCAGAATACTGAAGACACAAACTTAATACAAATTAAAAGTACATTTTGATACACCAAAATTTCATAAAATGTTAAAAATGTTCTTGAGAACACAGGTCGACGCGGCGTTTCGGTTTAAAAAACCTTCCTCAGGACAGTGTCTACAAGGAAACATAATATTACTAAAACATAATACAAATTGTGTACATCCAAAAAATGTGTCTAGCTGTCACATAGTTAACACGACTGATTCATTGTCTCTACAACGTTAGGGCAGTGTTCTGGCATTGGACAATTACAAGGGTCTGACATTTAATTGGCATACTAAACATATTATACTTGTGGTTGTGCCATTGAACTCGTGGAGTTGAGTGTGTGATCATGTCACTAAAGGTCCCTGGTATGAGGGGGAATGGATCACTTATTTAAGGTGAGTTTTTACATTACCCAACCAGTGATACGGAGGTGTCTTACCTCAGGATATTCGTTGCGATATACCTCCCAATTTTTGATTATGAGGGCTGATGTCTGATAGACTGTAGTATTTGTGTCCTGTTATTGGTCCACATCCACAAGTGCTGTGGTCCCACTTATTCGGGTGATGGTTTAATATGCCTTAGTCTATAAAAGCAAGATTGAAAATCATATAAAGTTTAAATACCACTATAGATTGTTGTGAAAATGAACAAGAAGGCATTCGTAGAGGTCCTACCGTCAATATAAGGCCAGATAATTTCTCACTGTATCGGAGGGGCCACCAGAAAGGATAAGTGCATCTATAAATTCACGTGCACTAAAAAGAAAATAAACGGGTTGTTCCAGTGAGTATTTCAAGGTCTTACTAAATCTGCCAGAGATTTACCCATTAGAGGATAAAACTTACCAATAGTGTTGCTTTTTTAATTTCTGCAGCCGCGTGCTGAATATGCTTCAACGGCCCGCTTTTGATTGTTTCAATTGCAAAAGCATCTGAAAATCAATGGAAACCAGTTCTATGTTCGGTTACGTTGATACTGATCTACATGTGATATTTACAATGAATTCACCTATTGCCAAAGATTAACCGGACCGGGTTTGTGGATAAACCAAGCTATATATCCCTTTGTTTAAATGTACACCATGAGGAAACATGGCGCTTGCGCTTTCTATACATATTAGTAGTCCCCCAGTGATACTGGTTGATACAGCGGAGCTTTCTAAGTAATACGCAATCGGTGAATTCATTGTAAATATCACATGTAGATCAGTATCAACGTAACCGAACATAGAACTGGTTTCCATTGATTTTCAGATGCTTTTGCAATTGAAACAATCAAAAGCGGGCCGTTGAAGCATATTCAGCACGCGGCTGCAGAAATTAAAAAAGCAACACTATTGGTAAGTTTTATCCTCTAATGGGTAAATCTCTGGCAGATTTAGTAAGACCTTGAAATACTCACTGGAACAACCCGTTTATTTTCTTTTTAGTGCACGTGAATTTATAGATGCACTTATCCTTTCTGGTGGCCCCTCCGATACAGTGAGAAATTATCTGGCCTTATATTGACGGTAGGACCTCTACGAATGCCTTCTTGTTCATTTTCACAACAATCTATAGTGGTATTTAAACTTTATATGATTTTCAATCTTGCTTTTATAGACTAAGGCATATTAAACCATCACCCGAATAAGTGGGACCACAGCACTTGTGGATGTGGACCAATAACAGGACACAAATACTACAGTCTATCAGACATCAGCCCTCATAATCAAAAATTGGGAGGTATATCGCAACGAATATCCTGAGGTAAGACACCTCCGTATCACTGGTTGGGTAATGTAAAAACTCACCTTAAATAAGTGATCCATTCCCCCTCATACCAGGGACCTTTAGTGACATGATCACACACTCAACTCCATGAGTTCAATGGCACAACCACAAGTATAATATGTTTAGTATGCCAATTAAATGTCAGACCCTTGTAATTGTCCAATGCCAGAACACTGCCCTAACGTTGTAGAGACAATGAATCAGTCGTGTTAACTATGTGACAGCTAGACACATTTTTTGGATGTACACAATTTGTATTATGTTTTAGTAATATTATGTTTCCTTGTAGACACTGTCCTGAGGAAGGTTTTTTAAACCGAAACGCCGCGTCGACCTGTGTTCTCAAGAACATTTTTAACATTTTATGAAATTTTGGTGTATCAAAATGTACTTTTAATTTGTATTAAGTTTGTGTCTTCAGTATTCTGAAATATGTGTAATAAACTTGTGTTTACCTTTTTAAATAAAACTTTTGGATTTCTTTTCCTGTCACAAAAACTTTATAATTTATCTTTACTATAGATACTAACGTTATTGTATGGTGTTCTTAACATTTACCTGACTAAAGCATTGGTTGTGATACTTAGTGGTTGTGTCCAGTAATAGAACTCGCTGAGGAAGAACTCGAATCCAAAGGTATTTCTTCTCCATTGACATTCTGTCTTCATGGGACACTGTCATATTTTTTCTCCTTACTCCCCTTGGTCCCAGATCACACTTTAGGGGGCCCCCTATACCTTTTTTGATATTTACCCGGCTTGTTAGCTGAGGGGGCGTTTTGCTTCAGTTGATATCCATTTATTAAAGATAATAGCACCCTCCCAATTTAAAAATGGAAGGCATTAAGACATTATCTTATTCTGAAGACCAGTTTAATAAGATTATAAATGGTACCTCTTCCAAGAATATATCAAGAACACATATAGATAAGACCGATGAGGAACAATGGCGAGTGCTGTGGAACCTCAAAAAAAAGGTAGTACGTGCTGAATTACATGCCGATTTTTTAGTACAGTACTGTAAACAAGGAATTATTCCAAAAGGGCTCCAAGTGGTTAATGAACCAGGGGTGTTCATAGATAACAGAAAATTTATTGAGAATTGGACACTTGTTGCTAATCGCTGCAGCCGCGACTGGATGCTTCTTATAATTGAGACAGCATTCGAAATTCTGGTCATCGAACGTAAAGATATCGATGAAATGGAGGCAAAATTTATGGAGGACACGGCACTTACAGATGCCAAACAAAAATTAGAAGAGATACAAAAAGATGTGTCCAGCTATAGCGATTATTTAACTAATAAAAAAACGAACAAACTACGTAAAGATATACAGAATTACAAACAAGAATACGTATATCCATATCTTCAACAAGATTTTTATGACAGACCTAGGGATACATACCACCCTCGTAGAAATTGGCAGAACCAACCCCGCAATCAACAACGCAATAATAGCAGTAAGAGAGTTCGATTCTTCGATACATCATACACCAGCTCAGACTCTGAAGCTGACTGTCAAGATGAGGGTAGAACTTCAAAAGAATGTCATGCAGGTCCTAGCAAAGAAGGGCTCTCTTTTTTAGAACCACGCCAACAGAATTTCAATCAACCACGAGGGAAAGGAAGGGGCCGGGGCAATTACAACCAAACCCCCCAATTCCTTCGACGTCCTCATACGAGGAGCCAGAAAAATTGGGACTAGAAAATTCCAAAAAAGCACCTATTATTAATCTGTCACAACACATATTAACAAACAGTGAAATTACCCTTTTAGAGAAGGGTTTAGGCTTCGCGATCTCCGCGACAGTTGATAGATACTCCCTAGAAAGAGATTTACAGAGCTTCTTTAGGAAGATTCGCCTGGCAACCTTTTTTGAGGGGAAAGATAGACAAGTTAGCACCAATAAATCTGGCCTAAAAAACAAATCAACCTGGACTCCCAATATCAGCATGGTATCAAAAGATATCGAGGCCTTTGAACGCAGTGTTGATAAAAGTGTAGATGATCTCCTGAAACAGAAACAATGGCCAAAAGATAATCTTACTAGAGAAGAGAAAACTGCCCTCCAATCATTAGAAAACAATACCAACTTGACCATCAAGCCAGCCGATAAAGGTGGGGGTATTGTTGTCATGGACACTGTTGACTACAATAATAGAATGCTCTCATTACTAGTTAACAAACAACATTATAAATCGTCTAATCTGAGTGAATGGACCGATTTAAAGACATCTATACAGACCCTTTTGAGTCAAGCAAAGGATGATGATGTTATCTGTGAAGATGAATATCATTATTTAAACAATACTAATCCCACTATGCCAGCATTGTATGGACTGCCAAAAGTTCACAAGAGCACCACAGATCCCCCAATGAGACCAATTGTTTCCAGTATTGGTTCCCTGACCGAACCACTTAGTAAATACGTGGATGTATTTTTACAACCTCTTGTTACTTCCCAAAAGGCGTATTTAAAAGACACAACATCTATAATCCAGAAGCTGGAAGGCATTGAATTTAATCCTGAAACACAAGTCTTGGTTACCCTCGATATCGAGGCGCTTTATACCAATATCCCTCAAGACGCCACGATTGAGATGATCAGATCAATGTTTAGTAGTGATGATAGAGACCCCAATGCACATGAAACCTTCATCATAGATTGTGTATCCATGGTGCTCAAAAACAACATTTTTATTTTTAATAAGGACCTGTATAAACAGACCAAGGGCACCAGCATGGGAGCCACCTGTGCTCCTAGCCTGGCATGCCTCTACGTCTCTAAATTTGAGGAACATCATATCTATAATGAACTTGCACCCTTTGCTGAAAACATCTCTGAATGGTCCCGTTACATCGATGATGTTTTTTTCATATGGACGGGGCCTTCAGAGCTGTTAGATGAATTTATCAACTGGCTCAATTTAGGTGACGTTAATCTTAAGTTCACCTCTCACACTAATAAACAACAGTGCGAATTCCTAGACATCATCATTAAACATGTCGAAGGACATATTAATGTAGAACTTTTCACCAAACCTACTGATAAAAATACTATGCTCCATTTCAATAGCAACCACCCTCCAAGCCAAATCAATAACATCCCTTTTGGTCAATTTCTAAGGTTAAAACGTAATTGTACCACAATTCAAGATTTTAACAAACATGCCGATTTGCTGCAACAAAAATTTATTGCAAGAGGATACCCTAAACGTATGATAAGACATGCATACAAAAGGGCTAAATATTATAATCGCGATAGCCTACTCAATGGAAAACAAACCTCAACTACTGACCCTCAACCACTTGTCTTTGTCACTAACTATAATTCTGTGAGTAACAAGTTAAAAAACATTATCAATAGAAACTGGCACCTTATCAACAACAAACAACAGATGAACTACCCAAAACCAATGTTTTCTTACCGCAGAAACCGCACAATCCGGAACAGTGTAGTGCACACGTATAGAGACAGCAATATCTGTACCCAACCCAGTATAAATAAAGCACCATTACCTACTGGCACATTTGCTTGCTCAGGATGTACTAACTGTAAAGACATTATTAAGGGCAACACAATCAAAATCAAGAATAATTCGGTAAAAATCAATAGCTTCATGAATTGCCGTTCAAAAAATATTATCTATATGATCCGTTGCCCATGTGACCTCATATATATTGGGGAAACATCACGTGAAGCTCGCATCAGGATGAACGAGCATAAATCAGCGATAAGGAACAAAAAGAAGGGTGCCCCACTCACTGACCATTGGCACACATTGGGCCACACCATCAATGATTTCCAATGGTGTTGCCTAGAGGCTGTGACCCTTAATAACAGAGGAGGTGACATTAACCAGAAACGCAAAAAACGTGAGCAATATTATATGTCGAGGTTTAATAGTGTCAGATCGGGCCTAAACAGTCGTGAAGACTGGGAACGTATCATTAATTGAATTAAATATACGTCCAGCTCCATCTAACAACACTGTGATCCTTATGGGGTTGAGAAATAGTCATAGAACGACCAAGCAATTTTATGGATGGCAGTAATCTGTGTGCTTTTCCATCATATAACCTAAATACTAGCAAGGAATCTGTGCCAATGTGATTATTTTTCAGTTAGTATAATAATCCTCGCCAATCGACCACTAGAGAGACTCCATGCGTGTAATAGACTCTAGCACAATTTTGTTTGTTACATATTCCCCGTAATACTTTATTATAATATTTGCCTGATTGTGTAGTAATTAAACGCCCTACAGAAAGGCTTAATAAGGGACTACGTAATTTTTTGACAAATTTAAAAAATCGGCGAAAATTATTATTATATTTATAATAGAGTGTCATTTATCAATATTGAACATACAAATTACGCCGTATAATCTTCCTTATTATCGAAATAAGTGATTGATTATTATGGTACCAAATATGTTAACAAAAAAACAATAAAGTTTGCTACATCGATCATGTGATGAAGCTATAGGGATCATGTGACGACACCTTAACCAATAGACCGTTCTCTATTATTGACGAATAGAAAGACGGCTGCTACTTAAGGTTCTAAAAACATGGCAGCCTTGTCTTTCACTGGAAACACAGAACCCCCAGACGCTGTATACGGAGGAGCAGGGAGGCCAGCCGTTTTTATCCAAGTAAGTAATAAGATTAGTAGCTTAAGACTAGATCCGGGCAAGAATTAGATATCTGTTAGCCATTGATCAGTTAAATGAATTTCACTTTTAGAGTACAACTCGCGCTCCGTCAGAACTATTGATAATTAGACTGTATCAACCAGTATCACTGGGGGACTACTAATATGTATAGAAAGCGCAAGCGCCATGTTTCCTCATGGTGTACATTTAAACAAAGGGATATATAGCTTGGTTTATCCACAAACCCGGTCCGGTTAATCTTTGGTAAAAAAACGGGTCTTACGAAAATATCCAAAACCCGACTCCGGCCCCATAATTACCGTACGGCATGCAACCAGCCAATGCCCGGTCATTAAAAGATTGAGAGAGGATGTCTTTGGCCTATAGACACTAAATATTTAGAACTAAAGTAAAAAGCATAAGCCACCCGCGAACGCGATGCCATATGATGTTTATACCTGCTAAAACATAAAGTCAGTTAATGAAAAGTACATAGGCAGTTGTAGCTAATGAGAAACGTTAAGGTACAAATAAGTAATCTTGAGTGAAGCCTCGACAAGAAATTTAGACAGTGAAGTTTGTAAACTCACCATAGACAGCGGAGCTTTCTAAGTAATACGCAATAGGTGAATTCATTGTAAATATCACATGTAGATCAGTATCAACGTAACCGAACATAGAACTGGTTTCCATTGATTTTCAGATGCTTTTGCAATTGAAACAATCAAAAGCGGGCCGTTGAAGCATATTCAGCACGCGGCTGCAGAAATTAAAAAAGCAACACTATTGGTAAGTTTTATCCTCTAATGGGTAAATCTCTGGCAGATTTAGTAAGACCTTGAAATACTCACTGGAACAACCCGTTTATTTTCTTTTTAGTGCACGTGAATTTATAGATGCACTTATCCTTTCTGGTGGCCCCTCCGATACAGTGAGAAATTATCTGGCCTTATATTGACGGTAGGACCTCTACGAATGCCTTCTTGTTCATTTTCACAACAATCTATAGTGGTATTTAAACTTTATATGATTTTCAATCTTGCTTTTATAGACTAAGGCATATTAAACCATCACCCGAATAAGTGGGACCACAGCACTTGTGGATGTGGACCAATAACAGGACACAAATACTACAGTCTATCAGACATCAGCCCTCATAATCAAAAATTGGGAGGTATATCGCAACGAATATCCTGAGGTAAGACACCTCCGTATCACTGGTTGGGTAATGTAAAAACTCACCTTAAATAAGTGATCCATTCCCCCTCATACCAGGGACCTTTAGTGACATGATCACACACTCAACTCCACGAGTTCAATGGCACAACCACAAGTATAATATGTTTAGTATGCCAATTAAATGTCAGACCCTTGTAATTGTCCAATGCCAGAACACTGCCCTAACATTGTAGAGACAATGAATCAGTCGTGTTAACTATGTGACAGCTAGACACATTTTTTGGATGTACACAATTTGTATTATGTTTTAGTAATATTATGTTTCCTTGTAGACACTGTCCTGAGGAAGGTTTTTTAAACCGAAACGCCGCGTCGACCTGTGTTCTCAAGAACATTTTTAACATTTTATGAAATTTTGGTGTATCAAAATGTACTTTTAATTTGTATTAAGTTTGTGTCTTCAGTATTCTGAAATATGTGTAATAAACTTGTGTTTACCTTTTTAAATAAAACTTTTGGATTTCTTTTCCTGTCACAAAAACTTTATAATTTATCTTTACTATAGATACTAACGTTATTGTATGGTGTTCTTAACATTTACCTGACTAAAGCATTGGTTGTGATACTTAGTGGTTGTGTCCAGTAATAGAACTCGCTGAGGAAGAACTCGAATCCAAAGGTATTTCTTCTCCATTGACATTCTGTCTTCATGGGACACTGTCATATTTTTGCACTTGCCAAGCCAACATGCCAGTCCCAGACTGCACACAGGCTCTGCCATGGCAGGCCTGAGCCATATTTTACAAGCTACTTCTGTGTGAGGCACAACCAGTGCTGCAAGCCCATCATCAGCATTTGATTTACATGCCCTGGGCACACATGGTACACTGTACTAGGGTCTGACAAGAAAATCAAATAGCCAATCATGGAGTCACTAATCCATTACAATTTACAATACAGAGCATATGCACTTTAGCACTGAGCAGCATTTTAAAGTGCCCAGAGTCATAAAACCACCAACAACAGGTCAGAAAAAATACAGGAGGAAGGTAAAAAGTTCAGGGATGACCCTGCAATAAGGGCCAATTCCAACACAACCCCCTTCCAGCCAAAACGTAGGGTAGACCAATCACTACCTTGATGGGCTTCCCTGCTTTCAGCGATAGAACATGGTCCCTGGCCGGCAACTGCAGGGGCATACTCCAGTTCAATGCTAATCTGAGCCTTTCATGATCCCTCTGTCCAGACTCTCAGGGCCCACTGAGTTAACCCATGGGGAACCCTTCTCCTCACCTGTGGACACCACCTGTGCAGCTCCTACCCTCAGCTTGCTCACAGGTGTGTCCCAACAGATAGACAGTACCCACATGGCCAACACAGTGGTGTGGCCCCGTCCACCCCCTGGGTGTGACTGCTGTCCCCCTCCCAGGGGCAACTCTATCCACCAGGACAGCAATCCACATTGGACAATGACAGTTGTTAGTGATGAGAACCAGGCCCCAGGCCTTTCATGGTTCTCCAACCTCACAGGTGTGTCCCAACAGATAGACAGTACCCACATGGCCAACACAGTGGTGTGGCCCCGTCCACCCCCTGGGTGTGACTGCTGTCCCCCTCCCAGGGGCAACTCTATCCACCAGGACAGCAATCCACATTGGACAATGACAGTTGTTAGTGATGAGAACCAGGCCCCAGGCCTTTCATGGTTCTCCAACCTCTGTGGCATCAGAGAGTGGATGGCAGTAGGCCCAGGTGCCTGGCACCCTTGTTCCACTCTCCCTCCTGTCAGGTCAGGTATGACAACCTGACACTGACCCATCGGCCCCAGACCTGTACCCAGTGGCTGAACAGGAGACTAGGGTGGGCTTTCCCACACCCGATCCTCCTCCTTGGGGCTCTGCAGCCTCCCACATGAAGCGGTACCCCCTTCCAGAATTGTCAGGCCACCTGTGGCAGGTATCCTGCACAATTTGCCCATCAGTTCAGGGGTTCTATCCTGCAACTGGGATCGCAGCCTAGGCTCTGTACCTTTAGACTGGGCAGAGTTCAGGGGTAAGACTGCCCTCTCACCACCCCCCTTACTGAGGCCCTGCACTCTTCCACCTCAAGAGGTGCCCCCAGAAGGCAAATCCGTAGGGACACTGATTACAGTTGTCCTTCCCTCCAGGTCAGGCAACACCTGAACCTGGCTTTCCAACCCAGGGACCAACCCTTGTAGTTGAGCACCTGCCCGGCGCAGCAGGACTTCCGGGGGGCACACAGGCAACTGCTGTGCTGACGTCATGCTTCTCCTCGTTGCGTCACGCTTCCAGCTCCCAGCAACACACAGTATTCTCAGAGGGCCCAAACAACAGTATTCACCTTCCTGCAGGTATAATTCCCAGCAAGGAAATTCAGGGGAGCCTGTGGGGAAGTCTTGTATCCCTGAGACTTCAGGCAGGAGGCAAGCACACTTCAAGCCCTTGAAGATTCTTCTTCAAGATGATGAAAAGTTCCCAAAAGTCCTCTTCCCCTTTCCGTGGCAAATAAAGTAACCACTGCAGGCCAACCCTAGAAAAAGCACAGCACAGGGGCAGTCTCCTCCTTCAGCTTTCTTTGTTCTGCCCAGCCCTGAACCATCAGACTGCTAGAGCCAAGACCCTCTCCAGCCCCCTGTCACTCACAAACCAGACATGGAATGCACAAACCGAGTGGAGACAACTGGATGGTTAGGCAAGAAAATACCTACTTTCTACAAGTTGTATTTTCAAACACAGAATGTAAAAATTGCCCTCATTAAAAGAAGTATTTTAACATTCTAAGTTGAGACATACTAAACTCAAATTTCTACCTTGTTCCCTGGGTCATTTAGGATTATAAGATGTTATAATCAAACTGCCCATTCTGGCCTTTGGGAACAGGTAGCCTTGCAATAGTGAAAAACGAAATTTGCTTTAATCAGAATCAGGACATGCCACACACATCAGGGAATGTCCTACCTTTTACATTCAATGCACCCTGACCGTGGGCCTACCTTAGGGGTGACTAATATGTAGAAAAGGGAAGGTTTAGGGACTCGCAAGTGGGTGCACTTGCCAAGTTGACATGGCAGTCCCAGACTGCGCACAGGCTCTAAAATGGCAGGCCTGAGCCATATATTACAAGCAGCTCCAGTGGGTGGCACAACCAGTGCTGCAATCCCACCAGCAGCATTTGATTTACAGGCCCTAGGCACACATGGTGCACTCTACTTGGGTCTGACATGTAAATCAAATAACCCAATCATGGAGTTACTAATGAATACATCAATTTAACATAGAGAGCATATGCACATTAGCACTGATCAGCAGTGGTAAAGTGCCCAGAGTCATAAAACAGCCAACAAAAGGTCAGAAAAAATACAGGAGGAAGGAAAAATGTTCAGGGATAAACCTGCAAAAAGGGCAATATTTTCCTATTGTGGTCTTGTTAATGCGGCAAAAACCTGGACGGTAACTGCAATTTTGACCTCAGATGAACTGTATTTGCTGTAATTTTATCTCTGACCTCAAAACACACCCTAAATTTAATCTCTGACCTCATAACACACCCTAAATTTAATCTCTGACCTCAAAACACACTCTTTATTTCATCTCTGACCCCAAAACACATACCCACCCACAAACATACAATTCAACAATAAAAATTGTGCATTGTTAAACATTGTTTCTATTTTTGTGTGTGTGATTTGTGCTACTTGGGTAATTTTGCTTTGCCATGTGTAGCTTCAGACAATTTCCAGCATCAGTGCAAATTACATTGCCTCCCAGCTGCTCATCTATCCCCCACCCTATGTAATGGCGGAGGCTGTCCAGTAGCACCGCAGGTGCAACAAAGGCACATAAAAAGCAAGCACATTTGCGTCCATCTGTGACCCAGACACAACCAGCGTCAGGAACCCTGAATTTTCATTAAGTCTACCTGTACGACTCATCCGCCATCATCGCACTCAACCCAAGAAGGAAGTACAAATGACAACAGGACACAATGAATTCCAACCGCGGCCAGTTATCCTGCCTCCACTGCCACATGACCTTCACCACAGCCACGGCTGCTAACACCGCCAATACACTAAGATGCATGCTCATCACCATGCATTCCGTGCACTGACACATCGTGGACATCTGGTACCTCCGGGACACACTGTCTCCCAACATTGCCTTCTTTCTGGACAGCAGAACACCAACTTCTCTGCCCCTGACATCGCCCTCACAATCCCAGACGGAGACAAGATCTGGAGGTAGGACAGCCCCCAACACCCAGCAGGAGTTCACACCAATGTGCATGAAAAAGTCCCTCTGCCTCTCCACCTCCAGCTACACATTTGCCGCCATGAAAGGCATGCACTTCCAGGTCCAGTCCAGCCCAACTCCACACTCTGCGGCACACTTGCCTACAGACCCCAGACACATGGACTGCTTTGCCAATACCATCAACGACCTCTTCCTACCCCATGCCATCACCTCCTTGGACTACCCACTCATCGGAGACCTGGACTTCCACCTCAACAACCCCAAAGACACCACCTCCACTACCCTCTGGATGAAGAGCTCGCCAACATGTGAATGACACAATTCTTACCCACACCGATCCACAAGGCAGGACACACCCTCCACCCCTTCTTTGTAGTAAGAAACAGTGCACCCTTCAGCCACACTACACTGCACCGATGGAACAATCATCACAACATACACTTACTTGGCAACAAAACCAATACGGCCACACCCGCACCTCACGCCACGCAAAGGAACTGGAGCTGAGTCACTCATGAGCAGATGTAATCAACCCTCAACTGCAACTCCCCCAACATTGCAGCAGATCCACACATGAATCTCCAAATGCGCAGATAAACTCACTCCACCACACAACTCCGACAGACAGCACAGCAGCAAATCTGTATATTACACCACCAAACTCAAATATTCCAGACACACCTGCTGACCCCTGGAGAGAAAAAGGAGAAACTGCAAGACACACATTAACTTCTAGACAAACAAGAACACCATGTCCAAATACCACAAACACATCCCTAGCATTGAAAGAAGCTTCATCCACGACATAATAGTTGCATACTCCACCATCTCCAAAGACCTCTTCAACGTCATCCATGATTTCACTAAGACCACCAGATAAGGCATGGACAACGCCATCCTTGACATGCCTCTATCTGGATTTCAAAGCAACCACAGCACCAAAACCGCCCTACTCACTGCCACAGACAACATCCACACCTTCCTCGGCCAAGGTTACAATGCAGCCCTGATTCAACTTGACCTGTCAGCAGCATTCCACACTGTCTCCAACCGCACACTAGCGGGCAGACTACATGAAGCAGGCATACAAGGAACCACCCTTGACTGTATCCGATCATTCATCACCGGCAGAAGCCAAGGGACCAGACTGCCACCCTATCTCTCTGAACCCACAAATTTTCACATGCAGAGTGCCCCGGGGATCATTGTTCAGTCCAACACTCTTCAAAATCCACATGGCCCCACTCGCCACCATTGTCCAATAGCCCAGACTCAGCATAGTATACTACACCTTGCACACCCAGCTCATCCTTTCCATCACCAAGGAGCCCACCACCACCAGACTCAACGTCCAGGAAGGAATGCAGGTAGTTGCAGACTGGATGAGCAACATCTGCGTGAGACTCAATGGAGAGAGAACATGAGTTGTCATCCTTGGAAACACCCCAGGGGCATGTAACAGCACCTGGTGGCACACCACCCTCGGCAGTCCCACAACACACACGGACCATGCCAGAGACCTGAGCATCATACTCAAATCCTCCCTCTACATGTACCAACAGGTCACTGCCCTCACATCCAGCTACTCCAACACCATCTTTATCCTCTGTAAGAGCTTCAAATAGACCATCCAAATCCAAGAATACAGTCACCAATGCATTAATTTACATCACACTGGGATGCAGAGGCTCCCTCTGCACCAGCATCGGACAGTGTCTGCTCCACAAGCGCGTTACTATGCAGGACACCGCCACCATGCTTGGGCTTGTGTTCACACTTTCCTCATAGGTCCTGACCCACCATCACACCTACTTGGTTCCAACCTCTCCTAGCATTTGCAACTGTGTGACAGAGGGGCAGGACTTTGGATGGAAGTTTTTCTACAAGGCTACCCACAAGGACTGCTGTCCCTTGGATTCTTGTGTATAGTGGGTGGACATATTTCAAGGCATGTTGTTTGACATTTGCTACATGTGCATTCTCACATTTGTGTGCTACATGTTTGTGGGCTTGATGTGTGTGGTGTGTTCAGTTTGTTCTTTCCAACAAGCAGTCCATTTCCATATGTGCCATTCTCAAACAGCTGGTTGATGATGAACTGTCGGAAGACATAGGATTCATGCACACTCCCTGGAAACTTGGCTACAACATTGGTGAACAAGCCACGGTGGTCCACGATTGCCTGCACGATCATGGAGTGTTTGTGCTTCCTGTTCCGGTAAATGTGTGCAGTGTCCTCAGGAGGCACAAGTTGGACATGGGTGCAGTTAATTTCCCCTAAAACATGGGGAAAACCAGCAATGGCATACAAGCCTTGTTTGGTGTTAAGTTGTTCTTGAGCAGTGTCGGGAATCGTAGGTGCTGTGGCGTCAAGCTGATGATGGCATCCAAGACATTTGGGAGGAACCTTGAAAAGGATGACTGGGAGACTCCCCCAACTCTGGCAGTGGTTGGTTGGAAGCTACCTGACGCCAACATGTGCAGCACTGCTAGAAGCTTCATCTGTGGAGGGATGTTGTTGCAATGCTGTGTTGGTGCCTGCAGCCTGGGGGCTATCTGGGTCAATATCTGGAGGATGGAGGACCTTTTCCGCATGTAGTGAGCTATCACATCCTCTGGTGTTAGGTCTATCAGGGTGATTCGTTGACGATAGACCCGCTGTCTACTTTGGCGCTGCCTCTGTGGTGGTTCTGGGGGTAGGGCAGTGGTGGTGGTGGTGGTTGTCTTCTTGGTGCTCCAAGCTGCATGAGCAGTACCTCCGTGACATCAGAGGGTTATCAAATGTGGTTCTGGGCTACTCCCCTTATATCCTGTTTTGTTATCTCCATTTTTAAGACCACCTTTTTTCTGGTCTGAGAAACCAGCCGCTAACGGACCTTAGAGGATGTTTTTTTAACGTTTCGCTGCCCCCAGCGATCATTGTACTTATCGCGAACTGGGGCTACCGGCGGTTTTTAAACGGGAATGCCTACCTTGTATCTAATTTTTATTAGCTATCTCTAACAGAAGTGGAGAACGGAAAAACAGATGATATCGCCAAAATGCTATTGCTAACCACGGTTAGCTGCAAATTGTACATACGGTGATAAAAAAGAAACCGCTACAGCAGTGTTAACTCCTTGTACATATGCCCCTTTGTTCGCTATACTTCAGACCCTACTCAGAAAGATTTTGTTCTGAGCCAAAGGAGAGATGTTCTCTTAAGGCACCACTGAATTTCCATAAATATCTAACAGATACTCAATAAAAAGAAGTTGTGAATCAGGCTCTTCTGTATCCCATATGCAATCTCTTTCAGGTGATTCTTGTTGTTGCGGGCTCATCCATTTCCCTCCCCATCCCCATCGCCAACTTAAGCTAAAGCTTGAAAAACATCAACACACTTGCCAAAGAGAAAAGAAATCCCACCAGCAGCTCACTCTTCTTGTGTAACGCTGATGTGTCCAATAAAAACAGAAGAGAAAAATACAGCTTTCTGTCAGGTACTTCAGTTTTTCCGTGCTGTGCAATATTAGGTGCAGGTGAGGGTCCATTTAATCGCACAGCATGCCAATTTAGGAAAGCCATATATGTGGACTTTAGTAATTTTACTATGTAAACAAATACATTACATCATTTCTGAACTGTAAACACTACATAGATAGAATAAAGAGGAGGCAACCAAATTAAAGTAGATGCTTTTCAGAAAGTGTCCTTCTCCTTGTCTTCTCCAATGAAGTACACTTTCTGATATAAATGTCATTTCAATTAATCCTATTGGAACGCACAATCGGATTTGTGCGTTCCACTGTTAGCTGTAACAAATAAGCCTTTTAAACGTTATATCAAGATAGGAACTCAACTGCATAAATGTCATAGAAGCATGTTGTGAAAAACATTCATTAACACAGTATTATTAGGGGCGCCATATAACGCGGTGGGTGCTATGTGTAGTTAGGTGTCTTCTTTGTGATAAATCCATCCATGAACTGTAAGCACTTTTCCGAGTTAAACTTCTTTGGAATTGTATGGCTGACAGCCAGCTACATCTGCTGCTTCTCCACTAATGATGTAAATTTGCTCTATTTGTTCTCCAAATGTGAAGAAACAGCAGCTAGTGCCAGATTGTTGAACGTTTTATGATGTCTTAGTGACATTTGAACTCTCAGTGGTATAGTGCAGAATGTTTAAATGTTTGTTTTGACTGAAACATGCTGATAATTACAGGAAGGCAGCCTAGAGCAAACCCTTACCGCGGTAAATCAAATGCAGTCATTAACAATTTTTCAAATTATTCAGATAAGTGAATTATATTCAAAGTACAATTCCGTTCAATCATGAAAATTGTTTCAATTTATTACACATGTTTAATATTACATGTAGGGCTCTATAATAAATCCATCATCATATATGACTGTATTTTTTAGCTATTATCATAGATTTTCGTGGAGAAAAATTGCAGCTAACACACCTTACTTTGAAGCAGGGACGTTACACACGTTATAGTTAAAAAACCACGAAGGGGCTTATTTATGAGCACTTGCGCCACTTTTGCAACGCCGGTGTAATCACTTTTTCTGACGCACCAGCAGTGAAAAATATGCACCTTGTTGTGCCATATTTACAAAGTGACACATCTAGGTAGATGCGTCACTTTGTAAACCCCTACGCCACATTATACCGGCGCCAGCTATAATGTATGCAAGGGGGCGTTCCGACGCAAAAGAAAGGGTCGTAGAAGTGACGCAGTAAAATCTATAAGATTTCACTGCGCCACTTCTAGGACGCAAATGCTTCAATATCTTATGCCTGCTTCATAGCAGGCGTAAGACAGGCGCAGGCATATTTAACATGGGACTTGCCCGTGTTGAATGACCCATTGCTGGAGTTACGTCACTTTTGTGACGCACTCCAGCAATGCATACATTTTGCGCCTACTGATACGTCAGAAATGCTGACGTATCTGTAGCTCCTTGAGACATGATGCCTCATACTTTAAATGTGAAGCATCATTGTAATTCCAATTCAAAATATATCTCAAAATAATAAAAAAAAATAGAGACCTAACATTTAAATATGTATGGGTAAATATGATTTATTAAAGTCCTGAAATTCGTAAGCCCCCTCATATCTCCAGGAAGTAAAAAGTATATGAGCACATTTATATAGACAGGATTAGACATATGCCACAGGATGCAGGTTGGGCTGGCAAGAATTTGGGTAAAGCTAACAAAATCAGCATTGATGATAGTCATCAAAATGCAACGTAAAGTACCCCAAATAGCTTTTCAGCTATATTAAGATGAGTATGATTCTATTGTCTAGGGCACCATAAGTGATCAATTAGTACATTTTTAACATTGCTGCTAACAGTCTTGTAGAATCCACTCCGTGAGTGTCTGGTGCTCGGACCAAGCTCAAATGGCGGAAAGCACTATACATAGACTGCTAGGAAATTTATGGACCTCTCTTTGGTTTCTGATATACGGAGCAACTTGCAATTGATAAACCATGCCCTGGAAAAGGAGAATCACATTGGCCCTTATGAAAAGTGATGCATTGCTGCGAAAAAACAGCGATGAATCACTTTTCATTGCGCCCTCCTTGCGATACCAATGATGCGTCTTATTTACAGTATGACACATATTGTCGTAAGGAGTTACAGATATGTCAGTATTTCTGTCGTGTCTGTAGTGCAAAAGTGCCGCATTGCTGGAGTGTGTCACAAAAGTGATGTAACTCCAGCAATGGGTCATTAAACATGGGCAAGTTCAATGTGAAATGTGCCTGCGTTAGTCTTACCTGCCATAAGGCAGGCATATGATATTGATGCTAGGAGGAAAACGAGGCTGAGAAGTGGAACCCCATAGGCATCTGCACCTGACCTGCTATCCCTAAATAATATAAATGGTATGGAATAATCAAAAACAGTGTGCAAAATTAAAACACACCCACTGCCCCAGTTCTTATGGATTACCATTTGTACCTGAATGAGAACCCATACAATGTAAAACTTACTATTGAATACAGTAGGGAACAGATTAATTTCTTGGATATAACTTTTTTCATAAAGGACAACTGTGTGAAGAGCATGACCCATCGTAAAAGCACTGCCTGCAACAGTACCTTACATTTTAAGAGTGGCCACCCTCAGCATGTGATCAATAACATCCCATATGGTAAAATGGTAAAATGGTCCGACTGCGAAGGAATTGTGGTACTGACGAGACCTTCAATAAAAAACATTATTGAGACCAAACAACGTTTCCTTGCCAGGGGATAGAACGTGAACGCAGTTCAGAGGGCCCACAAGAGGATAAATACAACATCCAGGGAAAATACACAGAATTTAAACCAAGAAAAAAAGAATCGTAAACACCATGTAGCATTCAATACCCAGTACAATGTTCACAGCAGCAAAGTTTATATCGTTTTGCGGAAACATTGGCACCTACTACGGGAAATTGTGACTCTTAAAGACTCAGTGACCTCAAAAACTAGGGTAACTTATAGGAGAGGACAAAATTTGAGGAACACTCTATGCTCAAGCTATATAACCACTCCAAAGTCGATCACCTGGCTACCTCATAATACTAAAGGTTTCTACATTAGTGGTGATTGTAATGTGTGCAAACTTGGGAAAAACAAAACGAAACAGTTTTGTTTTAACAAAAAACGCACATACAACATTAATCATATGATCAATTGCAAGACGCAATATGTAACGTATGTTTTGGGCTGCCCATGTAACAAAATCTATGTGGGCAGAAACACATGACCACTTAAAATCCGAATTCAAGAACATATAAGGGCCATACATAATAATGATCATAGGTATCCCTTAACTCACCGCATGCAAGAAAAACATGAAACCGATGAGGAGTGCTGGTTCATGGGTATTGATCATATCCCATGCCAACCAAAAGGAAGTGACAGAGAATTGTTATTAAGAAAAAATGAGGCAGGATAGATATGTAAACTTCGATGCATTGAAATGGGTCATAACAGTGATGATGAAATGCATTCTTTTTTATAGATAACTGCATAAGATCGAACCTGTTTCCACATACTTCCCCTGACTATGTAGTCCTTATTCAAAAATGGGTTTGTTCCTGTCCCCACTGTTTTACTCTCATCAGGGACTTTCACTTAACAATGAGATTGTATCCCATACATTATGTTTGGCCAACTGGCAGAATGACATGTTAGGTGTATTTCTGATAAATGTATTGAAAATAGGAAATTGGCCAATAGATAGATCGACTTGCTATGTGTTCTTTTGATAAATGTATGGAAATAGGAAATTGTAAAACATTTGAATGTAATCCACAGGTATAAATACCCCTTCTTTTGCTTGTTTGTTGTAGTGTACCCTTTTCTGCAGATTGGATGCATCTTTGAAATGTATTTAATATTATAATGTACTATATTAAGGTTTGGATTGTCTTTAACGTTTGGCTTTTCAATTGTTGGGTATTTGAGCCCAGCATTTCTTCATTCCTTGGGTCATCCAATATCCTGCTCGATTCACTGTTACACTGTTTCTGTTTATGAGAGAGCATAGAATTCTCTTCTGGCTCTCTTCTAGAACACAGGATTCTTAGACTCCCATCTTGCCTTCTCCTCAGGCATGACTTTTGCGTGAATGTAGGCTTGAATTTCACACACTACCTACAGTCACAATTACCAGCTTAGCATTAAGGACTTGTTCTTGTGTTCAGGTTACTGCAGCTGTATGTGGTAGCCCGTCCTATCTATCGCTTGCTCTTGTTTTTTCCTCTTTTTGCTTCCTTTCTTTTCTTGTATGATTTAATTTTTACGCGACCCTCAGCACATTTAATTGCCAGATCTTTTGCAGCATCTCCGGATAATGGATTGTTATTAATTAGAATCCATTACAAGAGTACAGCCGATATCTAACCATTATTAATATAGTATACACCGACCCCTTTTTTAATCTTGGCTATTTTCAATAGTCTCATTCCATCTACCACTTGCCACATTGTATCATCATATTAATGTTATAGTTTGTCCCTGAGACGGTCTTTGTAGTTTACATAATCCTGAACACCCCTTTCCTAGATGGCGACTACAAACAACCTAGTAAAGTTACATAGATATATGAACTTTCTAGTCCTGCTTTGTGTTCAATTGTACTATTGTAGTGTAGCTCCTATTTTCCCAATAGGCTCTGCGCATTGGAATAGTACCTACAGCAGTAAAGGCCTAGGCCAGACGTTAACTAGGTCTACTACTGTCGATACTAGACTTAATTTTTGGGTTTGCCAGCTAAGCTCAGAGTTCGCTAGAAACTTTCTCGAATGTTCAAGGAAGGAATTAACTCCCCTGATTAGACAAGAAGGGATTTAGTTTCTGACAACCATAGAACATGACAACTTTGCTCTCCCCTAATCAAGAGTCAATCTCGAGAGTCGTGTGAGCACAAGGCAATTATTTTACTCAGTCAGTAAGTGCATTCTTAGTCTCATCAGAATGTAGAGAAAAGGAAGAGACGGGCGTGTTCAATAAAAGATGTTATTTATTGATCAGTCTCTTTTCTCGTACAAGAGAAATGGATCGATATTATTGCAATACTTATAGTTAAGTAAAGTGCATACATTAGAAGCAATAGTATAAAATAATACTGTAAAAACATTGATATGGTTTCTGAGCCATATGATGTTTTAAAATGATTAAAATATATTTACATACACATATACATTTGACTAAACGTACTCAACTGGTGTTTCTAAATACGCCTACCCCGTGTACCTGACCTAAGTCTAATACGTGGGCGGGAATAGAAAGTTACAGTTTAAGTTAAGTTTGTTTTTGCCAAGTGAATAACTAAAGAATTCTCTAGGAGGGGTTATTCAGTTCTGTACCTGGAATTTAGGATGAGTGAGGAATGGTATCTCTTTCTCTGCTCTCGATATTCCAGGCTGCCTGCGAGGGCTACCCGGAAGCGCCGGTGCTGGGTCTCTCGGCTTGAGATAGCAGCGCGTCTCTCAGCGCGTCAGGAAGGCGGGGCTGCTGCCTGCGGGGTCTGCTTCTGCTCTCGGCTTCGGCAAGTATGGCTGCTCCGTCTTGTCACCACGCGTGTGTTTGCATAGGGCAAGGTCGGCAATATTTATACCTTAAAGGTGCCGGGATTGACGTAAGGATGGACATAGGTACGTCAATAAAGATGTCATACGACTTGCTCGTTAGCACATTCTTTACTAAAGTTCTCTGTGAAATCAAAACAATGGCCGCACGGATTATCCAGGTTGTCATAGGTTTGATTTGTTATGAGAACGTCGTATGCCTTATCAGGGGCTGGAGGAATGTCGCTTGTCTAATTAGATCTCAAGCGTTATGACCTAATCAGATAACACGTTCCTGTGCCGTAGTGTGACTGCGTCAGATAACGGTATCTGCATCATGGGGGATTTCTTGCCTCATGGGCTGACTATTAGTTGACTAGCTAGGTAGTTTAACCAGAATAGGGTCAGGAATAGGGGGATCGATTCAGAACCTATAGAAATACACGACACCCACTCCACGCTAACTATGGTCATATCTACTAATCTATGCATAGTATAACATAGTACAACATACTATAGAGTATAGTGTATACCTTACCACCCCAAAATACATAAATGCATTTCGAAATTTTCAAGTATACTGAAAAATTGCAGTCATATATATTGTATGCACTTAAGCTATGAATTAAATGCAAAAGTAAACACGCATTTTATGCATTATTGCTTGTTGGTATATGAGAAATACACATGAAATGGCTCCTAATATGGCTATACAGAAAAAAAGTCGAAACCATTTCATCACATAAAATATATTGTGAACATACCAGCGGGCAGCTAAAGTCTATATAAAGTCTATAAAGTATCTAAAAAAATAGAAATCTTAGTTCTCTAGGAATAGTTTCTTACTTTAAGCAGAAGATCAGTGTCCCGGGAAAAAATATATAGAAAAATATTTTAGGGGCTTGCTGAAAAAAGTTGCTGTCCGTGAACTGGATTGTAATTGTTCATGTGACTTTATTTTTAAAGTTGAAGGCCGAATTCAGGGAACGCCGTGTGCGAATTTACTCAAAAGTCTCTATTTCTGTTCCGGAGAGAACATCATATCATTCAGGCTTTCGAAAAAACTGTCAACAGCTTCATGGGAAAGTTCCTCTAAGTCGGAAATAGGGGTAACCATGCATTCGTGCGCATGATTGTCTCCATTGACATTCTGATTTGCATTGCTGACAGAAGGTCGTACCTGTTCGATGCTGCTTTCATCTTGAACTTCACTACTCTTCAATCGCAGTGGTGAAGATTCCAGGAATGCCGTCATCAGAATTGGCAGCCTTTGAGGGCAGCACAGTGCGTGAACCTTGGTAGGAACCAGCAGTGTATCTGCATCCACCGGCGCATCCGATTGTAGCGTCAGACAGGTGTCTAACACGCATTCTTCTCCGCATAGCAGACACCTTAGTACAGGTAAAACACACCTTTGCCACATTGGTCGAAATGATAGAAACCAAGTCATGTTTAGGTCTCTAAGCCGGGAGAGTCCCAGGATTTTTGATATCCGGTCCCGGTATCCAATGGCTAGGATCGTTTCTTCCATTGTCGTCAGAGTTTGATCTGTGACATGGGTTGCCATAACGAAAAATAAGGACTAGGAATAGGATTCCTGCAATTAGTCCCAGGATCGGGGGAAGTCCGCCAAAAATCGAATGGACGAAATCTGGAAAAATACCCAGTATGGCTTTGAATGGTGTTAATGCCATCGAAAATACTGTCTTAAATACCTTTGAGACCCCAGTGGTATCAGAAATATTTAAGATTTCGCTTAGGATTTCCGCGAAATGTACGGGGGAATTAGTTGATAGTAATGTATGTATCTCTGCAGTCGTCCTTGCGACTTGTAGATCATACGTTTCTTTTGATGACGTGAGCCTTGTAGGCGTCTGAAGAAGCACTGTTTTCATTCTGCTTAAAGTGTCTATTCGAATAGAAGTAATTTTCAAACTGGGCCATGCCCTCGCCTCCCTGTCTGGAAAGGAGCTGGGGAACAAAGAACGTCCACAGCACTTGACCTTCGCTGTTGTTGTTACTAGATAAGGAGTCCCGGGCATAAGACTGCAACATCTGCGGTCTACAATAAGAATGTAACTCCCATTATAGAGTCTTTGAACGAATGGTTCTATTTCAGTTGCAGGTGCGCCTTGCTGGTGACATGAAAGGTTGTATGAATTCCCTTCACAGGCTCCGTGCAAACTAATACCGTTACACAGAAGTGTGCCGCTTAGTGACATAGCACAATTGTTGCCACTAAGAAACACTTTCTGTCCTTTATTACTGATACATGCATGTGAATAGGGCAGGTTCCATGTTGTTTTAAGGTACCCCTTTCCCAATTTCTCGTACATGCCAGCCTGTATATATTTTTGGCAGTATTGAAACCTGAAGGTTGAGATTGGAATATTTATGATTCCGTGGATTATCCATTCACTGACAGGTCGTTCTGACATTGTCATTGGTAATCTTTCTAGTTTTTCAATGCTCAAGATTGTATAATCAGCACCCTTCTGCGCCATACCGATTTGTCTATCAGTAAGGTTAAAGATTTGGAATAGTGACGTTGTGTTGATTAAACGCCAAGGCACGTAGCCTGAACGCAGATTTTGTAACGTCCAGCCAAGCTGTACAATAGAACGCAATTGTGACTGACCATGTTGTAATAACAGTAAGTCTTGCGATAATATATCGATTGCTGAAGACACAATGCTGTCCAATGAAAAAATTCTGGAGGACAGAGTCATTAACCCATTGTCCACTACAGAAAGTGATTTTTCCAAATTAATACGGTCAATTTCCCGTATTCTTTCTGCTGTCTCAATTTGAGTAACCTTCCAGGCCTCATTGTATGCTGCGTATACAGAGGCTGCTATGAAACGCTTTTGACGCTGTTTGCGTGGTCCCAGTATGAAATCACGCAAGTCAGCACCATCAGTAAGTAAAGTTAGGTGTTGCTTAATTTCAGGCAGTGTGGAAGTTTGTAGCCATTGAAGGCATAATTTGCCCACACTGTAGGTTGTTATTATCCCTGGGTGATGTCTTTGGGGATATCTAGGGTCTGGCCTGGTCATTTTGAAACCCTGTGTTTTATTCAGGAATCTATCTTGACAGTTATTTGTATCTGTGGGCCAGATCAACCATTGTTTCCAATCAGGATGTGTTCTGTTTTGGTTAAGTATATGGTTTATGTCTATTTCTTCATCTGTATCAGAGTTATTGCTAAACATTGTTGGCTTTGGAATAGACAGGTTATTTAAATCTTTGATTTTGGCTAAGCCAAGACAGGTAGTTTGTTGAACAGTGTCATTTAAAAATATCATTTGTTCTGGGATCATGCAGGCTCTAAACAAAGCTTCTAAACCCTGTACTTGCCATTCTTTTGTACCCCAAACACTTTTCAAATCAACATTTTTGTCCCAATAATCAAATCCAAAAGTATTCATTTTTTCAAAGAATGAGTCAGAATAAATCAATTTTGTGTTGGTTATCATGGTTTTGGTCCCTGTCTTGTTTGACAATTTAAAATAAAATGTTTCCGCATTACTTGTGTTAAAACCTGAAAAATATGAATATTTGCCATACACGGTTCTTGAGCTCCCTTTTGGAGGTGTAGCACAATGTTCCCATTGATTAAAATTTAAAACATTTCTAGGTTGTGCAGATTTATGCAAGAAATGGTTACCATAATGGTTATAGCAGTACATGCTGTCATAATTTGTAGAACCCTGCAAATAATCATGTTTTGTAAATTTAGCAGACATTACTAAGTCAGACATCATATTGTTAATACTTTCAAAGTCCCAATCATCAGCAAATGAGTTTGGTTTTGCAAAGTCACTCAAGGAGATCTTGATTTGGTGTGGATATTTCAGGATCTCGACCGGACCATAAATTTCATAGTCAGTGTTGTCCCAGGCTACCCCACCAGGTATTGGAATTGCTGTGAAGTTGGCTGAAGAAAGTTCTGAAGAAAGTTCTCGTTTCTCGACGTGTGAAGATGTGTGTGGTTTGAGGACCAAGTTGATGTTCTGACTTGCTGTGTCCATTTTAGCATATTTTCCCTCAATGAAGCGTCCCAAGGTAAATACCATGATGAGCCAAAGTATGAGGATAAACGCAACAAAACCCACCCAAAATTCAATCCATGGAGAAATCAGATATGTTTCTTTTAGTTGTTTCAAAAGTTCCTTTGCTTTGTCTTTAAAGGATTTTGGTGATGGCTGTGTCTTTTGTTCACTGAAGCCGTCAGAGGAATCATCGAAGTTGATGAAGTAACCAGATGCAGTTCTATCAATTGTTCCAATTGGTTCAGGATTTTTGTTTCTTGCATTTTCACTTGGTACTTCAGTATAGATTGGTGTGTCTCTGCTAAATGTTTTTATTTGGGTTTTCAGAGGTCTGAGTTCTATTGCATTGTTGCATAGTCCTTCTTGTTCTTCTGTAGGCGTTTCGAATGTGATGAGCCTTTTTGATAGAACCTCTGTACTGGTAGCAAACCTTGGTGTTCTGCTACTTATTGGGAGTCCACTTGGCCTACTGTTTGTTATCGGCCACATGTTGTGGTTTTACCAGGTCGATGGATACAACTCGGTTCTCCTTTTTTCCAGCAAGTGGCGGTAGTACAACTGATCTTGTCCCGTTGACAGACAAGACAGGAACTGCTTTTCTGTAAGAAGGCCCAAATTCCTTCTTTACCGCGATCTTCTCCCTGACTAGATCCCCGACTTTTGGAATCCAGACAGGTCTTGCTGGGACAGGTGGTGAATCTTCAGTGGTCGTTGGCTGTTGTTTCAACTGTATGTTGCTCAGGTCTTTTCTTGTTTTGTTTAAGTCCTGCAAAATAGCCAAACGGTCTTTGACATCAAAGCTTTTTTCTGTTACCACTGAAGTCTGACTATCAAGGTCAGAGATCAACATCCTAGTTCCGAATAATAATTCGTACGGACTGAATCCCTTCAGAGAATTTCTTGGCAAGTTATTTAGACTACGTTGGACACTTATTAGATGTTCGACCCACCCAGCTCCCGAACCTAATATCCTTTCTATTATAGATTGCTTTCTGCCTTGGTTTTTTCTTTACACCATCCCGTACCCTCAGGAAGGAAGTGAGAAGATTCCCGCTGGGCTGTGCTCATTTGGCCATTCTTTCCCCCCCCAGGCTGGATTGCCTGAGAAAAAGAAAAAAATGGTCGAACGTAGCATGCTCTTAGCGTATATGCCATTTAGACTCGCAAATCTTGTATAACAGTCCGGACGTCAGCCGAGTGCTGTGGATCTACATTATAAGTGGAAACTAGCCTGTATATGTTAATCGCAAGCCATTCTTTTTGTTGGTAATATTATCCGCCTTGCTACGACGAGGTATTAAACTGCTTCTCTCCCCACTGCGATCTCTGTTGCAGTTTGGGCAGTTTTTTACAAACATGGTGTAGTGCAGGCTCATGCCTGGCCACCAGTACCGTGATTGTAATTCTTCCAGAGAATCTATGGTGTCTGAGACCCTCGCCCATGTGTGCGTCTGCGATTAACAAGTTTCTCCTGTCCATGTTTGGAATCACTCTATCCCCCACTCCAGGGATTCGAGCAAAAGGAATGGAGTTTGCATCTATGATGTATGTGTAATTGAGTGGATAGTTGATCGGTAACGCTGAGCAGTCGCCTTTTGATGACGTTTTCACCGCCAGCAATGTTTCGCCGTCAATGTATTTTAATGTACGCTTTTTCCGATCTACGGGAGCCGGTTTACTGGCTGCCGCTGCGGCTGTTTCAGCCAATGAATTCCCTACAACGTGAACGCCATCACGCTGGTGACTCAGTGAGTGTGTCACGTGAGTCTTTGGTAGTTCTTTTTTCAAAAGAGCTACCTGTTCCCAGAGCAGTCTCTGCTTTATTGGTGCATCCGTGTCATCTTTGTAACCGTTCTGAATCCAGGTCTGCAAATCCTTGTTATATGCTTTGACGCAGAAATATGAATCTGACACTATAAGTGTCGGGAATTCGCGATCCGCATTATCTAGCGCCATTTTCAAAGCTAATATTTCAGTTTGTAGTTCTGAATTAGTTTCTACTGAGTGTGATTTTGTTAATAGAGGTCTTAGTTTACCTCCGTGCCACACTTCTTTTGTAATCTCACATGTGGGATTGTATGCATGTTCTCCCCAAACGGAGGGTTGAGCATGTCCGTCTGTATAGATTACACAGGCGTAATGTCGTAGAGGCAGAATGTCGATTGGCAGAGGATACGTCTTTTCATATTTTAGATTTTTTAATTCTTCTAGTTCTGGATCAAAGAAGTAATATACTTTGTCCGTTGTGATTGAATTTACCCATTGTAACCATTCTGGATCCAATGTTGTTGTTGGTAAATTACACGGTGTTGTTAATGCCTCAAAGGCTGATTCAGCTGTTCTGACTGTGATATGTCTACCGTCAGCTGTGTCTTTTTCTCTAGCTATTGCGGTTTGAACTGCTTGAACAATTTTTCCTTTGTTGTTGAATCTCTGTTCAGCTTTTGTGTACAAATGTGATTTGAATGCAATTGGTACCTTATCTCCCTCATTAGAGGTTAGGTATGTGAATCCGCATCTCCCTGGGATGACTCGGATCACAAGCTTGCGTGTATTATCACGGGTTTCTAATTTTGTTTTAATTAGCATGTCTGTTTGTAAGGATCTCAAAATTTCTGTGTGTGTTTGAGTCCAACTGGATCTTTTAAAGTCTGGTTTAATTAGATCATAAAGGGGTTTGACCCTTTCTGCGTAATTTGCAATGTATGTTCTTCCGAAATTTAGGAAGCCTAGAATTGACTGTAGGTTTTTTAGTGTTTTAGGAGCTTGGATTACGGCACATTTCTCTAGGAAATTGTCTGCCAGGCTTTTACCTTCACTTGATAACTCATATCCTAAGAATAGGACCGTCAGATGGGCAATTCTGGACTTTTTGAAGTTGAATTTGTAACCCTCTGCAGCGAACCCAAGTATTATGGTGTTCACTCTTTTCAAGTGAGTATCCAAGTCATCATCTGTTAAGTAAATGTCATCGACATAAGATAATGCTTCATCATCATATTGTTGTAGTAATTCTGTTACTCTCGCTGAGAATACCCCCGGGCTATTCTTGTACCCCTGGGCTAACCGACAGAATTGTTTTTGAGTGCCATTTACTGAGAATGCAGTTAAATATCTGCTCTCTGGTGCTATGTTTTGACAAAAGAATCCGTTGGAGATGTCCAAGGTTGTTTTGTATTTTTTGCGCACTATGTTATTCATTAGTGCAGCACTGTGTGAGTTTTGCACTGCAAAAGTTTTGCAACATGTGTTAAGGTGTCGGTAATCCAAAACTAGACGGTACGAATTGTCTGGTTTGGAGACCGGAAACAAAGGATTGTTCATTTGTGAGGTGCAAGTTTCAATCACCCCCTGGTATTCTAGTTGATCTAGTATTTCATTTACTTGTTTTTTAGCTTCTTGCTTAATTGGGTACTGCCTTTGTGCAGTAGGTTGTGATTTTAACTGGATTTTGTGAGGAGGAGAATCCTCATCCCATCCTACATGATTTTTATATAAAGCAGGTGCTAAGGCCACTGCCCACTTTCTAGCAAGTGTGTATTTTTTATGAATCGGTATTTGATTCGAGAAGGCAGGCATAATTACTTCTTCGCCATGAGGGCACTCCCTGACAAACTCTGGTGGCCAGTCTTTTTCAGCAAGAAGGATGTCATAGCCCTTGGAGAGGTTATCCCAAAATAGTCCCCTAATTTTCCTAGTCTTATCTCCCTCTATACGTAATGTTATCTCGTATATCTTGTGGGGCTTGCTAACTCTGGTGTCTGCAGTTTCCACTTGAAGATATTCATTCGTGTCCACTGTCTCCAGATGATTCATAAGGACTTTGCGAGCTATGCTCACCTCTGCTGCGCTGTCTAGCATTGTCTGAGCCCACTCTCCGTTTTTCAGTTGTGTCCTCAGTATTCTCGGCATTGTTAACTACCTTGATACTGGCTACCTTCTTTTTGGGAAATTGTAATTTCTTTTTCAGTTGAGCAGGTTCCTTGTCTTTGGACTTGGCGTGCTCTTCTGATCGTCCTCTTCTTTCCGATTTCTGCGAGGAATTCTGAAAAGATTGAGAGGGACGTGTATCAATGTCTTGATATCTATCAGGTTTTTTAATATTATCCCTATTTCTAAGGTTATATCTATTCCCAGAGGGTTCACTCTGGGGTGACCTTTGTCTCGGGTTTGGAGATTTCTCTCTTCGCCTAGGAGACCTTCCTCTGGACTGGAATTTCTTTTCTTTAGGATTGGATTGTTTGTTTCCATCCCAGTTCTTTTTTGGTGAATTATTATTATTAAAAAATATTTTTTCTGGACTTGTAGTCAGTTGCGGTTTTACTGGTATTCCACCTAGACTATCTCTGCCTAGTTCTTCATAGGATTTTTCTATGATTCTGGCAATTTCAGCTGGTTGGTCTGCTATATCTGTCTCTTTTAACCTCTGGCGGATCGCCACGTTTGCTGCTTCACCCTTTATATTGGCTAGTAATATAGCCGAGACCTGCTTGAAGTCTTTTAGTAATTTCATACCAAGAGTTAAAGCAGGTTCTGGACCGTATTCATCTTGAATTTGTTTTAGCACATCTGGTATTACCGAAATGGATGGAACACCGTGCGTTTTTGTGTAGATGGAAGCAAAGACTGTACCCCAAGTGTCACAGTCCTCAATGTGTGGTGCGATTCCCATTGGGAGACATATAGTCAGAATCCTGTGTTTTTCCAATGGGGTGGTGTCAGGAAACACCGCCTCTATTTGGGTAATTTTCTGTGCCAACCAGAATGGTATTTGTTCCGGTTTAGCTGGAACTTTACCTAGGCAGGATTGGATGTTCTGTGGTGTAATTTTATTTGTGTTCCCCTGGTGAGGGGTCAGCTGTGGAAGTTTAATCGCTGGCTGAATTGTTGAAGTCCGCATTACATACTGAACTAATTGTCTGTGAATTTTTAGTAGTTGTTTTAGCTGTATTAGCAGCTCTGCTGCAGGCATTCTTTCGATGTCTGGATATGGTGTGTATCCGGCTAGGACCGGCCACGTTGCTCCTGGTCTTCCTAAAGGACCGAGCCTTGTAATGTGATTATTATGTTTTAGGGCGCCATCAAATAAGAGCAAATGCTCTTGGAATTTGAGTGGTACTTCCACCTCCTCGAAAGGAGTGTACTCATTAGGAGGTTCCTCTACTTTGTAATAGTGGAAGTACTTTGTTATAGTATTAGCTGCTGGAAAATGTATCCATGTATAGTATACCTCTGTCTGCCGATATTCGTGTGCCTCGATTACGAATATGACTGTGCCACCTCTAGGTGTCAGTCCATTTTCTATAAGTTTTAAGGTTATAGATCTCCTTTTGGCGACCGGAATGAGTATTATATCCGCGTCTGCTGCTTGCATGGTAGCATCAGCATCTGCTATTTCAGTAGCTAATCTAGTAACCTCTCGTTCTTCATCGCTGTCCATTATGCTGACAGGATGGTATTATGTTTATTTGTAGATCAGGTTTCTTTATGGAAACAGAGATTAGATGCACAATATTTTGGAACTGTTTTATCCTTCAACGTTGACTAGACCAAGAACCATACATAGGAGTTCCCTCCTGCGAGGTTTTGGAGGATATTATAACCTTTCACCCACTCCAGACGTCTTTGGAGTATTTGGGAAAAGGGGTCTGAGTGAGAAAGCACGACTGAGTTACTCTAAATGTCTTACGTTAGTTTTATCGCCCTTTCCAAACGCGTTGGGCGCCATGTAGTGTAGCTCCTATTTTCCCAATAGGCTCTGCGCATGGGAATAGTACCTACAGCAGTAAAGGCCTAGGCCAGACGTTAACTAGGTCTACTACTGTCGATACTAGACTTAATTTTTGGGTTTGCCAGCTAAGCTCAGAGTTCGCTAGAAACTTTCTCGAATGTTCAAGGAAGGAATTAACTCCCCTGATTAGACAAGAAGGGATTTAGTTTCTGACAACCATAGAACATGACAACTTTGCTCTCCCCTAATCAAGAGTCAATCTCGAGAGTCGTGTGAGCACAAGGCAATTATTTTACTCAGTCAGTACGTGCATTCTTAGTCTCATCAGAATGTAGAGAAAAGGAAGAGACGGGCGTGTTCAATAAAAGATGTTATTTATTGATCAGTCTCTTTTCTCGTACAAGAGAAATGGATCGATATTATTGCAATACTTATAGTTAAGTAAAGTGCATACATTAGAAGCAATAGTATAAAATAATACTGTAAAAACATTGATATGGTTTCTGAGCCATATGATGTTTTAAAATGATTAAAATATATTTACATACACATATACATTTGACTAAACGTACTCAACTGGTGTTTCTAAATACGCCTACCCCGTGTACCTGACCTAAGTCTAATACGTGGGCGGGAATAGAAAGTTACAGTTTAAGTTAAGTTTGTTTTTGCCAAGTGAATAACTAAAGAATTCTCTAGGAGGGGTTATTCAGTTCTGTACCTGGAATTTAGGATGAGTGAGGAATGGTATCTCTTTCTCTGCTCTCGATATTCCAGGCTGCCTGCGAGGGCTACCCGGAAGCACCGGTGCTGGGTCTCTCGGCTTGAGATAGCAGCGCGTCTCTCAGCGCGTCAGGAAGGCGGGGCTGCTGCCTGCGGGGTCTGCTTCTGCTCTCGGCTTCGGCAAGTATGGCTGCTCCGTCTTGTCACCACGCGTGTGTTTGCATAGGGCAAGGTCGGCAATATTTATACCTTAAAGGTGCCGGGATTGACGTAAGGATGGACATAGGTACGTCAATAAAGATGTCATACGACTTGCTCGTTAGCACATTCTTTACTAAAGTTCTCTGTGAAATCAAAACAATGGCCGCACGGATTATCCAGGTTGTCATAGGTTTGATTTGTTATGAGAACGTCGTATGCCTTATCAGGGGCTGGAGGAATGTCGCTTGTCTAATTAGATCTCAAGCGTTATGACCTAATCAGATAACACGTTCCTGTGCCATAGTGTGACTGCGTCAGATAACGGTATCTGCATCATGGGGGATTTCTTGCCTCATGGGCTGACTATTAGTTGACTAGCTAGGTAGTTTAACCAGAATAGGGTCAGGAATAGGGGGATCGATTCAGAACCTATAGAAATACACGACACTATACTATCTCAGGAATACAGAATGTATGTTGTGGGGAAAATCAATAACATGTCACATCTAGAAGTTACTGATCGCATCACTTTGGCATAAAATACGGGAACGGTTTATTAAGAGCTGCCGGATATTAGAAATAGTTTGTAGGAATATTTCACATTTAGAAATACTCTGGTTGATAATCCAATATGTCTATGTTATTCTCCATATTTTATTTTACATTCTAGGTCTGAGACCTTTGGTAAATACATTGTTTGATATCAGTAACCTGTATATATCCATTCTTCTGTATACACTACCAGATTGCGGCGGTATTGCACCGCGTTTTATCTGAACTTTTTTTGGGCCACTGCTGTTCGTGATTAAAGCGAATTAGCTTGGGTATATTAATCTACTTGGCCAAACTGTGTTCAGACGGTGCTAGTCTTCAGGTGGTAAGGATCGTCCTGACTTATTTTGGTGAGTTATTTAATGGAACTGTATGTTTTAGCTAGGACCGCTGTTGGTTTCTAGATTAAGGGTAGAGAACGGTTATGAGGAAAGCTGCGTCTATTAGGATCTCTGGTGTTGTTAATTTGGGTTTGCAAGGAGTGTGTGTCGGGAACGCTACATTTGTATAAGATACGCTCAGACCTATGCTGGTGCCTAAATACATCAGCTTGGATATGCGTTAATGGTTAAATAAGTACTGTGTCCACATTACATACTGGTATATCAGCTTTTTATTGGATTGTATGCTTTTAAGGGATACTTAGACCCATGCTGGTGCTTAAAATACATCAGCTTGGATCTGCGATAATGGTTAAATAAGTACCGCATCCACATCACCCACTAGCATATCGGCTTTATGTTGGATTATCTCTCTCCCCAAAGGTAACATACTCTCAGAGATTGTCCGCGGGGAGACATTGAACACTCACGGGTTAGTCAGTCTGAGCATTGTCACCCTTTACCACATGACTGAGTTCTTGGAACCCACTATCATTCTATTATTGTTGTTCTTGAAATATGACCTGGCGCCTGTGTTTACCTAGTTACTATGTTTTAAAATTAGAACTCCTCACTGTTGCAATAGGCAAGGCCATTAGTGTAAATCACTTAATTGCTGTTGTCCTTGAGTCGTGACTTACGTCGGTAGTGTCAATCTGTAGTGTTGTTCCTATATTCCCAAAAGGCTGTACGCATTGGAATAATATAGCCAATAGATGTGACGTAGGACATATGTCTACTAGGTCGCTATTGAATATATTAGACTTAATTGTGAGTGCCAGCTAGCTCAGAGGTCACTAGAAACTTTCTCGAGTTCACAAGAAGGGATTTAGTTTCTGATAACCACATAAACATGACAACTTTGTTTCCTTAAGATAAAACTGATCTTCAGAGTCGTGGAAACAATAGATAGATATTTTACTCAGTCATTCATGCATGCTTCGTTTCACCAGAGGTGCAGAGAAGTAAAGAGACAAGCGTTTTCAATAAAAGTATTTATTGAACAGTCTTCTTTCTCATGGAGAAGAAATGAACTGCTACAATCATAAGACTTGTTGCAAAGCATAATGCGTACAGTAAGAGGAGTAGGATAAAATAATACTGTAAAAGCATTGTATGGTTCCTAGACCATAGATAAATACATACATAAATAACAAAGGCTAAAAAAGTACTCAACTGGTGCTTCTAAAATACACCTAACCTAAGTCTAGTACGAGGGAAGAAGTAAGTGAGGTGTAGCATAAATTTAGTATTCTTTGCCAAGAATCTATCCAAGATTGTAGCTTGGAAACACTGGAGGCTGGATTTTTCGGCAAGACAAAAGACAGCGTCTCTCTCTCAGTGCATCTGCTGGAGGGTCGGCTTCCTTCGTCACTTGCTGGAGCAGGATGCGTCGGGCAAGTAGATAGTCGAACTGCTCCAAACCACCATGTGTTTGCTATGGCAAGTGTGGCCATATTTATACCTTGAAGTTGCCGAGTTTGACATGAAGGTGGACATAATAACGTCAGAAAAGAGTCTCAGTTCTTTGAAAAGTCCATGATTTCTTGGATAAATCAATATGCAAGCAAGGGGAAGTCCCTAGCTGCTGAAGCCGAGTTTTCCAAGAAATCGTTGTGGATTTTCGGAACTAGTGGAAGTAGCCCTGCCGTATTTGGACTGCATGAGCTATGTCTAAATATGGTTATGCTTTCTATGTCTGTATAAAGATATGGTTATTTATACCTATATAAGGGCATTAATTGGTAAAATTACACTAGGGTCCTAAAATGCTATACAACACCCACTCCACGTTTATCATGTTCAAAATTACTAAGTTCAAGCACTAAAACATATTCTACAGCATGTGTTTACAATCCCATCCAAGAATACATTAAAAATGCATTTGAAATGGTTGTACACGAGAAAGAAAATTGAGCATTGTACTGAACGTATTTAAAAGCAATGATTTAATCTTAAGCATATACTATAATATTGGAAATTCTAACCGAATGAATCACGAAATTACATTTATGAAATGGCTCTTAGTAACAGAAGAAAAGCCGAGACCATCCCATAGCAGTATATGCAAACTGTTTTGGTTTGTGGATTGGGTCAATATTGTTTCTAGGAAGTATTCAAAGAATTCTTGTTCTCTAAGAATAGTTCTACTTTAAGCAGATTGCTTTGTGCCAAATTTCATTGTATTTGGGAAAAGTCTAATCAAATCGTAGAAACATAGAGTTCCAAAGTTAAAAGTATTTGTTTTGAAAAAGCGAAGGTCGAATTTCAGAGTTGAAAGAACGCTGTGGTCTAACTACAAAAGTTATTCTTGTGTCAGGAGAAAACATTAAAGCGTCTAGGCTGGCAAAGAAATCGTCTACCACAGAGATTATTATTATTATTAGGGATTTTTGTAAAGCGCATGGTTACGCAGAAAGCGTGTCCCCGCGCTGGAACTGGGGCTTAGAAACAGAAGGAGGGGAGGCCTAATTAATTTTGAAAGAGGTGCGTTTTCAATTTCTTTCGGAAGCTTGCTTCAGAGGGGTCCAAGCGAAGGTTGAGGGGTAAGTCATTCCAACTCTTCGCCGCCAGGTAACGGAAGGACCTCCCTCCCATGCGAGTCCTGCTAACCCTAGGGACTTTTAACAGGCCTCCGTGAGAGGAGCGTAAGGCGCGTGTTGGTGTATACCTGGTGATAAGGCTATTGAGTGGGGCTGGCGCCTTTCCAGCCAAAATGCGATGACAAGTGCATAGGGCCTTGAATGCAATTCTGCTCTTTACTGGCAGCCAGTGGAGGGTCTGAAGGGCAGCTTTGGAGTTGGATCTTTTGGGGAGATTGAGTATAAGGCGGGCTGCTGCATTCTGTATCACCTGAAGGCGGTTAGTTGCCTTACAGGTTGCTCCCAGATACAGTAGGTTACCGTAGTCCAACCGTGATGTAACGAGCGCGTGCACCAGCGTTCTGCGGGCCGAAGTTGGCAAGAGGACAAGGACCTTCCGCAGGCTTTTCAGAACACTGAAGCAGACGCCCGCCACCCGATCTATCTGGGGTCCAAAGGAAAGGTCCGAGTCGAGCCAAATGCCTAGGTTTTTGACTTCCTGTCGGGGTGTTGGAACTTCCCCCAGGCATGGTGGCCACCACGCCGATGACCACGCAGACGGATTCTTCCCTATCACGAGCACCTCGGTCTTGCTGCCGTTAAGTTTGAGGCAATTGGTGGACATCCAAGTTGCCAGGTCTTGCATGCAACTTCTGAAGCTGTCCATAGCAAGGTCGGGAGAGGGAGATCACCAGCTGCGTGTCATCGGCGTAGGACACAATTTGCAGCCCGTGTCCTGTGGCAATGGAGGCTAATGGGGAGACGTAGAGATTAAAAAGAGTGGGGCTCAGGGATGATCCCTGGGGAACTCCCTGGCCCAAATCTATGTCCCTGGAGTAGTGGTCTCCCTGGCGGACCTGAAAACTCCTCCCAGTCAGGTAGGATTGGATCCATTGGAGTGCAGCTCCTGATATTCCTCCACTATTCAGACACTGTAGCAAGGTGGTGTGAGCTACAGTGTCGAATGCTGCGCTCAAGTCCAATAGGATGAGGGCCATAGTGTGACCCTCATCCGCCCCCTGGCGTAGGACTCCACCGCTGTCAACAGCGCAGATTCTGTGGAGTGGCGGGGACGGAAACCAAATTGGGTGTCGTGAAGTAAGGCTGCCTTATCCACAAACTCCATTAGTTGCCGCTAAAATTGCTTGTGTGTTTTAAATACTTTTACTCTTTTGTGATACTGTGATTTTAACTATTTAGAAGCCTACCTGCCACTCGACCACTGTTTCCTCAGCACAGCCGATCTAAGCGCTGTCAGGGAAACCTTCCACGGCTGACGACACTCAGCCCAATCACAGCGGCCACGCCCACCAACCTTAGGCCACGCCCCCTCATATCACATAAATGTGCTTCCCCCGGAAGCGCAGCGGACGAGCGCAGCGGGAGCGCCGTTTGCGCGCCGAAGGCGATCGAACGCGGTCCAGGGCCATACCTTATGCCCCACAGGAGACTAGCATCCGTTGGAGCAAACAGGAACTGGCAATATTTCGCCACAACACGGCCACTTCCTGCACTCATACCTTACGAGTGGAGGATAACATAGGTTGCGAAAACTGCCACTTCTCCTATGACCCTGACCCTGACGCGAACATGGCCACTTCTGATCACACCTTGCAATGCGGATTACTTAACTTGCGCTCGTTGCGGAAACATAAGCTAGATCTACACGACCTACTCACAGAGAAACGGTGGGACCTCATGTTTTTAACTGAGACCTGGCTTGACGAAGGTTCCACTCCGGATGCCCTTGAGGCACTCCCAGAGGGCTATACTATGCACAGACAGGATAGACCCAAAGGTAGAGGAGGCGGAATTGCAATCATAGCCCAAGAGAAATTACACTGCCAACTAGATCACTCCCCCATCCTACACAGTGAAGCAGGGAACTTCACCATCAAAGTGAATAACGGATATACACTGAAGGGCGTGCTAATTTACAGACCCCCGGGACCACTGGCCAGGTTCGAAGAGAGCCTGGTTGAGGGTATCATAGAGATGGCGCTATGTAAAGAAAAATTCCTGGTACTCGGAGACCTTAACCTTCATCTCAATGACCCCTCCGATAGCGTCAGTAAGAACTTCTGTCAGGCACTAGGAGCCCTCCAACTGAGCCAAATCGTTAGGGGTCCTACGCACCAACTTGGTCATCTGCTTGACCCTATTTTTGTTAACTGGAAAGAAATAGAAGCTTCTACCCCTATCCCGATCCCCTGGTCTGACCACCATTTAGTACCTTTCTCTATATACATTCCTGAAAGGAAAACCCCGCCACCAGTGGCACTTTACCACCTAAGGAGGAGATGGGCCACCTTCTCCCAGTCCAAATTTTGCAAGGCATTAACCAAAGGGGGTAACCCCGGAGGGAATGATGCCGATACAGCTAACATCAATCTGTGCAAGCGCATTAATGAGGCTCTTGACGCCACCGCTCCCCTCTCAAAAGCTAAAATAGGCAATCGTGCTAAAAAAACAGCCCCATGGTTCAATGACGAACTACGAGTCAGGAAAGCCGCACTGAAAAGAGCAGAAAGACACTGGCGGGGGGCACCCTCTAAAGAAACCAGGGACATCTACCTGAGTGTGAGGCGCCTCTACCATGGGCTAATTAGAAAGTCCAAATCAACCTACTATTCAGCTAGAATCAGTGAAGCTGGTAACTCTATGAAGGAGCTCTTTTTGATCTATAAAACTCTTTCTAGTGGAAAACCTGCTATTACCCCAGCCGACTGCTCGCCTGAATCCTGCAATCAGATTGCAGATTTCTTCGCGAAAAAAATAACTAATATTTATTCGGCTTTCCCAACCCAGCCCATCACCGGGCTAGAATTCACTGAAAGATCCAGAACTTGGGGGGATAGACAAAGACTGACCAACTTTGTCACCCCGCCCTCAGATGAACTTCTAAAAATCTGTAGGTCCGTGAAATCGGGTTCTCCACGCGACCCTACTACCCCCAAACGTCTAATAGATAGTTTGGCGGTATTAGAACCCTACATACGACACCTACTGGACACATCTTTCAGCACCAAGACTGTGCCAAATGACTGGAAAAAGGCGGTGGTCCTACCCCTTAGAAAGAAACCGAACGTCAGTTTCGATAAACTTGACAATCTGAGACCAATTTCCCTTCTACCCTACCTGGCCAAAGATGAAAGTTGAACCACTTCATTAAGTAGATCAATTGTACACAGATGAGAAGCATCGCCGTCAGCATCAGTCGCATTAGCAATGTTCGTAGTTGATGGTACCTGTGTGTCTGTCGGACCGCGTACCTCACCTTCAGCTGGAATTGCCGGTGAGATCTCTACGAATGCCGTCATCAGGATTGCTAGCCATTGGGGGCATCACAATACATGAGCCGTTATCGTACCCAGTAAGGCGTCAACATCTGTTGGCATTGTTGATGGAAGTGTTAGACAGATACCCAACACGCATTCCTCTCCACAAAGCAGGCATCCTAGAACAGGTAAGATGCAATCTTGCCAGATTGGTCTGAACGACAGGAACCATGTGGTATTCAGATCTCTCAAACAAGCCAAGCCAACAATCTGTGTTATGCGCTCACGATACTGCATTGCCAAAAGAGCGTGCTCCATGGTAATCTGGGTATCGCTGGTGACCAGACTTGCCATAACGGAGCAGGAGGAATAAAAATAGAATCCTTGCTATGAGTCACAAGATGAAAGGTAGGTCGCCGAACACAGAGTGCACAAGCTTAAGAAAAATGCCCAGGACTGCTTCAAAGGGTGCTAACAGTCCCGAAAAATCGTCTTAAATACATGTACAATACAACTGGTATCAGACATGTTTAAGATACGACCTAACATTTCTGCAAAATGTATGGGGCAGTTTGTTGATAATAATGCATGTATCTCCGCAGAGGACCTTGCAACTTGCAGATCATACGTCTCTCTGGACGAGATCAGTGGCACAGTTTTTTGTAAAAGAATGGCTTTCATTCTGCTTAAAGTATCAATTCGCATAGAAGAGATGTTCAGTGAAGGCCACAGTGGCGACTCCCCATCTGTCTTAGTTTTTGGAAACAATACTTGCATACAACAAGTGAACCTGGCTGACACACTAACGAGATAGGCTATTCCACAACAGGTGTGATCATTCAGCATAATGAAGCTTCCATTGGAAAGCTGCATACAAATTGGATCTATCACTGCTGCCGGGGAACCCTGCAGGTGGCATGATAAGTTGTTTGAAGAACCATCACAGGCTCCATGTAAATTAATGCCGTGGCAAAGAAGTGTACCACTCAATGTAGTTTTGCAATTTTTACAACTAAGAAATACCTCCTTTCCCACACTCCAACATTTGTGTGTGTATGGTAAATCCCAGGTCGACTTTATGTACTCTTTACCCAACCTTTCATACAGGCCTGCTGGAATGTGTTTTAAGCAATACTGAAACTGGAAAATCGTCACTGGTATTGTAATGATGCCATGTATTATCCACTCAACGGCTAGTTTCTCAGAAACGGTCAATGGTAATCTCTCCAGTTTTGCTATGCTCATCGCCGTATAGTCTGCTCTCCTCTGTGCCAAAGAGATTTGTTTATCTGTAAGGTTAAATAGAGTAAATAATGACGTGGTGTTGTTTAGACGCCAAGGCACATATCCAGAACAAAGGTTTTGTAACGTCCAGCTTAGCGGCATTATAGAACGTAATTGAGACTGGCCATGTTCTAACATTAGCAAGTCATTTTCCATTATGTCTATGGCAGAGGATACGATGTTGTCCAAAGAATAGATTCTGGACGACAGAGTTGTTAACCCATTGTCAACTACAGAGAGTGCTTTCTCTAAATTAATGCGATCAATTTCTCGTATTCGTTCTGTAGTTTCCATTTGCGTGACTTTCCATGCTTCATTGTAAGCCTATATACCGGTGTATATGAAACATTTATGACGTGGTTTGCAAGGGCCAAGTAAGAATTCTCTCAAATCAATGCCATCTTTAAGTAAAGTTAAGTGTTGTTTTATATCTGGGAGTGTGGATTTTTGAAGCCACTCAAGGCACAGTTTTCCTACACTGTACGTTGTTATTATCCCTGGATGTTGCCTCTGGACATATCTTGGATCTGGCCTTGTTACTGTAAACCCTTGTCTCTTGTTCAGGAATCTATCTTGACAGTTATTCATGTCTGTGGGCCAGATTAACCATTTTTTCCAATCAGGATTAGTTCTGTATTGTTGTAAAATGTAATTTACGTCTACCTCCTCATCTGTAGTTCTATTACTATCAGTTATGGGCTTGGGTATGGACGGTTTGTTTAAATATTTTATCTTAGCCAGGCCAAGACAAGATGTCTGTTGAATAGTTTCATTTAAGAACATTATTTGTTCTGGGATGATACAGGCTCTGAATAATGCTTCTAAACCTTGTATCTGCCAGTCTTTTGTGCCCCAGACAGTTTTTGTCTCAATGTTGTCTTTCCAAAAGTCAAAGCCTAATGTGGATGATTGAGCATAAAAAGCCGCAGAATAAATTTGCTTAGTATTAGTTAACATACTTTTCATGCCTGTCTTATTAACATTTTTAAAGTAAAAGGTTTCTGGATCTGTGACATTGAAGCCTGAGAAGTATGGACATTTTCCATAGAATGTTTTAGAGCTTTCTTTTGGTGGCGTTGGACAATGTTCCCATCGATTATATGTTAAAACATTTCTGAGATTTGCAGATTTGTGCAAGTAATGATGACCAAAATGATTAAAACAATCCATTTCTTCATAATATGATGAACCATCTAAGGATTCATGTTTTGCAAATTTTGCCAAAATTTCTAAGTCTGCCATCATGTTATTAACAGTTTCAAAGTCCCAATCATCAGAAAATGTACTCGGTGAATAAAAATCACTCAAGGAAACCGTAAAATTGGTGTGGAATCCTCAGCAGCTCAACAGGGCCATAAATGTCATAATCAGTTCTATCCCATGCTATTCCACCAGGTAGAGGTACGGCTGTGATGTTCACTGATGACAGGTCTCATTGTTCACGATGAGATGATTTGTATGGCTACAGGAGCAAGTTGATGTTCTTACTTGCTGTGTCCATTTTACTATATTTTCCATCTATCAGCTTTCCCAAACTTAAAACTAGAATGAGCCATAGTAGGAGAAAAAGTACACCTAACAAAATCCAAAATTCAGGCCATGGTGATACCAGATATGTATTTGTAAGCTGGTGAAAAAGTTCTGTTACTTGTTCCTTGAAAGTTGTGTTTGTTGGCGTTGTTTCAGGCTCACTGGGATCCTCAGAAAAGGTATCGAAGTTGAAGAAATAGCCAGAGGTAGTTCTGTCAATTGTTGGTATTGCATCCGGATTATTTGAAATCGCTTAAGCTGCTTGTTCCCTTGACATGTTAGTATAGTCAGATGCTACATCAATGTAGACATGAGTTTCTTGACAAACTGTTATCTGGGTTTCCAGAGGCACCAGTTCCATGGCTAAATTGCATAGTCCTTCTGTTTTTTACTGCAGCTTATTCAAAGGTGATGAGTCTTTCATTTTGAACCTCTTGGATGGTAGCAAGATTTGGTCGTCTACTACATCTTTGGAGACCACTGGGCCTACCACTTATTATCGGCCACATGGTGTGGTTTTACCAGATCAATTGATAAGGACAGGTTCTCCTTTCTTCCAGCAAGTGGCGGCAGTAACACAGTTCTTGATCCGTGGACTGCTAGTACAGGTACTGGCTTTCTGTAAGAAGGCCCAAATTCCTTCTTATCTGCTATTTTCTCTCTGACCAGATATCCAATCTTTGGAATCCAGACAGGTCTTGCTGGGACAGGTGGTTTTTCTTCAGTGGTCGTTGGCTTTTGTATGGTGTTGCTTAGACTTCTTCTTGTTTCATTTAAGTCCTGTAAAACAGCCAAACGATCTTTGATATCAAAGAGTTTTTGTTCCACCACTGAAGTAGGACGATCGAGGTCTTCGACCATCATTCTAGTACCAAAAGGATTTCATATGGAGTGATTCCACCCAGAGAATTTCTCTGCATGGTATTTAGACTACGTTGGACACTTATTAGATGTTTGACCCACCCGTCCCCGAGCCTAATACCCTAGCTGTTATAGATTGCTTTATGTTCCGTATTTTTTTTTCCACAACCGAATTTCCCTCAGGATGGAATGGACTTGAGTACCGCAATGCAACGCCCAAGCTGGCCATGGCCTCCTTGTAAGCCCGAGAGCTAAAAGCAGGACCCTGGTCAGAATGTAGCGTGCCGATTGCATATGTGCCGATAAAGACTCGCAAATCTTTTATAACAGTTTGGGCGTCAGCCGAACGCTGAGGACACATCCAAATGAATCTGGTCCTAATATTTGTAGGACCGCTTTTGTCCATAGACACATCTGAGCGTGGATAGTCTAATGCTATCTAACAATGGTGTCTGTACTGTGCTGGCTACACTGTAGTCAGGAGTCTGGTTGCGCTCCTAGCTGTGATCTCTATAGCAGACATCAAAATTAATTCCAAATTCGTAAATGTGGGCGCTCATTCCTCGCCACCAATACATCTCTTGTAGTCTAGTAAAGATTTAGAGATCCCTTGATGTATCAGACCCTCTCCCATATGTGCTTCTTGAATCAAAGCACCGCTCCGATTCCTGTTTGGGATTACCCTATCTCCCACTCCAGGGATTCGAGCAAAAGGAACGGAGTTGGCATCAATTATGTATGTATATTTGAGTGGATAGTTTAGAGGTAACGCAGCTCCGCTGCCTTTGGTTGTGGTATTGACAGCTAGCATGGTTTCACCGTCTGTTTTTGTTTTTGAACGAGTGATTGCAGCTATGGAAGCCATTTGCACAGCTGCCTTCACGGCACCTGTAGGACGCAATTGATGCATTTGCGTCCTACAGGTGTCGCAGTGAAATCTCATAGATTTCATTGCATCACTTCTACGACCCTTTTGGGCATCGGAATGCCCCCCTGCATACATTACACCTGGAGCAGGTATAATGTGGTGCAGGGGTTTACAAAGTGATGCATCTACCTAGATACATCACTTTGTAAAGATGACTCAACATGGCACATTTTTTGCACTGCTGGTGTGTAACAAAAAGTGATTCACCGGCGGTGCAAAAGTGACGCAAGGGCCCATAAATAAGCCCCTCAGTGTTGTGCCACCTAGCAGTGGGGATGTGTCAACTACATCAGAAAGGAACACATCAAGACCAATTTTTTAATATTAGGTCTGAAGTTGGACAAGACCCTCTGAATTTACCACAATAATATGGAGAATTTAATACATATAGGGGTTTTCAGCCCCTTTTATTCATCTATTGGTCTGTTGTTGTGTCATTCACATTTTGCATTCATCCATTGTAGCATACACCATTGAGATAGCCTTCTTCTGACACTGGTGAACTATTCTTTGAGTGACTGCATTTTGCTCTTTCAAAATGAGCACATCCACACACAAGGTAGTCCCCTTCAGTGCTAGTGTTTTTTCTTTTACTTTCAAATCCTTTTAGGGTTGCCTTTGTGTGTAGAGCCTAAGGGAAAAGCAGGACCTTCTACCAGATGTAAACACAGGCCACATTCCATGCATCATCATTTCCTATCTCATGTCATTGCATTTGAAAATTCCTTTTTCTTTCTTTTTTTTGGTCCTCATTTACTTCATTTCCACCCTTCTTCTAGTGATGCCAACCCTGGGTTTTGGAAAAAGGGTAAAAAGGTGAAGGCTCCCAAAACAACGCCCATGAAATTTTACTGAGAAATCTCCTCCTTCATTCGAATGCAGACCCATCCCCATGTCCTTCTGCTCGCACAGAAAAGACTAAATCCAGATGAGGCAGGTGAAGGCTTAATCATTGGACCGTTTTCAAGTTACCCCATTTATAAACCACACAAGGACACAAAGGGAGTCCAGAATTCATATTTCTTTTTTCCCTGTTGCAAAATATCCAACTTAGTAATATAACTCATAGATTTCAGCCAACCATCCATTGTTTGGTGAGCTGGAGATACCCATAGTTAACAGATCTCCCTGCATGCTAGGAGCACAGCATAGAATACCACCTTTGCGCTGTCCTTTGTGACAGTACATTGCAGTTCCAATCCTCCAAATATAACCAATGCAGCGCTTACCTTAATCTGCAAATTTAAAACACTGGACAGGCAATACTCACTGCCTCCCAAAAGAGCTAAATCTTCAGGCAGTATAAAAACAGGTGTAAATCATCTTTATTCAGACTGCCGCATTAAGGACACAACACCACTCCTACTGACCCAAATTTGGATAGCCTTCGTGGAGTCAAGTACGCCCTATGCATAAAAAGATGGTTCCTCCTCAGATATGCAGGTTTAACTGTTTTATAAAGCATAGACATTGATACTTGCCATTGGTCTTCCAGCGTGGTCCCTGGCAAGCATCCTCCCCACAGATCCACTGGTAAAGTATACGCGCCATCTTCCATCTCAAGGATCATCCAGTACCAAAATGCAATTTCCTTTTTGAACACAACGCCGGACAGGAGTTTTTCCTCCAGTTCATTAGGATCTCCTATTTTTCCACCCAATGCCAAGAACCAACTTTGAATCTGGGGGAATTTAAATCTTGAAAAGATTGGACCTACCACCTGCTCGCACCAGCCCCACAAAATCAACTGACCATTTGGCAATAACTGCTTCCACCTAAATATACCAGCATCTTTTAAGGGTAAAGCCAGTCTGTCCTTAGTTCATTCCAGAGAGCCTGGTGCATTCCATATCGGGGACAACGGACTAAATTCAGGCATTTTTAGGGCCTTTCTAATTATGTACCACATTTCAACCATGTCCTTTAAAATCTTTAATCTAACTTTCTTAAAATATTTCAGATCAGCATATTAATACATAAACTCCAACTCTGCTCCCTTTTCCTTTCTCAGCATTACTTTAAACATCCTGCCTATCTCTGAATTTGAAGGGATGTCCAATAACATTCCACCATTTTTTAATAACAACACCCAGGAACAGAACAATAAATCGGGCAGTGCTAAACCCCCCTTCACCAACCTCCTCCTAAGTTTCCGCCAGGCAATTTGCAGCCCTTTAGATGCCCAAATAAAAGAGTGTATATCACTCTGTATTTTATGAACCACTCTTTCCTAAAAGTTGAGGGGATTGTTTCGAACAGAAAAGTTAATTTCAAAAGAATAATCATCTTTACTAAATTCGCTCAGCCAAATAATGTTAGTGGGAGTTGCATCCAACCCTGTAAACTGGCACTTATTTCCTTTTTGACCCTGTCAGTATTTGCCTTAGTGAGGTCTGCAATCTTCTGGTTAATCCTGACTCCTAGATATCTCATTTATCTCTTGCATTCTAACCCATCTGCCCCAATATATTCCAACTCATAACGTTAGTTTTTTCCTTGTTGATATGATACCCTGAAACTTTCCCAAACTCGGTTGTTGTTTCCAGGACCACTCTCAAAGTTTACGATAAATTTGTTGTAAAAATTAAGATATCGTCCACATAGAGCCCAATTTTTTTAATCCAGCCATTGAATTCAAAAGGCAATATGTCAATACTGCTCCTAATGTTTCTGGCTAAAGGCTCAATATAAAGGTCAATCAAAAGAGGGGACAGGGGGCAACCCTGTCTAGTACCCCGCATAATCTTCACTGGCTGTGTCAATACCCCATTAACTAACACTCTAGCTTCCGGGGCAGAGTAAATACCTCTCAATAATCTACAGAAATTAGTACCCAAATTCAAATGTTTGGGCACTGTCTGCAAATAAACCCAGATAACGGGATCAAATGCTTTGGCTGCGTCTAATGCTATAACTGCGAAGGGAAGACTGTAAGCAGTGGCCACATCTATAGAGCCAATCAACGAATACGTCAGTTATTTCAAGGCTCTTACCTCATATAATCCCCTTTTGATCTTCATTTACCAAGTGTGGCATAAAACTATTTAGCCTACTTGCCATAACCTTTGCAAAGAGCTTGTAATCAGCGTTTAAAAGAGAAACAGGCCTATAAGATTCAACTCTTTTTAAAGACTTTCCAGGCTAAGGAATTAGAGTTAGGATTCTCCTTTTCCAGGATTCAGGCAGAGCAGAGTCTGACAGAAATATCGCATTGAAGTGCTGCCTCAAAATAGGTATTATAGTACTAGCCAGGGGTGAACAGCCTTTACAACAAAACTTTTACAAAGCACTACCTTTACAACGCAACTTTTACAACGCAAACTATTACAACGCATTGCTCTGGGGGGCGCTCTAGGATAGGGAATAGGTTAATTTACTATCCAATAACCTTCCCTAGTGTCCACCGGGACTGGAGTTGGAATAGTAAATTAAACTATTCACTATCCAGCACCCCAAAGCACTATGCGTTGTAATGGACTGCGTTGTAATACTTACGTTGTAAATGCATGTGATGTAAATGCATGCGTTGTAATGTTATACATCCCTAGCCAGGGCTTTATACACCTCATGTGGAAGGCCATCTGGCCTCGGAGCCTTACCACTCTTACCGCCCCCAATAACCTCTTCAAGCTCCTCAAGCCTGATCTCCTCATTCAATACCTCCATTGCCTCAACAGATAAGGGTTCTATGGGGTCCAAACAAGTAAACACATCATCTTCAGTTATAACCAAATCTTCTTTATAAACTTTCCCAAAATGTCTGTGGAACGCTAGTCTGATTCCCCGACTGTCACTAAGAACCACGCCTGAGTCTTCACATCTAATCTCCTAATCAGATTTCTAACTTGATCACTTTTTGCCACCCACACTATTAAATTGCTAAAGCCTTCACCATACTCAAAATGTGCCAACTGGCTAGATTCCCACTTCTTCCTCACTCTGTCATTTACAACTCCTGACAGGCTCGCCTTTAAGTTTATAATTTCAGCCAGCTCCTTTTCGCCTCCTTCCGAACTTCCTAAACTCCTACGAACCCCTTCCAACTTCCAAATCTGCTCTTCTATTTCCAAAACTTTTCCATAGTATGCTAGCCTTTTCCCTGCCACTAGAGCACCTAATCTGCTTCCTAAATAGGCCTTATATGCATCGCAGACGATCCCAATCGTAGGTGAGGCCTAGTTTCTCTCAAAGAATTCCTTAGCTTCCTCTCTTAGGATGTCAACAGTTCCAGTTTACAATAAAATTGTGAGTTCTAACATCCATCTTGAACTTACACTTCCTTCTCCTAACATAATATGAAGGAGGATAGATGAGTGATCTGACAGGTGTACACAGATATGTTTAACCTCCACAACGGAATCCTTTAAAACCCTGTCTATCAGAAAATAGTCAATCCAAGATTTATGTATATATTTTTTGTTATAGTAAGTAAAACCTGTTTGCGGCCCAGCCATACATCTCCATATATCACAGAGACCCCACTGGATCATCAACAGTCGTACCCTCTCCGACATCTTAGGATTTACTGCAGCTCTGCTATTCAGGAATCCATCCAATTTATGGTCCATAACTGTGTTAAAGTCTCCTGCCATAATAATCTAATCCTGGAAGTCCAAAAGCTCATTAACTGACCTCTATCATCCTGGTTCAGACCATAATAACCCACCAAAGGAAAGTTCTGGCTAATTTCCCAAACTCCCATTAACTGTTAGATGTTACTACTGATACGTCTGATCTTATTTCAATTCTTGCTCCGTCCAATTCTAGTGTTTTTTTCTTCAAAGCTTTAGCTAAAATATTTTCTTTAAGTGTGTAAGTGAGGGAATTAACTAAGATTCTCCTAGGTTTAGATCTATTTGTGTTTAACCTGAAAGCATCTCTATGAATCCTTTAAATGTCTCCGACAATTTCATCTTCCGTTTCCTCCAAATGATGCTCTCTTTTAAACATCTGGACCACATATCTTTTAATATCACCACAGTCCTTACCCTGTGGAACTTTTATAATCTTTAAATTGTTTCTCCTTTGAAAATTCTCTAACTGTTCCACTCTTTCATCTTGCTCTCCCTTGCTCTGAGACCTTATATCTCTTTCCTGTTAACCTGCACTACTTCCTCAAGGTCTCTAACTTTGGCTTCTAATGCCAGTGTCCTGCCGCTTAGGTCATCAATCTTTTTCTGTAAAACTTCTCAAGTGGACTCGATTTCTCTCTGATCTAACTCTGAAGTTTCAAATCTATTTTGAAGCTCACGTGTGAGGGTAGTAAGCAAAACACTAATAGAGGGGTCCCCACTCTCGAGGTCTATGGCAACATTACCCATTCTTTCTGCGCACCACTGGTATAATTCCAAGACACTAATTCTGGCCCCCTTTAAAATTTAGGGATTTCCCCAGTGAATCAGGAGGTGACTTATCCAAAGGTTCCGTACTGACATTTGGAGAAACTTTCCCCACCGGAGATTCAGCTACATGCCTCGTCTCCGAGGCTAACACTTGAAATCGATTTGGGCTCAGATGTGCAGACCAGTGCCCCAAATTTGGAGCACCTCTGATAATCCCTTCTTCTACCAGTTGGTTATATTGGTTATGTTGAATTTGTTGGTTATGTTGGAGCTTAATTACCGCCATCATGGGATTACCCCTTAACACCAGGGTTTTTGATAATACTTTTAAATAAGTCTTGAGGGAAGGGGTCACCTTTATCAAATGCTCCACAATTCCCCCCTTACAGATTTTTTGTGTAATGTGCTCTCCTTACTCACCAGTCCTCCCCTAGACGTTACCTCCTTCCTACTCACCCCAAGCACTTTTTCACATTTAGGTGGGCAATCCAGCAGCTCAGGCAATTCCACCCTACTCCCCCTTCCAGCACTCCTCAAAGTATATCTCAAAATTCCTCTTAAGCTGGCACCAACACTCACGTCGATACTGCTCCCCTTTCTGCCCTTTCTGCCCTCTCAGCTCTTTTTGTACTTTTATCTGTCCGTTTGCCCTTACCGTTATTTTCCAGCTCCTGAGCCACAGGGGCTAATGGCAACAACAGTGTCTGTGTCTCTATTGTGCCCAATACCAAGCACTGCTGCGAAAACATGTTGCTGGTGTTTTCCACACCATCCTCGGTATTCCTGCTGCCTCCTCCTCCGTTCCCCCGGAAGAGAACCCTTGCAGCAGCGCGACGCCCCCGGCACAGCTCCAGACCCGCTCACTCACATGGCTGCTCTGCTGTGCTTGCTCTTTCTCCTGACCGCCTCCAACCTCCGCCCTGGACCTATTATATTATATATATATATATATATATTATATATATAATATATATATAAACTCCAGCTATCGGGTCACAACAAAGCCTCAGCAAAGCTGCCGATACACCGGTAAGCTCCGCAATTGCTAATTTGGTTTCTACTCCTATTTTCTATAACTGCTTATCCGTCTTCTTCATCCGCACCTCCTGCTCTCCGCCATCCAAACTCCGCCGCACCCCTCCTGGGTCACCCGCAACCTGCTTCTAGCCGGCCGCCATGTTTTCCCGCAACCTCTTGAAATTCCTTTTGAAGTGTTTATTGTTTATCTGACTGCTGGTATTTCACAGCATAACATGTTGCATACATTTGAAACTGTTTTGTACAAAGGTATTCTAATTTTACTCTGCATGTGGTACACAAAACAAAAACTTCTATATTATGCATGTGACTTCATAAGCGGACAGTTCATCAGAACACATTTATTCTGAATACAATTTCACTAATGTTTCTTTTATAGACTTTGCCCAGGAGGACAATCAGTCTTTATGACATTCGATTTGCAGCATGATAACAGTCTATTTTTAAATTTTATTTCCTTCTTATTCTTCTTTCTTTCTTTCTTCACAATTTTTTAGATTCTTTCTCCCTGCCATCTTTCTTTCCTTCACCTTCTTTTCATGTTCTTTGTTTGTATCTTTGTTTCTTTGTTACTGTCTTTCTTTCTTTTCCTACTTCTTTTTTAATTTTTTATTTTTTATTTCCATCTTTTCTTCTTTTTTTCTATCTTTTCTTCTGTTTTCCTTTCTATTTTCTTTCTTTCCTTCTTTATTACATTCATTCTTCCTTGCCTTTTTTCTTTCTTTCCTTAATTCTTTTCTTTCTCCCTACCATCTTTCTTTTCTTCTTTTACCTTCATTTCATTTCATTTGTGGCCCAGAATTCGGTTCATCTAGAGCCCCTTGAGGTGCCTGGTAAATCTACCCCCGCAATGCTGTGGTCCCCGGTTCTTCTCCTCAGTGGACTCCCACTTCCCTTACTCGCTTCTTGCTCAGGCCTAATTTCGGGCTAATTTCTGGTTGTTGCGTCTGATGAACCATTTAACCTGGGCCACCTGTATGCTTCTTGCCAGGGCTGTCACTGAAGGTGTGTTACCATTACAACGAAACTTTTACAACGGACTACTTTTACAACGCAACTTATACAACGCAGGAACCATTACAACGAACTACCATTACAACGCATTTTTTTACAACGCAATAGTTTTACAACGCAATACCTTTACAACGTAAGTATTGGTAAGTATATTATTATAGTAAAAATTTTATAAGTTTGGGTTTTTGGGTAAAGGGGTATTATAGTAAAAATGTTATAAGTTTGGGTTTTTGGGTAAAGGGGTATTTTTAGGGTTCAGGGAAAGGATTGGGTTTTTGGGTAAAGGGGTATTTTTAGGGTTCAGGGTCAGTTTTAAGTTTTTGGGTAAAGGGGTATTTTTAGGGTTCAGGGTCAGTTTTGGGTTTTTGGGTAAAGGGGTATTTTTAGGGTTCAGGGTCAGTTTTGGGTTTTTGGGTAAAGGGGTATTTTTAGGGTTCAGGGTCAGTTTTGGGTTTTTGGGTAAAGGGGTATTTTTAGGGTTCAGGGTCAGTTTTGGGCTTTTGGGTAAAAGGGTATTTTTATGGTTCAGGGTCAGTTTTGGGTTTTTGGGTAAAGGGGCATTTTTAGGGTTCAGGGTCAGTTTTGGGTTTTTGGGTAAAGGGGTATTTTTAGGGTTCAGGGTCAGTTTTGGGTTTTTGGGTAGAGGGGTATTTTTAGGGTTCAGGGTCAGTTTTGGGTTTTTGGGTAAAAGGGTATTTTTAGGGTTCAGGGTCAGTTTTGGGTTTTTGGGTAAAGGGGTATTTTTAGGGTTCAGGGTCAGTTTTGGGTTTTTGGGTAAAGGGGTATTTTTAGGGTTCAGGGTCAGTTTTGGGTTTTTGGGTAAAGGGGTATTTTTAGGGTTCAGGGTCAGTTTTGGGTTTTTGGGTAAAGGGGTATTTTTAGGGTTCAGGGCTAAGTTTGGGTTTTTGGGTAAAGGGGTATTTTTAGGGTTCAGGGACAGGTTTGGGTTTTGGGGTACATGGATACAGGGTAAAAATACATTAAAATTAATATTAAATTAAAATAAATTATATTAATTTTAAGTAATTACATTTAAAAAAAATATTATATAATTACCAATACAAGGATACAGGGTACAAATAAAATAAAAATGATAATAAATTAAAATACATTATATTAAATTTAATTAATTACATTTAAAAAAATATTATATACTTACCAATACTTACGTTGTAAAGGTATTGCGTTGTAAAAGTATTGCATTGTAAAAAAATGCGTTGCAATGGTAATTCGTTGTAATGGTTCCTGCGTTGTAAAAATAGCGTTGTAAAGGTATGCGTTGTTAAAGTATGCGTTATAACGTCATATATCCTCACTGAAGGGTGCAGACCCTCCAGGTGTCCTTCACACTGTGCAACTCGAGTCCTACCTCCAGTACCCAGGTCTCAGGATGGGTGCTGAAATCTCGGCTCCTCCGCCCCCACCTCGGGGCCTAACCAGGGCTGAGTTTTATAAGACGGCAGCTACAATTTGTAGATGCTCATGTTTGTGCCCCAAGGACATCAACCCAAAGACTACTCAGCTACAACGATCCGGCCCTAAGAGGCAGCCCAGTATTCTGGCATGTTGTCCTGGCCCTGAGATCTTTTCTCAGATGAGGGCCTCTGCATGCTGCGTCATGGCGTCACCGCCGCCAGGCTTCGGTAGCACTGGATTAAATATCGGGGTCCCTCACCTGAAACTCCCGGCCATTTCTTCTTCTGGAAACTTGCCTGCCTACCTGAAATCAGTCCCTGGGACTGCAACGCCATCTTTGCCGCCCCTGTTGCCACGTACCACCCGCTATCAGGATGCGGTGCTGGGGACCACAAATCCCAGCTTCCCCTACCGGCGCCTGCCATCAGCATCATCGCTAGCGCCAGGAGGCATTTAAAAATGCTCTAGGGCTCCCGCAGCGCGGGTCCCTCACCCGAATCTCCCGGCTATTTCTTCTTCTGGAAACTTACCTGCCTGCCTGAAATCAGTCCCTGGGACTGCAATGCCATCTTTGCCGCTCCTGTTGCCACGCACCACCCGCTATCAGGAGGCGGGTGCTGTGGACCACAAATCCCAGCATCCCCTACTGGCGCCTGCAATCAGAGTCATCGCTAAGTGCCAGGAGGTGTTTAAAAACGGTCTAGGGCTCCCGCAGCGCCCGTTTGAGCCCACTGGAGACCGGAGGAGGCCATGCCGGCCCCCCTCTAATGCCTACAACTTCACAAGGTCAGCCTTATTGTCTACCTGTCTTGTCAATTTTTGCAGAGGAGTGCGTTATCTGGTGCCAATTTATAGTGCAGTATTCAGCCTACAATGACAGCATGCAAAGGGAAGGGGAAGAAAGCCCTGATGGGTAGAGCATTGTCAGGACACTCGATCAGTTTATAACTAGAGCTACATCAGTGCTAGTCCATGAAATTGCCCTGACTGAGCGTCGCCTCTCATTGGACCCCATGTATGCCAAACGAACATCTTTGGGGGGCCTGATATCAGCACACTCACCTGAGCAGCACATACTCGCAGATACCGACCCTAGTGTTATGGGAGAAAGTAACGGCCAGTTGCCACAGGACCTAGAAAATACATCCATGGCTCGGGAGCTCCCCCCTATCGTTTCGACTATGGATTTAACTTCGACGGACACTGTTGGTGGCACAGTCACACATGCCTCCACAAGGTCCGTACCCAAACCTTTACCCCAAGCTGCGGACCGTGCATCAGGACTGGCCTCGAAGAAGAAGCGAGGAGGGGGCCCCCAGAAGGGAAAAAACCAAAGATGTCTAAAACTAACAAGATTGGTGAAATGGGGACTACAGCTCTGCCAAGCAAGCTCAGAAGTGCCTCTGACAATTATTCCCTCATTACATACTTCATATACAGACCTTGCTGACTGCTGCTTCCCTCAAGCTGAAGAGGGGTTTTGGGCCAAAGTAGGAGCCCTCATCACATCAACTATGCTGCCTTTTTCTGAAAGGTTGCCGTTAATCAAGGACAGATTGGTAACATTTGAACAGTTGACAGTAAATAATTATGATTGTATAAAGAATAGTCTGGGGGGAGACTTCAGTGTAATGAAGTGACAACAAATGCAACCAGTGATTCTGTAACCTCCAATCCCCCATTGCCCACCTCAACTATATCTAATATAGTGGCTGTTCCATCCTGTGGGAATGACAAAGTTGGTTTGACCACCCATAGTGGTGCAGTGGTACATGGAAGAACAGGTCATCCCCTGGGTACAAGAGTAGAGCAACAAACCGTGAGAAGGGAACTGGTCCAAAATCCACTTTGAAGAGATAAGGAAACATCCAACACTAGTGAAACTAAGTATACCCTGCCACGCATTGATCTACCCCCTGACTCTTCACCATATGTTGTCTTATTGACCGGGGTACCTGAATTGGATAAAGGCAGTGTAGAAACTTATACTGAATTACAAAATAAGTCCATTCACTGGCTAAACAACAATAGACTCCTTCCACCCCATGTGCATAGTGAAATCTTATTTGTTCTTAGGGTAAGTTGGGTGGTCCAGAGAGTGAAAGATATAGCGGGCGATTGCATAGTGATTAATTTTAGAGACAGACGGGTGGTCCAATATATCCACGATTGGTCTCACCAAAAGGCGAGAACTAGAATTCAGACCCTCGACCTGAGTTATTTTTATCCTCCTCCACTCTTAACACAGAGACTTGGATTTCCAGGTAAGAAATGGGAAGGGAGAGCCCAGTTAGGTAGTGCCAATTACAGGGGAGGGAATGACTGTATTTTTCTTGCACCTAGTATCCCTCTCAGCAATAGATTCAGTGTATTAAATCAGGTGGATTCACTGATCCCAATTGACCGTTGTCCACCTATTATGGTTAAACAGTTCAGTAAAAGCATCTTGGGCATGGAAGCTGAGGTAATAAATCAACAGGTACTGCTAAGAAATGAACTGGTGAACCAGGAGATTAGCAAAACTAACAAAGATAGTGCTCATGAGGAGATGGGGAAACCTTCCGACGTACCCAAGAGTAATATCTTAATAACTAGTGAGGTGGAATTAAACCACCAAATACTAGGGACCACTGAAAATAATTATGAGGTCTTAGAAGCTATACACAGTGGAGAATTGGAGGCGACTCTTGAGAGTGAAATGGAAGTAAGACCACATTGTCCTAGGATCCTGTCTTGGAATATAGCGGGCCTAATGGCTAGATTGGACGTCCCTGATTCGGGTGATTTTATAGACTCCCATGAGATCTGCCTATTCCAAGAAACTTGGGCGCTAAGACCACTACATAGAGTAGGTTTTGTAGCATATTGTGAAGCGGCGGTGAAGGGCCCAAGGGGTAGACCCTCGGGGTTTGTGTATCTGGGTGGGTACCCATTTGGGTTGTACGGTCAAGAGGATAGAAACTTACTCCCCTGATATTTTATGTATCCTCCTCACCCATAGAAACCTTCCAAAGTTGGCCATCATCAATGTTTACTCTTGCCCAGTAAAGTATGGGCAGACGTCTCCGACTTTAGACTGCCTGGCTGTTCTCCTTTCTACACTGTCTGGGAAAGCGTATGTTTTAATTTGTGGGCACTTCAATTGTCATTTTGAATCCCTCAACGGTCTATCATCATCCATCACTAGTGATGAGGACTCAACTTGGTTAATCCCTGCGTGTAATGCCTACCCAATAAGGGGGTGGACTCCACTAGTATTACAATTAACTTCTCTCACCCTCACCTACTCATTGAGGGCATGCAATGGTCATATGATGATGATAATCCTGGGCACTTTATTTTTTATAGAAATGGCCAGGTAACAATAATAGATTATATTTTGATTAATGTTGAAATTTGGCACAAGGTTGTGAAGTTCCTTGTCCACCCCCGCGAAGAAAGCGGCCACAATCTGTTGGTCGTAACTATAGATAGCCATCTAACAGAAGTAGGGCAAGGCTTGGACAGTCAGCCACCTCACAATTTAATAGTGGTTGAAGGAGGGAGAAGAATTTGCTGGGGTTCAATAGTACAATCCCAGGAAGTAATGTCTAATATGTATACCTGTATTATTCCCCTATTAGGAAAGGCAAGCCTCGTCTCTGGAAACAGCGCCAATCTAGAACCTGACAAAGATTTAGGCAAAATCCACCAGGACTTGGTTGCAAGCCTGTCTGATTTTTTCGTTATAGTAAGCCCAATAAGGGTAACCAACGTAGAGAAAAAATCCCCTGGTACAACAGGACATGCAGGAATGCAAAGAGTGTCCTGTTGCTAAGCCCTAATGGGGGACAGTAAGCGAATAAGGGAAGCAAGGGCGTTTTGAAAAAAATCTCTCCTAGCAGCCAAATCTGAATGAGAAATTGAAAGATGGCAGGCCATTAAGAATGCCTTGGACTATAAAGATACAAGAGGCTTCTGGAGTTAAGTCAAAACTGGAAAAATTGAGGGCAAGTCGGCCATCGAGCCAAATATTGGCGAGGAAGCCTGGCTTTATATATATCTTATATATAAGATTTATATTCAAGCCAATACAATGGATCTAGTGAGATAAAGATATCGGTTTGCTCTCAAACCTTTGACTCCCCTGGAGATAAACCTCCATGTACCTTGGCCGAGGTATTAGCGGCCCAAGACAAGGTACTACCAAGTAAACTCCTGGGCTGGACAGAATCCCCGGGGATCTATATAGAAATGAGCAGGTAGTCTGGGCCACATACCTGCAGATTTTATTTAATGCAATTCTCTATGGCATGCCACCCCCTCCAACGTGGGCAGGGGCAGAGATTATTCATATTTATAAAAAAAGCCCCCCTCCCTAGATCCAGCAAACTATAGGCCAATTAGCCTTATTGACGTAACACAGAAGATCTTCGCTCGAGTGTTACTGGGAAGACTTCAGGAATAGATGGAAGACCTTAACATTTTAAGTCCCCTGCAAGCAGGCTTTAGACCCAAAACATTTACCATAGATCAGTTGTTTAGACTCCAACTGATCTATTGGAAACATATAGTATTGGAGGGTGGTAGTCTGTACCTTACATTCGTGGGCCTTAAATCTGCGTTTGATATGGTAGACCGTGACCAGCTGTGAGGTCTTTTGTTTGATATGGGAGCCCACCATACCTTTGCATCATTTCAAACTCCTCCACGAGGGAACCATCGCTAGGGTAAGATATGGCAAGAATGGGGAATTAACTGCTCCCTTCCCCGTTGGAAAGGGTGTGAGGCAGGGCTGCGTGCTTGCGCCAACCCTCTTCTCATTCTTCCTCAACGGGCTAATTGGAGATGTTCTTGCCGTTAAGGATATTGACTCTCCAAAATTAGCTAACCACAAATTTCTTGCCTTAATGTTTGCGGATGACACCCTGCTCCTCTCTAAATTACCTATGGGGATGCAGCGAGTCTTAGAGGAATTTAGCTTGGTTTGCAAGAAGAGGAATTTGGAAGTAAATCTTAAGAAAACAAAGTATATGGTCTTCCATGCCGACTCCACAAACTGTCCGCTCCCTAAAATGGATGATAGACCTCTGGAAAGGGTCCCTATTTTTGACTACCTGGGTCTTACGCTAAATGACAAAATGGGGTGGGGACCACAAATCAATAAAGCCAATTTAAAGTTAACTCAGTCGATTGGGGGGATCTTACAAGTCCACAAGAGCTGTGCCCTAAAGGTTATAAGCCAACCCTGTAGAAATTTAAAAGGTTAAAGCAAGGGGGGGCATCTATGTATCCGGCCGAACTCTGGGGATATTGCCCAGCCAAGGTCCTTACTGTAACAGAAAATAATTTTATAAGATAACTTCTGTGTTTGCCCAAAAGCACCCCCTTAATACCCTTAAGGATGGATCTGGGTATTATTCCCATCGTGGACCTAATAGCTTGACGTCCACTCCTATACCGGTGACAGCTGTGGAGTACGCCAGAGTTAGGATATTATAGGGAGGAATTAAAGGCTGTTATGTCTGCTCTGGGGGCGGGTAATATTTCGTGGCTGTCTTTAAATATCAAGTATTTTGCAGACGGTTGATTGTTCTAGCTTAACTTATGGATTCTTGGACGTAAAACATCACTGTAAAATGGAGCTGGTGTTGGATTCTATTCAACCACCAACTGCAAAGAAATTGTTCTTGAATTTTGGTATGGGATGCTCCCGCTACATGCGTTGACTAACAAGTGGGCGGGCGTCACCAAACATTTTTTCCTTGGGTGCCTATTAGAGGAAGAATCTGAAATTCATGTGTTATTCTTCTGCTCGACATATAAGAGGGCCAAGCTAAAATGGGTTATTCAACTCCGTAGAAACTTGGGCATTAGAAACTATGGAGAATTCTACAGGGTTACCCGCCTGGTTTTTGTTGTTGCAATTTCAAAATTTCTATTTGCTATGTGGTGTAAATGAAGGTATTTGTTTAAAGACCGATGTGAGAATTAGTAATACTCGTTTCTTTCTGACTATCACAATGATCCTAAATTCTGTAAAAACATAGGCTGTGAATCTCTTTTAGCATTATTTAGTTTAAATTATATTTTTAATGATAATTTTTAATTGATTATATTTCCAACAGTGACGAAAATTAATTAGCTTTTATAGAATTTGTACTCGCCTGCTTCCCTATGGATGAATACTGAAATAAATGGATGAACAAAAAAAATTACATTAGGCTCAAGGAGAAGTTGAGGCGTCAATGTCCTGCTACTCGACAAATATTCGGGCCACTATTAGTAAAGAAGAGGATTGCTACTCATTTAGCTCTGGATTGTTGATACAGGTAACATTCCTTCTTTCCAAAATCAACTGCACCCCCTACCCCTTATATGAACATCAATAGGGAGGTGTAGATCTTGACAAATGCCATTAATTATTTTGCAGAATAATTTTCAAGTAGCAGGACATTGATGCCTCAACTTCTCCTTGAGCCTAAGGTAATTATTTTTGGCCCCCGCTGTTAATAACTGACAGAATGAGAAAATCTCTATTTGATTTTGACACGACTCCATTGTTTATTGTTTTATAGGATTGAAATCTATTCATTTGAACATCGGAATTATCACCACCTTTACACCCTTGAGGGTAAGCAACTTAGATATACTAGGGGCATTAATTTAAGATATACATGCCCCGGCAACAGCCTAAATATTTATTTTCCTCCTCTGTAGGGTCATCAATACCCCATGGTTGCCCTGTTTTTATTGTCCTGATGAAGACTCTCATGGCCCAGGCATAAATGACCGATAGGCCCTAAAACTAGTCGAAAGGTCGACGCTCTGTATATAAAAACCTGGACCATCTTGCTTTTCATATTGATGTGCAATATTAATGTTACATATTTGTTCTTGTAAAAATGTATGAAAAAGTTTTGGTTCATTAAATTTTCCAGTGGCCAGGTTGTACAGGACGGATGATTGTGGATCCGTTCAGACTTGTATAGCTGGTGTGAATATTTTATGTCACTACCCTATGAATTTCTCCTTTCTTTATAACCACTAAACACGCTTTACTGCACCTCTTTTCTATTTTTGCACGCTTTGTTTGGGGCAACCAATATGATTTGTACTGAACAAAAGCCCGGAAATGTGTGGCTTGATTGACCTAGAAATAATGGATTAAAATTGCTCTTGGTCCCATATTGGTGCTGTTGCCTTCTTATGTTTCTTTATGAATATGTGCATATATTGGATAGAGCAGATTGATTTGTACATGCTCCAAAATATGTCTAACTAATGAATGCTGACTGATTAATTTAGTTGATGAAGTAGATAGGTCTTGGACCACTGTTTATTAATATCATATGATACCCGGGTCCAGTACTTTTGGGTTACCCCATTATATTAATGGTTACCTTTGAGCAGTTGTTCTGCGAGGGTTTGTTTGTCTGTTGAATTTGTGTAATGTATAAGTTTTGTTTATTCGTATAAATTTGTTTCCACAAAAGCCCCTACTAGAGGATGTCTGAAAAAGAGACTTTATTGTATAGTGAGGATTACATAGATAAGCTCCTTCAGGAAGAGGGAGGGGGTACCTTTCTAGCTGACAATACCACCACTAGTGACTTATCATTGAATGGCAAGATTTTGAAATTAAAACGCCTAGAGAAGAAATTAATAAGAACAAGGCTCCATGGTCATACACTAGCCAAGTACTTGAGGTCTAATGTAATCCCGATCAGATTACAAGTCCGTAACTAACCAGGCATCTTCTTGGAGAACCCTAAGTTTAAGGAGAACTTTAGTTTCGTATCCAACACTTGCTCAAGACATTGGATGGTCTTGGGCTTTGAAACAGATGTGGAAGAAGTAGAAAGGTTAACCAAGGAAATAGCGGACTTGAGAAAGGACATTTTTGATGATTAGGCCTTGGTTAATGCCAAGGAGGCCCTAGAAAGGTTAGAGAAAACTATTCGAGAATTCGATATATATACTCAAGGTACTAAGCTTGACAAAGTGGCAAGGGACATAAACATTTATGATAAAAAGTCTACATATCCCTATCTCCAAGAAGGGTACTATGTAAGAGATCAGAGAGGTGGCCTTACAAGTCGAGGACGTGGTGGCTACAGGAGGTACAATACCTTCTCAGGTTCCTCATTTGGCAGCAGCTCTGACAGTGACTCTGAACGTCCTGGTACGAGTACAGGTTCAGGTACTAACACCTCCGTCCAGAATTATCCCGAACAACAACCTTTTTAGGCGAGGACCAATGGTGGGGCCCGCGTGGCAGAGGCCGCCCCTGGGGGAGACCCAGGGGAGCACGCAGTGTGACCTGGAACCAGGGAACAGGCAGAGGGAAGAAGCAGCCACAATTTCAGCAAGACTCACATGGCAACATCAGGACGAGACGCCAGCACTACAGATGGTAGTACACAAATCAGACAATCCTGTAATCAATCTATCTGATTATGAGCTGACGCCCCAATAACAAAATGTTCCATCAAAGGGTTTATCTTTTGTCCCTACAGCTATGCCTAACAATTTTAATCTGAGAATCGAACTACAACAGTTTTTTAGAAAAGTGCGACTTAAGCACTACTTTCTTAAGATTCCTCATAACCCTGTGTTTTCAGGGAGCGGGTTGAGACCACCATTAAAGTTCAATCCTCCGTCCCACTTGGTGGATAACAAAATACTAACATACGAACAAGTGGTACTACGTGATGTAGACCAAGCTTTGGCTAATCGACAATATGTGGCGTATAATGTGAGCAAACAAGAGAAAACTGCTCTATATACTTTGAAGAACAACACCAATATTGTAATAAAGCCTGCGGATAAGGGTGGGGCGATTGTGGTTCAGAGTATTGACAAATATAAATCAGAAATTCTTTCACAACTAGGAGTAGCAGGTAATTATACGCTATTGAAAAAAGATCCGACAAAAGAGATCAGCCAAACTATCAATACAGTAACTAGCCAGGCTTCGATGGATGGACTGATCTCCAAACACGAATATGATTTTTTGAACAACAAACATCCACGGATGCCTACAATATATACCCTCCCGAAGGTTCATAAACAAATGGAAGACCCCCCGGGAAGACCTATTATTTCGGGGTGCGGTTCCTTGCTTGAACTGCTATGTAAATATATAGATGTTTTCTTAAAACCTACATCGATTGCTACACCCACTTACTTACGTGACACAATGGCAACGATTCAGTTGGTAGACGGACGCCAGTACGATCAGAAGACGTGCCTACTTGCCACCATGGACATCATGGCCCTTTATACAAACATTTCTCAGCAGGCAGCCTTAAATTGTATAGAGGTTATTCTTAATCGTAGACCGGCACCCCATGGGGTCTCTACTGAGTTTATCATAAAACTCTTGACTATAGCAATGACACAGAATTTCTTTATGTTTCAGGAGAAATACTATGTGCAAACGAAGGGCGTAGCAATGGGGGCACGTTTTGCCCCTAATATAGCCATAATATTTATGTGCGAGTATGAGCATGACTATGTGTTGAATCAGAACAACCCATATCGGAACCACATCTCTCCGTGGGCTAGGTACATCGATGATGTCCTACTGATTTGAGAAGGGAATAAAGACATGTTGTCGCAATTCCATGATTGGTTGAATTCGCGCTTGGAGGATATCCAATTCACATTGGAGTCTGATAATGTCTCAATTAATTTTTTGGACATACAAATAAAGGCTGACTCGGGTTGTTTGTACACAAGCTTATATAGAAAAAGTAGTGAACGAAATACACTTCTTAGATACACAAGCCATCATCCCCGTAACCTCAGGGATAATTTGCCTTTTGGGCAATTCTTGAGGTTGCGGCGGAACCGCACTAAGAAAGAGGACTTTTTTGATGAATCTTCACTTCTCATTGCAAGGTTGAGTGAACGTGGGTACCCAATGCGCTTACTAAAAAAGGCACGCAAACGTGCTTGGCACAACCACCGTGAACGAAGGTAACAGTGAAGAAATATTGGTGTGTGTAACCACCTTTAACACTAAGAGTAATGCGATTAAGAGAGCAATAAATCGCCATTGGCATCTGGTAAAAGAGGAAGTAGGAGGATTACCGCCTCCTTTACATGCATTCCGGAAGGGCAGGAATATTAAGGACCATCTGATAAAATCTCTTTTGCCGACAGTTGTTACTGTAAACCAAACAACACTATGGGGTCTTCCCCCAGTGATAGGCCACACTAAGGGGCACATTATGATGGAGGATTTTCCGCATCCTCCGGGCCGGCGGAAGCCACCGCCGGCCCGGCGGATGCGGAAAATCCTCTGCGGACCCACCAAAGACCTACCACCACATTAGGATGGCTGGTGGGTCCTATTTTCAGTCCGCTGCTTGTCCTCCACGGTTGGCTTACAACCACGGCGGAAAAGCTCTAATATGGTGGTGGTGTCTCTCAGACACCGCCAGACATATTAGGACGGCGTGGAAGAGATTATTTTCCGCGGCGGGTTCTCCGTCGTGGAAAAGCATACGGATCTTCACTCTGGAGGCCCGTTGCGGGCCTATGGTACCCCCCTGCATTTGCATGCAGAAAGCGGCAGGCACCGCGCGGTGTCTGCCGCTTTGTGCATGTAAATGCATTGCATGTGTTTTTAACATTGCGGCGGGTGCAGCTTGAAGCCGCACCCGCCGCAATGTTAAATATAGAGGATGTGACCGCCAGGGTGGCGGTCACATCCTAATTGCACAGGAGGAAACGCCGCAGCACATGCGGACATTCCCTCCTACACAGGGCTCGCGGACAGACGCAAGTCCGTCCACGATCGTAATGGGCCCCTAAATGTGGTTCATGCAAAGCATGTTCTCTCACCATAGAATGCACCACATTTACCTATAACAATCAGGTACATATTGTAGGAAGGTGGATATCTGGCTATGGTTACCCCCAAACTTTTTGCCTAGTGTTTAGCTGGTTTTTTACTTAGTTGGCCTGGGATCCTGCTATTCAGGGCCACAGGCTAATTGCTCTCTCCTTAAAATGGACTCCATGTACCTTAGGTACATACACAATTGGAACTGGTTCACCTTATTGGCCCCTGTAACAGTGTACCCTAGGTACCCAGGGCATAGGTGTTTCCAAGGCCTACCAGGGGCTGCAGCATGTATTATGCCACCCCTGGCCTGGCCTCCATATTTGACACAACTGGCTGATCACTCAGCTGGGGTAAGTCGGTGTAATCACCCCTTACTTAGGTATAGTATCTCTGTATCTAACCTAAAATGGACACATATGTTCCTATCAGCCACTCGTATGGAAGGCCTCATCAATCCTGGAGGCAGAGTGCTTGGAAATATGTGAGATGGTGCTCTAGCATGAGCTTAGCCTGTCTGCAGCTTTCGGAACCACGTCCTTTAGCTGTTCCATGATACTGCCATACCATATACTCTTAAGTGCATTATGAACCTCGCGGTTAAATGCTATCTTTGGTTTGGCTTTATCAAAACATGTCGAGTAAGGTGTCATACGAATTGGAATACTACCCCCTCGCCAGTTCTGGCGACGGGGGTAGCATTCCACCCTTCTAGAGGGACACGACATGTACATAACCTGAACCCCGGTTAAAGTTAAACTAGAGCCTCAGCATCACAAAATGGATGCTGCCACCACAGACACAAGTCTGACCTCCTGCTGCTGGGTGTCCTTCCAGCGAGGGAGGCTTGGACAAAGGGTTTCCTGCCTTGGGAGGTGCTAGCACCACCCCAGACAGGATTGTGTGTATTGGGTAGGACAGGGCTGAATAGAATGAGACATGCCTGGGGCACACAAGGTGTCCCTGTGCATATGCCAGTTCAAACCGGTGCTGGGGCTCACCAGCCCCAGTCTTGGCGCGCAGCTGGACAAAGGAAAGGGTGTGTATCCGCCCCCCTTCCTGGTCCCACCCAGAGGAGGGACCTAGCATGTAATCCGGCCCCTAGATTTGGAATAAGAGTAGGAGCTGTGTCCCAAGACTTCAGATCATCCTGAACTCGACTTGAACGAAGAAGAAAACTGGACTTCGACATTCTGCTGCACAGAAGACTGAAGAGAATCTCCCTTGTGGTCAAGGAGTGACCACCCTGTGAATACAGGCACCAACCAGCAACCCGACATCTGCTTTGCCGCCGCCTCCTGCCGGAGCCCGAGCCCAGAGCCCAACAAGACCTGGATTCCCAGACATCTCACAGCCCGATCTACAGTCCCTGAAAAGAAGAGACCCGTGGAGGCATCGAGAAATGTGGGACCAGCCATCTTGAAAGACCCCCGAGAAGCTGACTGCGCAGCACCCGAGGTACCCTCGATGCTGTGCTTTGGGGTTTGAGAAGCCCCACCACCGAGCAGCATTTGCACCGAAGATCAGCCCCCCAGCATCTCCACGATCTGCGTGGGGCCCTTTTGCACTTTGCCACTTGACGCGTCATCCCGGTCACTTGCCACGCCGCTAGTGGCCATCTTGGCAACGAAATCTACAATCTCAACTGCTGGTCTGATTGCTCCAGACTGGCCCTCGCTCCTGTAAAAAGGAGCAGCACCTCTGACCTTGCTGGTCTGAGCATTAAGCTTTCTTCACTTCCTGCATGACTTGCATTAGCCAAGGCCTGTTTGCTCCAATCAAGTTGCCGACACCGCCATCAGCTAGAACCTTTGTAGGACAGCTCGTGATCGACTCCTTGACGTCCTAGATCTCTTCGTGTCCACGTGGCTGCGGAGACAACCTTCACCTCATTGCCTGTTTGCACCCGACATCACCTGGTTCCATCCTGGTTCCTCGCCAGTCACTGGCTAGTGACTTCTGAACATTGTCCCCTCTGCTTTCAGGTCTTCCCATCTTCGATCCACCCTTGGATCACACCGGACACTTCTCGCCTTGACGCCTGCAGCATCTTCATCCTCAGGCACCATCAGACTGCGTGACGAAACCCGACACACTTTGGCACCTATGCACCCGCTTCCTGTGGGTGAGATAACTTACTAACGCCGGTGTTCTTACACTGGTACACACCTCTAGTGCCTAACTCTAAAGTTTGGTAGTCCTAGTCCAGTCAGAAGACTCCTTTTGCAGTAACTTTGTAACTTTTATGCACCATTGACTTTGCATTGGTGCATGCGTGCACTTTAAGCACTGCACCCGAGTCACGCGGGCCTTTCCCGACTTTCTCACTGTTAGTCCCGAACAGCTCCAGCGATTCCCCAGGCCCTAGGCCTATTTCCTTTCAGATTGGTGGTTCTTATACCACTATTTTAGTATATGGTTTAAGTGGCCCCTAGGGCTCATCCATATTGTGCAACTTTTGTGTATTTAAACTGTGTTTTGTTTTAACGCATTTGCTTCTGTGCTCATAAAGAGTATAGGGGATATTTGTAGTAAATAAATATATATATATATTTTCAATATATATCTGTGTGGTGTCCTTTCATTTGGTATTCAAGGGGATTGTGTATGGTAAAACAGCTAGCTTCACATGCCTTTACAGAGTTTAGCCTAAGACTGCTTTCTCCACGCTACTAGGATAGCTGGTCTATAAGGTTGACTTACAACCAATCATCATAAGGGTTGCTTGGCATGGTACAAGGTGATCACTAGAACTAGTGAGCATCATATACCAGGCCAACTTCTCACATTGGTGAGCAGCGGTTGGGATTTGAGCTTGCTGTTGTTTTACCATTACAATCTTTGAGAGTATCATTTGAAAGATCATACAGGTACCTGTTAGGTACATATAAAACAAGATTAGTATACTTAAGTTCTACTGAACTACTTAGTTGTTGTAGAGGATAGGGAGTAGCACACCCTGACTACAACTACTAGATAGGTTTAGTAGGTAAACACCAGTGTATGTAGATTGCAACATATCCACCCACACTAGAGCAATGTCTGGAGCAGAGGGGTCCACTGGACCTGTCCCTGTTGAGAGTGACCCTCCAAGGGCACCATCCAAATTTGCTATGTTAAACTTTAAAAAAATGAGGCAGCTGTGTACCGTAAGAGGTCTCAAGACGGGTCCAGCCCCTACCACAGCACACCTCAGAGAGCTTTTAGACCAGTCTGAAGCTCTAAAGACCTCTAAAGCAGACCCCACAGGGAATGTTGAAGGAGGCTCTCCCACTGAAGATGATAATACTGACACCCCTGTCCCTATTGTCCAGATAGATGAGGGATACCAGAACACTGGAGATACTCAGCCTGAGGATGAGGAGGATGAAGAGGAGGAAGAAGAAAGTGATTCTGATGATGAGAGACTTACAGCCTGATTCATCAATCTCCCGTTTTGCGAGCCCCTAATAGCGATTCATAACGAATCGCTATTAAGGACTTGCAAAACGGGATTCATGAAGGAATTGCAATAAATATTGCGATTCCTACATGTTCCTTATTTGCGATTAGCTAATTGCTAATCGCTAATAAGGAATAACTCCCCATTCATTCCTATGGGCCTACAGGCAAAGGACAAAGGGTTTCCTGCCTTGGGAGGTGCTAGCACCACCCCAGACAGGATTTTGTGTATTGGGTAGGACAGGGCTGAATAGAATGAGACATGCCTGGGGCACACAAGGTGTCCCTGTGCATATGCCAGTTCAAACCGGTGCTGGGGCTCTCCAGCCCCAGTCTTGGCGCGAAGCTGGACAAAGGAAAGGGGGTGTATCCGCCCCCCTTCCTGGTCCCACCCAGAGGAGGGACCTAGCAGGTAATCCGGCCCTTTTGCACTTTGCCACTTGACGCGTCATACCGGTCACTTGCCACGCGGCTAGTGGCCATCTTGGCGACGAAATCTACAATCTAAACTGCTGGTCTGGTTGCTCCAGACTGGCCCTCGCTCCTGTAAAAAGGAGCAGCACCTCTGACCTTGCTGGTCTGAGCATTAAGCTTTCTTCTCTTCCTGCGTGGCTTGCATTAGCCAAGGCTTGTTTGCTCCAATCAAGTTGCCGACACTGCCATCAGCTAGAGCCTTTGTAGGACAGCTCGTGATCGACTCCTCGACGTCCTAGAACTCTTGGTGTCCACGTGGCTGCGGAGACAACCTTCACCTCATTGCCTGATTGCACCCGACATCGCCTGGTTCCATCCTGGTTCCTCGCCAGTGACTGGCTAGTGACTTCTGAACATTGTCCCCTCTGCTTTCAGGTCTTCCCATCTTCGATCCACCCTTGGATCACACCGGACACTTCTCGCCTGGACGCCTGCAGCATCTTCATCCTCAGGCACCATCAGACTGCGTGACGAAACCCGACACACTTTGGCACCTATGCACCCGCTTCCTGTGGGTGAGATAACTTACTAACGCCGGTGTTCTTACACTGGTACACACCTCTAGTGCCTAACTCTAAAGTTTGGTAGTCCTAGTCCAGTCGGAAGACTCCTTTTGCAGTAACTTTGTAACTTTTATGCACCATTGACTTTGCATTGGTGCATGCGTGCACTTTAAGCACTGCACCCGAGTCCCGCGGGCCTTTCCCGACTTCCTCACTGTTAGTCCCGAACAGCTCCAGCGATTCCCCAGGCCCTAGGCCTATTTCCTTTCAGATTGGTGGTTCTTATACCACTATTTTAGTATAATGTTTAAGTGGCCTCTAGGGCTCATCCATATTGTGCAACTTTTGTGTATTTAAACTGTGTTTTGTTTTAACGCATTTGCTTCTGTGCGCATAAAGAGTATAGGGGATATTTGTAGTAAATAAATATATATATATTTTCAATATATATCTGTGTGGTGTCCTTTCATTTGGTATTCAAGGGGATTGTGTATGGTAAAACAGCTAGCTTCACATGCCTTTACAGAGTTTAGCCTAAGACTGCTTTGTCCACGCTACTAGGATAGCTGGTCTATAAGCTTGACTTACAACCAATCATCATAAGGTTTGCTTGGCATGGTACAAGGTGATCACTAGAACTAGTGAGCATCATATGCCAAGCCAACTTCTCACACATATGTTGAGAGAACACAGTAATTGCAATACCACAGGGGTGATTTATGCCATCTTATGCCCCTGTGGTATGATGTATGTGGGCCAGACAATCAAGAAAGCTAAATGTCGGATTTTACAACATACGAGCCGCATACGCTGCAAAACTGTGGGAGCGCCGTTAGTGGAGCATTTCATCACTTTTGAACATGAGCCCAACAGTTTAAGGTGTTGGATAATTGAAAAGGTGAAAGCTAATCCAAGAGGGGGTGACCTCAGTAGTACCTTGGGTAGAAGGGAATGTAAATGGATATACATCTTAGACACAGTGAATAAATGGTTGAATGAGTTGGAAGAAATTAACAGACAGGTGGCACTCCTGTGAGTATAGTGTTACGTTGAGGAGCAGTTGATACATACTCCTAATTGTCCTACTGAATCCAATTTGTTTATACTAGAAGCCTACATGTAACAACGTTTTTGTTCTTTGATCTACAAGTTCAGCACATGACATATTCCAATTTAATATGATATGTTTTTTATGTAATCATGTTTAGTATTGTTTTGTTATATGTTGTTTAAGAAAAGTCGGATGTATATATGTATATATGTTACCGGCCTTAACAGGGTGTTATAAACACCAAATGCCTCACTTTAATGATTGTATCCTACTCACTGAAGCCCCTGTTCATGTAATGAGTGATACATTAGCCCTGAGGCTGACAACCAAACATGTTTTTAATGATTGTTCTTATCTAGGGTGCGCGATTTTTATCGCTAACTGTGTGCAATAATTGCCCTGGGCCATTTTTGGCCTTGTTGATTGGTGTCAAAATTGGTCACTTATGATAAATCTTGGGGATGATTTTTGTTGCCTCAATTTAAGTGGGCAACAACCATGAGGATGCCTGCAATGGGATTATATATTTTTGCCTGAACCGTTTTTATGTAAATTACTGCCGGAATATACAGCTGCAGATGTATAATAATTGATTTTGATCAATGTCGACATCAGTGGCATAATATGACAATTGCGTTGTTTATCCTTTGGATGCAATAGTATGACTAAGACATTCTGAGTGATCTATGGTGTCCTTACCCAAGATGGCCGACCCTATGAGGACCATCTCTATTATTTTTGAAGTGTGTATAGATTGTTCACACACATGAGCGCGCTTATAATGTAGTGGTAGTGACATTATTTGCGCCACGTGAGATCTGTGCAGTCCGTCTAAGCTGTAAACCACTGCCAAGTTCGGTATAGGCAATCCTGCCTTCATCTATGATGGCCGTCGATCATGAACACATCACAGTTGTTTTTGAAGTGTGCATAAATTATTCACACATATGAGTGCGCTTATAATGTAGTGGCAGTGACATTTTGGGCACCACTAGAGATCTGTGCAGTTCGTTGAACCGGGAACCACCTAAAAATTCATTCGGTATAGGCAATCCACCCCAATCTAAGATGGCTGCCGATATTGGGAATGTCTATATATGTATTAAAGTTTGCCGAAATTCATTATTGTGGATAAAATGATTAATGTACACAAGCGTGCCATCAAATAGGGTGGTAGTTATAAGATTATACAATCTCTTGCCGAATTTTCGGCAGGACAGGACACAAGTGAAGTCCTTCTCTGATTTCTACTAATTTAGGTCGGCGTTTTTTGTATCCATTCCTTCCTGACTTATGCCGATGCTGGAGTATAGTGGGTAGATTGTGAACAGACGTAACAGTGAGCATTCTGTTTTGGGTGAATTCATTTCTTGACTGGCTGCTTTTGTATGATGCCAGCATTTTGAATATCCCTTCTGGTTTGGATATATTTCAGCTGCCTGACTCTTAGGAAAGGACTCACGAGCACCTAGCAGGATGGGCCACTATTAGTAAAGAAGAGGATTGCTACTCATTTAGCTCTGGATTGTTGATACGGGTAACATTCCTTCTTTCCAAAATCAACAGCTCCCACTGCCCCTTATATGAACATCAATAGGGAGGTGTAGATCTTGACATATGCCATTAATTAATTTGCAGAATAATTGTCGAGTAGCAGGACATTGACGCCTCAACTTCTCCTAGAGCCTAAGGTAATTATTTTTGGCCCCCGCTGTTAATAACTGACAGAATGAGAAAATCTCTAATTGATTTTGACATGACTCCATTGTTTATTGTTTTATAGGATTGAAATCTATTCATTTGAACATGGGAATTATCACCACCTTTCCACCCTTGACGGTAAGCAAATTAGATATACTAGGGGCATTAATTTAAGATATACATGCCCCGGCAGCAGCCTAAATATTTATTTTCCTCCTCTGTAAGGTCATCAATACCCCATGGTTGCCCTGTTTTTATTGTCCTGATGAAGACTTGCATGGCCCAGGCATAAATGACCGATAGGCCTTAAGACGAGTCGAAACATCGACGCTCTGTATATGAAAACCTGGACCATCTTGCTTTTCATATTGATGTGCAATATTAATGTTACATATTTGTTCTTGTAAACATTTATGAAAATGTTTTGGTTCATTACATTTTCCAGTGGCCAGGTTGTACAGGACGGATGATTGTGGAACCGTTCTGACTTGTATAGCTGTTGTTAATATTTTATGTCACTACTCTATGAATTTCCCCTTTCTTTCTAACCACTGAACACGCTTTACTGCACCTCTTTTCTATTTTTTCATGCTTTGTTTGGGGCAACCAATATGATTCGTACTAAATAAAAGCCCGGAAATGTGTGGCTTGGTTGACCTAGAAATAATGGACTAAAATTGCTCTTGGTCCCATATTGGTTCTGTTTCCTTCTTATGTTTCTTTATGAATATGTGCATATATTGGATAGAGCAGATTGATTTGTACATGCTCCAAAATATGTCTAACTAATGAATACTGACTGATTAATTTAGTTGATGAAGTAGATAGGTCTTGGACCACTGTTTATTAATATCATATGATACCCGGGTCCAAAACCTTTGGGTTACCCCATTATATTAATGGTTGTCTCTGAAGTTAAGCCTGCCTGCTCACAGCCAAACTACCAAGGGTTGCGCATGGGAATCAATTTCTAAGACATATTCTGAACCCTAGACTGTCTTAGTGGCCCTATTGCCAGTGATAGATGCATATTTGTGACTACTAATAATCCACTTTCCAACACACATTCTTCACTGAGTCAACCTTCTTTTCCTCTGTTTGATCCTATGGGGGCACTTTCACCAAACTACTGGGAGAACTGTGAACCTCTATTCTCAGTAAAATATGTTTATTGTTTTCTTCCCATTTTCAGAAAGTTATATTCTCACATGCTGAAAGACTTCTCAGAGCCCTCACAGCAGCATAGAGTAGGAGAGTAAGATCTGCTTACTATGGTTACCCCCACTTTTTGCTGGTGTTTCACAGTTTTTCGACTTTAGTCTGGCTGGGGCCCTGCTATCCAGGACCCCAGCCTAGCTGCATCCTCTCTAAAATTATTGCATGTACTTTAGGTACACTCCAGATTGGTTACTGGGTTACCCTTGTGAGTCTCTAGTGTATGGTACCTTAGGTACTAAGGGCATAGGTACTCCAGAGGCCTACCAGGGGCTGAAGCATGTATTATGCCACCCCTAGGAAGCCTTCCAAAATGGCACCACAGGACTGCTACTGCAGCCTGGGTAAGGTGGTGCATGCACCCCTTACTTAGATGTAGGTTACCTATATCTACCTTTAAATCACTGACAGATATAAACCTATCAGTCACTCTGTAGTATTCTGAGTTATATATTTATGCTCCTGCTTTTCACTGCATCTAGCTACTCAGCCAGTGTGAGTGTTCCAGGTAAGAATGTTGGTGTGATTGACATGTATGGAATGCTTGGGTGCTTGGTATGAGAGTTGGCAGTTGAGAATGGGCTGAGTAGCTAGGAGGCTGCTCCTGGTGGGGCTGCTTGTTCCAGAGTTATTCCTCCTGTTAACCTACTAATGGCTAAATAAACCAACTACATAATTCAACCACATTTGCCTCGGCTACATCTCTTCATGTATGTATGGACTAAAATACTACATTATTTTTGGCGACGATCTTGAGGAGACTTACCTACGTGCAACCTGACAGGATTTTCTACTCACTAGAAACTAATGTGGAACAAGCAACAAGTATTTCAAGACGAAGGAACCTCAATAATCACGCGAAGTAGCCCCACCAGTGTCCAGAAAACCAGACAGCCCTAGACCAGTGGTGCAGTCATGTCAGAAAATCAACATGAAAACTGTCAGTAGAACCAACTTCTCAAAGAAAGTACGCGGTGCTCCCACCACTGCATAGAAATTCATCTCTAAAGTTGCCTACGTGACGCTGAAGAAACAACGCAAGAAACAACGTCTAACATAGTGCCTAAAAGTAACAAGGTACGGCTTCTAACTTTGGACTCAGTATCTGCGTGTTTTAACAGCCTGTTCATAAACAAGTTTAATCCGGTGAGAGTTTACTTAAAGGTCTTATTATTTTGACTTTTGGCTTATCTATCTGTTTGGATGTGGACTCAATTTTCTTGTGACTGCCTACTTTATTTTGAAAATGACCGTCGTGACAGTTTGGAAGGATGTACGTAATTCTTAACTTTAAGCATCGCTGCCTAATTGGGTGGAGGCAGATTTGGTGACTGGATTCCTTCATGATTATAGACGTTTTCGTATATTCTGGCAAGGCTTTTCATTTGGACAGTTGGGCTTTGTTTTAAATTTTAAAAATGCCTCGTGCAACTTACCTTATGCGCAGTGCCGCGCGGAGCCTCTCATTAACATTCTGTGATGTTCGTGGTTGGTGTTGCTGCAATTGTAAGTTTAGGAGCAGGAGCGCGCCGTGAGCCACCTGGCTTACGTTCCCTGAGCGTGCCTTCATCTTGGATTTTGCATGAACTAGCATTCACTTTATCGCTTACGCTGCATGGTGTTCTGTCAACCACTGTTCTCAATAAAGTTTTCTCTCCAGCCTCACGAGCCTCCATTTCCTCAATTCATCCGTCGGAGTCCAAGTCAACGGACACTCGCCAAAGTGCACCTTCTAGCTCTTCGTTTGGCAAAGTATTTTCCTTTTCAGTCTACCTTTTTGGAGGTCTGTCCTTCATTCTAGGTCTTACTCACTTGCTCTGTGAGAAAATGTTTATCTTTTTCAATATTAAAGGAGGGGGATAGTGTCAGTGCTTGTGTTTACTGTCTCTTTCTTCCTTCTTTTTCTTGTTTGTCTGTTTTCCCTCTCGTGGTGTGGTTTTCTCCTCATCCCTTGGTTTACGGATTATTATCATCAACTGTAATTTCATAGTCTATAGTTTTTCTCTTCGCTGATTGTTTCTTCTTTCTTTTCTTTTCGTGAGGAAGAGGATAGTGTAGTATTCTGAGTTATATATTTATGTTCCTGCTTTTCACTGCATCTAGCTACTCAGCCGGTGTGAGTGTTCCAGGTAAGAATGTTGGTGTGATTGACATGTATGGAATGCTTGGGTGCTTGGTATGAGAGTTGGCAGTTGAGAATGGGCTGAGTAGCTAGGAGGCTGCTCCTGGTGGGGCTGCTTGTTCCAGAGTTATTCCTCCTGTTAACCTACTAATGGCTAAATAAACCAACTACATAATTCAACCACATTTGCCTCGGCTACATTTCTTCATGTATGTATGGACTAAAATACTACACACTCCTATGGCAGGCCTTATCAATCCTGAAGGCAGAGTGCTTGGTTTTGTGTGAGAGGGTGCCCATGCATACGCAGGACCCCCCTGCAGCTTTCAGAATCTATTCTCTGAGGGTGTTCTGTGATGCAGCCAGACCTTATACTCTTAAGTGCATTATAACCTCCCGGTAAATGCTAACTTTGGAATGGCTGCATGGAAACATGTTGTGTTTGTTGTCAAACACTTTGGAATCCTACCCCCCATCGCCAGTCCTGGTGGCGGGGGTAGAATTCCACCCTTCTAGAGGGAGAGACATGTACACACTGACCTAACCGGTAATAGTTTAAAATAACCCTTGCATCACAAAATGGATGCTGCAGCCACAGACACAGGTCTGACCTCCTGCTGCTGGACGAAACTCCGGCAGGGGAGGCCTGGACAATAGGTTTCCTGTCACGGGGAGGTGTAACCACCTCCCAGACAGGCTTTAATGTTTTGGGGCTGGGCGGGTGCATTCAGAGAGTTCTTTTCAGAAATTGCTGGGGGCACACTTGGTGTCTCTGGGTACACCACCGTTCAAACCAGTTGCAGGGGCACTCAACCCCTGCTCTGGGGCGAAAATGGACAAAGGAAATGGGTGTAACCACCCCTCTTTCCTGACCCTCCCATAGGTGGGTCCCCAGAGTATATCCAACCCCCTATCTTAGTATAAGTATGGGACCCCAGTCGTTAGGACTTCAGATTACACCTGATCAATACTCTGCAACATATATCCTGGAACTTCAACATTCTACACCACTAGAAGACGGTCAAGGAGTGACTCCCCTGTTCAAACAGGCACAAAAAAAGCATCTTGCCTGTCTGCATTTCCAAAGCTCCTGCCGTACTCTGAAGTATTTGTGACTCAGGACATAGACTTTCAGACTTCTCAGAGGCCGACATGAGATCCCAAAAAAGCTGAGTCCCGCAGTCCTCATGAGTGACACAGAACCAGAACTCCTGGACACCGTGCACATTTGCAAGTGCATCAACTTCCCGAGCTTTCCCAAGGTTGTGCATTGGAATAACTGTAGTCCAAGCCCCGAGCACCTTCTGCACGAAAGATGGATCACTGACATAACCTCGACAGACCGAATATCGACTGGACAAAATATCGATGACTAATTATCGACAACAAAATTATCGATTTACTATACTTACACAACAAACATCAAAAATATCGACTACACAATATCGACTACTAAAAACAACGACTACAACAATATCGACTCACAACATTATCGATTTCTAAAACACCGATTATTAAATATTTATATAACAACAGTCAAAATATCGATTACACAAACATAGATAACAAATTTATCGATTGTAAAAAAATCGCCATTAATAGATCCTAGAATAAATGACTTTATTATTTAATAATTAAGTCATACTGATCATAAAAAATCAGATTGAGTTAATATAAATAGATGACATATATTATATATTTTCATAACATTTACAACACACAATAAATAATAACATACATTTTATAATACATAAACAATGTTTCGACCTTCTACACATTTCTTACAACTAATTATATATATTCCTCCACTTTACAAATATCAAAATAACATTACCTAGAACATTACCTATACAAAATAAATCCTTACACATTCTATAAACGTTAATTGGCGTCACCCATATAAGGTAACCAATTAGCATAACAGAAAAAAAAATTCAAATCAACAAATAAAAACAGACTATCCATTTAAACAACCAATCCTATTTCTGAAACAATTAACCTAATACTATATAAATGAAATAATAAGTAACTAAAAACGCAGTATACATCTCCTAAGTAAAGGAAGACGAAACTCTGCTGGATTTCGGGAAGAAAACTGATGGACTTCAACAGAAAGAGACCTACACATATCTAAAGTAAGTACTACTACATTATTAGTCAGCGAAAATGTAACTCTCAAAGCTCACACCTATATTTTAAAGCAAAATACATCAAATATATCTTTTTTTTTTAGCACTCATCCTACAGACGAAAAAAAATACAGAAGACCTACACAACACCTGGACATCAAAAGTTACATATAAAAAAGTAAGTATATATTAGAAATGTAAAATCGAGAACTAATAGATAGCTAACTAAATCTAAACTAGCAAAAAACGTCGAACAAATTATCATAAATAGTAATAAAATATTTCTACACATTTTCTCAACTTCCACAGGTACAAAAAGATATACACAGAAAATAACAGTTTGAAGAACATCAACAGCTGAAAATAACGACTTGAAAGCATCAAAAGATTTACAGGTAAAATACAAATGTGTGAAACTGCATAATGTGATTAGAACATTTTTTTTTCTTAAAAAATATTTACATTCTCTTTTAATTACCTCCTAGCACTACAATACTATCATGACTGAAGGAGCTAAATTCATTTATTCACAAAAAGGGAAAATGCTTCTTTGTTACATGGGATATGTCTACACTCAAGAGAAACAAAACGATTTGAAAGTGTTTTGGAAGTGTACGAAATATTATGCCAACAAATGTTATGGTAGAGCTATAACTCAGGAAACTACTGTTACTTATACTAAAGAACATAATCACCCACCCAATGTAACAGAAATAGAGATTAGACAAATGCTAGATTCCCTTAAAGAAGCTAGTACTAGCACTGATCAACCAACAACTGCTATTCTGAAACACCATTTAAGTGTACTTCCCCAACATGCTTCTAGCCAATTACCATCTATAGAATCCCTTAAAAGAACAGTAGCTAGACAAAAAAGAGCAACATGCACTACTTCTCCCACACCAAAAACTTTAGAAGAAGTCCAAATTCCCCCTGAACTCTCTGTAACTCACAATAAAGACAATTTTATACTCTATGACAACAAATCTAAAGATAAAAGAATTATACTGTTTGCCACAGCAAACAACATGACAAAACTTACCCAATGCCAAACTTGGATGATGGACGGTACTTTTTCTGTATGCCCCAAACCTTTTTATCAATTATACACCATCCATGGTCATTTCCAAAATGCAAATATTCCATTCCTTTATGCCCTTCTACCAAACAAACAGCAAACTACCTATCAAGAAATACTAACTGAAGTCAAGCAACATACTAACAACTATTTTCCACAAAAAATTATCATTGACTTTGAAAAAGCTATGATAAATAGCATCCTTAAAACATACCCACACACAGCAATACAAGGTTGCTATTACCACTTTAATCAATGTATCTGGCGACATCTACAAAAATCAACCTTGAGTATCCAATACGCCACTGATAGCACATTTGCTTATCAAATCAAAAAACTCATCGCCCTAGCCTATGTTCCACTAACAGATGTAACTGAGCACTATAACTTATTAATAGACAGCCCCTACTATAAAAGAAACGAAGATAAACTAAGCCCTATGCTTGACTACTTCGAAGACACATGGGTAGGAAGGCTACACAGATCAGGCCATAGAAGACAACCCAAATACCAAATAGCTTGGTGGAATGTCTACCTTAGCACACTAAATAAGGAAGCAAAAACAAACAATGCAGTTGAAGGATGGCACAATGCCTTCCAAGCAACTACAGGCCGAGGAACACCTACCCTTCACAAATTAATACAATCCTTACAAAAAGAACAAAGTTACCAGGAGCTCCGAATGGAGCAATCAGTAACTTTGATTGGACCTAAACTCACCAAAGAAACTAAAAAAATGTATAACACACTCCAAAGTCAAGTTACCCTCTATCCAACTAGCAAAGGACTAGAATATCTATCAATGATTGCCAAAACCATTCTTTAAAACATTACATAACTATACACGTAAAACTAAACATATTTTTCCTAAAAATCTTCATTCTAATATGTAACAAATTGCAAATAAATTATCAAATACATAATATTAACATATATAAAATGTGTTTAGATAATGTATTTACAAAATGTTACATACAACGTAATTAAAGCAAAATTAAAAACAGTTTTCCCACCCATTAAAATTCCAGAAAATACTTACATTTCTGATGCAGCTTCAAACGTAATCCAATTCCAAGCAATCCATAGGACACCATTCCAAAAACCCATACAATCCATGAAAGCCCAAAAAAAAATTCAAAAATACAAGCAAATCCATAGCGACTCCTTTCCACTTCAGTAGACACCAGATACCATAGAAAACCCGAAAAACCGTAATGGCGAAAAATAAACGCTCCAAAAAAAGTAAAAACCCAAAAAATAGTGTGCAAAAATAAGAGTATATAATACTCGTTACACAGCTATGATCAAAAAAGAAGGGAGTCCTCCAAAACAGCGAAACGCGACGATAACCTAGAAAAAATAAATAACATACCCACCCACATAAAAACACCCATACATATATAAAAACACATATTTATACATCAAACATATTATCTTAGTAACATTTAAACATATTACCTCACCTCACACACCTACAACAAAAACGCGGTAAAAATCCAATATCGTACACTCTACCTAACACCGAACACACAATCTTCTCTAATTAACTCTACCTACATAAACATAATAAACATAAACACAGCACACATACACTAGCAATAAGTTCAGAAACTTATAAAACACAATTAAAACAAACTTACCCTCTCTAACGCGAAGCAGCACCCAACCGCGATCTGTTGAAGCACCAAATACGCCTAAGTAACATTACGCGGTTAAAAAGTAGTCCCTGTATACAGCTCAATACTAATTAATTTCTATATTCCAACACTTAAAAAAATACACAGAGTATTATATTAAGTGTAAATATTTTTTTAAAGTGTATAAAATTATTTCATAAATATTCATAAGTTTGAAATAATTATTCAACTGTTATGTTATAGTAAAAAAATTATTTTTTGATTTATAAATACATTTAATAAATAATGTTTATGTAAAAATAAATTGCATATATAAGTTTGTTACAAGAAATCATTTTTTTAAATTTGCAAATATTATGTAAAACATTATGTATGTATATAATAAATGTTTTTGGTGTTTATGTATTTAAAAATGAATATTATAAATATGTTCAATATTCATAATAATTATTTCCAAAAATATAACATGACTTGGTAAAAAACAAAAATGTTACAATAACAAAAAAATGTGCATAATTTTCAATCACAATAAATTCAATGTGTATCTGAATAAATATTTTGTTATTAAATAAAAAGTACATATTACCAATTTGTTTCAGAAACTATTTAAATGTTAATATATGTAAAATATAATAAAATTATGTTAATATAATTTATGTGTTAAAAACATATATATGTACTTCATATTTTTGTTATGTTAATAAAAACATTGAATGAAAAATTTTCAATATAAATAAAAAATGAATCTCTACTTACAAATACATTTTTATATGTGAATAAACAATTTTTCATTTATGGCATTTAACCCTGTCTATGTTTCCTTCTTTATTATTGTATATAAATATTATTTGCATATTAAATAATCTATTAAAAAATACCTTATACATTTAAATATTTGTAAAAATGTATTAATATTTAAAGTCCTACAATACCAATAATTATGTTTAATGTATATTAATAGAAATATTTTATATAAAATATATTAAAAAATAACTAATTTAACAGACATTTAAATTGACCATATTTTAACCCTGTATCCCTCTAACCTAAAACCCCAAACTGACCCAAAGCCCTAAAAACACCCCTTTACCCACAAACTAAAAACTGACCCAGAACCCACAAAATACCCCTTTAGCCACAAACTGAAAACTGACCCTGACCCCTAACAATACCCCTTTACCCAAATACTGAAAACTGACCCTGACCCCTAAAAATACCCCTTTACCCACTAACTGACAACTGACCCTGACCCCTAAAAATACCCCTTTACCCACTAACTGAAAACTGACCCTGACCCCTAAAAATACCCCTTTACCCAAAAACTGAAAACTGACCCTGACCTCTAAAAATACCCCTTTACCCACAAACTGAAAACTGACCCTGCAACCAAAAAAATACCCTTTACCCAAATACTGAAAACTGACCCTTAACCCTAAAAATACCCCTTTACCCACTAACTGAAAACTGACCCTGACCCCTACAAATACCCCTTTACCCACTAACTGAAAACTGACCCTGACCCCTAAAAATACCCCTTTACCCAAAAACTGAAAACTGACCCTGACCTCTAAAAATACACCTTTACCCACAAACTGAAAACTAACCCTGCAACCAAAAAAATACCCTTTACCCAAATACTAAAAACTGACCCTTAACCCTAAAAAGACCCCTTTACCCACTAACTGAAAACTGACCCTGACCCCTAAGAATACCCCTTTACCCACTAACTGAAAACTGACCCTGACCCCTACAAATACCCCTTTACCCACTAACTGAAAACTGACCCTGACCCCTAAAAATACCCCTTTACCCAAAAACTGAAAACTGACCCTGACCTCTAAAAATACCCCTTTACCCACAAACTGAAAACTGACCCTGCAACCAAAAAAATACCCTTTACCCAAATACTGAAAACTAACCCTTAACCCTAAAAATACCCCTTTACCCACTAACTGAAAACTGACCCTGACCCCTAAAAATACCCCTTTACCCACTAACTGAAAACTGACCCTGACCCCTACAAATACCCCTTTACCCACTAACTGAAAACTGACCCTCACCCCTACAAATACCCCTTTACCCAAAAACTGAAAACTGACCCTGACCCCTAAAAACACCTTTATCCACAAACTGAAAACTGACTCTGAAAGAAAAAAATTACCCTTTACCCAAATACTGAAAACTGACCCTGAACCCTACAAATACCCCTTTACCCACTAACTGAAAACTGACCCTGACCCCTAAAAATACCCCTTTACCCACTAAATGAAAACTGACCCTGACCCCTACAAATACACCTTTACCAAAAAACTGACAACTAACTCTGCACACAACATATACCCCTTAATACCCAAACAGAAAACTAACCCAGAACACTAAACCAACCTCTTTCCCCAAATACTAAATAATATATATATGAGAATATCTATAATTATATATATATATGTTATATATATCTTTATATATCTAATTATAAATATATTATATATATGTAATTAAATGTAATTATACAATTATATTTCATATATATATATTGTATATTAAATTATTATAATATTAGTTATATCTATTTATATCTATATAATTAACATATTTTATTTATTTAACAATTATTTCATTATGAATACCAATTAATTAATTAACATATCTCATTACTTATAATTAATTTACTTCCCACCCTATACCCCTATTAACACACAACCCACTACATAACATAAAAAAGTGAGATGTAACATTATTAACTGTAATTGCATTAATTTAAATAAATTTACAATTACATAAAATATAATTAACATATTTTATTTAATTTACAAATATTTAATTATTCATAACAATTAATTAATTAACATAATTAATTACTTTCAATTAAATTACTTCCCACCCTATTCCCCTATAATCCCACAACCCACTACATATCCTAAAAAAGTTAGATTTTACATATTGAACAATAATTCCATTTATTTAAATAAATTAACAATTAAATTATATATAATTAACATATTTAAGATAATTAACAATTAATTACTTATTCTTACCAATTAATTAATTAACAGATTTAATTACTTACTATTAAATTACTTCCCACCCTAATCCCCTATAATCCCACAACCCACTACATGACAAAAATGATTTAAATAAGCATAATTCTCAAATAAGCTATTACAATAACATATTTACCAATTACATATTATATATTTAATTAAATAGTAATTTAACAATAAATTACATATCAATACCAATAATTATATTTACATATTTAATTAATTAATACCAATTAATATATTTACATATTTAATTAATTAATACCAATTAATATATTTACATATTTAATTAATTAATACCAATTAATATATTTACATAATTAAATAATTATATTTAAAATACTTCCCACCCTATTCCCCTAAAAACCCACTACCCGCTCCTAGAAATTATTATAGTAATATAAAATTTTTTTAATGTATTAATTATTTTTAACATTAATTCTATATAAATAAATAAATAAAATTAATACATTTTGACACAAAATGCTATTATAAAACATTAAAACAGTGTACATTGAACTATTACATATTATATATATACATATTAACATTCGATATCATGAGAGTCGATATTGTGACAGTCGATAACACAACTTTCGATATTTTTTAACTAATAAACATATCGATATTTTTTACTTACGATATTACTTACTCGATATTTTTTATGTCGATATTTTTTACATACATTACAATCGATAAAAAATAAATCGATATTACTTACCTCGATATTAATGCCATCTCGATATTCTCTAGTCGATATTATGTCCAGTCGAAATAAATGACTCGATATTAAGACTGTACACCACGAAAGATAGTAGGTTTACACTCCACGAGTGTTCTGTGAGTCTGCTTCTAGCATTTCTGCTTGAGGCCCCTTCGCGATCCCGGGTCCGTTGACTGGTGGGTCCCCAGAAAGGTAATTCTTCTTTCCTTTGAGCTTCCCTGGTTGCTCTAGAGGTGCCCTGACTCTCCACCGAGTGGTGAGTCCCTCAGACCTGGCTGGTCTGCGCCGTAGCCAAGCTTTGCTCTCTGCGTGGGTTGCTGTTGGCAAGGCTTGTTGGGTCCAATACAGAAACCGACACCGCAGCACTCAACAACCTTTGTGGGACCGCTTGAATCCAGATCCTGGCTGTTGTCGATGCCTCCTGGTCCTCGCGGCTGAAGAGTCGAGCTTCACCTTCTTCACCTGCAAGCACCCAACATCGGTGGGCATCCGCTCATCGCCTTCCTGGTCACTGGCTAGTGACCCAGACTCTGTCCCCTCTGCTTTCAGGTTCTTCACATCTCCAATCCACCCGGACACTTTCCACTTGGTCGCCAGCAGCACTTTGCAGCAAATCGGCATTGAAATCAATGACAAAATAAGACACGAAAAGACACTTATGCACCCGATTTCCCTGGGCGAGGTAACTCGAGTACTCCGGTGCTCCTGTGGATGTTGACTCTAGAACCTCCTAGTTCTAAAGAGGTTTGCTCCAAGCCCTCTTCTAAGTGTCCTTTATCTTTAAAATTCCAACCGCAACTTGAAATTAATGGTGATTTAGGGCTGTGTTTAGGCCCTTCACGCGTCCCCCGTGGGTCCCCTGAGTCACTACCTTGGGTGGTTCCTGGTGACCGCAGCAGTTCTAAAGGCTCTAGACCTTGAATATATGTCAGTCGTACTTATACCACTTTCTTAATATATGGTTTGGTACACCCCTAGGGCTCAACGTATATTGTGCTTATTTACTGCGTGCTAAATAAGTTTACTGAATGTACTTTGCCTCTAGCCTCATAAAGAGACTAGATGGATGTGTTTAGAATAAATACATATATTTGATATATATACCTGGTGTGGTTCTTCTTTCATTTGGTCATTCATGAGATTATAGACTGGTGAAACAAGCTGCTTTACATTCCTTCAAGACGCAGACCGAAGGCTGCTTTCCACAGCTACCACTAGGATAGCTTTCGATTAAGGTTGTCTTTAAACCTACCATCAATTAATCAATCAATCAATCAATCATAGCATTTGTATAGCGCGCTACTCACCCGGAAGGGTCTCAATGCGCTTGGGGGAGGGGTCCGCTACTGCTCGAACAGCCAGGTCTTGAGTTGTTTCCTGAAGGCGAGATGGTCCTGTGTCAGCCGGAGGTGGATGGGGAGGGAGTTCCATGTCTTGGCTGCCAGGTAGGAGAAGGACCTTCCTCCGGCGGTGGCTCTTCGGATGCGTGGTACGGCGGCGAGGGTGAGGCTTGTAGAACATAGCAAGTGGGTGGGCGTGTAGAAGGTCAGGCGGTCGTTGAGGTACTTGGGGCCCAGGTCGTGGAGAGACTTGTGTGCGTGGGTAAGGAGCCTGAACGTGATCCTTTTGCTGACCGGGAGCCAGTGCAGGTCCCTCAGGTGGCCGGAGATGTGGCTGCGTCGGGGGATGTCCAAGATGAGTCGGGCGGAGGCGGTCTGTATGCGCTGGAGTCTTTTCTGTAGTTTGGCTGTGGTTCCCGCGTAGAGGGTGTTCCCGTAGTCCAGTCGGCTGGTGACGAGTGCCTGGGTGACCGTCTTCCTGGTTTCGGTCGGGATCCAGCGGAAGATCTTTCGGAGCATACGCAGGGTGTTGAAGCACGATGAGGAGACGGCGTTGACTTGTCTGGTCTTCGAGAGGGAAGAGTCCAGGATGAAGCCCAGGTTGCGTGCGTGGTCTGTTGGCTTGGGAGCGGTGCCCAGGGTGGGAGGCCACCAGGAGTCGTCCCAGGCGGAGGGCGATGGTCCCAGGATGAGGACTTCCGTCTTGTCTGAGTTCAGTTTCAGGCGGCTGTTCTTCATCCACTCGGCGACGTCTTTCATCCCTTCGTGTAGGCTCGTTCTGGCGGTGGCGGGGTCGTTGGTGAGGGAGAGGATCAGCTGGGTATCGACGGCGTAGGAGATGATGTTGAGTCTGTGTTGGCGTGCGATGGCTGCGGGAGGGTTCATGTAGACGTTGAAGAGGGTTGGGCTAAGCGATGATCCTTGCGGTACGCCGCAGATGACTTCGGTGGCATCGGATCGGAACGGGGGAGGCGGATTCTTTGTGTTCTTCCGGCGAGGAACGAGATGATCTACTCCAGTGCCTTTTATTGGATACCGATGTTGCTGAGGCGTTGAACTAGGGTGCGGTGGCAGATGGTGTCGAACGCTGCAAAGAGGTCCAGGAGGATGAGGGCCGCTGTTTCCCCGTTGTCGAGCAGGGCTCGGATGTCGTCGGTGGCTGCTATGAGGGCAGTCTCGGTCCTGTGGTTGGCTCAGAAACCGGACTGCGAGGGGTTGAGGGATCCGTTCGTCTCGAGGAAGGCTGCGAGCTGTCTGTTGACGGTCTTCTTGATGACTTTGGCAGGAAAAGGGAGGAGCGAGATGGGGCGGAAGTTCTTGAGGTCGGTGGGGTCCGCTGTTGGTTTCTTCAGTAGGGCGTTGAGCTCGGCATGCTTCCAGCTCTCCGGGAAGGTGGCGGTGTTGAAGGAGGAGTTGATGACGTCCCGGAGTTGGGGTGCGATGATGGAGTCGGCCTTGTTGAAGACGTGGTGGGGCAGGGGTCGGTCGGAGATCCGGAGTGGATGGTGTTCATCATGTGGGCTGTGTCTTCGGTAGTCACTGTGGTCCAGGTGCGGAGGGTGGCGGTGGGGGGCGTTGGTTCGACGGTCGAGTGCGTGGAAGGTGCGCTGAAGCTGTTGTGGATGTCGGCAATCTTGCGGTGGAAGTACGAGGCGAGAGAGTCGCAGAGATCTTGTGAAGGAGTGATGTTGTTGTTGCCGGTGCTGGGATTGGAGAACTCCTTGACGATGCTGAAGAGTTCCTTGCTGTCGTGGGCATTGTTGTCCAGTCGTTCCTTCAGTGATTTCTTCTTGGTGGTGCGGATGAGCTGGTGGTGCTTGGTTTGGACTGGCACAAGCTACCCACCAGGGCCGGACTGACTAACGGGCAGTTTCAAATGCTTCCGAGCTGGGGGCTGATTTCACAGTGGTGGGGGCTGATTTTGTTCATGGAGACCTGAGTGTGCTTCGAAATAATTAATGCAAAACGAATTTAGTTTAGCACACGCAGGTTTCATTGAACAAAATCACCCCCCAGCTCAGCAGCATTCCAAACTGCCCGGTAGCCAGTCCAGCCCTGGTGCCCACTAGAATAGTGGACAGCATATGCCAGGCCAACTTCTCACACATATGAGAGGTACAGAATCCATAAATGCTACTGCGACTTTTCATGTAACCAAGTGGAATTTGCAAAAGAAGTCAAAGATCTCAATATAACATGATCTCATGAACTCCAGAACCAACCAATGCTTGAACTTTCAATCAGTATGCATTCTTTTGTACATATAGTGTCCCCACATTTTTAAGTTATGCGTAAAACATTTGTTAACAGTAGCTAGCAATGAAAATGAGATCAGAGCTCTGTGTTTAAACCACAATACATTTCCCTTTTGATGGCTGGTATAAATGTATATGTGCTAGTAGGATATATTTTGTTCTTTTGACTTTATTTGAATGTGTGCAGTGCCGCGTCAGCTGACTCTTACCAATACATTCATCATGTGCTGGAATTGTTTTCAAATCTAGTTTCCCCCTAACCAAAATATTAAGCTTTAAACATCAACCTGCACATATTATTGATACTTTTGAATAGAATTATAGTGCCAATGTAGGTTGGTGTTGAGTTAGAATAGTAAATCTATACTTCCTTATGTATGCTTAATGTGATTGTTACACCTGGCATCTTTGGCGTGGTTTCCCCTGACTTTTTACCTCTACCTCTTGTAATTTTGACACTGTGCTGGATTTCGTTTTTGCTGGTTTAGATGCTTTGGGCACTTTGCCACTGCTGATCAGTGTCAAAGTACAAGTGCTCCCTGGGTAAATTGTGAGTGTGATTGGTTACCCATAATTGGCATATTTGTATTACCATGAAGTCCCAAGTAAAATGCACTGAGTGTGCCAGGACAGGTGATTCAAATGCTACTAGTGGGTCTGAAGCACTGATTGTTGATACCGGAGTGGTGCTGGGTTCATTTGGGGCACCGCTGGAGCCCTGGCAGATTGTCGGATCCCTCGGGAGGCGGCAAGTTTTGGAGCTGCGAAAGGTGGTTGCCGAGGGTCCGAGGGAGCGCAGCGCTGCACCTCCAGCGGCCGTCTAGAGGCTGTGTGTGGCCCAGGTCAGCGTGAGGAGTCGCGTATAAGATGTGGTGACCCCAGGAGAGTGCCCAGAACAGTATCCAGGAAAGTAACTGGGTGCCTCCATCAAGAAGGGGCAACGTCTGGACCAGAACTGAGAGTGGAGCAGAGAGGAGCATATGATCTAATATAAAGCTGCTGCTGCTGCAAATTGGCAACATTATGGAATAACCAATAGGAGCCTAAGTGAGGAGGAGGAGGAAAGAGTGCTGGCTCATAGAAACAGAGGTAAGTGAGGTTAACATTGTACTTCCCCTTATAAACATATAGATATATAAGTAATAATTATCCAGGGGAAGCTTATGCGGAGGGGGGATTGCTGTGCACCAAATAAGTGGTGGAAGCCCTAAGGCGAAGGAAACCCCTCCGTAACCTGCGGGAAGCTGAGAAGAAAAACGCAAAGTAAGAACACAGGAAAAACAATGGCCCTAGGGAAAACTAAACCACGCAGAGTGGTAAGAAATAGTAAAAAAACTGCAAATAAATCGGGAACAGTGAACGCGACAGGCTCACCCAAAGGCTTGGCTGACGTAAATAATAAATATCCATCAGAGCAACCCCTTCCTCAAGCACAACCCCGCAGCCAGCGCCGGCATCTGCCAGGTCAACATGCGCAAAAGGGGGGTCGGTGGTATCAAAAACCATTAAGGATTTTATCGGTAAACATTTCATGGGGAAAGAGAGAGCAGAAAAGGACACAATTGAAATTGAGACCACGCAATCTATCGAGGATCCGGCCGTATCAAGCACAGAGGCCTTGAATCAGACTGACTTTAATATCGCTGAGATACCAATGGAACCGCGTCTTTCATCTTCCCCAAGGATGTTTCAGTCGATTTGCACCCAGGATTTAGGTGCAGATATGGCGAACGAAGAACGAGTAGTCTGTAGTGACTCCTTGGGAGAAGGGAACATTACTGGGGAGACCCCCCGTCAAAAGGATCATGAGAGTCTAGGATCCCCAAAAATAGTGGGATTAGATGCATCCGGCATATCCTTATGTAGCCTGGAGGTGACGGGTTCTAACGGCCAATCCATGCTCGAAGTAATGCTAATGCTCCAGAAGACTCTGCAGGGCATTCTGGAGGTTACAGTATTAAATAATGACATTCTGAAAAGACATGGTGATCAATTTAAGGGCATAAATGGGGAATTAGCACAGATTAAAAACTTGATGCCCTCAATTGTAAGACCTGTAGAAACAAAGGAGGATAATAAAGTGGATAGGGGGGAAGAAGTGGAAGAGGTGACTAGCCCCCCAGAGAATGAACCAACAGAATATGTATCCTACCGCCCCATGCTTATAAAGAGGTATGGGGATGAGAGATATAGAAGGTCTAATATACCAAGGAGAAGGAAAGGGATTAAGGCCCGACCCAGCTGCTACTCTAAAAAGCACCAGGATCACAGGGGGGGGGAAATGCCAATATATAAGTCAATAAATAAGATAGCAAGGCAAGGACCTAAAAAGTTAGATATCGTAGAGAAAGGGGCAAATAGCAGCCGACATGAGGTACAACATAAGGGGATAATGAGGAGGGATATGGGAGAGAACAAAAAGGTTAATATGAGAAATCCCCCAGGGGTGAAAAAGAGTGTAAGAGTAGAGCGGGAGAGGGAGATGTCCCCAAGTGCGGAGGGACCCCACCCAAGTAACTGGAAAGGGGTCAAAAAAGGGGGAGGAGAAGAAGCTAGTTGGCACTCAAGGGGAGTAACAATAGGAGGGAATCGCCAACATCAACAGACAGTATTATCCACTGACACTTGGATATTTGTAGAGTCAATAGGACAGGCGAAAGGGGGGAAAAGAACTAAGAAATTAAACCCCTTGAATCGCTCCCAGCTACTATCCTCATTTGGGAAGTGCCCCAGTCTAAGAAATGTTAGCACTAAAGATCTAAAAGAAGTGGGGTTCACAGTAAACAGTAAGGGGGAGGAAATAACTAAGGTTTTACTCCACTCAGCCCTAATAAAGGATGCTATAGAAAAGGCAGAGTCCGAGATGCTAAGGGAAGGCATTAGAATACTAAAAAGGAAGGATGTATTCTCGGATAAGTTAGGGACTCCTTTCCTTAGAAATCACGCAGCTCTAGGGGACAGACAAATAAAAATGATCAATCTGGGGAGAGGTACCAACGACGCCCTGGAAATCACGATAAGACCCAACGACCAAAGGTGGGACATGGATGAAGTACTTGCTGGGAACAGATACAGAGAGCTGGCATATATGAGTAGTGAGGAAGATGGTTTTATGAGTGAGATCGACTAGGAAGCAGGAGCGCCGCACAGCCTATCAATAATGACCTGGAACATAAATGGGTACAATAGAATTGCGATACAGGAAAATTTTTAAAATATCTTGAGGAAAAACGATATCGTTTGCCTCCAGGAAACTTGGCTGTGTGGCGAAATCCCAGCTACGGTAGGTTTCACTCATTATGTAAAAGCCGCTAAAAGGAACACGGTGGGCAGACCTTCAGGGGGTTTGATGACGCTGATTTCTACAAGGATTGCCAAGGACATTGAACCCCTGGAACTACAGTGTAACTGGGCACTGGGCAATAGAGTGCGAACAACAAACAACATGTTGGGGGGTGAAAGCCTATGCATTATAAATGTATATATTCAGAAAGGGAAAGTAAATGAATATAAGGCAGACTTGGAACACTTAAAAACTGACCTAGATGGGGTGTGCAACCGGTTTCCAAAGGATGTGCTCGTAATATTGGGAGACTTCAACCATAAATTGAATCCTAAATCAATGGATTCTTGGTTGAAGGACTTGTTGGATGCATATAAAATAGAGCAGGCACAATTCCCCAGCTGTGAAACCTCAAGTAAAGACGATAAGCTCGGGCAACTGTTGGGGGTTATGGGATTTGTATGTACCAACGGTAGAAAGGAAGCAGACAGGCCTGCGAAGCGCACCTTTAAGGTAGGGCAACAAATGTGCCCCATTGACTATGTATTCATACAGGCCTGGCATTTCCACCTTATCAAGCAGTTCGAAATTTTGGGGGTGGAGGGTAGTGATCACCATCCACTGCAGGTTGAACTTCAGGTAAATAGCCACCCGCAAAGACAAAAAGTGTTATCAGTAGATGTAGAATACCCCAAGCGGTTAACAACACAAATCACCGAGGAATATATACAGAAACTAAGTGCATATCAGCTAACTGTGAATTTGGGTAACCTTGTACCAGAAGGAAGTATAGCCTGGTACGAGGGCATAATAAGGCAATTGGTGGAATGCCTCCGGATTAAGTTAAAGTGCAATATCCAAAAACCAGTAAATAATGCGACATTATACCCTAATAATAACAAACACTGGTTTGATGCCGAATGCCGGAAATTAAAGGCCGGTATTAGGAAACAAGAAAGACGACTCAGAGGTAACTATAGTGAGGAAGTGGTATCAGATCTCAAAAATATGAAGCTAAAATATAAGTCAGTTATTAGAGATAAAAAAAGGTGTTTTAAGGACAAATGTTGGGATAATTTACTCGTGACAATTGAAGACAAAAATGTGAAAGGCTTTTGGAGGCTAATACAGGACTGTATGGGGAAAGCACAAGGGACCATGCAGTGCGTAGTACCAGAGGACAAGTGGCTGGCCTATCTAGAGGAAATTTATGGGAAATGGCCAATGAGGGAGGGAATAATGGAAAATGCCTGGCCAGGAATAAGTGAAGAATTAAAAACCCATTTTCTCCCAGATCAAATTAGAACCATAATATCTAGACTAAACCTAACACGGGCAGCCGGCCCTGACAACCTGCCAGCTGTCATAATAGAAACAAACATAGAATGGTGGGCAGAGTTCCTTTCAAATATGTTTTTATGGATCCTAAATTCAGGTGAACTCCCTGCAAATTGGAGAGGGGCTATTGTTAGGCCAATCCATAAAAAAGGCGATGTAAACACCCCTAAAAATTACCGCTTAATAAACCTCTTGGATATAGGCGAAAAGGTTTTTTCTAAGGTAATCCTAGGGATTCTAAAGGAGTGGGTGGAAGACAAACAGATAATACCCCCAGAGCAGGGGGGGTTCAAAGAAGGCCACTCAACGATTGACCATTGTTTTGCCCTGTGGTCCATCGCACGGAAGTCAATTGATCAGAGGAGTAACCTATTCTGCTGTTTCGTTGACTTCCGTGCAGCCTTTGATCTTGTGGACAGGGACCAGATGTGGTCAACACTAACAGGGTATGAACTACAGGATGACCTGCTGGCCCTTGTCCAAGCATTACATACAGAAAACTGGGCACAGATAATATTGGACACGGATGGAGGACTGAACAGGAGAATCCCTATTGGAAACGGCTTAAGACAGGGGTGCGTCCTAGCCCCCCTGCTGTTTTCCCTGTTTTTAGCTGACCTACCCCAAGTATTAAGAGATGTCAGAGGGGCGAACCCGAAGTTGGGAGGAAGGCATATATCGTGCCTCCTTTATGCCGATGACCTAGTAATAATGGATCAAACGGAGATAGGTCTCCAGAGAAAACTCAATAGGTTTAAAGATTACTGTACGAGTAAAAAACTAGTGGTAAATATGGATAAAACCAAAATAGTATGTTTTGGGAGAAGGAAAGTGAAGTTCTCGTGGTATCTTGGCACAACCTTGCTTGAGAGGGTGACCAACTATAGATATTTGGGAATGTGGTTCTCAGGTAACCTGAAATGGCATACACACCTGCAAGCATTAAAAATAAGGGCATTGGCATCGGTCAAAGGCCTAAAAAGCTTTAATAACACCTATGGTGAAAGGTCAGATAGACCGGTCTTAAAAGCTTATCAAGCAATGGTCCCCCCACAATTTCTGTATGGAGCCGAGGTTATTTATCTCAGTGGCAAGACCTCCTGGGATAGTGAAGAGGGAAATATATTAAAAAGCTTATTCGCTCTGCCAAAATCCTCTATGGTGCAGGCAGCACGACTGGAGCTGGGAATAACCTCCTGGGCTATTACAGTTTGTATGAGCCTTGTACGCTTCTGGCAGCGGTTGGGAGTAGGGGAAATTGCTAAAATCTCTCAATGGGCAAAGGAGGAAATTATCAATAGTGAGCTCCCCTGGGCAAAAAAGGTAAGAGCCTCAATAAGCAAGGCTTATGGGGTGCTAGATTTGAGGGTATGTTTGCCACAAGACCCCATAATATTTAGGAAAAAAGAATTAAAGACTCAGGGGGTCAATATGTCCCGTAGTTATGACCGGGAATACCTTGCTCAAAAGACCTCGGTAGCACACATGAAAGTGGCTTGGGAGAGCAGTCAACACTTCCCTTACGTGGACCGGTTACCCAGCCATAGTCTGAGGCGAGAAGTCCTGAAAATGCGAATTGGCATAAACCCATGCTATGCAAATAACGGGGTTCGAAATTTAATGATAGGAAGTAATGGGAAATGCACTTGCACTTTAGGAACCACTTGTGATATGTCACATATTTTATTAGATTGTACGAGATTTTTAGACTTTCGAAAGGAGTTTTTATGTCCGATTTTTAAAAAATATAAGATTACGCACAGAATGCAAGCTGCCACTCTTTTGGTGGAAATGGAGACTTTAGATATAGCCTGCGCATTGGGGAAATATATGAATAAAGTTAGGTGGTTCCTCAAAGGCGCAGAAGAACATGTATAGTGTAGCCCTTATCCCTGAATAAAGGTAGAGATACTAAGGGACAATAGTAGTAAAAACTGTATTCTGAAGAAGGTATATATAGGAAATTTTAGCGATTTTAACAAATAATGTTATAATACTCCGTTTTAAAAGGAACAAGAGAAGTTAATTTTAAGTATCTTGAGGTGTAATTGTGGTTTTAATATTATCTTGTTATGCTGCTGCTCTTTTTCTTGTTGAATATTACCATGTTTGCTGTTGTCCTTTCTCTTATCATGGAATGTGGAATGTACTTTTAAGGTTTTAACAAATCAAATAAAGTTTTGTTTGACTGACTGACTGACTGACTGAGTGGTGGGAGGGGATAGCACCTGGGCCTGAATAGGGCTGTGCCTGCCTTCCACAATGCTGGCTCCAACTCCTGCTGGGCAGCTGATGACCCTGCCCCTCTCTCTGAAAGGAGAGGAGGAAACAAAAAAACAAAGGGCTCAGGAATTGACCTGAACTGGTTCTGACTCTGCCTCTAGAGAACAAAGGAAAGGCTGGTATGAAAAGGGCTACCCAGACTACAGAAAATTATATCATCCTGGAATCAAGAAGGAACCCCTGTCAAGGAGAAAGCTGGAAGACTGAAGAGGAAGGAATGTCCTGCTGTGTACTTGTGGGCTGACCTGCAGTTGCTTTGCTGCCAAGGAGAGGGGAAGGACTTTGCTGTTCTGTTTCCCCTTGCTTGAAGAGATCTCAAATGGCCTGGGTAGAGCTGGCTCCCTGTTAATAAGTCCCAGGAACAAAAGGACTTCACCCCCAGCTTCCCCCTGAACTCTGCTGTATGTGATCTGCCCATCCTACAGTGCTTGGTTTAGTTGTGGCGCATCTGGAAGTTGTGCCTGGGGTTTCGGAAGCTGGACAAGAAGAAACTAAGACAATCTGAAAATGTTCACGCATTGCTCGCTTCCGGAGCGCATCCCCGACAGTGCGGGGAAATTCCCACCGCTGCGAAGATCGAGATCGTCGCAGCGCCTGTTGTTGCTGCAAGAACCAACAAATCCTTCACTTGCGGAGCGCATCGGCCTGGTGCAGGAAGATTACTGTAGCTGCGAACATCATCGCAGAGTCATCGCATCGAGGGGCTGCGAGAGGAGAAGATCGACGCTGCGCTGCGCCATTGCACCTGAGATCGTCGCAGTCCCGAAGATTGTCGCATCGTGCCTTTGCGAGGCGCTTCCTACCGAACCTGCGCACCCGAATCCATACAAGGTATCGCCTCCCTCACCATACAGACTGGATTCGTCGCGACATGCCCGCTGCGTCCAGCGGGACTGTTGCATCGCCGCCTCAGGGTCCCAGGAGTGACGCATCGCTTATTTTTCAATGCTGCAGCTTCCATTTGGAACTTTTGTTGCATATACAGGTACTTTGGGCTAAACGTGACGCAACTGTGGATTATTTTGACGCAATCACTAGAACTCTTTGAAAATCATATTCTTGAACAGTGTATGTTGGATTTTTGTAATTTTGGTCTTGTGTAGTTTAGATTAAAATACTATTTGGACATTGGTACCCACCTCTTCCAACTAGACACCCCCAGGTCTAACATTGGTGGTCAGGGGTGAGGATTTGAACTTGCATTTGTACTTGACCCACAGTAATTGGTGTACCTCACTAGTCTAGGGAAGACTACTACGCAGCCACATACTGTGCTCTGATTTTTTGGTTCTATTTTTGATTAACTCTTCAAAGCATCATGTCTCAGAAGGCAGCAAGTGTGCCAGCAGAATTGGAGTTTTGCATTGAGGATCTGTATTCATACAAAGTTGAACAGCTCAAACAATTCTGATCTGATCGTTGCCCTGTAAAAAGCAGCCCTAGGAAGGAGGAGCTGCAGAGAATCTTGAAGGCCTGGTGGAAGGCCCAAAAGGGAAATGATGCAAGTGGAAGAGAGGAGTTTCAACCCCAAGATTTGCCTGTGAGCAACCCAGGCTCAAAGCCTGGCAGCACCCATTCCAGTAGGGGTTTCACTCCAGAAGAGTTAGATACCATGAATTGGAAATCATGAGAATGAAAATGAAGCAATTGGAAGAAGAGAAAGAAAAGGCGGCAGAGGAGAGCAAGAATGCTCGTGCCCTGGAGGAGAAGAAATTGCTTTTGGCTCATGAGTTGAGCATGAGAGAACTGGATATCATGGCCAAGCATGTGGATTTCAGTTCAAATGGTGGCAGCACACAGCTAGTGCAGGGGTGTAAAGTATATATTCCCAAGCATTTGGTACAGAATTACAATAGGAGTGAGGATATCTATGCCTGGTTTACCTCGTATTAGATTGCTTTGAGACTGAATAGGGTGCCTGAACAGCATTGGGGGGCGGGCCTGTGGAAAAATGTTGAGGCTTCTGGGAGGAGTGCTCTAGAGCCCTTAGAATTAGCAGGTGCCATGACCTACCCCAATATGAAGGAGGCCTATGTCTCAGGTATGCACTTACTCCAGAACAGTATAGACTGCAGTTTAGGAACTCCAAGAAGAAAGAGTCTGAGTCTTGGATGGAGTATGTGAATCTGTACTCACGTGCACTGGAAGGGTGGATGAAGGGCAGCAAAGTAACTGATTATAAGGAGTTGTTGCATTTAATGAGTTGGGAGCACTTGAGTAGTCTTTGTGTTCCAGAGCTGTGCCAGCATCTTTTAGACAGCAATCTGTCAGATCCCATTGAGCTTGCTAAGGAGGCGGACCGCTGGACCAGTTCCAGGATCCACGGAGGAATTGTGGGTACCGCAGCCAAAGGTGGGCGGGGTCCCCAGCAGATTAGTAACGAAAAGGGGTTCTCTCAAGGGCCCCAAAACAGTTCCCCGGGAAAGGAGTCCCAAACGTGGACAACTATGGTCCCCTAGGGGCAGATGGGACAAGAGGGGTCCCCCTACCTGCTATCACTGCAATGAGGTGAGACATGTTATCACTAGGTGCCCCAAGGAACCTCCAGCACCCACTGGTGCTCCAAAACTGGGTTTAGTGAGTGTAGCTTTTGGGGGAGAATTTAATTTCTAGTGAAGGGATGGGACCAGCAGTAATGACCCTTGTCTCTTTAGGAGACCAAGAGATGGTCCAGGAAACCTACCTTCCCCCGAACACTAAGAAATACGGGCAGAAGGTTACCATCAATGGGAGGGAGATAGAGGCTCTGAGAGGCACAGGAGCCAGTGTGACATCTGTAAGGTGTCAGTGGGTGTCTGAAGAGCAGGTCATTCCCAATGTACTTCACCCAGTAGTTGCAGCTGACAACTTGGTGCGCCTCTGCAAAGTGGCGCAGGTTCCATTTGAGTGGAGGGGGTTCTCAGGTCTCTTGAAGGCTGTTGTGAGTCCATCCATGCCTGTAGATTGTCTGCTAGGTAATGACCTGGAGAGTTACCCATGGAAGGAGGTGGAACACCAGGCTCATATGGAGATGTTGGGTCTGCCTGAGTGGGTCTGTGTGACCAGTTGATCTATGGCAGCCAGTAGGGGTGATTCAGCAACCCTGGAGCCTGAAACAGTGGCCAAGGTACCTGCCAGGAAGAAGAGAGGCAGGGGGCATGGGAAACCTGCCCCTGCCGTTCCCACGGCCCAGGAAGGAGCAGAACCTGAGGGGGATGACCTGGAGCCTACTGGGGAGCAGGTAGCCGAACTGGGGGACCTCCATGAGCTGACCCATTGGCAGCAAGAAGGTGGCCCCTCCAGGGAGGAATTCTGCAAAGCACAGATGGAATCCCCTTCTCTCATTGGTGTGCGGCAGCAGGCTGCAGACCAGGCAATAAGTGAAGCGTCTAAGGATCATCTCATTTACTAGGAAAATGGGTTGCTTTATAGAGAGCCGAAGTTCGCTGAGTCTGGTGCAGCCTGTGTACCGGTGGTACCCGAGCGCCTCAGGTACTTCCTAATGGGTCTGGCTCATGACGTGCCTCTCGCAGGACATCTGGGGCAAGATAAGACCTTCCAAAGGCTTGTCACCCATTTCCTCTGGCCCCAGATGAAGAAGCATGTTGGTACATTCTGTAGGACTTGCCAGACATGTCAGGCAAGTGGCAAGAGCCGAGGGAAGTGCAAGGCATCCCTCCAACCCTTTCCCGTGGTAGGCACCCCTTTCGAGCGGGTGGGCATCGACATCATGGGGCCATTGAACCGCAAGACAACCGTAGGCAACAGGTTCATCCTGGTCTTGGTGGACCATGCCACCCGGTACGCGGAAGCTGTCCCTCTCAGGACAATCACAGCAAACGTGGTGGGCCGTGCATTGATGGGGATCTTTTCCCGTGTGGGGTTTCCCAGAGAGGGGGTCTCCGACCGGGGCACCAACTTCATCTCTAGGTACATGAAGTCTCTGTGGGAGGAGTGTGGGGTAACTTATAAGTTCACTACTCCTTACCACCCTCAAGGAAACGGGTTGGTTGAAAGGTTCAACCGAACTCTGAAAGGTATGATTATGGGCCTAGCGGAGCCCATGAGACGAAAGTGGGACGTCTTTTTACCATACCTGTTGTTTGCCTACAGGGAGGTTCCTCAGAAGTCGTTAGGGTTCAGTCCCTTTGAACTTCTGTATGGCCACCCTTTAAGAGGACCTCTCACTCTGGTGAAGGAGGGGCGGGAGAAATCCTGTGGGAAAATCCCCCAGGATGTGTCAGCTACATGCTGGCCTTCCGCAACCAGACACAACGCTTCAGGAAGGTCGCTCCAGAAAACCTAGAAGCTAGCCAGGAAGATATGAAATGATGGTATGACCAGAATACCACTCTGGTCGAATTTCAACCTGGGCAGAAAGTGTGGGTGATGGTGCCAGTGGTGCCTTGCGTGCTCCAAGACAAGTGGACTGGGCCATATGAGGTGGTGGAGCGCAAGAGCGAAGTAACCTACCTGGTTAACTTGCAGACTCCCAGGTAATCCGTGAGAGTCTTAGATGTGAACAGCCTCAAACCACACTTTGAGAGGTCTGATGTGACAATGCTCCTGGCTACAGATGCTGGAATGGAAGTGGAAAGTGAGCCTCTTCCTGACCTCCTGGCAGCCAAGGACCAAGACGGCTCAGTGGATGGTGTGGTCCTCTTGCCCACCCTGACCCCAGGCCAGCAGTACGACAGTCGCCAAGTGTTGGGTCAGTTTGCCTCCCTGATCTCCCTGACCCCAGGTGTCGCCAATTGGTGCATCCATGATGTGGACACTGGATATAGTCTACCTGTGAAACAGAAATTTTACAGGGTAGCCGACAAGGTCAGAGCCAGCATCAAGGAAGAGGTTTCCAAGATGTTGGTGCTAGGGGTAATTGAGCCCTCCAGCAGCCCCTGGCCTAGCCCAGTGGTCTTATTGTCAAAAGCTGCTGAGCCCGGTGCCACTCCCGAACTCCTTTTTTGTGTGGACTACCGTGGGCTCAATGCAGTCACCAAGACTGACGCACACCCTATCCCCAGAGCTGATGAGCTTGTGGATCGGTTGGGAGCTGACCAGTACCTCAGTACATTTGACTTAACATCTGGGTACTGGCAAATTGCCTTAACTGAGGGGGGCAAAGAGAGGTCTGCTTTTTCAATGTGAGAGGGGCACTTCCAGTTCCGTGTAATGCCCTTTAGGTTGAAGAACGCCCCTGCCACATTGCAGGGACTGGTCAACCAGGTACTGACCGGGCTGGAGGAATTCAGCGCCGCATACCTGGATGACATTGCTGTGTTCAGCTCCACATGGGAAAAACACTTGCAACATCTCTGTGAAGTGTTGAAGGCTCTGCAAAAGGCAGGCCTCACTATCAAGGCCAGTAAGTGCCAGATAGGGCAGGGATCTGTGGTGTACTTGGGACACCAGGTAGGTAGCGTCCAGGTGGCGCCCCTACAGGCAAAGATTGATGCCATTCTGGCGTGGGAGCCCCATAAGACCCAGACAGAGGTGAGAGCCTTTTTAGGTCTCACCGGGTATTACTGAAGGTTTGTCAAGGGATATGGCACCATTGTTGCCCCCTTGACAGACCTGACCTTAAGGAAGCAGCCAAGGAGAGTGAATTGGACCGATGCCTGTCAAACTGCTTTTGATGCCCTGAAAACTGCCATGTGGACAGCACCTGTGCTAAAGGCACCTGATTTCTCCAGTGAGTTTGTAGTGCAGACAGACACTTCAGAGCATGGTGTGGGAGCAGTACTCTCACAGATCAACGATGAGGGCTTGGACCAACCTGTAGCCTTCATTAGTAGGAGGCTACTTCCCAGGGAACAGTGGTGTAGTACAACTGAAAGGGAAGCTTTTGCTGTGGTCTGGGCCCTGAAGAAGCTGAGGCCCTACCTGTTTGGGACTAATTTCCGGGTTCAGACAGACCACAGACCCATCAGATAGTTAATGCAGATGAGGGGTGAGAACCCAAAACTGTTGAGGTGCTCCATCTCCCTACAGGGAATGGACTTTACGGTGGAGCACCGCCCTGGCACAGAACACGCCAACGCTGATGGTGTGTCCAGGTTTTTCCGCCTTAGTGAAGAGAACTCCCAAGGGGGTGGGCAGTTCTCCCCACTTACAGCTGGAGGGGACACGTGTTGGACCTAGCATCTTTGGTGTGGTTTCCCTTGACTTTATACCTCTACCTCCTGTATTTTTGACGCTGTTCTGGATTTCGTTTTTGCTGGTTTAGATGCTTTGGGCACTTTGCCACTGCTGATCAGTGTCAAAGTGCAACCGCTCCCTGAGTAAATTGTGAGTGTGATTGGTTACCCATAACTGGCATATTTGTACTACCAGAAAGTCCCTAGTAAAGTGCACTGAGTGTGCCAGCGCAGGTGATTCAAATGCTACTAGTGGGCCTGCAGCACTGATTGTGCCACCCACATGAGTAGCCCTAAAATGGTGTCTCAGGCCTGCCACCGCAGCGCCTGTGTGCAGTTGCTGCAGGAAAGTGTCTCTTGCTGCACAAAAGCAATCATCTCTGCATTGTAGGCATCCTTGCACCATGGCGCAAGGGTGTCTGTGTTGGTGCAGGGATACTGTTTGTGCATCGGCACAGGAGAGGACAGAAATGCACCATATCATGCAGATATGACATTCCTGCCCTTTTCTTTTGACTCACGGCAGCGCAGTAGGAAGACCTGCTGCGCTGCCCTGCGTCAAAAATTTATAAATGAGACTGACAAGACATTTTTCCCATAAATTTCGGAAACTTAAAAATGACGAATTTATCACAATAAATATCCTGCGGTAAAATGAGGTTTCTATAATCACTTGAAAAGCTCCTCTTCTATTGTTTTTTCTTTATATCATGATTATGCTCTCTATGATAGAGCTCTCTCAGGACTTCCTAAATCCACTCCACTGCTCCCTTTGTATTTAGATACTGGAAGCAGGAATATTCGAGATCAGGCTCGGTTTCGCCCTATAGCCTGCTGGCACCAGCTGTGGACGACTCCCGAGTTGGCTCAGTACGCCCAGGCTTTGAGCGAAGTCAAGTCAATAAACACCTCTGATAGAATCCAGTGGCTTAGGGAACTCAGGTCCACACTAATAGCTATGGGGATGAGGAACCTGTGGGACTCTCTGTCTTCAGTGGTGTTCCCCTCCAAGAAGCTACTGAAAGAAGCATATTGGTCTTATATTGATCAGTGGCGATTATCCCAGAGCAACAGTATTTTAACAAATGGGTTCTTGGAGTTTAAGCTGTCCTTGTTTTTAGAGCCATATTGGGATATTATTAGGAGCACCCTGGAAAGAAAATGATACCACCAATTCAGGGTGGGGTCCCTACCATTAGGGTCCTTTACGCTCAGCTGAAACGGGGTTGCGATGGCCTATGTCCGTTTTGTCTAGATGTGAGGGAAATAACTTCACATTTCTTTTTGGTCTGCTCATCCTATAGGCAACCACGTCTGAAATGGCTAGTCTCAACATGTAAAAACTTGGGTTTTAGGGTAGCTTCTGCAGCTCTTAGGGTGCTCAGGACTGATACGGAACACGTCATTGTAATAGCTGTGGCAACATTTCTGGGGTGGGCTTGGACGATAAGGGCCAGTAAGCTGAAATTATCCAAGTAGAATTATTATTTTTTGCTCTCCTGTTTTTATGTTAAATTGTTTTTATATTTTACATTGCTGACTTGTCTTTTTATCTTTAAAAAAACGATGATATGAATTGTATTTAAATCCTGTTGTCTTTTATGATTTTTTTCTAAAAATCGAAATAAAGACTTGACTTGATTATACCGTTTTCAGTTTATTTTTGCTTTTTACCTCTTTTTACACACAAGTAAACACAAAGAAACGCGCAAAGAATAAAAGAGAGAACAGTGATTTTAATCTGACTCTACATGGGTACATTATGTTAGCTCTAGGCTTTCTTTTATCAGGCTGTTGTTTAAACCCCAGCGGTCAAATTGTTATACCTTTCTTATCATTGTTTGGTTGTGTGTTTGAAGAACTGATAAGATCTCTTTTTGTAACGTGAACAGCATTCAGTCTCAGCCGAGAGCTCCCATTGTCTGCCAGACAGCCCTTCTGCCGTCAGGGACTGCACGCTGAGGGTCAGTTGCCAGAGCTCAGTGGTACAGCGCATTAAAGGAAATGTGCATGCACAGAGCTTAAGCAATGAACACTAAAACAGATTTCCATCAAAGCAAACACCCACAACCTGTTAGTTCATACAGACAAGCAGATGCTGCTTTTGGCTGCCTTTGGAGCCACACAATAATGCACCCAGTATCAACCAGTAAGTACTGCAAACCAGTCATAAAAGTACTACATTAAACAACTTGAATTAGGCATCCACTGCGGTGCACTACGACATAAGATGTTACTGTATGGCTACGTTACAGTTGTGTACGGTGTGAAATGCAAGACACGCAGGCTCATTTGGCCGGCAAATGTACATTCAAACGGGACCTTCACAATATTAGTAGGAGAACGAGGAGATTATTTCTATAGACTTCATCAGCAAAGGTGCATTTTATAATAATATTTTTACGGATGTGACCTTATAATACATTATACAATCTCTATCGTGATTTAAATATGCGCAAACAAAGCCCTGATTGTTCATTTCGTATTCTGGGCAAGTGTAACTTCCAATGGCTTCGCTAGTGTACTGTAACCGTGACATACTGGCCCAATTTTGCGCCAGGGACATTTGTTAATTGCTTGTTGTACATGTTACGTTACAGGGGCTTCGAAGCAGGACTGTAACAGCAACGCTGCGAGCTGGCTTTTGCAATGACCATCTGTGTCGTAATGCAAATCTATTCATAGCTTGCATTGCATGAACGTCAATTTGTCGTTTATTTTTTATTTTTTCGTTAATCTGGGATATTGATATACAAAGCAGGTGGCTGTGAGGGATGAGTAGTTCTGTTACTATATATAGAGCTGGAAAGCGGATAATTTAAGGGGGATCCTGAAGATACATAATGAATTCCTATAAGGATGACCCATCATCATCTGCCTATTTGTATTCAATAGATATTCACAAACATTTTGATCATAACTTATGTAACATTGATCACAATCATCAGGACGTGTGTACACAATACATATTTCATTAATTCTGTGCCCCTGCCATTACAGCTGCAAGATGGAGGGTGGATGCTGACCATAGTAAACAAACCTTTGTTGTGCTACTTTGGCTTCTGATGTTGAAACACACATTTATAATTCACTGGTGCTGCATACTAAACATTGTTTATTGACATTTAGGAATCGCCTAAAAATCACCAGTTAATTCATCTTAGCATTCTTGCTTCCCCCTGGTGTGGTTATTAGTGGCAGGAACGCTTTTCCCTGGATAATTATGCACTCCCTAAATATCGAATCAACCAATCAATCAAGACGTAGGTCTAACTCCTTGGATACAATTATTGCATTTTTATTTACTAATCCACACACCCCACACCCCACCTTGTTCTGCATGTTATCATGGCCACTGTCAATAGTAGCCAATGACATTGCTTTATGTCTGCATTGTTTTAAATGTCCATGAACTCTAGGGTTGCAAGCAGTACAGATTAATGATAGAACAAATAACTTATATCTGTAGGAATATTGTGGCTCCATTTTTCTGGCTACCGATCATCATTAGCACATGTGACGATTGCTTTACTTTATCCAATTTTCCAAAACTGCATTGTCGTGTTATTTCATGCATTGCTTTAAAATTGTTTTCCCGATGTTTATGGATGCCATTTAACATTGGAAATGAATTCCCAAGGGCACTGGTCTCACTAGAACATAGGCTTACATTTCTCTTCGATTGCGCATATTGCTTCGCGTACAAGAGCTTCAGCGCCTCACATAAGAATAGTAAATGATGCAATACAATACAATACTTTATACCATTTGAATTCCATTTAATAATGTATTCTGGAGTTATTTTTAAAGAGTTATGTATTCACAACTCTGACACAACATTGACATCGTTGTTGTTAGGCTTTGCCTGCATGTTTGCATCTATCTGAGAGTCACTGGTAGGAACTGACTCACATACCCTTGTCTATGTCAGTAATTGCTACTTTACCCAGAATTCTGCAGCAGTGGATCTCTGACAGTGACTGGATATTATGGATCCTAAGGCTTACTGCAATTTTCTCTTCCAGAACCGTGCTCTTGTAGTGGCTCTCAGAAGTGACAGGCACACAAAACATTTTCGATACTTGTGGTAGCAAGGGAATGATACGCACAGTAACAGGGAAGTCAGGGATTGCAATGAAAGTATAGGCTCATGGTAGATAATTTACAATTTTCTCCTCCGCTATGTGAGAGTCTCCATATATTTAAGTCAGATAAAATAACGATAAGCAAGAAGGAGGTGGGGGATAACTCACATTTTATTGGTTTTGCAACCATGGGGTGGTCTCTGTGTAAAGGCAATGCAGCTTGTGGAGAGCCATAGTCAAGCTCCTCACTAAATGCCTATTTTTTCTGACTCTATGTCAAAATGCGACTCCGCGTGCCTGGATATGCTAGATATTGTGCTTACTTCTTCTATTACCTACTGTTGAGAATTTGTTGATTTGAAAAGGTAACACAAAGGTTCGCCAGAGGGTTGAAGATACTTTTGTAAATGCTATTTTATTGTTGCCCATGGTTGTATTGATGGGGATTCTAGTCTTTAAAAACCATGAATTGTTTTTGCTCAAACACCTCTGTTTCGGGACTTTTACTGTGAGCTGGGCAAACTACGCTGTAGGTTACGATGGATCTAAAATTTAACCATCAGTGTCTATTTTATGTTATGCATCAACATATGCAGGATTGAGTAAGAAAGTCTGTCTTAGCCTGACACGTGTGAACAGTCAACTGAAAATCTAAATGTTAATGTCCCCATTTATTTTGGTTGAAGTTTACTACTGAAGAATTCAAACTGGTTTGCACTTTGGGTAAAGTTTATCCAACATATAGCTTGTTATTTCTCATTAGGTTAAATGATCATTCAGATGGCCGTTCCTTAACAATTCCTAGATCACTCATCTCCAGAGTCAGTTGTATGCTGCATGAGTTTTTTCTGAGAGCATTATTTATAGTTCCCCGAGCCAGTCTTAAGGGAATTCATGATTTGGACTACCTGCTTGGATATGTAATTACTGCATGAGCCAGTTGGCAGTCTACCGCACCCCATACTGGCAAGTTTACATTTCTTATGTCAGAGCAATATGCCAGGGATAAAAGCTTCGTTAGCTGATTGACAGCACCACACCTCTAAGAAATGCAGGGGGATACTAAATTGGACCGATGTATAATAGGCAGCCCCCTGACTCCAGCCAACCAGTCAGTTTCTTTAATGCTTTGGGGGGAACTGATCCTTAGAGTGTGGCTCCTGAGAGGTGTTCTGCAATTTTTCTCTCAGCTGCCATCACGCTTTCTACCCAGAATGCTGGCCAAGGCTTACACGGGCAGGAGGCTGATCCCTGCAAGCACCAGTTAGGCATAGAGTAGGTGTGTGGAATCAATGGAACAGCAAGGTGACTCTTTGGTACTTCTCCACCAACAATTTCAAACACTTTAGCAGAAAATAACGGTTGAGAAAATAGGGAGCAGAAGAGGACGATTGACTACTAAGCTGATGAATCTCTGTTTGAAAGCAGTAGAGGAGAGAGTTGCTAGTGATACTTCAGGAAGAGGGTTCACTTACACCTATGCAGTCTGGGGCTATTTGTGAGTGCCCACTACTGGGCACTATGGGCTCTGCTGCACAGACATGCAATGTGAGTTGAGATCAAGGCATGAATGCTTGGGGGATGCAATCAGGGAGTATAATCTGTATGGAAACCTGGTGTCCCTGGAAGGCCTCTGTGCTGGGTGGAGGTGCAGGTCCATATATTAGGAATTATTGAACCTTCAGTCAGCCCCCCTACAAGGCTGCGTCCGAGACTCCTGGCCATGTTTGGAGGGTCCCATTGCGTGCATATACTGCAGATTTCAAGCTTCCCACTTATTTACTTCGGTTGGGTGCTACAGGGGGTATTCACATTTGCTGACTGGTCTGAAGAGCCTATTATGCAACACCCGCTCCCTACCGAAACCCCATACTGAAATTTGGGATCTCATTTCCACCTCACAGCTTGAGTTATGTTTTTTGACCGAGACTTGGCTGAAACCCCATACGGTCCATGCTATTACCCTGGGTATCCCTGCAGGATATAAAATGATAAGGCTGGATCGACCTGTCAAAACTGGTGGTGGCATTGCTATCATTCATAAGGAGGGGATCAATGTCTCTATACTGGAACAAAGGAGTAACCCCTCGATGGAAAATATGATCTTTAGGATCAATACTCCGTCTAAAGCCCACTGGAAGGGGGCATTGGTCTATTGTCCTCCAGGGCCGAATGCCAACTTTGCACTCTCCCTAGTTGAAGTATTGGCCCCGTATTTCAAAGTTGGAAGTGATTTTTTACTTCTAGGAGTCTTTAATGTACATGGGGACCTTCCCAAAAATCTCGAGACCTTATCTTTTTTGGCGGACCTATCTTTACTAGGACTCATACAACACAACAAAGGCCCTACTCACTTAGCAGGTCATACATTGGATATGATCTTTTCCAACTCCTCTAAGATCGCATGCCGACCTTCCATTCAGGTGAACTGGTCAGACCATTTTGTAATTGAATTTTCCCTATTGGGTTTGGATAAACCTAGCAAACGCCCCCCCTCCTTCTTTTTGGCCTAGACAATGGCATAAAGTGACATTAGATGATTTTCAGAAGGCATTAGTTGAGCCCCTTATTACAGCTTCTGATAACATTGAATCGGCCCTATCTAAGTTCAACTCTGCCATTTCAACTGCGGTTGACACTTTGGCCCCCATGAAATTATATAAACAGCGTCCCACATCTTGTCAGGAGGCATGGTATACTGATCAATTACGGTCAGATAAACAGGCTTGTAGAAAGTTAGAAAAAGCCTGGAGAAAAACGCATTCTGAGGACGATAAAAAGAGTTATTATACTGCCCTTTCTACATATCACAAAAACATTACACTGGCCCGAAAAAAACACATTGCCTCGCAATTAGCGGAGGCTGGCAATTCCTCCAAGGTATTATATTGGAATTTACAAGCCTTCACTAAACCTATGGCTTGCGAAAGTCTTGACGTATCCTCACAATCACTATGTGATGACATCTCCCTCTTTTTTAGAAATAAAATAGAGTTGATATATGATAAAATCATGAAGACTACAAACCCTATGGATTGCCCCCCCACACCTCCTTATCACTCCCGTACCATTGATACTGCCACGCTCACTGCCTTCAGTCAGAGCGATATTGAGACACTAATAGGACAAATTAAGAAAGGGTCCCCTTTAGATCTTATCCCTGCCAGAATTGTTTCCTCCTTGGGCAATTCTCTCTGTCCTATGATTCAGACTCTGTTGAATCTCTCTCTTGCTGAGGGTCCGGTACCACAGGAATGGAAGAAAGCTCTTGTAAATCCAATCCGTAAGAATTTTGCTCTTCCCTGGACGGACTTATCCAACCTTTGCCCCATATCTCTTCTCCCATACCTGTTCAAGATGGCAGAAAAGCATATCAACACCCATCTGTCGAATTTCACCGAGCTGACTGGAGGTTTAGACCAATCCCAGTCCGGATTCAGGCCCAACTATAGCATGGAATCGGCACTCCTCTCTGTGACTGATACCATCAGAATGTCACAGGATAAGGGGAGCTGTGTGCTGTTGGACCTGTCTGCAGCCCTCGACACGATATCGCATGAAATCTTGCTCAGTCGCTTGCAGGAGGTTGGGGTCAGGGGTTTGGCTCTGTCCTGGCTGAAGAGTTTTCTATCGGGCCGCTCGCAGAGTGTCAGTTTGGGTTCTCTCTGCTCGGCACCTGTGGAGCTCACCAAGGGGGTGCCACAAGGCTCGTGTCTGAGTCCTACACTTTTTAATGTGTATGTGGCCCCCCTGGCTGATCTTATGAGATCGCATGGATTAATTCCTGTGTCGTACGCTGACGACACTCAACTGCTCTTTCCTTTTCAGACTCTGACTGCTGCAGTTAAGCACTCCTTTTTTGAAGGTATGAGGGCTGTGTCTCGATGGATGGCCTCGAATTTCCTGCAATGTAATGTAGGAAAAACCAAGGTCATGCTGTTTGGGGAGGCTCCACTATTGTGGTCGCCGGACTAGTGGCCATTAGATCTGGGCCCCGTCCCTAGTCCTAAGCAGACAGTAAAAAACCTGGGTGTTCGGCTGGACCAAGGGCTGTCTTTAAAGGAGCATGTCTATCAAACAACTGGGTCCTGCCTTCATGTTATTGGACTCCTTAGACGTGTGTTTCCTCTACTGCCAGACGCTTCTAGAAAGACCCTTGTCCAGGCTTTAGTGCTTAGCCGCCTGGACTACTGTAATGGGCTACTTATATCAGCAAAGTAAGCGGTAAGGTGGCAGTGGCAGTGTCCCCCGACCCGCTAGCTCTTCCAAAGTGCCTAAGCTGTGCTCCATGTTGTGCTTGTGCTAATTTAAATGCCTTTATTTTATTGACTGTGCATTTTTAAAAATTGAATTCTGAAGCATTTATATCACTCGCGCTAACGCTCGCTTTTATTTGGAGCGCATTGGTGTCCCACACGGTTCCCCTTCCTGATTTGAGAGGGGGGGACGGTGTTATCAGTGTAGCAGGAAGCCTGGGCTCGGTTACCACTCTTGCCCGCCCTGGTCCGACGCGGTAGCCAGTACCGTTGCGCGGAGGGCGGGTCAGGGAGAGCCAGGCACTTCCTGTTCACCACTGAGCGGTTAGCGCTCTAGTGGTTGTATTTACGGGGCTATTTAGGCTGAGGCTGAGGATCGGCGAGCTGCGGTAAGGTGGCAGTGGCAGTGTCCCCCGACCCGCTAGCTCTTCCAAAGTGCCTAAGCTGTGCTCCATGTTGTTCTTCTGCTAATTTGAATGCCTTTATTTTATTGACTGTGCATTTTTTAAAATTGAATTCTGAAGCATTTATATCACTTGCGCTAACGCTCGCTTTTATTTGGAGTGCATTGGTGTCCCACATGGTTCCCCATCCTGATTTGAGAGGGGGGGACGGTTTTTTCAGTGTAGCAGGAAGCCTGGGCTCGGTTACCACTCCTGCCCGCCCCGGTCCGACGCGGTAGCTAGTACCGTTGCGCGGAGGGCTGGTCAGGGAGAGCCAGGCACTTTCTGTTCACCACTGAGCGGTTAGCACTCTAGTGGTTGTATTTACGGGGCTATTTAGCCTTTGCCAACCCCGAGCGCACAGCGGTCGCGCGCAGGGGAGCCGAAGCTATGCCGAAGAGTAGCCAAAGAGTGGCCCTTCTGCGCCCGTCCGCGACAGGACGGGGCTAGGGGCTATGGACTCTACCCAAACGGACCAAGCTCAGGATAAGGTACATGGTATTAGATATACAGCCCGAGCACTGAAAGATCTTCACATAGTCTCAATGCCGAGATGTGTTCTGAGCTCCTGGCCATGTCTGGAAGGCCCTTTCTCTTGTTACAACTGTCGTTTTCAGGCCACACATACTACTATCTCCACTGGCAGAAACACCAGGGAAAACAGACAACCTTGTGGCCTGAAAAGCTTTCTTTTGAACACCCGCTCCCTGCCCAAACATTATGTTGAACTTTGGGACCTTGTCCATTCGGGAAAACCAGATATCTGTTTTTTAACGGAAACCTGGTTGAAACCTCATACAGTCCCAGCAATAATGTTGGGGGTTCCTGTGGGATATAACATTTTAAAACAGGACCGCCCTGACAAAGTAGGGGGTGGCATAGCTATTATATATACAGAAGATCTAAAGATTTCCGTGCTTGAGCAAAGGAGTTGTTCATCAATGGAAATCATGATTTTTAAGATGAACTCAGCCTCTAAAAATTACTGGAAGGGAGCTTTGGTCTATCGCCCTCCCAGACCTCATTTTGGTTTTACTCTTTCTCTCATGGAATTACTGGCTCCTCATTTTAAAACAAATGAAGATTTCTTCCTCCTGGGTGACTTTAACACTCATGTGGATATTCCCACACACCCCGATAATATATCCCTGCTTTCCGGTCTATCTTCTTTAGGGCTTAGGTTACAGAATAATGGCCCCACACATATAGGGGGGGTCACACTTTGGACTTGGTCTTTTCTAACTGCTCCAAAATCCGGTGTTGTCCTGCAACTCAAGTAAATTGGTCTGACCATTTTTTGGTCGACTTTTCTCTGATAGGTCTGGATAAGCCCCTTCAAAAGGCCCCTCTCCCGCCAGTCTTACATCGCCAATGGCATAAGGTAACAGCAGAGGAGTTACAGAGGGCGTGGAAGAAACCTGTCATATCAGTAACAGACAATACGGAGTCCGCAATATCTAAGTTTAACAACTCTCTTGTAGAGGCACTTAATTTGCTGGCCCCTTTGAAACTACATAAACAGTACCCCAGAGCAAAACAAGAGGTATGGTACTCAGAACAGCTTAGAACAGAGAAATAGGGGTGCAGAAAGCTGGAGAAAAAATGGAGGAAATCACCTACTGAGGGTAGTAAGAAAGCGTACTTAGCCGCTCAATCAAGCTACTATAAAAACATACGGTTAGCTAGGAGGAATTGTTTGACTTTACAGTTAGCTGAAGCAGGTAACTCATCTAAGGAACTGTATAAGATTTTACAGACCTTTGTAAGACCAGTGGCCTGTGAGAGCCCTGATGATTTTTCACAATCTCTCTGTGATGAGATCTCTTTGTTCTTTGTGAACAAAATAGAGTTGATTTATGGAAAAATCAAGAAGGCTGCAGAAATTAGAAACAATACCATCAACTCTCCTCCCTTATCATTAATAAATAATGAAAACTCACTAATGAAGTTCCCGGAAGTTAATGATTCTGACCTTACTTCCCTCATTAGTCATTATTAAAACAGGATCCCCTGATGACTTTCTGCCTGCTAGGATGGTTGCCTCTCTAAGCAATCTGCTTCGACCTGAAATCCGGTCCATAATAAATCTTTCCCTTAAGGAAGGATATGTGCCTTTAGAGTGGAAAAAAGCAGTGGTGAACCCTATCTGGAAGAACGTGGCCTTGCCCTGGACTGATCTTTCTAACCTCCGCCCCATCTCCCTTCTGCCATACCTTAGCAAGACTATAGAGAAACATGTGATCACCCACTTGTCTAGATACATCGAGGCAGCGGAAGGTCTAGACTACTCTCAATATGGGTTCAGACCTAACTACAGTACCGAATCTGCCCTTCTCTCCGTGACCGACAACATCAGGATGACTATGGATGGAGGGGGCTCTATGATTCTAGTGCTGTTAGACTTATCCGCTGCCTTTGACACGGTGTCACATGATATTCTTCTCGGTTGTCTACAGAAGGTGGGGATTGGAGGTTCGGCCTTGTCCTGGCTGGAGAGCTTTCTCTCGGACCGCTCACAATGTGTCAGATTGGGCTCCCATCATTCCATCTCTAGGAAGCTCACCAAGGGAGTGCCACAGGGCTCATGCCTAAGCCCCACACTTTTTAATGTGTATGTGACCCCCTTGGCTGACATTGTGAGAATGCACGGATTCACCCCGGTGTCGTACGCCGACGACACCCAGCTCTTATTCCCTTTTCAGACTCTCACACCCGCACTTAAAGAGTCTTTTGCTGAAGGCATGCGACCGGTGTCTGATTGGATGGCCTCCAATTGTCTCCAATGTAATGTTGCCAAAACTGAGGTCATGCTCTTCGGGGAGGCTCCTCTCCTGTGGTCTCCTGAGTGGGGGCCATCAGATTTGGGACCGGTACCATGCCCCAAGCAGGCAGTGAAGAATCTTGGAGTGCGGCTAGATCAAACATTACTGCTAAAAGAACATGCTCACCAGGTAACTGGCTCCTGTTTTCGGATCATCGGACTCTTAAAGTGTGTGTTCCCATTTCTGCCCGACAATTATAGAAAGACCCTGGTCCAGACTCTTGTGACCAGCAGATGAGGAGCAGCTCAGTAGATTACAGGTGGCCCAGAACACCGCGGAAAGACTGGTCCTTAATGCCCCGGCCAGATCTCCCTCATGCCCCCTCTTGAACAAACGTCATTGGTTGCCTGTTCGACAACGTGCCAAGTTCAAGGTCTGCTGTATAATACACAAGTGTCTTTTTGGCTCAGGCCCTAAATATCTGGCAGAAAAATTTAATCTGTACAGTCCCGGAAGCTCTTTACGTTCCAGCAATCAACTGCTTCTTCAGGTCCCTAAGATTAGGAAGGTTAGACAGGGAGGTCGTGCTCTATCTTACAAAGGCCCGGTACTCTGGAACTCGCTTCCTTTTAATCTGAGACAAAACACCAACTTCCAGGCCTTTAAGAAATTACTGAAAACTCATTTTTTCTCGGCATATTAAATTATAGTACTATCTCATTGACCTTGGCCAGTCATTTTGGATATAGCACAAGCGCGGAGATACCCCTTCGGGGGTCGAATCCTGCGCTATACAAGCAAATAAATAAATAAATAAATAAATAAACAACAACTTGCTAAGTAGGTTAGTTCTTAATGCTCCACCCAGAACCCCCTCCTGTCCTCTTTTGGAAAAGCTTCATTGGCTACCAATCCGACAACGGGTTAAATTCAAAACTTGTTGTATTATCCACAAGAGTATTTATGGCTCAGGCCCTTTGTACCTGGTTGAGAAGTTTGTCCCTTACAATCCTATATGTACCCTCTACTCCAGCAACCAATATCTTCTACAGGTTCCATCCATTAGAAGGGCGAGAATGGGCGGAAGAGCTCTCTCATTTCTGGGCCCCAGTCTCTGGAACAAACTGCCTGCTACTCTTAGGTTATGCTCTAATCATCTAGCCTTTAGGAAATTGTTGAAGACCTTTCTGTTTTAAATATAGCGTCTCCCTCTTTGTTGGATCCTGAGAGCACTGTCCCTCCAGTCTGCTGGGTGAACTAAGCGCAGAGATACTCCTTCGGGAGTTGAGTCTAGCGCTATACAAGCCTATAAATAACATAAATAAATAAATATAATCACATGGCCCTGGGTACACAAATTAGTCAGGAGGAACAGGTGGTGGTTCACAAGGATGGGACAAGGACATCCATTTGAAAAAATTACTGGCAGTGGATAAATCAAAACTCTGCCAGAAAATAAATTGGAGGTAGTTCTAAAAAGAACTGTTTTTTTTCTTCTTTTTGTTGTTTTATATTTTTTAAAATGTTTTTTTTAACATTTTGTACTTTTTTTGGCTTTTATGAACTATTTTATATTTTTTTGGTTATTTTTATGGGGAGAAACAAAAAACAGGGAATTGTAAACGGCTCAACTGGAGCAAAAAAAAATAAGGAAAAAATTATGTTTTTTTGGGGCAATTGTGGTTGTCACCAGCACGGTTGATGAGCTTTATGCTCTGATCACCATAGGTGATGGTCCTACCACAAAAAATTCAAGTGATCTTGAATTCACCAAACTGTGGTTGTATGTTTGGGACCATCTCCCTTGTCTCTGGTCCCGATGGAGTGGGTTGCTTTCTTTTGGAGGTGCTGGGTGAAGATTGGGGAGGGTTACTGGCCAGTTCTCTCACCTCTGCCGCAGCATAGTTGTTGGGATGCTTGCGCTGCATGTGCCGAATCATGGTGTTATTGCCAAATGAATATTTCATATTAGGGTTCCCCCTTGAAAGTTCACAGCCACAGATTTGGCAAGCCACCATTGGCGCATTCACTTTCTTCTTGCCCTCTGGGATGGAAAAAAACTCCCATACAATGTGCTGCTTTGGCCTATATGGGGTATTGTCTTCTGGCAGGAATGTCCTACTCCCCTCCTCCTCCTCCTCCTCCTCCTCCTCTTCTTCTTCTTGACCACCAATGTGATGTTGTGGTGGTCCTCTTGGTGGTGGTGGTGGTGGTGGTGGTGCAGATGCTCCAGCTGCTGCTGCTACTGTACGCATTTTAAAGTACAAAATATTAGTCACAGATCTCCAAACAGGTCTTCCTCAGTCAAAGGACAAAGTCAGAATAAGGAAAAAAGGTGGGGGCTTTCATCATTTGGAGAAAAAAAAATGTCCTGGACCAATGAAAAGTGTTATTTTCAGGTCACATGACCCGGGCTTTCATCATTTGGAAACCAAAACTGTTCTGCACCAATAAAAAGTGTTATTTTCAGGTCACATGACCCAACGCGCTTACACTATGCGCCCCCGGGCGCGCCCGGGGGCGCGTCACATAAGCACGTCGGATGCTTACGTTGCGCGATCGTATGCGCGTGGGTGCTTCCGGGCGCGCTTACGCCGTACGTATCACGCGGACGCGGCTACACGATACGTCACAAGGATGTTTTCGTTCGCGGCAATAGTGCTAACAGGACGCTCCCCGGTACGCGCCGCAAAATTGCGCTGACCGGAGCGCTCCCCGGTACGCGCCCCGGGAGCGCTCCAGGGCAAAAAAAATAAAAAAAATTATTATATAAATATACAATATAGGATTCATTATATAAAATATTACATTTCATAGGTTTGAGGCCCTATATATAGTTAGGAATTAGCATTTACAAAACCTATGAAATTCACTGAAAAAAACATAGGTTTCACACCAGTTATAGTTAGGAATTAGCATTTAAAAAACCTATGAAATTCACTGAAAAAACCATAGGTTTCACACCAGTTATAGTTAAGAATTAGCATTTAAAAAACCTATTAAATTCACTGAAAAAACCATAGGTTTCACACCAGTTATAGTCAGCTGGAAATTTTACTCGCATAAAACCATTGAAATTCCCATGTTATAGTTAGTTGGACTCACTATAACTTGCGTGTGCAATGCACTGCTGATGACGTCACAAATTACATCACTCATGACATGGTCAGTGACATCACTCATGACATCACTGATGACAAGCCTATAAATAAAATAAATAAATAAATATAATCACATGGCCCTGGGTACACAAATTAGTCAGGAGGAACAGGTGGTGGTTCACAAGGATGGGACAAGGACATCCATTTGAAAAAATTATTGGCAGTGGATAAATCAAAACTCTGCCAGAAAAAGAGAAGCAGAAAGTACTTGGTTCCTCATTGCAGAGTAGTCAAACAAAAGTAAAACACATTTGAGGAATGGTGCTTCTCATCTGCCACCGGGGCTTTTCAACTTGCATATTGTTGGTTGTGTTGCCTCTGAAGGATATTGACACAACAGAAAATGTGGTCATTGCTTCTGGAGTCTGCCAGGGGAAGCAGATTCCCCCAACAAGCCCCAAAGCAGGGAGGAAGCTACAACACTCTGTCCCCTGTGGAAAAAATATTAGTAATCTCGTGAGGCTATACGATTAGTTTTGAAAGTGCTCCCAGGACCCTCATAGTGTTGTTGTATCGAATACACATATATTTAAATTTAATTTAATTCACGTAATGAGGGAGCAAATATTACTTAATATATATGTCTCACACACGTATATATTACCTACTGGCGGTCGCCAGTACGTAGTTATAGTTAGGACCTAGTTTCCATAGGAAATCCGCAACATTCTATTTGGAATAACTTTGGCGTCGATTGACGGAATTGGCTGAATTTCTCCAAGAAAATGACCAGCTCCGCTCCGCTCCGCCCCTAAAAGTTTGGGGGGGATTCGTTAAGCGGGGGCCGAGATAAAAGGGGGGTCCCAAAACGTGTTTTACCCATGTTAATTTCCATAGGGCGGTTGGACTCACTTTTAGCCCGAACGGCTGAATGGATTCCCACGAAACTTGGCAAAATTGTAGGGACTGGTAGCCCAATGTGCCTTTGCTATGTCTCAAGATATGTGCTCCAGAGGATTTTGAGTAATTTAGGTTAAAAAAATATATATATCTATAAGCGCGCCCCAGTACGAGCACCGGGGCGCGAACCAGCGCGCTACGCGAGTTCTCGCGCAGAAAGCTGATTGGCTCTCGGGTGTCTGTAAACATTCCAAACAGTCCGGAGTGGCCGCCATCTTGTGTCTCGGTAGGATCAAGACACAAGAGGTGACAAAAACAAAGGGGAAATGACCATAAGGGGGCAGAGTAGACTCCCCCTGACCCCCTAGGTTTGATGTGGGGGCTAAGAAAGGGCCCCGCGGGACAACAAAAAAAATGATTATTTTTTCGATTTGCGCGGGGGGAGCGCCCGGTACACGCACCGGGGAGCGTACCGGGGATCGTACCATGGGGAAAATAGAATGACAGATTTTTTTTTAAATGTAGCCTTTTTTATAAATTGGAGGTAGTTCTAAAAAGAACTCTTTTTTTTCTTCTTTTTGTTGTTTTATATTTTTTTAAATGTTTTTTTTAGCATTTTGTACTTTTTTTGGCTTTTATGAACTATTTTATATTTTTTTGGTTATTTTTATGGGAGAAACAAAAAACAGGGAATTGTAAACGGCTCAACTGGAGCAAAAAAAAATAAGGAAAAAATTATGTTTTTTTGGGGCAATCGTGGTTGTCACCAGCACGGTTGATGAGCTTTATGCTCTGCTCACCATTGGTGATGGTCCTACCACAAAAAATTCAAGTGATCTTGAATTCACCAAACTGTGGTTGTATGTTTGGGACCATCTCCCTTGTCTCTGGTCCCGATGGAGTGGGTTGCTTTCTTTTGGAGGTGCTGGGTGAAGATTGGGGAGGGTTACTGGCCAGTTCTCTCACCTCTGCCGCAGCATAGTTGTTGGGATGCTTGCGCTGCATGTGCCGAATCATGGTGTTATTGCCAAATGAATATTTCTTATTAGGGTTCCCCCTTGAAAGTTCACAGCCACAGATTTGGCAAGTCACCATTGGCGCATTCACTTTCTTCTTGCCCTCTGGGATGGAAAAAAACTCCCATACAATGTGCTGCTTTGGCCTATATGGGGTATTGTCTTCTGGCAGGAATGTCCTACTCCCCTCCTCCTCCTCCTCCTCCTCTTCTTCTTCTTGACCACCAATGTGATGTTGTGGTGGTCCTCTTGGTGGTGGAGGTGGTGGTGGTGGTGGTGGTGCAGATGCTCCAGCTGCTGCTGCTACTGTACGCATTTTAAAGTACAAAATATTAGTCACAGATCTCCAAACAGGTCTTCCTCAGTCAAAGGACAAAGTCAGAATAAGGAAAAAAGGTGGGGGCTTCATCATTTGGAAAAAAAAAATGTCCTGGACCAATGAAAAGTGTTATTTTCAGGTCACATGACCCGGGCTTTCATCATTTGGAAACCAAAACTGTTCTGCACCAATAAAAAGTGTTATTTTCAGGTCACATGACCCGACGCGCTTACGCTATGTGCCCCCGGGCGCGCCCGGGGGCGCGCCCCGGGGCGTGTCACATAAGCACGTCGGATGCTTACGTTGCGCGATCGTATGCGCGTGGGTGCTTCCGGGCGTGCTTACGCCATACGTATCACGCGGACGCGGCTACACGATACGTCACGAGGATGTTTTCATTCGCGGCAATAGTGCTAACAGGACGCTCCCCGGTACGCGCCCCGGGGCGCGCCGCAAAATTGCGCTGACCTGCGCGCTCCCCGGTACGCGCCCCGGGAGCGCTCCAGGGCAAAAAAAATACATTTGTATTATATAAATATACAATATAGGATTCATTATAAAAAATATTACATTTCATAGGTTTGAGGCCCTATATATAGTTAGGAATTAGCATTTACAAAACCTATGAAATTCACTGAAAAAAACATAGGTTTCACACCAGTTATAGTTAGGAATTAGCATTTAAAAAACCTATGAAATTCACTGAAAAAACCATAGGTTTCACACCAGTTATAGTTAGGAATTAGCATTTAAAAAACCTATTAAATTCACTGAAAAAACCATTGGTTTCACACCAGTTATAGTCAGCTGGAAATTTTACTCGCATAAAACCATTGAAATTCCCACGTTATTGTTAGTTGGACTCACTATAACTTGCGTGTGCAATGCACTTCTGATGACGTCACATATTACATCACTCATGACATGGTCAGTGACATCACTCATGACATCACTGATGACAAGCCTATAAATAAAATAAATAAATAAATACAATCACATGGCCCTGGGTACACAAATTAGTCAGGAGGAACAGGTGGTGGTTCACAAGGATGGGACAAGGACATCCATTTGAAAAAATTACTGGCAGTGGATAAATCAAAACTCTGCCAGAAAAAGAGAAGCAGAAAGTACTTGGTTCCTCATTGCAGAGTAGTCAAACAAAAGTAAAACACATTTGAGGAATGGTGCATCTCATCTGCCACCGGGGCTTTTCAACTTGCATATTGTTGGTTGTGTTGCCTCTGAAGGATATTGACACAACAGAAAATGTGGTCATTGCTTCTGGAGTCTGCCAGGGGAAGCAGATTCCCCCAACAAGCCCCAAAGCAGGGAGGAAGCTACAACACTCTGTCCCCTGTGGAAAAAATATTAGTAATCTCAGGAGGCTATACGATTAGTTTTGAAAGTGCTCCCAGGACCCTCATAGTGTTGTTGTATCGAATACACATATATTTAAATTAAATTTAATTCACGTAATGAGGGAGCAAATATTACTTAATATATATGTCTCACACACGTATATATTACCTACTGGCGGTCGCCAGTAGGTAGTTATAGTTAGGACCTAGTTTCCATAGGAAATCCGCAACATTCTATTTGGAATAACGTTGGCGTCGATTGACGGAATTGGCTGAATTTCTCCAAGAAAATGACCAGCTCCGCTCCGCTCCTCCCCTGAAAGTTTGGGGGGGATTCGTTAAGCGGGGGCCGAGATAAAAGGGGGGTCCCAAAACATGTTTTCCCCATGTAATTTCCATAGGGCGGTTGGACTCACTTTTAGCCCGAATGGCTGAATGGATTCCCACGAAACTTGGCAAAATTGCAGGGACTGGTAGCCCGATGTGCCTTTGCTATGTCTCAAGATATGTGCTCCAGAGGATTTTGAGTAATTTAGGTTAAAAAAATATATATATCTATAAGCGCGCCCCAGTACGCGCACCGGGGCGCGAACCAGCGCGCTACGCGAGTTCGCGCGCAGAAAGCTGATTGGCTCTCGGGTGTCTGTAAACATTCCAAACAGTCCGGAGCGGCTGCCATCTTGTGTCTCGGTAGGATCGAGACACAAGAGGTGACAAAAACAAAGGGGAAATGACCATAAAGGGGCAGAGTAGACTCCCCCTGACCCCCTAGGTTTGATGTTGGGGGCTAAGAAAGGGCCCCGGGGACAAAAAAAAATGATAATTTTTTCGATTTGCGCGGGGGGAGCGCCCGGTACGCGCACCGGGGAGCGTACCGGGGATCGTACCATGGGGAAAATAGAATGACAGATTTTTTTTAAAATGTAGCCTTTTTTTATAAATTGGAGGTAGTTCTAAAAAGAAGTGTTTTTTTTCTTCTTTTTGTTGTTTTATATTTTTTTAATGTTTTTTTTAACATTTTGTACTTTTTTTGGCTTTTATGAACTATTTTATATTTTTTTGGTTATTTTTATGGGGAGAAACAAAAAACAGGGAATTGTAAACGGCTCAACTGGAGCAAAAAAAAATAAGGAAAAAATTATGGTGTTTTGGGGCAATTGTGGTTGTCACCAGCACGGTTGATGAGCTTTATGCTCTGATCACCATAGGTGATGGTCCTACCACAAAAAATTCAAGTGATCTTGAATTCACCAAACTGTGGTTGTATGTTTGGGACCATCTCCCTTGTCTCTGGTCCCGATGGAGTGGGTTGCTTTCTTTTGGAGGTGCTGGGTGAATATTGGGGAGGGTTACTGGCCAGTTCTCTCACCTCTGCCGCAGCATAGTTGTTGGGATGCTTGCGCTGCATGTGCCGAATCATGGTGTTATTGCCAAATGAATATTTCTTATTAGGGTTCCCCCTTGAAAGTTCACAGCCACAGATTTGGCAAGCCACCATTGGCGCATTCACTTTCTTCTTGCCCTCTGGGATGGAAAAAAACTCCCATACAATGTGCTGCTTTGGCCTATATGGGGTATTGTCTTCTGGCAGGAATGTCCTACTCCCCTCCTCCTCCTCCTCCTCCTCCTCCTCTTCTTCTTCTTGACCACCAATGTGATGTTGTGGTGGTCCTCTTGGTGGTGGTGGTGGTGGTGGTGGTGCAGATGCTCCAGCTGCTGCTGCTACTGTACGCATTTTAAAGTACAAAATATTAGTCACAGATCTCCAAACAGGTCTTCCTCAGTCAAAGGACAAAGTCAGAATAAGGAAAAAAGGTGGGGGCTTTCATCATTTGGAGAAAAAAAAATGTCCTGGACCAATGAAAAGTGTTATTTTCAGGTCACATGACCCGGGCTTTCATCATTTGGAAACCAAAACTGTTCTGCACCAATAAAAAGTGTTATTTTCAGGTCACATGACCCAACGCGCTTACACTATGCGCCCCCGGGCGCGCCCGGGGGCGCGTCACATAAGCACGTCGGATGCTTACGTTGCGCGATCGTATGCGCGTGGGTGCTTCCGGGCGCGCTTACGCCGTACGTATCACGCGGACGCGGCTACACGATACGTCACAAGGATGTTTTCGTTCGCGGCAATAGTGCTAACAGGACGCTCCCCGGTACGCGCCGCAAAATTGCGCTGACCGGAGCGCTCCCCGGTACGCGCCCCGGGAGCGCTCCAGGGCAAAAAAAATAAAAAAAATTATTATATAAATATACAATATAGGATTCATTATATAAAATATTACATTTCATAGGTTTGAGGCCCTATATATAGTTAGGAATTAGCATTTACAAAACCTATGAAATTCACTGAAAAAAACATAGGTTTCACACCAGTTATAGTTAGGAATTAGCATTTAAAAAACCTATGAAATTCACTGAAAAAACCATAGGTTTCACACCAGTTATAGTTAAGAATTAGCATTTAAAAAACCTATTAAATTCACTGAAAAAACCATAGGTTTCACACCAGTTATAGTCAGCTGGAAATTTTACTCGCATAAAACCATTGAAATTCCCATGTTATAGTTAGTTGGACTCACTATAACTTGCGTGTGCAATGCACTGCTGATGACGTCACAAATTACATCACTCATGACATGGTCAGTGACATCACTCATGACATCACTGATGACAAGCCTATAAATAAAATAAATAAATAAATATAATCACATGGCCCTGGGTACACAAATTAGTCAGGAGGAACAGGTGGTGGTTCACAAGGATGGGACAAGGACATCCATTTGAAAAAATTATTGGCAGTGGATAAATCAAAACTCTGCCAGAAAAAGAGAAGCAGAAAGTACTTGGTTCCTCATTGCAGAGTAGTCAAACAAAAGTAAAACACATTTGAGGAATGGTGCTTCTCATCTGCCACCGGGGCTTTTCAACTTGCATATTGTTGGTTGTGTTGCCTCTGAAGGATATTGACACAACAGAAAATGTGGTCATTGCTTCTGGAGTCTGCCAGGGGAAGCAGATTCCCCCAACAAGCCCCAAAGCAGGGAGGAAGCTACAACACTCTGTCCCCTGTGGAAAAAATATTAGTAATCTCGTGAGGCTATACGATTAGTTTTGAAAGTGCTCCCAGGACCCTCATAGTGTTGTTGTATCGAATACACATATATTTAAATTTAATTTAATTCACGTAATGAGGGAGCAAATATTACTTAATATATATGTCTCACACACGTATATATTACCTACTGGCGGTCGCCAGTACGTAGTTATAGTTAGGACCTAGTTTCCATAGGAAATCCGCAACATTCTATTTGGAATAACTTTGGCGTCGATTGACGGAATTGGCTGAATTTCTCCAAGAAAATGACCAGCTCCGCTCCGCTCCGCCCCTAAAAGTTTGGGGGGGATTCGTTAAGCGGGGGCCGAGATAAAAGGGGGGTCCCAAAACGTGTTTTACCCATGTTAATTTCCATAGGGCGGTTGGACTCACTTTTAGCCCGAACGGCTGAATGGATTCCCACGAAACTTGGCAAAATTGTAGGGACTGGTAGCCCAATGTGCCTTTGCTATGTCTCAAGATATGTGCTCCAGAGGATTTTGAGTAATTTAGGTTAAAAAAATATATATATCTATAAGCGCGCCCCAGTACGAGCACCGGGGCGCGAACCAGCGCGCTACGCGAGTTCTCGCGCAGAAAGCTGATTGGCTCTCGGGTGTCTGTAAACATTCCAAACAGTCCGGAGTGGCCGCCATCTTGTGTCTCGGTAGGATCAAGACACAAGAGGTGACAAAAACAAAGGGGAAATGACCATAAGGGGGCAGAGTAGACTCCCCCTGACCCCCTAGGTTTGATGTGGGGGCTAAGAAAGGGCCCCGCGGGACAACAAAAAAAATGATTATTTTTTCGATTTGCGCGGGGGGAGCGCCCGGTACACGCACCGGGGAGCGTACCGGGGATCGTACCATGGGGAAAATAGAATGACAGATTTTTTTTTAAATGTAGCCTTTTTTATAAATTGGAGGTAGTTCTAAAAAGAACTCTTTTTTTTCTTCTTTTTGTTGTTTTATATTTTTTTAAATGTTTTTTTTAGCATTTTGTACTTTTTTTGGCTTTTATGAACTATTTTATATTTTTTTGGTTATTTTTATGGGAGAAACAAAAAACAGGGAATTGTAAACGGCTCAACTGGAGCAAAAAAAAATAAGGAAAAAATTATGTTTTTTTGGGGCAATCGTGGTTGTCACCAGCACGGTTGATGAGCTTTATGCTCTGCTCACCATTGGTGATGGTCCTACCACAAAAAATTCAAGTGATCTTGAATTCACCAAACTGTGGTTGTATGTTTGGGACCATCTCCCTTGTCTCTGGTCCCGATGGAGTGGGTTGCTTTCTTTTGGAGGTGCTGGGTGAAGATTGGGGAGGGTTACTGGCCAGTTCTCTCACCTCTGCCGCAGCATAGTTGTTGGGATGCTTGCGCTGCATGTGCCGAATCATGGTGTTATTGCCAAATGAATATTTCTTATTAGGGTTCCCCCTTGAAAGTTCACAGCCACAGATTTGGCAAGTCACCATTGGCGCATTCACTTTCTTCTTGCCCTCTGGGATGGAAAAAAACTCCCATACAATGTGCTGCTTTGGCCTATATGGGGTATTGTCTTCTGGCAGGAATGTCCTACTCCCCTCCTCCTCCTCCTCCTCCTCTTCTTCTTCTTGACCACCAATGTGATGTTGTGGTGGTCCTCTTGGTGGTGGAGGTGGTGGTGGTGGTGGTGGTGCAGATGCTCCAGCTGCTGCTGCTACTGTACGCATTTTAAAGTACAAAATATTAGTCACAGATCTCCAAACAGGTCTTCCTCAGTCAAAGGACAAAGTCAGAATAAGGAAAAAAGGTGGGGGCTTCATCATTTGGAAAAAAAAAATGTCCTGGACCAATGAAAAGTGTTATTTTCAGGTCACATGACCCGGGCTTTCATCATTTGGAAACCAAAACTGTTCTGCACCAATAAAAAGTGTTATTTTCAGGTCACATGACCCGACGCGCTTACGCTATGTGCCCCCGGGCGCGCCCGGGGGCGCGCCCCGGGGCGTGTCACATAAGCACGTCGGATGCTTACGTTGCGCGATCGTATGCGCGTGGGTGCTTCCGGGCGTGCTTACGCCATACGTATCACGCGGACGCGGCTACACGATACGTCACGAGGATGTTTTCATTCGCGGCAATAGTGCTAACAGGACGCTCCCCGGTACGCGCCCCGGGGCGCGCCGCAAAATTGCGCTGACCTGCGCGCTCCCCGGTACGCGCCCCGGGAGCGCTCCAGGGCAAAAAAAATACATTTGTATTATATAAATATACAATATAGGATTCATTATAAAAAATATTACATTTCATAGGTTTGAGGCCCTATATATAGTTAGGAATTAGCATTTACAAAACCTATGAAATTCACTGAAAAAAACATAGGTTTCACACCAGTTATAGTTAGGAATTAGCATTTAAAAAACCTATGAAATTCACTGAAAAAACCATAGGTTTCACACCAGTTATAGTTAGGAATTAGCATTTAAAAAACCTATTAAATTCACTGAAAAAACCATTGGTTTCACACCAGTTATAGTCAGCTGGAAATTTTACTCGCATAAAACCATTGAAATTCCCACGTTATTGTTAGTTGGACTCACTATAACTTGCGTGTGCAATGCACTTCTGATGACGTCACATATTACATCACTCATGACATGGTCAGTGACATCACTCATGACATCACTGATGACAAGCCTATAAATAAAATAAATAAATAAATACAATCACATGGCCCTGGGTACACAAATTAGTCAGGAGGAACAGGTGGTGGTTCACAAGGATGGGACAAGGACATCCATTTGAAAAAATTACTGGCAGTGGATAAATCAAAACTCTGCCAGAAAAAGAGAAGCAGAAAGTACTTGGTTCCTCATTGCAGAGTAGTCAAACAAAAGTAAAACACATTTGAGGAATGGTGCATCTCATCTGCCACCGGGGCTTTTCAACTTGCATATTGTTGGTTGTGTTGCCTCTGAAGGATATTGACACAACAGAAAATGTGGTCATTGCTTCTGGAGTCTGCCAGGGGAAGCAGATTCCCCCAACAAGCCCCAAAGCAGGGAGGAAGCTACAACACTCTGTCCCCTGTGGAAAAAATATTAGTAATCTCAGGAGGCTATACGATTAGTTTTGAAAGTGCTCCCAGGACCCTCATAGTGTTGTTGTATCGAATACACATATATTTAAATTAAATTTAATTCACGTAATGAGGGAGCAAATATTACTTAATATATATGTCTCACACACGTATATATTACCTACTGGCGGTCGCCAGTAGGTAGTTATAGTTAGGACCTAGTTTCCATAGGAAATCCGCAACATTCTATTTGGAATAACGTTGGCGTCGATTGACGGAATTGGCTGAATTTCTCCAAGAAAATGACCAGCTCCGCTCCGCTCCTCCCCTGAAAGTTTGGGGGGGATTCGTTAAGCGGGGGCCGAGATAAAAGGGGGGTCCCAAAACATGTTTTCCCCATGTAATTTCCATAGGGCGGTTGGACTCACTTTTAGCCCGAATGGCTGAATGGATTCCCACGAAACTTGGCAAAATTGCAGGGACTGGTAGCCCGATGTGCCTTTGCTATGTCTCAAGATATGTGCTCCAGAGGATTTTGAGTAATTTAGGTTAAAAAAATATATATATCTATAAGCGCGCCCCAGTACGCGCACCGGGGCGCGAACCAGCGCGCTACGCGAGTTCGCGCGCAGAAAGCTGATTGGCTCTCGGGTGTCTGTAAACATTCCAAACAGTCCGGAGCGGCTGCCATCTTGTGTCTCGGTAGGATCGAGACACAAGAGGTGACAAAAACAAAGGGGAAATGACCATAAAGGGGCAGAGTAGACTCCCCCTGACCCCCTAGGTTTGATGTTGGGGGCTAAGAAAGGGCCCCGGGGACAAAAAAAAATGATAATTTTTTCGATTTGCGCGGGGGGAGCGCCCGGTACGCGCACCGGGGAGCGTACCGGGGATCGTACCATGGGGAAAATAGAATGACAGATTTTTTTTAAAATGTAGCCTTTTTTTATAAATTGGAGGTAGTTCTAAAAAGAACTGTTTTTTTTCTTCTTTTTGTTGTTTTATATTTTTTTAATGTTTTTTTTAACATTTTGTACTTTTTTTGGCTTTTATGAACTATTTTATATTTTTTTGGTTATTTTTATGGGGAGAAACAAAAAACAGGGAATTGTAAACGGCTCAACTGGAGCAAAAAAAAATAAGGAAAAAATTATGGTGTTTTGGGGCAATTGTGGTTGTCACCAGCACGGTTGATGAGCTTTATGCTCTGATCACCATAGGTGATGGTCCTACCACAAAAAATTCAAGTGATCTTGAATTCACCAAACTGTGGTTGTATGTTTGGGACCATCTCCCTTGTCTCTGGTCCCGATGGAGTGGGTTGCTTTCTTTTGGAGGTGCTGGGTGAATATTGGGGAGGGTTACTGGCCAGTTCTCTCACCTCTGCCGCAGCATAGTTGTTGGGATGCTTGCGCTGCATGTGCCGAATCATGGTGTTATTGCCAAATGAATATTTCTTATTAGGGTTCCCCCTTGAAAGTTCACAGCCACAGATTTGGCAAGCCACCATTGGCGCATTCACTTTCTTCTTGCCCTCTGGGATGGAAATAAACTCCCATACAATGTGCTGCTTTGGCCTATATGGGGTATTGTCTTCTGGCAGGAATGTCCTACTCCCCTCCTCCTCCTCCTCCTCCTCTTCTTCTTCTTGACCACCAATGTGATGTTGTGGTGGTCCTCTTGGTGGTGGTGGTGGTGGTGGTGGTGGTGGTGGTGCAGATGCTCCAGCTGCTGCTGCTACTGTACGCATTTTAAAGTACAAAATATTAGTCACAGATCTCCAAACAGGTCTTCCTCAGTCAAAGGACAAAGTCATAATAAGGAAAAAAGGTGGGGGCTTCATCATTTGGAAAAAAAAAATGTCCTGGACCAATGAAAAGTGTTATTTTCAGGTCACATGACCCGGGCTTTCATCATTTGGAAACCAAAACTGTTCTGCACCAATAAAAAGTGTTATTTTCAGGTCACATGACCCGACGCGCTTACGCTATGTGCCCCCGGGCGCGCCCGGGGGCGCGCCCCGGGGCGCGTCACATAAGCACGTCGGATGCTTACGTTGCGCGATCGTATGCGCGTGGGTGCTTGCGGGCGTGCTTACGCCATACGTATCATGCGGACGCGGCTACACGATACGTCACAAGGATGTTTTTGTTCGCGGCAATAGTGCTAACAGGACGCTCCCCGGTACGCGCCCCGGGGCGCGCCGCAAAATTGCGCTGACCTGCGCGCTCCCCGGTACGCGCCCCGGGAGCGCTCCAGGGCAAAAAAAAGAAAATTTGTATTATATAAATATACAATATAGGATTCATTATAAAAAATATTACATTTCATAGGTTTGAGGCCCTATATATAGTTAGGAATTAGCATTTACAAAACCTATGAAATTCACTGAAAAAAACATAGGTTTCACACCAGTTATAGTTAGGAATTAGCATTTAAAAAACCTATTAAATTCACTGAAAAAACCATTGGTTTCACACCAGTTATAGTCAGCTGGAAATTTTACTCGCATAAAACCATTGAAATTCCCACGTTATAGTTAGTTGGACTCACTATAACTTGCGTGTGCAATGCACTTCTGATGACGTCACATATTACATCACTCATGACATGGTCAGTGACATCACTCATGACATCACTGATGACAAGCCTATAAATAAAATAAATAAATAAATATAATCACATGGCCCTGGGTACACAAATTAGTCAGGAGGAACAGGTGGTGGTTCACAAGGATGGGACAAGGACATCCATTTGAAAAAATTACTGGCAGTGGATAAATCAAAACTCTGCCAGAAAAAGAGAAGCAGAAAGTACTTGGTTCCTCATTGCAGAGTAGTCAAACAAAAGTAAAACACATTTGAGGAATGGTGCATCTCATCTGCCACCGGGGCTTTTCAACTTGCATATTGTTGGTTGTGTTGCCTCTGAAGGATATTGACACAACAGAAAATGTGGTCATTGCTTCTGGAGTCTGCCAGGGGAAGCAGATTCCCCCAACAAGCCCCAAAGCAGGGAGGAAGCTACAACACTCTGTCCCCTGTGGAAAAAATATTAGTAATCTCAGGAGGCTATACGATTAGTTTTGAAAGTGCTCCCAGGACCCTCATAGTGTTGTTGTATCGAATACACATATATTTAAATTAAATTTAATTCACGTAATGAGGGAGCAAATATTACTTAATATATATGTCTCACACACGTATATATTACCTACTGGCGGTCGCCAGTAGGTAGTTATAGTTAGGACCTAGTTTCCATAGGAAATCCGCAACATTCTATTTGGAATAACGTTGGCGTCGATTGACGGAATTGGCTGAATTTCTCCAAGAAAATGACCAGCTCCGCTCCGCTCCTCCCCTGAAAGTTTGGGGGGGATTCGTTAAGCGGGGGCCGAGATAAAAGGGGGGTCCCAAAACATGTTTTCCCCATGTAATTTCCTTAGGGCGGTTGGACTCACTTTTAGCCCGAATGGCTGAATGGATTCCCACGAAACTTGGCAAAATTGCAGGGACTGGTAGCCCGATGTGCCTTTGCTATGTCTCAAGATATGTGCTCCAGAGGATTTTGAGTAATTTAGGTTAAAAAAATATATATATCTATAAGCGCGCCCCAGTACGCGCACCGGGGCGCGAACCAGCGCGCTACGCGAGTTCGCGCGCAGAAAGCTGATTGGCTCTCGGGTGTCTGTAAACATTCCAAACAGTCTGGAGCGGCTGCCATCTTGTGTCTCGGTAGGATCGAGACACAAGAGGTGACAAAAACAAAGGGGAAATGACCATAAAGGGGCAGAGTAGACTCCCCCTGACCCCCTAGGTTTGATGTTGGGGGCTAAGAAAGGGCCCCGGGGACAAAAAAAAATGATTATTTTTTTGATTTGCGCAGGGGGAGCGCCCGGTACGCGCACCGGGGAGCGTACCGGGGATCGTACCATGGGGAAAATAGAATGACAGATTTTTTTTTAAATGTAGCCTTTTTTAATAAATTGGAGGTAGTTCTAAAAAGAACTGTTTTTTTCTTCTTTTTGTTGTTTTATATTTTTTTTAATGTTTTTTTTAACATTTTGTACTTTTTTTGGCTTTTATGAACTATTTTATATTTTTTTGGTTATTTTTATGGGGAGAAACAAAAAACAGGGAATTGTAAACGGCTCAACTGGAGCAAAAAAAAATAAGGAAAAAATTATGTTTTTTTGGGGCAATTGTGGTTGTCACCAGCACGGTTGATGAGCTTTATGCTCTGATCACCATAGGTGATGGTCCTACCACAAAAAAGTCAAGTGATCTTGAATTCACCAAACTGTGGTTGTATGTTTGGGACCATCTCCCTTGTCTCTGGTCCCGATGGAGTGGGTTGCTTTCTTTTGGAGGTGCTGGGTGAATATTGGGGAGGGTTACTGGCCAGTTCTCTCACCTCTGCCGCAGCATAGTTGTTGGGATGCTTGCGCTGCATGTGCCGAATCATGGTGTTATTGCCAAATGAATATTTCTTATTAGGGTTCCCCCTTGAAAGTTCACAGCCACAGATTTGGCAAGCCACCATTGGCGCATTCACTTTCTTCTTGCCCTCTGGGATGGAAAAAAACTCCCATACAATGTGCTGCTTTGGCCTATATGGGGTATTGTCTTCTGGCAGGAATGTCCTACTCCCCTCCTCCTCCTCCTCCTCTTCTTCTTCTTGACCACCAATGTGATGTTGTGGTGGTCCTCTTGGTGGTGGTGGTGGTGGTGGTGGTGCAGATGCTCCAGCTGCTGCTGCTACTGTACGCATTTTAAAGTACAAAATATTAGTCACAGATCTCCAAACAGGTCTTCCTCAGTCAAAGGACAAAGTCAGAATAAGGAAAAAAGGTGGGGGTTTTCATCATTTAGAAAAAAAAAATGTCCTGGACCAATGAAAAGTGTTATTTTCAGGTCACATGACCCGGGCTTTCATCATTTGGAAACCAAAACTGTTCTGCACCAATAAAAAGTGTTATTTTCAGGTCACATGACCCGACGCGCTTACGCTATGCGCCCCCGGGCGCGCCCGGGGGCGCGCTCTGGGGCGCGTCACATAAGCACGTCGGATGCTTACGTTGCGCGATCGTATGCGCGTGGGTGTTCCGGGCACGCTTACGCCGTACGTATCACGCGGACGCGGCTACACGATACGTCAAGAGGATGTTTTCATTCGCGGCAATAGTGCTAACAGGACGCTCCCCGGTACGCGCCGCAAAATTGCGCTGACCGGGGCGCTCCCCGGTACGCGCCCCGGGAGCGCTCCAGGGCAAAAAAATAAAAAATTGTATTATATAAATATACAATATAGGATTTATTATAAATATTACATTTCATAGGTTTGAGGCCCTATATATAGTTAGGAATTAGCATTTACAAAACCTATGAAATTCACTGAAAAAAACATAGGTTTCACACCAGTTATAGTTAGGAATTAGCATTTAAAAAACCTATTAAATTCACTGAAAAAACCATAGGTTTCACACCAGTTATAGTCAGCTGGAAATTTTACTCGCATAAAACCATTGAAATTCCCACGTTTTAGTTAGTTGGAGTCACTATAACTTGCGTGTGCAATGCACTGCTGATGACATCACATATTACATCACTCATGACATGGTCAGTGACATCACTCATGACATCACTTGCCAGGGACAAGTATAACATGCTGCGTTTCGGCGATGCCTTAGTCATGTTTACATTATATCTGCCGAAAAGCGGCCATTTTAAAACCAGGGTAAAGCAAATCACATGGTCAATCATTCATCAAAATCAAAAACGGACAATCTATTGCCGATTTTAGGCGCCATTTTAGAGCGTCTCAATATAACTTTATCGAGTGCACAAAACTCATGGGTCCTTGCAAACTGTCTAACACTTTGTAATATATTGCTGCATCAGTTATTTCATTAATGACAGTGTCAATATTGACATTATCTATGTAACATTTGTCAATTATATTATTGCTTATGCTATGTTTCAACATTCATGAAACAAAGGCATAATTTTTAACCAATTACGCAGTGTATTGGCAAGATAACAAATCCATACTTTACAACAAGATAACGCCGTGAGGTGGCACAGGGTATGTTTAAAAAGAGCACCATCATCGAGTCTACACAGCAAAGCAGTAAGATGCCTACGATAAACGCGAATCTTATAACCAAAATCACGGCATTGGAGAGACTTTATGAAAGAGAACAACGGAAATGGTGGGAAGTGACATCATTACAAAGCTATATTGATGTCGATCGGAGACCGAGAGGTCTTTGTATTTATACCATTCCCGCGTATGAGAACCTGGACCCCAAACTTTTAGATGAATGGGCAGCACACACGACCGAATCAAGCAAGGGAATGCTGTTTATTTTAGTAAAATTCACGTGGAGCGATAGGGACAAATATTGCTTGAAATTGAAGATATGAAGGCCGAAATAGACAAAGAAGAGGATAAAAAAATAGTTGAAGATCTCAAGGACCAGATCAAAAAGCGCTTGGTGAAATATGAAGCAAAAATTAAGCAGAGAAAACAATAAAAATTAGAGCGTGATAAGCGCGATTATGCTCTGGGAAGAGTTCTGACGTTCGCTAAAAAGTTCAAGGGTTCACGAAAACAGCTGAAGGCCAGAGAGGATGAACCTAATCCAACAAGAATAGAGACGTCAGAGTCTGAAGTAACGGGTGGAGAGTCATCTGATGATGGAGGTGTGAATTTAGGATCTAAGAAAAACCCTTTTCAGGAGGAGTTTCTTATCATGGGGCAAACGGGGTTGCGAGGGGGCAAGAGTCGGCCGCCCGAGGACGAAAAAGGAAAACAAGGAGGGGCGGTTGGAGCCGAAGGAACAAAAGCCCCAAGCAGAGTCACTCGCAACAGACGGGTGAAGAAATGGAATTAGATAATTTGATTATCATCAATTTGACACCCAAGGTATTGTCCACTGTAGAACAACAAGTGCTAAGACTCGGTTTGACTTTCTGTAATTTAATTGTAAAATACCTGAGGACGTTTACATGGACAGCATCAAAAGGTATCATGATATGATTAAATCCTGGTTGGATAAATCTATGCTGGACATGGAGAAATATCTGTTTCTTCGCTGCCCTAATTCTGTGGTAACCATTTTTTAACCATATTCCTAAAATTCATAAAGACATGAACAATCCACCAGGGAGGCCGATTGTTTCCTCCCAGGGAGGCTTGACAGCAAATGTGTCTATTTTTATCGATTCATTTCTTTTCCATTGGTCAAAACTCTCCCGCCTACATCAAAGACTCCCATGATTTTTTAGAATGTATGGATAAACAACTGTGGGATCCGGGTTACAAACTGATTGTATTAGATATCACTAGCCTCTATACGAAAATCAGGCATGAATATGGGCTTGAAGCACACTTTTTAAAGAAAAAATCTCTAAAGTACACTGGACATAACTCTATGAATCTTCAGTTCACGGAGTTCTGTTTAAAAAATAAAATGTTTGTGTTTGGCAAGGAATTTTACCACCAGGTGTCTGGCACTGCTATGGGCACCTGCTTTGCCCCCAGTTATGCGAACTTGTTCGTAGGCTGGTGGGAGGAGCAGGTGTCCAGGGTGCCTGGCAATATTGATATGGGTAAGGTCATCTCATGGCATCGATATATCGATGATCTCTGTATCATCTTGGTTGGTTCATTTGAATCTGCAACCGCCTTTATTGATAATTTGAATAAGAATGTTGTGAACTTGGAATTCAGTGGTTGCGTAAGCTCTGAGACTGTCAACTTCTTGGATCTTAAGGTCAGTGTGAATGGCAACTGCTTGAAAATGTCATTTTATCGTAAACCAACCGCAGGCAATTCGATATTGCACGCGACTAGCAGTCATCTCCCAGGACTGGTAAAGAGTATCCCCTATGGGGAGCTGTTACGTCTAAAACGGAACAGTACCTTGGAAAGTGATTTTAATATAGCAGCCCGAGAAAGTATCAAGAGATTCATTGCCAGAGGCTATAGTGAAGAATTGCTTGATGTGGCTTTGAATAAAGTCAAGGCCATACCAAGAGGTGATTTGTTGAATAAAACAGATGTAAAAAACCAAGGGAATGAAACAGGTAAAAATAAATTCAGGATGGTAACAACGTTTTCAAGTCATGCCATGCAGTTATGAAGGATTATGAAACAAAATTAGCACATCTTGAAAACGGATAGCGTAATTGGATCTGACATTCCTAGTGCCCCACTAGTTACATTCAGGAAGGCAAGGTCTTTAAGGGACACTCTAGTACAAAGTAATTTACACCCGGCGGTTAAAAATCCTGGAACCCTAAGGGAGCTTAAGGGTTTCTTTCCTTGTGGAAAATGCAAGGCGTGTACGGGTAGTAAGAGGACCCTTTCTTTTCACGTTGATGGTCTAGAAAAGCCTAAATTAATCAACAAGTTTCTCACTTGTACCACAAGGTATGTGGTATATTGTCTGCAGTGCCCATGTTGCTTACGCTATGTGGGTAGTACGATTCATTCAGTTAAAATCAGAATCCTAGACCATATGCAGGTAATAGCCAAGGGCGATGTCACCTACCCTGTGGCTAGACATTTTTTCAAGAAGCATAATAGTAATATGGATCTGTTAGGTTATTATGGCTTGGATTTTGTCCCTATCAGTGTAAGAGGAGGTGACAGGATCATGCGTGATGTAATATGTGACGTCATCAGCAGTGCATTGCAGGGGCGCGAGTTATAGTTAGCAGAACTAACTATAACGGAGGAATTTCTATGGTATTGTATGAGTGAAATGTCCAGCTAACTATAACACCCCTGAAACCTATGTTTTTTCAGTGAATTTCTAAGGTTTTTTAAATGCTAATTCCTAACTATAACGTGCCTGAAACCTATGGTTTTTTCAGTGAATTTCAAACGTTTTTTAAATGCTAATTTCTAACTATAACGTGCCTGAAACCTATGTTTTTTCAGTGAATTTCAAAGGTTTTTCAAATGCTGCTTTCTAACGATGCCTACGGAGGTAGGACATGTGAAGAAAGAAGAAAGATTGAACAGAAAGAAGCAAAAGAAATGCAGCAAGAAGCAACAGAAGTCCACAAAGACGAAGAAAAGTGCAGGAAGAAGCAAGACATGTGCAGAAAGAACCAAGGGAGGAGCAGAAAGAGGCCTTGTTACAAAATCATCCTGTTCCCACAACTTTTTCAGACGGGGACTGGTGGTAACTGACTCTGACTAACCAGGCCAAGAGCCAGTGGTATGCTAAAACACACTTAGAATACAGTGAAAACACCTACATACACTATAGAACACTATGCATTGGGGTACCCCTGTGATAAGCATGACCTCCTCTGTAAGGCCCTAGTACATAATAGGGCAGGGGGATTAAAACTACCTCTTAAAACTCGCTACGGGGTGCGTTTGCACAGTAGTGAAGGGAGGGGGGCCTGAGGTGACATGTGTGCAAACACGCCCTGTGGCCGTTTTAAGTTGGGATATTAAGTCCCCTTGTCTCCTGACAGTCTCTGGGTTCCACCTAGCCAACCAGGTACCTCCAGTAAGCGCTACAGAGCTGCATTGCAGAGGTGTAAAAAGGGGAGTGGACAGGACCACTTCTCTGCAGTGCAGGCCTCTGGCGCTTACTGGAGGTACCTGGTGGGCTAGTTGGCCCCTAGGGGCCCTCAGGATTGAAGGGGAATTCATTCCCCATCGTAAAAGGCACCACAGGGCGTGTTTGCACACATGACCTCAGGCCCTGCCCCCTCCCTTCACCACAGTGGAAACATGCGCCGTGGCACCTTTTAAGTTGGGGGATTAAGTTCATTTAAATCCTGAGGGTCCCTGGGGTCCAACTAACTCACCAGTTACCTCCAGTAAGCACCACAGAGCTGCGTTGCAGAGAGGTATAAAAAGGGGCATGGCCTGGACCACCTCTATGCAACGCAGGCCTCTGTCACTTACTGGAGGTACCTGGTAGGCTAGTTGGCCCTAGGGGCCCTCAGGATTGAAGGGGAATTAATTCCCAACTTGAAACGTGCCACAGGGTGTGTTTGCACACATGTCACTTCAGGCCCAGCCCCCTTCCTTCACCACTGTGCAAACGCGCCCATGGCGCATTTTAAGTTGAGGTATTAAGTCCCCTTGAATCTTCAGGGTCCCTGGGGTCCAACTATCCCACCAGGTACCTCGAGTAAGCACCACAGAGCTGCTTTGCAGAGAGGTGGTCTGAGGCCATGCCCCTTTATATATCTGCCTTACCGTTTACTGCTTAGCATGTTCTGAATAATTTCTACATTTGCACAATCTGCTTGCAGAAATATCCGTGACAAACCTTTGAAAAAGGACTGAGGCACTTTCATAGGTCTGAATGGAGGGCTACATTATGTGACATCGCTCTAGTGAAATAGTTTTCCTCAGTCTAGAGGCACGAAAACAAAATATGCTAAAAGCGAAACCGTGAAACTGCAAACAGACATCTTTGTAAAGGAGGATACGAAACGAGGCACTGCATACATTTCTCATCATGTAGGGGGTCTTGCTGAGGTAGTGTTTTAGGGTTTAGGGTAGTACAGTGGTATTTGTGTTGTGTAGGGGGTCGTGCTGGGAGTAGTGTTTTAGGGTTTAGGGTACGCAGTGGTGTTTGGGTTTTGTAGGGGGTCATGCTGGGGTAGTGTTTTAGGGTTTAGGACAGCGCAGTGTTATTTGGGTAGTGTAGGGGGTCATACTGGGGGTAGTGTTTTAGGGTTTAGGGTAGTGCAGTGGTGTTTGTGTAGTGTAGGGGGTTGTGCTGGGGGTAGAATTTTAGGGTTTATGGTAGTGCAGTGGTGTTTGTGTAGTGTAGGGGGTTGTGCTGTGGGTAGGATTTTAAGATAGTGCAATGGTGTTTGTGTAGTGTAAGGGGTCGTGCTGAGGGTAGGGTTTTAGGGTTTAGGGTAGTACAGTGGTGTTTGCTTAGTGTAGGGGGTTGTGCTGGGGGTAGGATTTTAGGATTTAGGGTAATGAAATTGTGTTTGTGTCGTGTAGGTGATAGTGTTTTAGGGTTTAGGGTAGTGCAGTGATGTTTATGTAGTGTGAGGGTCGTGCTGGGGGTAATGTTTAGGGTTTAGGGTAGTGTAGTGGTGTTTGTGTTGACTAGGGGGCCGTGTTGGGGGTAGATTTAGGGTTTAGGGTAGTGCATTGGTGTTTGGGTAGTGTAGGGGGAAGTGCTGGGGTAGATTTAGGGTTTGGGGTAGTGCAGTTGTGTTTGTGTAGAGTGGGGGGCCGTGTTGGGGCAGATTTAGGGTTTAGGGGAGTGCAGTGGTGTTTGGGTAGTGAAGGGGGTTGTGCTGGGGGTAGATTCAGGGTTTAGGGTAGTGCAGTGGTGTATGGGTAGTGTTTGGGGGTTTGTGCAGGGTAGTGTTTTAGGGTTTAGGGTAGTGCAGTGGTGTTTGTGTAGTGTATGAGAGGTAGTGTTTTAGGGTTTAGGGTAGTGCAGTGGTGCTTGTGTTGTGTTGGGGGTTGTGCTGGGGTAGTGTTTTTGGGTTAAGGGAAGTGCAATGGTGTTTGTGTAGTGTAGGGGGTTGTGTTTTATGGTTTTGGGTAATGCAGTGGTGTTAGGGTAGTGTAGGGGGTCGTGCTGGAGTAGATTTAGGGTTTACGGTAGTGCAGTGGTGTTTGGTTACTGCAGGGGGTCGTGTTGGGGTAGTGTTTTAGGGTATTCGGTAGTTCAGGGGTGTTTGGATAGTGTAGGGGGTCGTGCTGGGGTAGTGTTTAGGGTTTAGGGTAGCGCAGTGGTGTTTGGGTAGTGTAGGGGGTCGTGCTGGGGGTGGAGTTTCAGGGTTTAGGGTAGCGCAGTGGTGTTTGGGTAGTGTAGGAGGTCGTGCTGGGGGTTGGGTTTTAAGGTTTAGGGTAGCACAATGGTGTTTGGGTAGTGTAGAGGGTCGTGCTGGGGATAGTGTTTTAGGGTTTGGGTAGTGCAGTGGTGTTTGGGTAGTGTAGCAGGTCGTGCTGGAGTAGTGTTGTAGGATTTAGGGTAGCACAGTGGTGTTTGGGTACTGTAGGGGGTCATGCTGGGGGTAGTGTTTTAGTGTTTAGGGTAGCGCAGTGGTGTTTATGTAGTGTAGGGGGTAATGCCAGGGGTAGTGTTTTAGCATTTAGGGTAGGGCAGTGGTGTTTGAGGAGTTTGTGTAGTGTAGAGGGTCGTGCCTGGGGTAGTGTGTTCGGGTTTAGGGTAACGCAGTGGTTTTTGGGTAGTGTAGGGGGTCGTGCTGGGGTAGAGTTCTAGGGTTTAGGGTAGCGCAGTGGTGTTTGGGTAGTGTAGGGGGTAATGCCTGGGGTAGTGTTTTAGCATTAAGGGTAGGGCAGTGGTGTTTGGGTAGTGTAGGGCGTCATGCCGGGGTAGTGTTTTAGGGTTTAGGGTAGCGCAGTGGTGTTTGGGTAGTGTAGGGGGTCATGCTGGGGGTATTGTTTTAGGGATTAGGGTAGTGCAGTGGTGTTTAGGTAGTGTAGGGGGTCATGCTGGGGGTAGATTTAAAGTATAGGGTAGTGCAATGGTGTTTGTGTAGATTAGGGGGTAGTGTTGGGGGTAGTGTTTTAGGGTTTAGGTTAGTGCAGTGGTGTTTATGTAGTGTAGGGGGTCATGCTGGGGGTAGTGTTTTAGGGTTTAGGGTGGTGTAGTGGTGTTTGTGTAGACTAGGGGACCGTGCTGGGGGTAGATTTAGGGTTTAGGGTAGTGCAGTGGTGTTTGTGTAGTGTAGGGGGTCCTGCTGGGGTAGTGTTTTAGAGTTTAAGGTATTGCAGTGGTGTTTGGGTAGTGTAGGGGAAGTGCTGGGGCTAGATTTAGGGTTTAGGGTGGTGCAGTTGTATTTGTGTAGAGTAGTGGGCCGTGTTGGGGTAGATTTAGGGTTTAGGGTAGTGCAGTGGTGTTTGTGTAGTGTAGAGGGTCATGCTGGGGTAGTGTTTTGGGGTATAAGGTATTGCAGTGGTGTTTGGGTAGTGTAGGGGGAAGTGCTGGGGGTAGATTTAGGGTTTAGGGTAGTGCAGTTGTATTTGTGTAGAACAGGGGGCCGTGTTGGGCTAGATTTAGGGTTTAGGGTAGTGCAGTGGTGTTTGTGTAGTGTAGGGGGGCATGCTGGGGTAATGTTTTAGGGTTTAGGGTAGTGCAGTGGTGTTTGGATAGTGTAGGGGGTTGTGCTGGGGTAGATTTAGGGATTTAGGGTAGTGCAGTGGTGTATAGGTAGTGTTTGTGAGTTCATGCTGGGGTAATGTTTTAGGGTTTAGGGAAGCGCAATGGAGTTTGTGTAATGTAGAGGGTTGTGCCTGGGGTAGTGTGTTAGGGTTTAGGGTAGCGCAGTGGTGTTTGGGTAGTGTAGGGGGTCGTGCTGGGGGTAGTGTTTTAGCATTTAGGGTAGCTCAGTGGTGTTTGGGTAGTGAGGGGGTCGTGCCGGGGATAGTGTTTTAGGGTTTAGGGTAGCTCAGTGGTGTTTGGGTAGTGTAGGGGGTTATGCTGGGGGTATTGTTTTAGGGATTAGGGTAGTGCAATGGTGTTTAGGTAGTGTAAGGGGTCGTGCTGGGGTAGATTTAAGGTATAGGGTTGTGCAATGGTGTTTGTGTAGTGTAGAGGGTAGTGCTGGGGGTACTGTTTTAGGGTTTAGGGTAGTGCAGTGGTGCTTGTGTAGTGTAGGGCGTAGCGCTGTGTATAGTTTTTTAGGGTTTAGGGTAGTGCAGTGGTTTATGTGTAGTGTAGAGGGTAGTGTTTTAGGGTTTAGAGCAGTGCAGTGGTGCTTTTATATTGTAGGGGGTCGTGCTGGGGGTAGTGTTTTAGGGTTTAGGGTAGTTCAGTGGTGTTTGGGTCATGTAGGGGGTCGTGCTGGGGGTAGTGTTTTAGGGTTTAGAGAAGTGCAGTGGTGTTTGTGTAAAGTAGGGGTTGTGCTGGGGGTTGTGTTTTAGGGATTAGGTTAGTGCAATGGTGTTTGTGTAGAGTAGGGGGGCATGCTGGGGTTAGATTTAGGGTTTAGGGTAGTATAGTGGTGTTTATGTAGTATAGCGGATCGTGCTGGGGGTAGATTTAGAGTTTAGGGTAGTGCAGTGGTGTTCGTGTAGTGTAGGGAGTCGTGCTGGGGTAGTGTTTTAGGGTAGTGCAGTGGTGTTTGGGTAGTGTAGGGGGTCGTGATGGGGTAGATTTAAGGTTTAGGGTAGTGCAATGGTGTTTGGGTAATGTAGGGGGTCGTGCAGGGGTAGTGTTTTAAGGGTTTAGGGTAGTGAAGTTGTGAATAGGTAATGTAGGGGGTCATGCTGGGGGTAGATTTAGGGTTTAGGGTAGTGCAGTGGTGTTTGCGTAGTGTATGTGGTAGTGTTTTAGATTTTATGGTAGTGCAGTGGTGTTTGGGTAGTGTAGGGGTTTGTGCTGGGATAGATTTAGGGTTTATCGTAGTGCAATGGTGTTTGGGTAGTGTAGGGGGTCTTGCTGGTGGTAGATTTAGGGTTTAGGGTAGTACAGTGGTGGTTTTGCAGTGTAGAGGGTTATGCTGGGGGTAGTGTTTTAATGTTTAGGGTAATGCAGTGGTGTTTGTGTAGTGTAGGGGATAATGTTCTAGGGTTTAGGGTAGTGCATTGGTGTTTGTCTAGTGTAGGGGGGTCGTGCTGGGGGTAGTGTTGTAGGGTTAAGGGTAGTGCAGTGGTGTTTTTGTAGCATAGAAGGTGGTGTTTTAGGGTTTAGGGTAGCTTAGTGGTGTTTGGGTAGTGTAGGGGGTTGTGCTGGAGGTAGAGTTAGGGTTTAGGGTAGCTTAGTGGTGTTTCGGTAGTGTAGGGGCCGTGCTGGGGTAGTGTTTTAGGGCTTAGGGTAGTTCAGAGGTGTTTGAGTAGTTTAGGGGGTCGTGCTGGGTTAGTCTTTTAGGGGCAGATTTATGTTGGGAATGCGCCACGTTTGCGTCACACAACTGCGGCGTAAACGTGGCGCATCCCTACGACCCATTTACAACATGACGCATCTAGGCAGATGCGTCACGTTGTAAAGCCCTGCGCCACTTGTGGGCGTTCCGGCGCAGGGTGGGCGTTCCGGGGCAGGTGCGCCTCGCAAAAGTGGCTGAGTGAAATCTATAAGATTTCACTCAGTCACTTTCAGGCCAATGCTGCGTCAAAACCCTGCGCCTGCTTGAAGCAGGCGTAGGTCTTGACGCAGCATTGTAAAGATGGGGCACCCCCGAGCCTTGCTGGAGCTGCGTCGCGCTTGCGACGCAACTCCAGCAATGCGCCACCTTTACGGCACAGATGCGTCACGCATCTGTGCCGTTTTTGCCCCATGGTGCGCCGCATTGTAAATGCGGCGCACCATGGGTGGCGGAGCAGCGGCGCAAAATAACTGGCGCATCCCTGGGGATGCGCCAGTTATCATAAATCTGCCCCTTAGTGTTTAGGGCAGCGCAGTGGTGTTTGGGTAGCGTAGGGGGTCGTGCTGGGGTACTGTTTTAGGGTAGCGCAGTGGTGTTTGTGTACTGGAGGGGTTAGTGTTTTAGGCTTTAGGGTAGTGTAGTGGTGTGTGGGTAGTGTAGGGGGTCGAGCTGGGGGTAGTGTTTTAGGGTCATGCAGTGGTGTTTGTGTAGTGTAGGGGGTCATGCTGGCGGTAGTTTATTAGGGTTAAGGGTAGTGCAGTGGTGTTTGTGTAGTACAGGGGGTAGTGTTTTAGGGTTTAGTGTAGCACAGTGGTGTTTGGGTAGTGTAGGGGGTCATGCTGAGGGTAGATGTATTGTTTAGCGTAGTGCAATGGTGTTTGGGTAGTATAGGGGTCGTGCTGGGGTACTGTATTAGGGTTTAGGGTAGTGCAGACGTGTTTGGGTAGTAGAGGGGTCATGCTGGGGTAGTGTTTTACTCTTTAGGGTCACACAGCGGTGTTTGGGTAGTATAGGGGGTCATGCTGGGGGTAGAGTTTTAGGGTTTAGGGAAGTGCAGTGGTGTTTGTGTACAGTAGGGGGTGGTGTTTTAGGGTTTAGGATAGTGCAGTGGTGTTTGTGTTTTGTAGCGGTTCGTGCTGGGGTAGCGTTTTAGTGTTTAGGGAAGTGCAGTGGTGTTTGGGTAGTGTAGGAAGTAGTGCTCACCAGGGAGTTAACTGGAAGTCTACTGCTGGTATCGAAAGTGATTGTTCAGTCTGCATGTCAGAATTTTCAAATTAAATAGAAGAGGATTTGAGATCTCTCTTAAAACATGCCCTAATTTTTCTTTCTACAACACTAACCATAATTTCTATGACAAAATGAACCCCCTCATTTTGTTCCTTTTTAATATAAATTTTTTAAGTGTTACCAGTTTATTCCAATCAAGATGGTATCAGGTGTGCCATATTTGTGTCATAAGTAAGACTGTTAGCGCTCTAGTTGTTCTTTAGAACACTCTGGGAAGCTGCATTAGAACACAAAGGAATCAACTGCCAGGCTGCTCCTGTTGATATATAACAGGAAGATATTTGAGATCTCTCTTAAAACATGTCCTAATTTTTCTTTCTACAGCACTTTTTTCAGTTTAAGAAATTTTTATTAGGTTTTAACGAACACGATACAAAGCCTTATAGTGGTACAGGTAAACCAGAATAAGATAAAACATAAGGCATATGTGGAATGAAAAATAAGAAAAAGGTTAAACAGTAAAAGTAAAGAATGAAAGAAGAAGAAAGAGAAGAAGAGAAGAAGAGGAAAAGAGGCAAATAGAAGATAGAAAGGGATCTATGACAGGAATAAGGAGAATATATGCAAGGAAAGAAAAGAGAACGAAGTAATCATTTAGGAGATTTGGACAAGAGATAGGTAGTAAAGGGGAGCCAAAGAAGATCAGATTTAATTTTTAGGGAAACAGAGGAAGAGGAAGCGACAGCAAACCTATGCTTGTCACAAATGAAATTCCACCAGGAAATTACAGATAATTTGGAGTTATCTTTCCAACAAGATAGAATCACTTTAAAAGCAACAGCAATCAAAAGATCAAGCAATCTAGCATTAGATGGTACAATATTGATATCAGTTGAAACAGAACCTAAAAACATGTTCAATAATAATAAAGAAGATATACAATGAAACATTTGCATGCAAACATTCCAAACAGAATTCCAAAAGGATAAAACAGAAGAACATTCATATAAAAGATGTTTAAGTGTGCCCATTTCTAAAGAACATGACCAACATAATGAAGAAGCTGATGGTGAAAACCTAGAAATACTAACAGGCGTAATAACAGCTCTATTATAGATAAAAAATAGTGATTGAGTAATGCGTGCAGCAATAGAAACTTTAAACAATTTGGACCATAAACGATCCCAAACATCAACAGATAAAGAAACAGATAAATCAGTTTCCCAGGCACTCTCAATAGGTGACTCAGATCTATCAATAACATTTGATAACAACATTTTATACACAAGGGCAGTTTTAGGTTGGTGTAGTGTAAATAAAGGATATAGGGGAGTAGAGGGAGAGAAAGACGGTAAGGTATCAGGCGCTGAAAGAGAGGACAAGTGAGATTGTAGGGCGGCAGTAATATTGGTATAATCTGGAAGACAAGTTATGGGTAAGTGATATAAAGTTTGCAATTCATGAAAAGGAATAATAGAATTATTGGAAAAAAATTGATGGACAAATAAAATATTCTTCTCTTTCCAATATTTATAATAGAAGGACTTGCCCTTATATTTGAGGAATTTATTATACCACACAATAGATGACAAAAAACATTGGAGAGGGGATAGATCCTTGGAGAATTTGTTGTGAAGTAGTGTTTAGGAATATTTAAGAACCGGGTGCTTGGACAAAAAAAGAACAATTTGACATAAAAACAATGTGTTGAAACGAGAAATCCTTTAAAAGTGATCGTTCAAAAGCAACCCGTCTGCGTAGCGGACCATCCACAAAGTCATAGGCTAAAGAAAAGGATTGTTTAATCAGGAAAGCAGAATGCTAAGTTTTAAAATTGGGGAAACGGACACCACCTTTATTCTTAGGACGGATGAGTTTGTGTAAGGCAATGCGAGGGTGTTTATTATTCCACAAGAATTTAGAACAAATAGAATTTATGCGAGTGAAATAGGAATTAGGTATTTTTATAGGAAGCATAGAGACAGTATAATGTACATGAGGTTTGATCATCATTTTAATAGTATCAAGTCTACCCCACCAGGACAAAAATAAAGGAGACCAGAGATGGAGGATGGATTGGATTTTCTGTGTGAGGGAGGCAAAGGTAAGTTTGAGTGTGTCAGTAAGTGAGGAAGAAAACCAAATGCCAAGGTATTTGATTTTGGAAGGGTACCATGTGAAATCCGTAGAGTTGAACATGTATTGATAACAGACAGAATTTAAAGGTAAAACTTCTGTTTTAGATAGGTTAAGTTTGTAACCTGAAATGGAAGAATATAAGCAAACTTCATCCAAAAAAGGAGGGAGAGAGGTGACAGGGTTAGCCATATAAACCAAAATGTCATCAGCATATGCAGATATTTTTGTATCAATAGAGGTGAGTTTAAAACCATGAATGTTAGGGTTGTTTCGGATTCGTTGCAAAAAAGGTTCAAGACAAAGGATAAACAATAACGGGGAGAGAGGACAGCCTTTTCTTGTACCCCTAGATAAGTAAAAAAATCTAGAAAATTGGTTATTAACAAAAATACTGGCTCTGGGGGAGGAGTATAGGAGCTTAACCAGGGAAAGAAAAGCGGGGCCAAAACCAAACCAATGTAATGTACGAAACATAAATTGCCAATTAATACGGTCGAAGGCTTTCTCAGCGTCCAAAGATAAGGCTGCTAGTGGGCCCTTGAAATTTTTACTGTGAGAGATAATATTAGAAAACATATGAGCATTATCTGCGGCCAGTCTGCCCTTCACAAAACCAACCTGGTCAGTTTTAATCAAAAGCGGAATAAAAGAATCTAGACGGGAAGCTAGAATTTTGGCAAAAATGTTACAATCATAATTGATCAGGGATATAGGACGATAATTTTTACATTGGGAGTGATCTTTGTAGGTTTGGGCATTATAATAATTAGAGCATCCATGAAGGACCCAGAACCCTTAGCATCAGCAATGAAGGAATTAAAAAAGTTGCAGTAATTTCGGTACAAAAATGGCATGAAATGTAGAATAAAACTCAATGGGCAGTCCATCAGGCCCTGGAGCTTTTGATTTTTTGAGAGAATTAATAGCCCAAAGAACTTCCTGAAGGGTAATATCTTTTCCTAACTGGTTAAATTCATCAGGAAGTGACGGAGGTGAGGGTAAGCCATCAAAGAAAGAAGTTAAATTATGTGCAGAAGGACGTGTATCATCGGTATAAAGGGCTTGATAATAATTATGAAAGACTTCTGCAATATCTTCATCGGACGTAACCAGTTTATTGATAGAGTCATTGAAAGTAGGGCCAACATTTTACGTTCAGATTTTATTTTAAGATAATTTGCTAACATTTTACCAGCCTTGTTTTGACCCCCATTAAATTTAGATTTATTTATTTATTTGTGTATTTTATAAAGCGCACAGCTGCCCCAACGGGGCGTCCCGGCGCTAAGAACTCTGCAAACAGGGGTACAGGACCGGGGTGCCAGTTTAAGAGGAAAAGAGATGGGTTTTCAGGGACTTACGGAATACTGATTCTGTTTGGCAGGTGCGTAGAGCTAGCGGGAGCTTGTTCCAACACTGAGTGGCACAGACCTCAAAGGTTTTTCCACCTGCACGAGATCGTTTAAATCGTGGAGTTTCCAGGAAATGTAGGGAATTGGAGCGTAATGCCCTGGAGTTGACGTACGGTCGCAGGGTGTTTTTCAGATGGGCCGACCCGTTGCCTTTGGACGCTCGGAAAGCCAGCGTCATTGCCTTGAAGACGCATATTTTAGCAATGGGTAGCCAATGCAGTTTACGGAGATGTGGAGAGATATGTTGTCTGGCAGGGATTCTCTCCACCAGCCGAGCGGCGGCGTTTTGGACCGTCTGTAGTTTGTGACGCAGGCCAGCTGTGATGCCAAGGTGAAGGGCATTGGCATAGTCGAGGCGGGATGTAATTAATGCCTGGATCACAGTCTTACGGCAGTCCGCCGGCAGGTAATTAATGAGCCGTTTAATAGTTCTGATTTTTGCGAAACAGGAGGCTGCTACTGTTTGTACCTGAGTGTTGAAACTGAGGTGGTTGTCCCAACGTACTCCTAGGTTTCTCACCGAGTCTTTGGGCATGGGGGCTTGGCTCAGATCTTCCGGCCACCACAGACTAGAATCAAGGGGAGATGGTGAGTTGAAAAACAAGTTCTCAGTTTTTCCTGCATTGAGACGGAGGGAGTTGGCATCCATCCAACTAGAGATGTCCCTAAGGCAGGATTCAGCGGGTCGAAGGCAGAAGCGGAGGGGGTATCGAAAGTAAAGAGTAGCTGGATGTCGTCAGCATAGGAAGTGGATTTTATCCCAGTCTGAGCAATCAGCTTGGCCAGGGGGGTGAAATAAACATTAAACAAAAGCGGGCTAAGGGAAGAGCCTTGTGGGACTCCCCATTTAAGTGGTCTGGCAGAGGAAGTGAAGGGAGGGGTGAAGACTTGCTGTGTGCGGTCGGAGAGATAAGATGAAAGCCATTTCAACACAGAGCGGCCCAAACCTAAGTCCTCCAGCCGTCTCAGCAAGATCTTGTGAGAGACGGTGTCAAATGCTGCTGAGAGATCCAGCAGCACTAACACCGCCCTCGACCCTCAGTCAAGCGTCCACCTCACTGAGTCAGCCATTTCAATAAGGGCTGACTCCGTGCTGTGGCCTGACCTAAAGCCGTGTTGGGAGTCATGAAGAAGCCCATTGGATTCGATGTAGTTCGCCAGCTGAGAATGTACCAGCTTTTCCAGGATCTTAGCTGGGGCAGGCAAAAGGGAAATGGGCCTGTAGTTGCTGGGGAGGTCGGGGTCCAAATTGGGCTTCTTCAGGATGGGGACTAAGGAAGCATGTTTCCATTTGGTAGGGAAGCTGCCCGTTCTCAGGGAATCATTCCAAATGTGGTTCAGGTAGGGATTGAGTAGGGGTGCTAGTTTTTTGTATTGCTTGGCTGGCCAAGGGTCATTTGGAGAGCCTGATTTACATTTAAGCAGTTCTGTCATAGAATCGGCTTCCGATATGACTATCAGACAGGGTGGACGGCAGAGGTGTGAGAGATATGGATTGCTCTTCCCCTCCTTCTCTGTTGGGGGTGGGGAAGGAGGAGTAAATAGTCTCGATTTTGTCCTCAAAAAATTGTGAGAGATTATCGCATAGCGCCTGTGAGGCGGGCTGGGATCGGGTCAGCGTGTTGGGGTCGTGAAGGATCTAACTATGTTGAAAATATCCCTGGCGCCGTTGCTGGCAAGTTGAATTCTAGAGGCCAGAAAATCCCATTTATGCTCCTCAATCATTCTCCGATATTCTTTGAGGGCTGTTTTATAGATGGTTTTGCTATCCGGGGAATAAATCTGTCTCCAGAGGCGCTCGAGAGATTTACAAGAGGCCTTTTTCTGCCGAAGCTCGTCGGAGTACCAAGGAGCTGAAGGTACCGCCCTATGGGTTTTGATGGGTTTAAGGGGGGCCAGGGCATCTAAGGCCTGACCGATTCATGCGTCCAAGTGGTCGATCGCTTGGTCGGGGTCAGACGACGGGCAGGGTTGGGTATTTTTTAGATGTTCCAGGAGCGCATCAGAGGAGATGCGACTCCAGTTTCTGCCTGATGTTTTCATTTTTAGTAAGGTATTACAAGCTTCAATCGTAGCGATTTTATTCAACTCAGTTTTTGCTTTTATTAGGTTCTGAAGGGCATCAGGAGATTTGGAGGAGAAATACGAGTGTTCAAGACGTTTGATATTCGTAAGTTGGTCTTCATATTTAGTTCTATTAGGTTTCTTCTTTTTAGAGACATAGGATATAATGAAGGCTCGTAGGGCAGCCTTAAAAGCATCCCAAGTATTAGGGATAGAGGTGTCCAATGGGTTATTAAGCGTGAAAAACTCATTAATAAATAGAGTAACTTCTTTTATAAAAACAGCATCAGACAAAAGAAAAGTATTGAATTTCCAGCGACTAAATTTGGAAGAGGTAAGGGTAAGGTCAAGGACTGCATGAACAGGGGCATGGTCAGAGATAAATATGAAACCACTTTCGGATGTTTGAATGGAGGGGAGTAAAGATTTACTGACCAAAATATAGTCAATCCTGGAGAGGGTCCAGTGAACATTAGAAAAAAAGGTATATTCAAGGGAGTCAGGGTTACACGTTTTCCATACATCATAGAGGGGGCGAGAGGCAATGGCAGATTGGAAACATTTATGGGATCTATCAGGATGGAATTTGCTCAAGGAGAGTCTACCGGAAAAGGGATCTAGCCACTGGTTAAAATCACCAGCAAGTACAATATTTGGAAAATCTATTGATGAGATAAGAATTTTAATATCATTCCAAAATTTGGGATCAGGGCGAATAGGACCATAAATGTTAAATAAAACCAATGTCTTATTCTGGATCACAACCTTAGCCATTACCCAACGACCCTCATCATCATGTTGAGAAGAGATAATGTGGACAGACAATCCTTTATGAAATAAGATAGCAGCACCCCCTTTTTTTTGACAGCAGGAGAAAATACAACTTGACCCACCCATTGTCTTTTTAGCTTAGCTGATTCCACATCAGTACAGTGGGTCTCTTGGAGAAATTAAGGTTGGATAAATGAGACAATACCTTTTGACGTTTGACAGGATGTCCTATACCTCGAACGTTCCACGTGACAAACTTACACATCACGGAAGGCAAGGAAAAGGGGATACACTTGGAGTGAACACACTGCAGGAGAACAGCTACAAAAAACACAGCAAACAAAAACATGACATATGAATAAAATATCCAACACATTCAGAATGACTAGATGAAATGCACCCAAAGACATAGTACACAACAACACGGAACATAGAGGCCAAAGAAAAAAGAGGAAATGAACAAGGAGAGGATAGTAGAATAGAACACAAGCCAGGAAAGGAATACAGAAAGAGAAAAAGCGAGTTAGGAAAAGGAGATAAAAGAGATAGATAAGAAGAGAAAGATGAATAAACAGATCAAGGCAAAAATGCCTGGCCTGAGAAGGAAGAAAAAAACAAGACATCGGGAGCGAAGAGACGCCAAAGAGGACACAGACTCCAGCGAGCAACAGAAGAGCGGAAAGGGAAGAGAAAGAATTCGAGAAAAGGATGAAAAGACAGAACCTCAAGAAAAGAATGACTCAGAAAGGAAAAACTTAGCGGAGCCATAGTAGAACAGAGCAGCAACACTAGTACATTCAAGAGGGTAAAAAATATCAAATATTAGTGTCCATGCTAGGTGAGGAGACACTTTGGAGATATGGGTGAAGCTTCTGAGGATCGTCAAACAAGCGGGTACCATGTGTGATCTTGCAAAAGCATGGATGTAGGATACCATATTGGATGTTCAACTGCCTCATTTGAGGGCGAAGATTCAAAAACTCCTTGCGCCGAGCATTCGTTGCATTCGAAAGGTCTTGAGAAATAAAAATGTTATGACCAGACCATATGAGACGTCGTTTGAGTCTTGCAGCCTTTAGAACATTCATTAGTTCAGTGAACTCAAGAAATAGAATGATAACACCACGAGGTTTAGACGCATTGAAGTTAAGACGACCTAAACGATGAGCCCTCTGGATGTTAAGAGGATGTGACGCAGGTTGAAGATCTAAAAGTTCATGCAGGAATTTCCGTATGAAGGACACCATATTCCTATGATTGCGATTTTCAAGATCCTCGGTATGGAGCTCCAGCTTTTGAATCTCTTTTTCCAGTAAAGGTATTCTAGCGGAGACATCCTGAATATCACTGACACGTTGTTCTAAATTGAAAACCTTGCCTTCCATAATGACCCACCTTTCTTCGATTTGCTTAAGTTTTTCATTAGTAGCAGATATGAATGGTTGAAGTCCTCTCACCTCCTCTAAGATGGAGTCCAAAACCGGATTTGGAGAGGTAGGAATAGGGGAGGGAGGATAATTTTTAGGACGCTTAGGCTTTGTTCGGTGTGAGAAGACTTAACATTGGTTGCATCGTGAGCCATTGTGACAATGTGAGGGCACACCAAAATCGAGGGAAGAACGTGAGATCAGAATAGGTGCAAAACACTCACAAAAACCACTGAGGCAACAAAATCAGGCAAGGCTCAAAAAGGTGAAAAATATGTCCAAAAAAGTACCTACAAAGAGGCTCTCTTAAGAATTGACATTGAAAGCCAGAGGATGATAGGGCCAAAATAGAATGAGGGCATCATCCACTACCTCGTTTGGCAGTGTAGGCACAATAGAGAAAACTAATCTCTGCAGCAAAGTTGGATAGGAAAAGCCTCATAGAGTAAAAGCAATCACAAAAAGGCAAACAGTCATTCCAATAATAAGTTGGTTGCGTCAATGAGGAGAAAGCAGAACATGGTAGTAAAAGCACTAGGTGAGATGGAAGCCTCAGTGCCGATAACTAAAATGGCGGCCCGTGTCTGACAGGAATACTAGAATAGAGGCAACTGAGAGGAAACATGCCGGGTCAGAGCTGCTGAAACATCGTGAATTATGCCATACCTTGATAGTTGATGGAAGGAGGGTGGCAACGCGAAGGAAATGTCTGCATACCGGCAACGAGAGGTGCTTTAACGTGTGGAAAAGGCCGCAGGCTCAGCGGCACAAAATGGCGGCCGCCCGCGTCCCATAGTAGCAGAGAAGCACTGAAGTTCAAGTAAGTCGTAAAAACAGCAGAAAAATGCAGCCGTCAGCGGTCACGGACCATGTTCCGCTTGCAGGGAGTCTGGAAGGTAGGCTCCTCGGGGTGAATAGAGAGGTCCTTAAGTCGCCAGGAGTCCCGTAGCTCTGCGGAGCTCACGGGAGAGCCGCCATTCCCCTTTGGCGCGTAAGCCACGCCCCTTATTTCTACAGCACTAACCATAATTTCTATGACAAAATTAACTCCCTTATTTTGTTCCTTTTTAAAACCTTCTATGCTTTTTAATGAGGTGCTATTATGTATATTGATCCCAAGATGGCTGCCAACACTTCTTGATGAAGTGCCGACAGCCAATCAGATCTCACGCCCAGATATATATGTATTTTTTCCTTTAATATCTAAAAAACTACTGAACAGATTTACACCATTTAACCAAAAAGGCACAATTGTGAACCAAGGACTACCCCTTTGCCGAATTTGGTGTAATTCTGTTCCGCAGTATGGAAAATTGCATGACTTTAACTGTAATTTTCTCAGGAACTACTGAGCAGATTGACACAATTTAAGTAAAAGGCACAAGTCTGAACTGAGGACAAGCTCTTTGCCAAATTTGGTTCCAAATTTGGAACCAACTATATATATATATATATATATATTACCTACTGGCGGTCGCCAGTAGGTATATATAGTTAGGATTTTTTCTCTATGGGTTTTTTGAAAATTCTATGTCTAATAACTTTGGCGTTTGTGGACGGAATCGGCTGAAATTTTCAGGAAAATGGCACATTTTGTTTCTGAGCAGCCCTTGAAAATTTGGGGGGGGTTCGTCCAGTGGGGGCCGAGAAAAAAGGGGGGTCCCAAAACGTGTTTTTAACATTGAGTTTTCCATAGGGCGGTTGGCCTCACTTTTAGCCCGAACGGCTGAATGGATTTGCACGAAACTTGGCAAAATTGTAGGGACTGGTAGCCCGATGTGCCTTTTGTAGGTCTCAATATATGTGCTCCAGTGGATTTTGAGAAATTAACGTTTAAAAAAAGATATATATCTGTAACAGCGGACCGGTTAGCGCTCTGGTTCGCGGACTTTTCGCGCAACGGAGCTTTGCGAAGCGAAGCTGATTGGTTCTCCGGCGTCTGTCAACATTCCAAACAGTCCGTAGCGGCCGCCATCTTGTCTCTCGGTAGGATCGAGAGACAAGAGGAGGCGAAAGCGAAGGGGCAAATGACCATAAGGGGGAATAGTAGATCCTCGCTGACCCCCTAGGTTTGATGTGGAGGTTTTAAAAGGGCCCCGCGGGGCAAAAACAAATAATAATAATAATAATCGAACGGCTGAATGGATTTGCACGAAACTTGGTAAAATATTAGGGACTGGTAGCCCGATGTGCCTTTGCTAGGTCTCAATATATGTGCTCCAGTGGATTTTGAGAAATTAACGTTCAAAAAAAGATATATATCTGTAACAGCGCTCCGCTTCGCGTACTTTTCGCGTTACGGAGCTTTGCGAAGCTGATTGGTTCTCCGGCGTCTGTCAACATTCCAAACAGTCCGTAGCGGCCGCCATCTTGTCTCTCGGTAGGATTGAGAGACAAGAGGAGGCCAAAGCGAAGGGGGAAATGACCATAAGGGGGCATAGTAGATCCTTCCTGACCTCTTAGGTTTGATGTACCATTTTGCCAAGTTTGGTGTAATTCCGTTCAGCCATTCAGGCTGTAGACGTATGTAAATGTCCTATGGAAAATTGCATGGGGAAAACACATTTGAAAGTGTTGAAATTTAGAACCAATTAAAATGTTACTTTGGTTTTGTATTTGTGTGTGATGAAAGTTAATTGGTTATGTATATATGTCAAATGAGAGGAAACCACAGCCATTTTGTGATACTACTGTCTGAGGTACATTTGTGAGGAATTTTTGGTGGTGAATTTCTGGTGTTTGATTTACACAGTACTAACACTTCTGCTACTTTTAAAAAGGTGAGTTGTTAATTTGTAAGGGGAACTATGTTGTACACTTGAAGATAATTTGAAAAATGTTTTCTGTTATTTATTTGCAGTCCTTCTGTTATACTAAATACTTGATGAAGTTAGTTTTATATTATGTATTACTAAAAACGATAAATGAAAGTGATTATTTTTTTCTGCAATTTACAGCAAGCAATTTCAAAATAAAATGGCTCACAATGAAGAGACCGTGGCAATTTCTTTTGAATTGTCCACTACATTGATTGAAATTGAGAGCACCAATAATGAAATATTGTCACAAGGAGGACATGACTTGTATGATTCCATTAGATTGATTGAAATGGACAGCACCAAGAATGAAATATTGTCACAAGGAGATGACTTGAATGATTCCACTACATTGATTGAAATTGAGAGCACCAATAATGAAATATTGTCACAAGGAGGAGATGGCTTGTATGATTCCATTAGATTGATTGAAATGGACAGCACCAATAATGAAATATTGTCACAAGGAGGAGATGACTTGAATGATTCCACTACATTGATTGAAATTGAGAGCACCAATAATGAAATATTGTCACGAGGAGATGACTTGAATGATTCCACTACATTGATTGAAATGGACAGCACCAATAATGAAATATTGTCAGAAGGAGGAGATGACTTGAATGATTTTTTTGATCAATCTCTTGATGGCGAATTTATCGAGTGTTTGGAGACCATAGAGTTACAAGAATCATCATTGCAGACTTTTAATGAGGAGATTCCAGATGAGATGATTGAAGAGGAAATTACTGATGAGGACATGTTACTAGTTGTTTCAAATTTAGAAAATTCTGAAGAATAAATTTATATTTAGAAATCAAAAATTGTTTGAGACATTATTTATTTTTATTTTTAATTTATGAGGTTGTAGCGAAGTGATTGTAGTATAAAATGAGACTTATAGTATAGAGTGCAACATTTTTATGTTACATGGTAAGTTTACTCATATTTACTTCCCTTCTGCCACTATATTATCTCCAATGTGTATTTGACATGTCTTCTTCATCTCCGGCCTCCTTTCTCTCACTGTGTGTCTCCGATGCATCTTATCGCTGGTATTTTGTGTAATTACAGAAGAGAGTAAAATAAAATAGTTCGGAACGTGAAAAGGGGGCAAAGTAGAGTACTCCTCACCCCCTAGGCCTTTTTAGGCGGTCCCAAAAGGATCAGTTTCTGCTTTCCTGAGAGATTATGGTATGAGTTCCATATACCACAATAACTTGCATTACAACATGCAAGATATCTATCTCCTATTACCAACTTTTGGAGATATTCGCGCTAAGCGCGAATATCTCCAAAAAGTAACACCTGCCCTGAGCAGTTCTTAGCCATGTTATCCAATGGGAGGTGGATAACATGGCTAAGAGTATTAGCTCGGTAATGCATGAATATCGCTGAGTTTTTAGCGATATTCATGCATTGCGGCCGTTTATTATCGCATTTGCGATAAACCTTGATAATAGTAAGGTTTATCTTCGATAATTTCTGACGATGCTTAGTGGTAAAAAATTGGTTGGTAAGCATCGTTAGCGATAAATATCGCTTAACTTTGGTAATATGCCCCAACGTCTGTTAACGTTCGATTCGAAGGAAATGAGGAAGTGTTGAAAAACATTGTCTGCGCCATCTTGCCTTTTTTGAAATGCCACACTTTTGTCGTGCACGGCAGCCATTTTAGATGTCTTGACCAGACCCACTCTCTGCACGCTGTCGATTCGTAGCATGGCTCCTCACCCTCGCAAGCATCTTCCCCAGGCACTGGTCACCCCCGCTCTCTGTCTTATGCATGGGCAATAAACCTCCCCCCATCTGCGCTGCTCTTCCCTGAGAATCACACTGTGCCCGCCCGACACCTCCCTTTCGCCCTATTCACTACCGCACCCTGTGACACTCCTCTTCCTCTGTGTCCGATTGTCCAGGCTATCAGCTAGCCCTGCAGATGTAGTTTATGGCCCCAGCTGTAAAGAATCACCCCTCTTCAAAGGAGTTATAGTAGATCAAGGCCCACACCCGATGAGATCCGTCACACCACACGTGTTCCTACTATCTGAAAACTATCCTGTATTGTGATTGGGGAGGGGACCGAGCCTGAAGCGGAAGATTCCAGGAATGACTCTTTGTACATCAAAGTTTTTACAATTATGTGTCACATAAAAAATATATAGCACTCCAACAAAGTAGTAGGAATATAAAACTTTAATAACATATAAATATATACAACAAAACAAAAACAGTAAAAACATTTAAACAACGAAGAGACCGTGGCAATTTCTTTTGAATTATCGAATAGATTTATTGAAATTGACAGCACCAATAATGAAATATTCTTGTCAGTAGCGGTCTGTTGTGCGAATAGTTCCAAGGCAGCAGAACGCGCTGAAATCTGGATGTCACGAAGGTGATGTCTAGCAAGTTGCCGCCCAGCAAATAACGGCGTGGGGCGCCGCGGGGGTGAGTGAGTCCAGTAGGCACCACAGCTATTCTTACCGGCATTGCAGAATTACTGCTGGGGACAATGCCTGTGCTGGAGCAGGGTCACAGCAGAAACAAAAAGGATTCTGTTGAAGATGTTGTTGGTTTTCAATTTGAAAACAGTTCTGGTGTCAACTGCTATGCTAATGTAGTGGTTAATGTTTTGTTTTCTCTAGAAAATGTAAAAGAGGGGGAGGCAGTCCAAAGTTCCGTTAAAAGGGCAAAGGAAAGGATCGGTGGTTTGAACTATCAGTCAAAAAGGGGAGGGGGTGCAACAATTTTTCCTACCGGGTCACACTGTGCTTTCACCGGAAGTGAGGTCTGCAGGATTCTAGTAATTCAAAGTGAGGCTGGCGCCGACGTCCCGCGGATACAGTTTCGTCACTCCACGGGTGATCATGGCAGTCATTCCCCATCGGGGGTCGGAGACTCCCGCGGCTCCTCTAGAATCTTCAAGGTCGTGGAGGACTACGGTGGTGGAGTCAACCAGTGACCGGGCCATTTCTTTATGCTGGGCCCGCTCTTGCCAGGTCGACCGCCATTTTGAGAGTTCGGTAGCTACTGGCGATCGCGGGGTCAAATGAGCGGACGGGCTCCACCCTGCCGGGCGAGACGTTGCAGCATGGCCACAGTGGAAGAACTCTTTTCCGGGCGCCTGGACCGCTGAGGGTGCAGCTGGGAAGCCTCCACCTGGGGAGGCGGGAGAGGCCTGTTCGCACCGTCTCTCCCTCCCAGTGCACCCCACGGCGTCTCGCTTGAGATTTGTTATGGCCAGACCAGGCGATGAGGACGAGGGGGGGGGGTCGGAGGCATGTGCAAGACATCCCCCCCCAGGGTTGTTGCAGCAATTATACAAGAAAGAAGAAGTGTCCCGTCCGTCTTCGGGCCGGGCTTCCGGTAGATGTCGGCCGGACGCCCCTGGCTCTGGCCCCATGAACGGGTTTCTTGGTTTATCGGCTGCAGCCGGATTCCGTCGGCCTCGGCCCCCCGACCGTTGGTGGCCGGACCGGAAGAGCATGTGGCGGGACTACCTGCAACTCTCAAGGGCCACCGCGGCCGGACTGGGAGAGAGAGGGGAGGGTCGAGGAGACATTCCCCCCCCCTGCAACTGTTCAGCGTTGTAAAGGCAATCCCCTGGCCGGGTCCCGTTGGTCTCGGCCTCTCCTCCGGCTACACCCTACGTTAGGATCTCCTGGCCGAGGCGTGGCAGCAGGACCTGCCTTATATGGGCTGCTCCCGGCTGGGCGTAGCCGGAACCCTGCCCCACCTTGGAAGTTTCCAGAGTGGGGGCGGATGTTCTACTGACTTGCATTTTCCCTAGTCTATCGATTTTTTGGGCGTGGCAGGCGGTGGGACAGCGAGGGGTGATTTGGTTTCTCTTACTGTTTTTCTGGTCTCTCACCACTGGCATATTTTAACGTTTTCTTGTTTCTAGGACATTAATAGGTTTTATCATTACGTTATGTTATCGTTTCTTTGTTCGTTGTTTAATAAAAGTTCATGTTCATCAGTGGCCTACTGATTTTCGTTTTCCTATTCTTTTCTTTCCAGGTTGTTTCATGCTAAAGTTTCTGTTAACAGGATACAGTGATCACTTCGTTATTATTGCATATGTCCTTTTCACTAGGGGTGCTCTCTGGTCGGGCCAGATGACGTATGTCTAGTAAATGGTCCGGGTGAAACAGGTGCATCAATCAGTGGGGAGTAGATAGGCATGACAGATTACAACGGGGGAGAAAGGTCCGCATTACGTACCCTTTCACTACTTGCAAAGATTTTCCTACGTTTATTTGCAAACAGGGAATACCTCCAAAAAGAACTAATTCCCAAACAGTCAATGTTCGGACAATCAATCAATCAATGAGGAATGAAATAGGTACGACGTGTTAAAGGCTTGCGTTACCTACCCTTCACTATCTGCAAAGGGAGAGAGAATATTCCTATTCTTCCTCGTTTGCAGGTAGAGAAGATCCTTAAGAGAATTAACATCGAACAATTCAATGCTCGATTGAAACAATCAACAAGGGGTACTGTGAACACAAATGAACGCCGCTTATGTACATACGCATTGCTATTTTCAACAGGTTGTTCCTAATGTTTCTATTTTAGCGAGGTCAAAAAGAGATCCCATTAGTGGCCTACTGATTTTGCTCGATTCCTTTTGTTTTTTTACACGATTTTTCGCTATCTGCAAAGACTAAACAGAGTATTGCGACTCTGTGCTTGTTTGTAAATAGAGAATGAACCAAAGAGAACAATCAATCAAATGGAGAGAGAAGCAGGCACGACGGATTACAAAGGGGGCAAAGGGCTGCGTTAACTACCCTTCACTATCTGCAAAGAGAGAGTACTCCTAATAGAAATGAGGGGTGGGGGGCAGCATTCAAAGCAGATCAGTGTGCATAAACACGAAAATGTTTTTACTTACCACGTACTTGACATTCGACAGCTTATGATATTTGCTATTAAAAAACCATTGAAATTCACTGAAAAAACCATAGGTTATAGACCATATATAGTTAGGAATTAGCATTTACAAAACCTTGAAAATTCACTGAAAAAACCATAGGTTATAGACCATATATAGTTAGGAATTAGCATTTAAAAAACCTTATTTTACTCACACAAAACCATTGAAATTCCATATATAGTTAGTTGCACTAACTATATATGGCGCACCCGCAATCCACTGCTGATCATGTCACATATTACATCATTCATGACATGGTCAGTGACATCACTGATGACATCACTGATGACATCTCAAATGACATCACTGATGACATCACTGATGACATCTCATTTGACATCATTCTTGTGCTAATACGATAAACCTCTTCAGACTCTAATATAACCTTAGATACACTCAGTGTATACAGACACTCACACACTGCCACTCATCCATGGAGTTACTCACACACCCAGTCAGTCATGCAAAGAAACAATCTCACCTCCATTTCTTCAACTATACAGTTAAACACACCTTACTTATTGAAACATATACTAACACATATTTACTCTCTTATACAATCCCTGATACAAGTTCACAATGATCGATACAACCACTCACTCATTCAGTGGCTCTCATGCACAGTTATTTATATATGCCAACTCTCACATGTACTGTGTTTTACATATGTACTTACTATGACATGTAGCATTGAGATATCCATTCACTCATCAATACACTCATGCACACAGTCAACTGCCCATGTAGCTGTTTCCACATGCACTCTTGAACTCATACACCTAGTGAATAAACTGCTCACACATCTATGCATAGAGTCTCACACCTTCCAGCCACCCCCACACAAACTCAATCTCCCATAGAAATACTTGGGCAACCAATTAATAACACATATAGCCTCTCGTATAGCTAATGATCAACACATGCAGCAGTTTACAGAACAACAGACATAATGATGCACAAATTAAGACAGTTTAGTCACTAACCCATGCATTCAGTGAGACACATTTAATCACTCACTCATACAGTCAGTCATGCACCTACTAAATCCTTCATCCAGACACTTATACATCCACTCAAGACATATTTTAACTTTACAGAAAAATACAGTCACTGGATGTTGTCATCAGTGATGTCATCAGTGATGTCATTTGAGATGTCATCAGTGATGTCATCAGTGATGTCACTGACCATGTCATGAATGATGTAATATGTGACATGATCAGCAGTGGATTGCGGGTGCGCCATATATAGTTAGTGCAACTAACTATATATGGAATTTCAATGGTTTTGTGTGTGTAAAATAAGGTTTTTTAAATGCTAATTCCTAACTATATATGGTCTATAACCTATGGTTTTTTCAGTGAATTTTCAAGGTTTTGTAAATGCTAATTCCTAACTATATATGGTCTATAACCTATGGTTTTTTCAGTGAATATATATATACATACATATATATATATATATATATATATATAAAACATCCAATCCTAGATTTGTTTGTGTAAATCAGGCACTGACACCGTGGGAATCAAGTTATCAAAGAAGAGTTGTTTATTCCAAACGAAGTGGCTTGACGCGTTTCGGCGGTGGAACCGCCTTGTTCACAACATCTTGGCACTCAATAAGGCGTGCAATATATACAGAGAGATAATGAGCTTGGTCATGTCATAGGTTGGTTACCATGGTGATTTCCCTCACACAACAGTCATGGAAAAGGTATGCATTATACAACATGTGGTGTGTCATGGTTCATACAGTTTTCCTTCCTAGTTGGAAAATTCTGGTCACCAGTCTTGGAGTATATGAAAAATGATTTCAAAATACAATTACATCCATTGTAGAATAAATTCAAGGTGAAGGAGAATACAATTTTTGTACACATGCAATTCTATTCATTGCAAGTCTGACTGTTAGTGAATTCGTATCGTACGGCGTGTTCGAGCTGTTGCCATGGACGCACTCTGGGGGCAGATTACATTGGTGTGGAGGGAAGTACACGCGTGGAGGCATGAAAGCATTGCGGCGTGTGGTTACCGTGTATTTACAGTGTACGATATTTACAGTGCAATAAACTATAATATTAATATAGTACTAATAATGTACAGTGATTTTACTTAAATATTTCGACCTATATAACGTCGATATCAGAACCAAATAACTTCATTGATACTTAGTCGCGTTCTACCCTCTTAGAAGTACGGTCGCTGTTTCAATGTGTATATAACTTGCTACATAGCTATTGGAGACTAAATAGAACTCCCTCTAGGTAGCGGTTCGCAAGTTGAGCCCCAGTGGTCTTCTTGGTCCCTACGTAGACCTGATGGAAACCGTTTTGCAGAGCCGTCCTGCCCTAGTGGAACTGTGTGTCTTAGGGAACACTTTGCGTTAGATCATGGGTGTCTAACATACCCCCGTGTGGGATAGAACTATATACTAAAGTGCTTAAAGTGGGATATGTGTAAGTTAACCTAATGAGTGGCTTCCTCCAAGCTCTATTATTTAATAGTGCGTGTGATAAGTTTAAAAATATTGTGATGTGAGTGTTACTGGTGCCTGTGCTAAGATGTTCATAGAGGAGCGGGCCCGTCGCGAAGGAGGAGCAAGAACTAAAGGAAGAGTGTTAGTGTTGGCTGTTAGGTATCACAGGTGTACACTCCTAGCCTCATCTGCATTTAGGCCATTCGGGGTCTTGGTGTCGAGCATAATAATGTACCTGGACTCCAATCTCCTGAGTGCTAGTAGTCGGTTGCCCCCTCTTGTATTTTTCTTGATGTTGTCGATGACAAAGTATTGTAGGTCTTCTGCTCTCCCATTAATGCATTAATGTGGCGTGCAACTGGGTAGGCCTGGTCATCATTAGTGATGGCCCTTAAGTGCTGTAGTATTCTGATATGTACTGGATGTATTGTACTGCCTACGTACCGCTTTTTGCACGTGCACTGTAAGACATAGATTGCATACTCTGTCTTACAAGTAAAGTTTTCCCTTATGTCAAGTGGTGTTTTCCTGAGGGGTAGCTTCACTTTGCTGGTATTTATGCCATATTTGCAAGCCTTGCACTTTGTACATTTGTGGAATCCCTTCGCACTCTGGAGCCAGATAGTGTTCCTGTCTCTGCTTGGGATGTTGGACAATAACTCTTGTTTCATCGACTTAGCCCTTCTGTAAGTTATCAGCGGCAGTTTGGCACATGATGTTCCAATTGTGGGGTCGCTGCGCACTACGAGCCAATGTCTGTAAAGGTTTTTTCGCACTTGTGTGTGGTAGACATTGCACCCTGTGATGATGCGTGGTGTCTCTATTGTTTTAGTTGTTGTGGTTTGTGTAGTTTGTTTGAACAAGAGGCTTCCTCTGCTTTTCTGATTACTTTTAGCCTCTGCTATTTTCAGAGTTCTCTCAGTGTACTCTCCGGTGCGTAATCTTTTGAACAATTGCTGTTTGGATGTTTCAAAGCTATCTTGGGTGCTGCAATTGCGCTTCATTCTAAGGCACTCGGCATAGGGAATACTAGAGATGAGACTCGGAGGGTGAAAGCTCTCAGCGTGCAGAATGGTGTTGCCTGAGGTGGGTTTGCGATATGTTCTTGATTGGATCCTATTGTTGGAGATAAATAATCCCAAATCCAAGAACACTATGAATGTTTTACTGGTTGTGCATGTAAACTGTAAGTTTAAAGTATTTTCATTAAGTTGTTCTGCAAACTCCACTGCACTTTCTTCACTGCCTTTCCATATCTGGAAAATGTCGTCTATGTAGCGACTATAGAGCGCCACATTTGTGTGCTGTGCCCTACCATGAGTACTTGCTCCTCCCACCAGCCCATATGCAAATTAGCATAGCTGGGGGCGAAGCAAGTACCCATGGCAGTCCCCTGTATCTGCTTGTAGAGAAGTTCGTCAAACATAAATGTATTATTTTCAAGACACCACTCTGTCATTTGTAACAACATTAAGGTGTGCTGGTAAAGTTCAATGTTTCTGGTTCCTAGGTAATGTCTGATGGCATTCAAACCATCACTGTGTCGAATGCTGGTGTACAAGCTTTGTACATCCAGTGTAACAAAGACAAAGTCCTGTTGCCAATTCACATCATACATATTTTTCAAAAAGTCCTAACTGTCCTTGATATAAGAAGGTAAGCTTTGTACATAGGGTTGCAGAAAATAGTCAATGAACTTGCTAGTGTTTTCAAACAGCCCCCCAATTGCCGATATTATGGGCCTTCCTGGAGGGCAATGTTCATTCTTGTGAATCTTCGGTTTAAGGTATAGGTGTGGTGTGACTGGATAGTTGTTTTTAAGATAATCGAATTCCTGTTTGTTGATCAATCCTGCAGTTCTCCAGTCATAAAGGCTTCTGTGGTATCTCTCCTGTATATTTACTATGTTGGTTGCACTGATCCTGACATAGCAATCCCTGTCAGATAGCTGCATCTGTGCTTCCTTGTTATACATGTCCTGCGGCCACAGTACCACATTTCCTGCCTTGTCTGATAACCGTATCATGATGTCATTTCTGTCTTTGATTTTTTTCATTACTTTGTCATATTCCATTCTTTCATTGTGTCTCATTCTTGTGAAATTGTTGCTACTCTCCAGAGACAGTTGCTTTAGGTCCTTTATCACTTTGTCCGAAAAGCTATCCAGGTTGTCTTTTGGCATCAATGGGCAGAAAGTGGATCTGGGTTTGAATGGAGTCTTGGAGGCCATGTGGATATTAATGCCAGCATGCGTTGCTGCGTTGTCTGCATTCATCATTGGTCTTTCCTCCTCCACATCTAGTTCTGCCATTTCCTTGATAAATTCCATAACTGCCACATTCCAATTGCCTCGAGTGTCACTCAAAGTTGGATCTTTGTCCGAATTTGTACTTTTTTCACGGGTGGTGAAGAAATATTTGCGGAGTTAGAGTTTCCTAATGAATTGGTGTAGGTCTATGCGAGTTTGTGTATAGTCAAAATTAGTTCTTTCACAGTAAGATAGGCCTAGTGTGAGTACCTCTTCTTCATTGGACATGAGAGCCATGTTGGAAAGATTAATTACTGTGTTTTTTTGTTCTGTTGTGTCTTTCATCGTCTTCTGTTCCTCTGTAAGTTTGTTTCTTTGTTTGCTGGTTTTTGCTTGCCCATTTCCTGTTTCTGCGCTTTCTGCTGCTTGATTCTTGCTATCCTTGTACTCTTGGCGAGGGTGTCAAGGCCTGAGACTTTTCAGGCGGTCCTCCTGTAAAAAAGCAAATTCCTCTACGGGCGTTGGGACGGCTTGTGCTTGTCCAAAGTTACTGCTCGTACCAGGATCCGATTCCGCCCCAGAGCTGACTTCAGATTCACTGGGCGCAGACTCATCCTGCATATCTTTGTTAGTAATGGGTAACTTCTGCCGTCTGATTTTGTCGAACCTCCAAGCAAACGTGTAAATCCTTCCTTTGAGGTAATCGTTTCTGTCTCTTTGAAACTTATGCGCTTTACGCTCCTTTATGGTTTGCTCATATTTTGCCACTCTGTTTTTTTATCTCAGCCATGCTTTTGTTAATTTCGTCTTGGCTATCATGGCTCTCGAGTTCTTTGCTCACTGTTTCTAGTTGCGCCAATATTTTCTCACGCTCTGTAGCAGTGTATTTTACCAGGATTTGTAGCATGTTTCTGGATGATAGGGCATTGTTGTCCGCCCATTCCTGTAGCATAGCTAGATCCGGGTTTTCAAATGTTGGTGCTACTAATACTCTAAGTCCCCGTGGTACCCGGCCTACCTCTAAGTATCTGCGCAATGACGTACATTCCCACCATTTGGAAATGTCCTGCTTTCTGAATCTTTCGAACTCCTGTAATAGTGACTTAACATTAGTGTCTTGTGCTTGCTCTTGCTCCATTCCCCCTGATGTTGTGGGGCTCTTGTTACTGTTAGTGTCGCTGAAAATGTCCAGTGACGCCTCCTCGCGCTCATGAACCCACTCCTCAGCCATCGTTATACTTGGAATAGATAGGTTCCTCTTTGATACCCACTGCCGTTTTATATATATTTTCTTTCCACATTGTATACAGTTTGTAAAAATATATATTTTTTCATCAGCTTTACATTATTTTTTGCATAGAATATTTTTCTCTTTTTTTCCTCACTAGTATGCACATGTACAGAAGGACACTTATATTTTTGTTTTTCTGTAATATAAATTGTAAATAGGTCTCAATATTTATGATGTATATAATTCATGAAATTTGAATTTTACATAAATATTTTAGACATTAGCTCGTGGGTAGTTTGGGTGGAGTGTCATTACAAACAAATTTAACAAAAGTCACATAATTCAGTGGATTCGGCGATAATTATAATATTTTACATCTGATGGTTAATCCACATCAATTAGCACTAGTCACTTTATATACCGTATGGTATATGCATTCATGCAGTAAAGATATAGCACTAGTCACTTTTTTCAGCCGTTGGTTGTTTCTGCATTCAAGCAGGTATGATATGTGGTGAGGACGTCTATGAGATTTGTGCAATGTTTTATGGGATAAAAAAAAGATTGTTAATCTATCATCTATTTTTAAGACAAAATATCAACTTTGAAAACAAAATAAACTGTTTCTTATATTGTATTGTGTTTTTTCAGGCTGAGTTTTTAACCAGATACTGTTATGACATGAAAAGTTGTTTGTCTTTCCCCTTTTATAAAATTTGCACCTCTATGTCCATGTTCACGATCATGTGATGCACGCCAGTAGGTGTGGCCCATAGGATGGGTCAGGGAAACTGAGCATTTAAAAGTAACAGGCTGACTTATTAACCGGTGTGTGAACAAGAGTACATGGTACTCGAAACGCGTCATCTGAAAGGTGTTCAATAAAATCTAAACATCTTGCCTGTAGTCGTGGGGTCAGTTTCCTTCTTTCGCCACACTGCCGGTGTGGAGGTTTGAGGATTTTTGCTGCATATATATATATATATATGCATACATACATACATATAGCAAAGTAAAACAGAACACTGTGTACCAGATTCACTATTCCGAGCGATAGCCAGTAGGTATATATAGTTAAGACCTAGCTACTATAGGTAATCCGCAACATTCTATTGGGAATAACTTTGGCGCCGGTTGAGGAATTTGCGTGTAATTTTCCAAAATTTAGGCCAGCTCCGCTCCACTTCTTCCCTGGAAGTTTCGGGGGGATTCGTCGTGCGGGGGCCGAGAAAAAAGGGGGGTCCCAAAACGTGTTTTCCCCATGTTAATTTCCATGGGACGAATAGACAAGGCTACAGCCCGAACCGCTGAATGGAATTACATCAAACTTTGCAAAGTTGTAGGGACTGGTACGCACAAGTGCCTTTTCTATATTTGGTGAAAATTGCTCCAGTGGTTTTTATGAAAATTAACTTCAAGAACACATATATATCTGGGCGGAGCCTAACCACACATCTCATCGTGAGATCTGATTGGCTTGTCAGCACTTCATCCAAGAAGTGTTGGCAGCCATCTTGGGACCAATATACATGATAGCACCTCATTAAAAAGCATTGTAGTTAATAGTTACATTATAAATCATTTGTTGATGGTACATACTCATTTTAGGAATTGTGGTGTGTTCTAAGGTGGTTTTACCATGTGAAAAAGCCTTCTTCTGGGATATTATGAATCACGTTTGAAAGAAAACTATTATCTCATGCTTTTCCCACAGTGGTTTGGAAGGGGATCTATAAGCTAAACTGAAAGCATATTTTCTGTAAATTCACATTATCTTTCTCAGTCATGTGAGAATGAAGTCTGACATTCTCAGTAAAACATGTACATGCAACAAGGACAGAGACTGTCAGTTGATTCCTTTGTGTTCTACTGCAGCCTCCTAGAGTGTTCTAAAGAACAACTAGAGCGCTAACAGTCCTACTTATTACAAAGGTATGGCACACCTGAAGCCATCTTGATTGGAATAAAGTGGTAACTCTTAAAACATTTAATTTAAAAAGGAACAAAATGAGGGGGTATATTTTGCCATAGAAAGTATGATTAGTGCTGCAGAAAGAAAAATTAGGGCACATTTTGAGTGACTTCTCAAATCCTCTTCTATTTCATTAAAAAAATTCTGACATGCAGTCTCCCAAGATGGCCACCAGAGACAAAGGAGCCCAAATGTAGCCCAAATATCACCCAGATGTAGCCCAAGTATAGCCCAATGACAGAATGTCCCAGAGTGTTCTAAAGAACAACTAGAGCGCTAACAGTCTTACCTATGACACAAGTATGGCACACCAGAAGCCATCTTGATTGGAATGAAGTGGTAAGTCTGAAAACATTTAATTTAAAAAGGAACAAAATGAGGGGGCTCATTTTGCCATAGAAAGTATCATTAGTGCTTCAGAAAGAAAAATGAGGGCACATTTTGAGTGACTTCTCAAATCCTCTTCTATTTCATTAAAAAAATTCTGACATGCAGACTGAAACATGCACTTTGAACACCAGCAGCAGACTTCCCTGGTGAGCAGTAGCTTTACTACAGTGATCTAATGAACAACTAGAGTGCTAACATTCAGAATTTATGGCAAATGTGTGACACATCTAAATACCTTCTTGATGGAACCAAAGTAAACAAGCATTGAAAATGCAATAGATCTCGCCCTCGTTTAAGTTAAAGCCATTCTGTTTGTAATGAGGTGGCTTTTTAGCTTTGCTTTTATTAGTGTTTTTAAAACTTTCATGTAAATAACATGCATATTTATGCATATATGTATATGTATGCATGCATTTATCTTTGTATTTATATAGATATGCAGATTATATATGTTTATATATGTGTGTATATATACACAGACACATACATATATATATAAATGCATATGCATATATATGCATATATATATGTGTATATGTGTGCGTGTAGAGAGAGGTAGAGAGGTAGAGGTGTAGAGGTAGAGAGGTAGAGGTAGAGAGGTAGAGACTAGTAGAGAGAGAAGTAGAGAGAGGTAGAGAGTAGAGAGTGAGTAATAGAGAGTAGAGAGTGAATAGTAGAGAGTAGTAGAGAGCAGTAGAGAGAGTAGCAGAGAGTGAGTAGTAGAGAGTAGTAGAGTGAATAGTAGAGTGAGTAGTAGAGAGTGGTAGAGAGTGAGTAGTAGAGAGTGAGTAGTAGAGAGTAGTAGGGAGTAAGTAGTAGAGTGAGTAGTAGAGAGCAGTAAAGAGTGAGTAGTAGAGAGTAGTAAAGAGTGAGTAGTAGAGAGTAGTAGAGAGTGAGTAGTAGAGAGTGAGTAGTAGAGAGTAGTAGAGAGTGAGTAGCAGAGAGAGAATAGTAGAGAGTAGTAGAGAGTGAGTAGTAGAGTGAGTAGTAGAGAGTAGTAGAGAGAGAGTAGTAGAGAGTGAGTAGTAGAGAGTAGTAGAGAGTGAGTAGTTGAGTGAGTAGTAGAGAATGAGTAGTAGAGAGTAGTAGAGAGAGAGTAGTAGAAAGTGAGTAGTAGAGAGTAGTAGAGAGTGAGAAGTAAAGAGTGAGTAGTAGAGAGTGAGTAGTAAAGAGTGAGTAGTAGAGAGAGAGTAGTAGAGAGTGAGTAGTAGAGAGTAGAGAGTAGTAGAGAGTGAGTAGTAGAGAGTAGTAGATAGTAAGTAGTAGGGAGTGAGTAGTAGAGAGAGAGAGTAGTAAAGAGAGAGTAGTAGGGAGTAGTAGAGTAGTAGAGAATGAGTAGTAGAGAGTGAGTATTAGAGAGTAGTGGAGTAGTAGAGAGTAAGTAGTAGAGAGTAGTGGAAAATATTCCAAAGTTTGGCACAGCACCACTTGCACAATAAGTCCAATAAAATCATATCACTTAGAGTCCTTATTGAAGCGCTGAATCTTGGTGTATATTCAAATGCTTTTATTTTCCTTAAGTTTATGTACCACAGCCAGCCGACGCGTTTCGTTCTGTACAACAGAAATTCTTCAGGGCGTTCTTATTTCCTTCAAGTTATGGCGGTATCCTGTTGTCATATAACTAGATATTTCTTCCAAATGTTAGACGTGACGTAAGTACATTCTTATTCAAAGTGACTAGGTATCAATTTTACCCACACAATTCGAGCAGACTTGAGTAATTTATAGCATCCTCAAAGTCAGTCTTTCAAAAATTCCAAAGTATAGGACATGATAATCCAAATTCAAATGTTTCTCAAGAAAAGTCATTTTCAATCGTTCGGAATAGTGAATCTGGTACACAGTGTTCTGTTTTACTTTGCTTTCCTTTCAGTAATGTAGAGGATCCAGGGTAAATATAACGGTTTCTGTACAGCCACTACCTTTCAACCCTACACCCAATTGGCTTTCTGCCTGTTACCATAGTAACAGTTCATATAACACTCAAATGAGCACAGAGGTTAGAAGTTCACCACACTATGTTGCTAATAGAAAAAGTTACTGTGCTGGAGTGTTAAAACTTTTCTATAGGAACCATTAGTCATTGCTATAGACTCTAGTAAAGATCTGGTAAAGAGTTAGCCTTAGAATTATACTTCAAATTATAAATATCATTTCTATTTTTAAATGTTTTATAAGTATATTATTATCACAGTAAATAATAGGGAAATGTCAGAAAAAGAAGACGTATATTTTTTTTATGAACTTTTATTAACAATAAATAACTAGAAACGTAACTTAAATATAACAATATAATAAATACCTAGAAACATAACTTAAACAATATAATAAACAAAATGTGATATGGACGGTAGGTAATCTACAAAACAAAAATTTAAATTAGTGTTTAAAATTAGATCGATGTGAGTAAATGAGGTGAACCATTACAAGTCAAGGTAATGCGATATTTGCTTATTTTTACGTTTGCAGTGTGCCTGATACATTTCACTTGTCTTATAGGCCCGCGTTCAAGAGGTGTCTGTATGGAAGTACCTACTGCGTCAGATTTACACCATGGATCAACAGGTCTTTAAAATGATTCAGAGATGAGACAGAATTAGGTGAGAGATCAAGTCATTATGGAGGACAATATACTTTAGGGCTTATTTACAAGACTCTTGCGCCACTTTTGTGTTACTTTTCCCATGTTGAAAGTGACGCGAAAGTGGCGCAAGGGGCTTGTAAATAAGCTCTTTTATTTCTAATGCATTTAATCAGAGGGATTGTATATCTAGGCCGCTCTGCTTACCGTGTGTAAACACTGTGACCAACAGAGTTCACAACTTGAACTCAGCTTTGGTTCTACACGTCAGAGTGGACAGCAGCGTCCATAACTTTAAAAGAGAAAGAGAAACGATGTGAGAGAGAGTGAGAGAGAGAAAGAGAGAAAAAACAACATTAAAAGTGTGAGAGAGAGAAAGTTATAGATGGAGCAGTTAATACTGGAGAAAATACTTGTAGCTCACCTTTTTGCCTCCGTTGTATGTCCAAGCATGTGCTCGTTCATAGTGCACCCTCGAGTTTAGTGATCTGAAAGATAGTATATAGAGTTAGTAATGGCATAGTACATACAACTGCACATGTATATTTGTGGTTTATTTATTTGTATACCTAGGATACTGTATTACATCAAGTTCCACTGTAAGGAGGTGTCTGTGTGCTGTTTTTTTCAAAAGTAGTTTATTCCATGCATTCACACTGCATAGCGGGGAGTTCTCAATATCGCGTATCTAGACTGTTGCACCTCATTGACTCGCAGAGTCGGGAGGTGAGTGTTTTTCTTGGGAAGTCAGAGGCAGATTTAGAAGCTCCTTGCACCACTTTCCCCATGTTAAAAGTGACACAAAAGTGGTGCAAGGGGCTTGTACATCTGCTCCTCAAACTGCTGTAACCTATGTATTCTCATTGCCCGGAGGTAATTGTACATTCCTACGCAGTGAAGCTGCTGCACACTACCCACTGTCTCCTTTCACAGATGACTTGTAGTTCTTTCGGAAACAAGCTTCTTTGCTCACCTTGTGCCATTGGCCTGATTCACAGAGGGTGCACTACGTGTCCAAGCAACCTTCCCAGAAGTTGTTGCGATGGCCACGCATAATCGCAGAATCCTCAAACTTTGAGCTTTAGAGGTGTTGGGGGGGACGCCAATTTGTGAAATACAACCTGTAAGATAAAAAGGAAGTTACCATTGTGTGTCATTTTTTTATCAAAGGAGAGAGAAAGTGAGAGTGTGACTGCAAAGAATATTCACAGCTCACCTTTCTGTCACTGGTGTGTTTTTCACCAAGTGCCGGGAAATAATGCACCCTGAAGCTCTACATATAAAAGAAAGTAAAAGAAAGATGTTATGATTGGTGTTTGTTACTATCCTAATGTGAAGTTGAATAACGTTGCACTTTTTTCAAATCTTCCCTCTTGCATTCAAAAACAACTATTTGTATAGTTTATATTCCGGACGTTTGACCGATTATAAAAACATTCCTATTGGAAAAAATATATATAAATGCAATAACATTTGGTATATAGGACTGCGTTTGCCTAAATCTCTGCGTCGATGTTTGTATCCAGTCTGCTGCAGCCTATTGACTCACTCCGATGCGCATCCAGGCCTCACTGCTCACCTTTTCGTGGACAGGCTACCTTCTACATCACGCAGTCTCGCTCTGCCAGCAAGAAGTCTGACATATGGTGCAGAGTCTTGATATCGGTGTGGCTATAGATAAAATAGAGCATATGGGAGCAACAATTATTTTGTCTGAAAATTTGAAATCAAAATTGGATTCATTAGAGAAGACTATATCTAAAACTGCTGGTTTTGAAAAGACTCTGAATGTGTGTTTAAATTGTCGTATCATTTTGAGAAGGAATTTAAATGTTGAAAGAGGTCTGGTAAATGAAGCAATGGGTCATGTTGTTGATTTTGTGAATTACAAAAATAGAGATGGAATTGAAATTTTAAAAATTAAATTTGATGGCATTGACGAAATAGAACAAATTTGTCGTTGTTCAGCTAGATTTTTGCTTGTGAAAGACTTATATGTTCGCCGAAAACAGTTTCCTGTTTGTTTGGCATATGCTGTGACAATTCATAAATCTCAAGGTTTAAGTGTAGATAGCGCTTTGGTGAACATTGGAAGTTTTGTGTTTAAAGAGGGTATGGCATATGTGGCATTATCACGAGTCAGAACTTTATCAGGATTGTACTTGATTGAGTGTGATGAAACAAAGATTTGTGCAGATCTAGATTGTGTTAAAGAATACAATAGGTTAAGAAGAGAGTATGCTCCACATTTGCCTCAATATCCTCTGTTTGAAAAACGTGTGGTAGGCCGAAAAAGAAGAAATGAGAATAATTGCAGTGAGGTGGTAGCAAAAAGACAAAAAGTAGATGAAACTGTAATTGTAAGCAGAAAGAAAAAGGATTCTGTTAAAGATGTTGTTGGATTTCAGTTTGAAAACAGTTCTGGTGTCAACTGCTATGCTAATGTAGTGGTTAATGTTGTTTTTTTTCTTCAAAGTTTACAAGAACAGATTGCTGGAAATCGGGATCAAAGATTCTGTTGTTTGTTGAATTCTGTGTTTGAGAAATGTAGCAGTGATAGAGCAAAAATAGAAAGTGTTTCAGAAATTCGAAATCTTTTAGACATATGTTCTGGTCAAAAACAATTTTCACAGAATATTCAGCAAGATTCTCAGGAATTTTTAATGTATATGTTTGATGTATTGGAAGATGAAGGTGTAGATATAAGAAATCTTTTTAGCCTTTCTTATCAATGGCAGCATGACTGTGACAACTGTAGTTTATCAAGTACTACTACAATAGACACTGAAAGATTTATATATTTGACTTTACCAGACTGCAAATCAGTGCCTTTTAATAATCTAGTTAAAGCAGCTGATCACAATATGGTGTGTACCCAATGTAAGTCTGCAATGCTGTGCACATTATGTATACAAAATTATGGTCAGTATGTCATTTTAATGTTCCAACGATGTAGACCTGATGGAACTAAATTGACAACTTCTATTAAAAATTTCTCAGTTATCAATTTCAGGAAGAACTTTTGCAACTGTAGCTATTATTTATCATGACGGTCCTTCAACAACATCAGGGTATTATACAATTTATTTAAAATGTCGAAAAGGTTGGACTACCTGTAATGATACTCATTTGACTTTCAAACAACGTTTGCCTTTTGACTTAAAAAATTCATACCTAGTGTTTTTACAACCAAAATTTAAGTAAAGGTAATTGGCCTATGAAGACGGGAGCAGTTAATAAAAGTTAGTCTGCTGTTTAAAATTATATTGTGTGTAAAAGTGTTCAAGATAATATAAAAATTCTAGTTGTCATATGGGTACTGTAAATGGATCTCATAGTAAGTGATATCAGTATTATAGGAAATGTTGAATATCAGTGAGCCAGAGATGGAAATATGCATATTTAAACATTGTGAAAATGTTGCAGGAGCTTTTCTTAAAGAACGTTGGGAAAACGGTAATTTCCGACTTTGTTTTGAGTTATTTGAAAACATACTGATACATCTGACACTATTTGGCCTTATGGAAAAGGGAAGGAATAAGCAAAGAGTCATGACTGAACACAAGAAGGAAATGAAAACATTGAAAAATATTTCACATGTTCTTGGAGCTTTTTTTATAGAAAGTCGATGAAATGGAAGTTTTAGAGAACAGTAGAGTATTTTCCAACGAAAAGGACCTTCATGATGTACTATTTGGCTTAAAAGAAAAGTAAGTGAATCAAAGATTAGTATACATATGTGATTTGTAAGTTTATATGTTTTTTTAAACACAATCTTTTAGATTGTGTTTTTTTTTCCCGCTGTCATATGATGAGTAGTTTGAAGTCACTATTTTTAGTGAAATTCAATATATTCTGACAACAGCAAAAATAAACTATGTAACATGTTGTACAAGTTATTCTATAGTTTGTATTGTGTGATTTAAATTCTCATTCTCTCTGTTCCGCTGCTTTAGTCCTCTTCCCCTCTCTTTCCTTCTTTTGCTCCCTTACTCATTTTTCTTTCCTCACTCATTGTACTCCACTTCACTCAGTCCTTCCCTTAGTCCCTCTGTCTACTAACTTCGTCACTCCTTTTCCCTCAATCCTTCTATATTATCCTCTCTCCCTTCATCCCTTCACTCTGTGACGACCCTTCACTCACTCTCAGTCATCTTCCATTCGTCATTCTTGTAAATGCATCCTCAATCAGACTCCTTTCCCTCTCAGTCATTCCCTTTTTACTTACTCCAGTTTCCTGATTTAGTTTTGCTAACTCACATTCTTTTAGTATCTTTCTTACCTTCAGTTCATTTCTCTCGTCTTCTCTTCCTCTCTGTCACTGAATGTATCTGCCTTACTCTTAGTAATTTGCTCTCCTTCTTTTTCTTTTTCCCTCTTTTTGTCCTTCTACATTACTTTATTTCCCTTTCTGTGTCCTTCACTCTTACTTTATTTCTTAGTACACTTTTATGATTTTTAACCTCTTGACTTGTCTCTTCTATTTTAAAATATATATTTTACTAATTATAATTTATTTTTTTTCTCTCCTTCACAGATACAAAGTGTAGAAAAAACATGTAATTAAATTTACATTAATTATATGGTAAGTGTGACTAAAAAAATATAGTTTGTCATCACCCTTTGCTTTAACCTCACTACTATTCTCTCACCCTACCTCACTCCTGTTTCCATACTCTGCTTCCCTCACTTATTCTTATCCTCCATGTTTACTCCTCTTTCCCTTACTCTCCTACCGCATTCAACTTCTTTCAGTCCCCCTGCTTTACTTTCCTTACCCTCTGTTTCCTTCCCTCGCTCCCTCACTCATTCCCTTACTCATTTACTTCACTCCTCTCACTCTTTAAGTCTGTCTGTCCTCACAGTTCCTCACTTCCGTTCCCTCACTCTGTCTCTCTTACTGTCGCTGTCTTTGTCTCCTCACTCTGTCACTACTCTTTTGTCATGCTCACTCCCTACAACTCACCCACACTCCCTTACTTACCTTTCTTTGCTGCTTCACTCAGACCCTTTCAGTCACTCCTTCCTTTACTCTCTCTGTCTTTTCTCTCTGTCACTCCCCATGTCTTACCCTTATTCACTTTTATCCACCCTCTTTCACCCCTCTTTACTTACACTCACTGCTCTTTTCTCACCCTCCCTCACCGTTGTTCCTTTACTCCGGTTCCGTCACTACCCCTCATTCCCCATCCTTTACTGTCCTTCCTTTTACTTTCAACACCCACTCACATTCTCCCAGTACCTCTGCTTTAGTCTTCTTCCTCTCTCTTCCCTTCTTTCGCTCCCTTATTCATTTTCCTTTTCTCACTTACACCCTATTACACCTTCTCTCTGTCTTACTATGTAATAAACAGTCCCTCTGTGTTGCTCCCTCTAGCTCTCTTTCTCTTAACATTACTCTCTCTGTGTCTTTCCCTCATGCTCACTCCTTTGTTTTTTTTTTTTTTTTGGGTGCGCGCCCCTGTACGCGTACCAGTGCGCGTACCCTGGAAAAAAAAGAATGACAGAGTTTTTTAAAAATTTAGTTTTTTTTTATAAATTGGAGGTAGTTCTAAAAATAACTTTTTTTTAATTCTTTTTGTTGTTTTATATTTTTTTTATTGTTTTTTTTAACTTTTTGTACTTTTTTTGGCTTTTCTGAACACTTTATTTTTTTGTATTTTTTATGGGGAGAAACAAAAAACAGGGAATTGTAAAGGGCTCAACTGGAGCAAAAAAAAATCAGGAAAAAATTAAGGGTGCTTTGGGCACTTGTGGTTATCACCAGCAACGTTGATGAGATTTATACTTTGCTCACCATAGCTAATTGTTTTACCACAATATATACAAACAATTTTGTATCTACCAAACTTGGTTTGAATGTTTGGTATCATCTCCCTTGCCTCTGGACCCGATGGAGTGGGTTCTTTGCTTGTTGAGGCTCTGGAAGATGTTTGGGGAAGGTTTCTGCACAATTCTCTCACCTCTGCTGCAGAATAGTTATTGGGGTGCAATTGTTGCATGTGGCGAATCATTGTGTGATTCCCAAATGAATATTTTTTGGCAGGGTTCCCCCTGGATAGTACAGCACCACAGATGAGACAGGTCACCTTTGCAGCGTGTACCTTCTTTGCACCCCTTGGCATTTTAAAAAACTGCCATATAAAGTGCTCCTTAGGTTTGTATGGAGGATTGTCTTCAGGCAGGAACTGCCTTCTCTCATCCTCCTCCTCCTCGTCCTCCTCTTCTTGTGCACCACCAATGTGATGTTGTGTTGGCCCTTGTGGTGGTGGTGGTGGTGGTGGTGGTGGTGCAGATGCTCCAGCTGCTGCTGCTAATGTAGCCATTTCTCTATCAATAGAAGCAGGTCTTCCTCACTCAAAGAACAAAGTGAGAATGAAGAAAAAAGGTGGGGGCTTTCATCATTTGATAAACAAAACTGTTCTGAACCAATGAAAAGTGTTATTTTCAGGTCACATGACCTGGTCATTCATCATTTGGAAACCAAAAGTGTTCTGAACCAATGAAAAGTGTTATTTTCAGGTCACAAGACCTGACGCGCTTACGCTACGTGCCCCGGTGCGCGCCCGGGGACGCGCCCGGCGGCGCTTACGTTGCGCGATCGCATGCGCTCGGGCGCTTCCGGGTGCGCTGACGCCGTGTGTCATAAGACGCATCACGCGCCTACGCGATACGTCACGATGATGTTTTCGTTCGCGGCAATGGCACTAACGGGACGCTCACTGGTACGTGCACCGGGGCGCGCCATAATACTGCGCTTACCCGTGCTTTCACCGGTACGCGCACCGGGAGTGCACCAAGGCATAAAAATAATTTTAAAAAATATATATACATAAAAAAAATAGTATTACATAAATATACAATATAGGATTTATTATAAAAAATATTATATTTCATAGCTTTAGAAATTAGCTATTAAAATGAAATTCACTGAAAAAAACATAGGATTGAGGCCCTATATATAGTTAGGAATTAGCATTTACAAAACCTATGAAATTCACTGAAAAAACCATAGGTTTCACACCAGTTATAGTTAGGAATTAGCATTTAAAAAACCTATGAAATTCACTGAAAAACCATAGGTTTCACACCAGTTATATTTAGGAATTAGCATTTAAAAAACCTATTAAATTCACTGAAAAAACCACAGGTTTCACACCAGTTATAGGTAGCTGGAAATTTTACTCGCATAAAACCATTGAAATTCCCACGTTATAGTTAGTTGGACTCACTATAACTTGCGCGTGCAATGCACTGCTGATGACGTCACATATTACATCACTCATGACATCACTCATGACATCACTGATGACACCATCCTTGTGACAGAGTGACAGACCTCCTTTCACTGTAATGTAACCCTTGAAACACATATTCAAAAATAGAAACTAAAATTTTCAAAAAAATGGAGATACCCATACCAGTTACAACAACCAATTCAATAATTCCACCATCTATATACACATCCACTCATTCACCAACAGTTCTATATAGTCACTCATACATATACTCACTCATCATATGTAGTGATACACCTATACATCCTCTTACACACCGACAGTCATCCAATAGATACTCTCACACATACTCACACATGTAAATAAACTATTGAACATCCATTTATTTGCATATACAGCTATACACACACTACCACTTTACTTCTAAGGAAACTTACACATACTTACTCTCTTAAACAATCACTTATAGAAACACATACTAATTTAAACAGGAACTCTTACAATCCCTCACTCCCACATATACTCACTTATATACATCAATATTCACATATACTAGATTAAAACATATGTAGTTACTGATAAAGACACTAGTGAGACAGTCATTCACTCACTAACGCACATATATACACACTCATCCACCCATACAGTCCTGCACATATGCTGTCTTCAAAACACATACAAAGAGAGAGTCAGTCATTCATGCATGTATGTGCTAAGTAATACCCCCACCAAACCATACAGACACTCATACTGATACTAAAAAAACCATCTAATAACCCATATACACACACATGTAGCTACTCACCAACCCATGCAGCCACTTATACACAAAGTGAAACACTAATACATATATTTGAATATTTAAACATTACTCTCTAATATATGTATTCACTAAGATACACTTAATAAACCAGTTAACCAATGAATTTATTTTTTTTAAAACATCCATGTAAACACTTATTTAAACATTTATTCTTCCATCAACTTTTACATATACATATATAACACATATTTATTTTTCAGAAAGACACACATTCACTGGATGGTGTCATCAGTGATGTCATGAGTGATGTCACTGGCCATGTCATGAGTGATGTAATATGTGACGTCATCAGCAGTGCATTGCACGCGCAAGTTATAGTGAGTCCAACTAACTATAACGTGGGAATTTCAATGGTTTTATGCGAGTAAAATTTCCAGCTAACTATAACTGGTGTGAAACCTATGGTTTTTTCAGTGAATTTAATAGGTTTTTTAAATGCTAATTCCTAACTATAACTGGTGTGAAACCTATGGTTTTTTCAGTGAATATATATATATATATATAAGAATCCGGAGCAACCAGTCTACTCCAGACCAGTGCCTAGCATGACGAGTTTTGACCGCTTGAACGTGGTCTTGATTACACGAAGCCCTGCTGAAAACGTTCACAGCATGAATAATTGGGCAACATAATGGTGATAGACATAAAGAACAGACTGCTATTAGTCAAAGCTGACTAAATAGTTACAATAAATACAATGATTCAAATAGATAAACACGACAATACTGTTATGGGGACAAAAATCTATCAAAAAGTAGTCAAAATGTAATTAATACTTTTCAGGTAAAATCTGACCCATATGGTAATATACATATAATACATCTTTATTGAAGAGAGATCTCCAACTAGATTACACTAGTCGATGTAACTTCATATTTTAATAGTACGAAGTGCTGATGCTAAATTATTACACAGTGCCCAAAGTGCTGTTCATAAAAGTGCTTATGTGCAGTGAATTACAAGTGCAAAAATGAGGTCATACAAAAATCTTCAACTTACATCAGAAAGCCGCAAAAATAATCCGAAACTCATTATAAAGTGCGAGTGCACTGAAAACCAATTATGATACAATCAATACAATGAAATACCATTAGAAAAATGCTGATGGTAAAGAAAATGGAAAGACCCCAACTCTTTCTATTATGCAAACCCTTACCTCACTAAAAGTGCTATGGGCCAAAAACAGACAAAAAGAACAAAGAAACAGGAGATTATGGGTGCTGACCTCCTTGATGCCATGTTACAACTATGCTAGCAAGTCACAATCTCAGTTGTTCTCAGCTCAGAATTTCAGTGTGCTTGGTACTCTTCCCCTGAGGCGGAAAGCCGGGGGTTAGGCTCATTTGCTTTTAAAATTGCTTTTAAAACTGTGTAAATTGTTGTCACTATTTTCGTGTAATTTTGGGAAGACTCACGTTCCCTTTTTAAAAAAACAGCACTCACCCCTGTCCTTATAGCACCTCGAACACTGGTCCTCGCGCAGCGATTGGCAGCTGCTGCAAACGGACACAGGGACGGCCGACATCTTGGGGTGGAAGAAGGGCCACGCTCCAGTCTTGCGACGCCCCCGCCCTCCCAGGTACAAAAACGGCATTGATCTCCGTGCGCACAATTTCAGTGTGCTTGGTACTCTTCCCCTGAGGCGGTAAGCCGGGGGTTAGGCTCATTTGCTTTTAAAATTGCTTTTAAAATTGTGTAAATTGTTGTCACTATTTTCGTGTAATTTTGGGAAGACTCACGTTCCCTTTTTAAAAAAACAGCACTCACCCCTGTCCTTATAGCACCTCGAACCCTGGTCCTCGCGCAGCGATTGGCAGCTGCTGCGACCGGACACAGGGACGGCCGACATCTTGGGGTGGAAGAAGGGCAGCGCTCCAGTCTTGCAACGCCCCCGCCCTCCCAGGTACAAAAACGGCATTGATCTCCACGCGCACAATTTCAGTGTGCTTGGTACTCTTCCCCTGAGGCGGAAAGCGGGGGGTTTGGCTCATTTGCTTTTAAAATTGCTTTTAAAATTGTGTAAATTGTTGTCACTATTTTCGTGTAATTTTGGGAAGACACGTTCCCTTTTTAAAAAAACAGCACTCACCCCTGTCCTTATAGCACCTCGAACCCTGGTCCTCGCGCAGCGATTGGCAGCTGCTGGGACCGGACACAAGGACGGCCGACATCTTGGGGTGGAAGAAGGGCAGCGCTCCAGTCTTGCGACTCCCCTGCCCTCCCAGGTACAAAAACGGCATTGATCTCCGCGCGCACAATTTCAGTGTGCTTGGTACTCTTCCCCTGAGGCGGAAAGCGGGGGGTTAGGCTCATTTGCTTTTAAAATTGCTTTTAAAATTGTGTAAATTGTTGTCACTATTTTCGTGTAATTTTGGGAAGACTCACGTTCCCTTTTTTAAATTACAGCACTCACCCCTGTCCTTATAGCACCTCGAACCCTGGTCCTCGCGCAGTGATTGGCAGCTGCTGCGACCGGACACAGGGACGGCCGACATCTTGGGGTGGAAGAAGGGCAGCGCTCCAGTCTTGCGATGCCCCCGCCCTCCTCTACCTGTATATGAAGACCAACAGTCCCCGTCCGCGCAGCGGGCGGGCGCAGTGGGCGCGACGACGGCGCGCCAAAGGCGCGCCAAAGGAAAGCCCGTCTGCGCCCGTCCGCGCTAAGTTCGCGCCAGGCGCAGGAAGTGCTGGTCCACCTCACCCTGCCCGCTCATACCAGGTGAGCGAGCTTTTGAGCTTTAATACGCACACAGGCTGTCCCTGTAGGATTGATATGGACACAATTAAGGGTCCTTTTTCATGTCGCCTTTGTCATTGGCACTCACTCTGGGCCCCAGTTAAGACTCAAAACCTTCCCAACAACACTAGGGCCAGCCACTCTCACCTTAAAGGGGGGCTGATAAATGCTCGCTCCATGGGCTGCCATAGTCAAGATATTAATTATCTTATCGTAAACGCACAGTTAGACTGTCTCTTCATAACTGAGACATGGCTAACAGAGAACAGCAACCCGGACTTAGCAGTTGCTCTCCCACCTGGTTATACTATCTTTCGACAAGATAGACCGAAAGGGAAGGGAGGAGGAGTAGCTGTGGTGCTCAAAAGCCATATAAAATGTCACACCTTTACTTTAGCTCCTCTTAAGGGTGTCGAAGGACTGGGCTTTTCCATCAAGCTACATGAGTCCTCCTCTTTCTCAGGTAGCTTGATTTATCGCCCACCAGGCAGTGCCGTAAAGTTCTTAGATTCACTTAGCGATTCTTTGGGACAATTTCTACTTCGTTACCCACACTTTACACTTCTGGGTGATTTTAATTTACAATTAGAATCTACATCTGACACACATGCTCTGAATTTCCTCCAAACTTTGGAGATCTTCAATATTCAACAAACAGTGACACAACCTACCCACCAAGCAGGTCATACCCTTGACGGAATATGTACTAACTTTCCCCTTCTGGAAACTCAAAATCCTGTCCCCCAAATTTGGTCAGACCACTGCTTGATCCCCTTCTACAATAAACTCCCATGGTCCCAATCAATAGCTAAATCCACCTATAATCCAGTGAACCAGGTCAACTGGACACAAGTAGAAGCCAATTTTAGGACCAACCCCATTGTCGATGCACTTATCCCGAATATGTCTGGAGATGCTGTCCAGGGCTCCAAATGTTTTCACACTTGGATGCGACAGGAGATCAGGGACAGGCTACCTACAAATCATCCTCAGGGAAAAGGGAAAAACATGAAGATAAATGCTCCTTGGTTTACATCTGAGTTAGCAAAAATACATCTTCTATGTAAGAAAAAAGAATGAAGCTGGCGTAAAACATATGACCTTATAGACAGAAGTTTATACATTCAGCAGAGAAAAATCTACCTCAATGCCATTAAATTAGCTAAGAAGAACTTCTATGTCAATGCCATCAGCACAGCCAAGCAAAAACAAAAAACGGTCTTCTCTATTGTTAAATCATTTACTCATCCAAGAGCTCTCCAACCGGAAAACCCACCTTCCTCAGATTTCTGCAACCGGATTGCGGATTTCTTTGAGGAAAAAATTACATCAATACAAAAGGACTTCCAACTTCCACGTCAAGCCCTGTTCCCTATTTCTCCGCCCTGTGGAGAGAATTTGTCAAGCTTCCTCAGAACCTTCACACCGGTCACACTCCTTCAGACTCGGGAGGCAATTTTGACATGTAAATCAGGTGCCCCTTCCGATTCCTGCCCCCCTCGAATTCTTCATCAACTAATTGAGGTGGTCAATCCCATCATAAATGAGATTGTTAATGCTTCCTTGAGCTCAGGCGTTGTGCCCCGCGAATGGAAGCATGCAATCGTGAAACCCCTCATGAAAAAATTAAACAAATCTCCCACAGATCTCACTAATCTACGCCCAATCTAACTTCTCCCTGTCTTAGGCAAGATAACTGAACAAATGGTCCATAAAGAACTAAAAAATTATGTTGAAGCTCATCATATCCTTCATCCCCAGCAATCGGGTTTCCGTTCACATCACTCCACGGAAACTGCTTTGTTAGAACTTACCGACTCAATAAAACTATTACAGGATGGAGGGAAGAAAGCCGTCCTGATTTTATTAGACCATCTCCCATTCCATACTGATAGACAGACTGAGGGATATAGGAATCACAGATGTAGCATTAGACTGGATAATTTCCTTCTTGGCGGATAGATCCCAAACCATCTCCTTGGGCCCTTTTCTTTCTAAAGAGAAAAATTTACACTCTGGAGTCCCTCAGGGCTCAATATTAAGCCCATTATTGTTCAACATCTATATGGTCCCCCTCATCTCTTTAATAGAGTCATACGGCATTTTAGTGACATCATATGCCGATGACACTCAGCTCATTGTCCCCTTGGAAAATGATTCTACAGATGCTGAGCAAAACCTTAAAAAGTGTCTAAGAGATGTCTTCCACTGGATGGACCAAAACCACCCTAAATGCAACACCAATAAGACAGAAATCCTCCCCATGGGTAAGAATCCCGAATTCTGTCCTAGTAAATGGTGGCCTGAGGACACCCCTGCACCCCCCCAAGCTGTGGCATCAGCAAGGAATTTGGGTGTTCTATTTGACGCCGAATTATCCTTTGATCAGCATGTCAGGAATGTTGCAGGAAGTTGCTTCAACATAATTAAATCACTGAAAAAGTTGTTTGACTTCTTACCTATAGATTCAAGAAAGGCAGTGGCAGTGGCCCTAATCCTCGCACGTCTTGACTATTGTAATGGTCTGATGGCAGGTGTCAAAAGGAAAGCCACCCTTAAAAAGCTCCAAGGCGTACAGCACGCAGCGGCCAGACTGAGACTTGTTCTTAAGCTACCCAGGAGGTCCTCAGCTTCGGCCGCCTTGAAAACCCTTCATTGGTTGCCACTCCCCAAAAGAATTTTGTTTAAAATTCTAATTATATTTTTTCGTGCATATAACGGCACTGGTCCACTTTATCTCATCAGAAAATTTCCCCATTACAATCCCTTAAGGACCCTGAGATCCTCAAATCAAGACCTGATTAAGTTGCCGAAATTTAAATACAAAACGAAAGGAGGCAAGTCCTTGTCCTTCCTATCTGCTAAAGCCTGGAATTCAATTCCCAACAATCTCAGATCCCTAACACAAGAAAACCACTTCAGAAAGCATCTTAAAACATGGATCTACTCCCTCCCTGATGATTATGTAATGACCTTCATCTAACCTTCTATTTTTCAACTTCTGCACACTGTTTTCTCTCAGCGCCAGGATGCTCCTTTCGGAGCGATAGTTGCGCTTTAGAAATACCAAATACAAATACAAATCTGCCACATACCTGCGAAGCAATTCCTCGTAAACTGTGTTGAAATATCAGCGGATTGTAAAATATGCAGAACGCCTATAGGAAAGAAACAAAAGAATCAATAGACAGTATTGGTCAGTTAACACACAAGCTGAGAGAAATCGCCTGGACTCACTTATATAAGAGAAATACTGGCGTATATATCAAATCCGCAATCTGTGCAGTGTCTCTGTGACACTGAAACATCCATTGTCTAAATGTCAGGATCATCGTCACCAGTAGCTAAACTTGTTACTGTCTAATATGGCATGGTCAAACATCCATTCTTTTGGACAAGTCATTTTTTAGCGTATAACTTTCCTCCTCAAAGTCATGGATGGTTCTTGACAATTCCTCAATTAGTAATAATATCAGGTCCAACGAACACCTATTTAGTATGCAATACCATTTTTCTATAAATTGTTGATTACTGTAGAGTCTGAATAGCATAGGTAGAATAGCTAATCTAAGACCACAGGGAATCCTCTTCACGCGATGGTATTGGATAAGTGTTGATGTGTGCAACGGTTGATTAAGTTCCCTCCTAGTGAGATATTCCAGTTGGCGAAGTTGTTGAGTAACCGAGCCTCTTTGTGCATCAAATGATTTTGTTTCCTTTATCAAATTATAAATTTAATTTGCATCATCCTCTGTATAACCTTTAGTAGAAGCCTGATTCTCAGTTATATTTTCTATCGATGCAAAGGACATTCTTCCAAAGGTGCTGCTCTTCACAATGCACAGGAAAAAATTGAATGAACAGTGTGGGTGAGGAGTGCACACTGGTAATACAATGGCATTGTGTCTCTCGATATGTGTGCTGTGTTAAATGATATGTCTGAGAAGCATATGTGTGTAAGACTCAAAAAGTGGCCTAGTCCCAGGTGGCAACTAGGGCTTCAATACGCACTACTAATTAGACCTTATATACATTTAACACACATTTTTAATAAGAATTGTCATCAATTCAATTCAACATGGTGTACAATCAATTATTGGATTTTGATATATTAATTTTAGAGAATAAACAAACATTATCACACCAAATTTACAGTTCAACCAAAAACTTTTTTATTCAATCAATTGCAGAACCCAATGCATTTCAGGACACTTGGTCCCTTCATCAGGGGTATTCTTTGAAAAAAAGGTTCTAATTTGTGTGGACGACACATTCCTGTGCTACTTAAGCGTTTCATGCAGCCATCACCATAGTGAAAAATATGTGTTTTTATAGAAAGACCTCCACTTACTCTTTTGACACGGGTCAATGCTGAAACACGCGGAGAAGACAAAAAGAACAAAGAAACAGGAGATTATGGGTGCTGACCTCCTTGATGCCATATTACAACTATGCGAGCAAGTCACAATCTGCCACATACCTGCGAAGCAATTCCTCGTAAACTGTGTTGAAATATCAGCCGATTGTAAAATATGCAGAACGCCTATAGGTAAAAAACAACTGAATCAATAGACAATTCTGGTCAGTTAACACACAAGCTGAGAGAAATCGCCTGAACTCACCTTTATAGGAGTAATACTAGTGTATATATCAAATCCGCAATCTGTGCAGCGTCTCCGTGACACTGAAACATCAATTGTCTAAATGTCAGTATCATCGTCACCAGTAGCTAAACTCGTTACTGTCTATACGGCATGGTTAAACATCCATTCTTTTGGACAAGTCATTTTTTAGAGTATATAATTCCTCCTCTAAGTCATGGATGGTTCTTGACAATTTCACAATTACTAATAATACCAGGTCCAAAGAACACTTATTTAGTATGGAATACCATTTTTCCATAAATTGTTGATTACTGTGGTGTCTGATTAGCATAGGTCGAATAGCTAATCTAAGACCATAGGGAATCCTCTTCACGCAAGGGTTTGTTGGACCTGATATGATTACTAATTGAGGAATTGTCAAGAACCATCCATGACTCGCCTAACGCCACTAAAATCTTCAAACACAATCTACTCAAGCAACACCCTGAAACCCTCATAGCCGACCTCTACCACAACTCCTCTCTCCCCTATTCCTAATTAACGCCTCCATAACCCTATACAGAAATGGCAAAGTCATGGTCCAAGCCAACGACTTCAACCTACACCAATTTGAACTCACCTTTCCCAAGCTGTGAAACTCCATCCTGACCCCAGAAAGACCAGACTCCAATCCTACCCCTAGCCCCCAACTACCTAACTCTGAAGACTCACCCCCCTCCCAGGCAAGATTGCCCTCTATCCCCCACTACCACCCCCCCAACCACACCTCTCACCCAAAAACCAGCCCTCTGCCCCACCCACTCAGCCCCCCTCAAAACATCCTCCCCAATCCCCCTACTCACACGAACTCGAGCACCCACCTATCCTACCCCCGACCTCTCGGACAAAACCAGACCTGCTCTCTCAAGAAATACCCTACACAGTCCCCACCACCACCACCTATCGGAAGACACATGCCTCTCCACTTCACCTAACCCCCCAATCTCAGACCTCCCGCCCAAACCTACACCCCCAACCTAACCCACCACTTAACCCCTCCCCTCCCCCTTACCGCAACAACACTCAAAGCCCCTGTCGCAACCAACAGCCCCAGTCCGTTATGCCTCCCAAACCCACTCCTCCCCAAACCCCAGATACAATGGAGGTAATAAACGAGCGCCTCACTCGCATAGAGAAACAGCTCAAATCCCTCTTACCTCTGTCCCCGACTCACCTCTCAACCATAACTGAAAACCTGTCCCTACTGCACAGCCAATTCAACACTATCACCCATGCCATCGACAAAATCCTTCTCAACACCACTGCGCTCTCCTCCCCTTCCAAACATTTAATACTCCCCTCCCTCTCAAACACCAGTGACCCACGTCAACAGCCTAATCTCAAGAACCCCAGCTGGCGCTCCTCCCCTCGCAACTCCCAATCCATCAGACCAAAAAGAACGAGCCCTGATATGTCTCCGAGCGAGGCATTGACAGACGCTAAATCCTATGACCCCAGAGAAAACCTAAGCCCCCCTTCTAACATCTAAGTAATCACCGTTATAGGTAGAGACAACCCCCAACCTAGGCCCACTAAACATCCCTTCCAACGCACAACCATCCCCCAGTCCCCCCCTCCCAAGCCCATTACAGCAGCGAAATGATAAACGGCATGCTTATAAATTGCAGATCCGCAGCCAAGCACGCTATATAGCTAGCTGATGCCATACTGAGTAACAACACTGACATTGCGTTCCTCACCGAAACCTGGCTCAATGAAACATCTTACCCGCTCCTTGACCTCCTAGTCCCACCTGGCTTCTCCATCATTAAAAAAGACAGAATTGACCAACGTTTTGGCGGCATTGCCATTATCCACAAGAACAACATCAACATAGTTGAACTCAAAACTCACTCCTTATCAACATTCGAATACCTTAACACCATCATAACACGCCGAAACAACAAAACAACAAAATTCCATCTCATCTACCACCCCTCAGGAAATTCTCTGGCGTTCAGTGACCAAATCTCGGACCTACTAACTAGCAAACTCTGACAACATCACCCTGGGTGACTTCAACCTCCCTTGGAACAATGGAAATGACACTGTTATACAGTCCCTAAATGAACTCCTTCTCACAAATGAGCTCACCAACATTGCAAGGGTCGAACCCACAACAAGGGCTCTACCTTAGATGCTATCGTAGCCAAAAACGAAACTATAACCATAAATACCATTCTCCCAATCGACTGGTCAGACCACCAAATCATCCTTTTCAGTATCAACCAAACAGTAGCTCCACCAATCAAGTCTCAAATCACCCACCAATGGACCAGAAATTTCAAAGACATCCCCCAGCCTGCCCTTTAAGAAACCATAACATCACAGCTCCCTACGTGTTCAGACAACCTCGACACGGTTGAGCTCACTACTCTGTACAACAGAACAATGACAACTGCCCTTGACCAACTAGCCCCCCTAAAACTTAATAGAGTTAGAGACATCCCCTCCCGAGCCTGGTTTAATAACTACTTTAACTCTGAACGAAGAAAATTAAGAGCTGCTGAGAGACTCTGGAGAGGAAACCCATCCACAATCAACCTCTCCCAACTCAGAAAAGAACGCAGTAACTAAAAAAAAAAACATAATCAAGGAGAAAGCCTCCTTCTTCCGTAACGCACTAGACAAAGCCAAAAACCGCCCCAAAAAACTTTCCAACATCATGCAGAGACAGACCTCAAAGCCCACCAAAGCTAACCCCCCTGCCTCCAAACTTCAGTGTAACAACCTGGCTAAATTATTCGATGACAAAGTCTCCAATATTGAGCTCTCCCTAGACCACCACCCTCAATCCCAACACAGTAAATCTGCACCCCTAATTAAGCTTCCCGCATCCCCAGCTCAGAACACGCTCACGGAAGCCGAGACCGCTCCTCCGCCAACCCCCAAAGTCACCCCTCACCTTATGTTCCCCATCCCCTCCCAAGCGGTGGAAATACTTCAACCCTCTCTCCGAAGAGGACATTTCTAATGTGATTGCTAACTCCAAACCCTCCAACCATTTTGCAGACCCTTTACCCGCCTCCTTAGCCAAGAACCTCAACCTCACCCATACCCCACTGTGGACAAAGATTATCAACAGCTCTTTAAACAACCGACTGATGCCCGACTGCCTCAAACTAGACCAAGTCACCCCCCTTCTAAAAAAACCTGATGCCGACCCAAATGGACCTCAAAAATTTTAGGCCCATCACCAACCTCCCTTTCCTAGCCAAAATCCTGGAGAAATGTGTTCTCTCCCAACTGAACCAACACCTGGAATCTAATAACCTACTCGACTCAAACCAATCCGGGTTCAGAAAGGGATGCAGCAGAGAAACCGCTATACTGAGCATTATGGACGACATTCACAACTCCCTTGACTCCAACAGATGCTGCCTACTTGTCCTCCTCGACCTATCAGTTGCTTTTGACAAGGTGGATCACAAACTACTCTTAGACGCCCTACAAAAACGTTTAGGAGTTGATGGCAATGTCCTTAAATGGTTCTCCTCATTTCTACATAACCGCTCACAACTCATAAAAATCAAAAACTAATGTCCGACACCTCCCCCTCAACTCGAGGTGTTCCTCAAGGCTCAGTCCTCTCCCCCACACTCTTCAACATTTACATGGAACCACTCTCTGCCATTCTAAAACAAGCAAGCATCGCCTACCATCTCTATGGTGACGACAACCAGCTGTACCTGGAGGTCTCTTCCATCAATGACATCCTCCGCCTAAACTCCACTCTTTGAAAAGTAGAACATTGGCTAACTCTCAACCACCTCAAACTCAACCAAGAAAAAAATGAAATCCTTGTCATCTCAAATCATGAGCAACCCCCTCAGATCCAAGTATGGCTAAACAAACCATAACTCTCTAAACTGCAAACTCACTCCAGCAAACTCAGTCAAATCACTAGGGATCTCTCTAGACCCAAGCCTCAACATGAGTTCCCACATCCAATCCACAGAAAAAACCGCCTCTATAACCTAAAACTCCTCAACAAAATCAAACCTATCATACACCCCAATAACCTAAAAACTGCAACCCAATCTCTAGTTCTATCCAGATTTGACTATGGTAATGCCACTCTAACAAGGACAGCAAGAACGCACACAGCCCCCTTGAGAGCCACCCTAAACGCAGCAGCAAGAATGGTCTCAGGGACCTGGAAATATGACCGCATCACCCCTGCTTTACAGGCCCTAAAATGGCTACCCATAAAAGCACGCTGCGCCTTCAAAACGGCCTGCCTCCCACATAGAGCCTTGCACACAGGCAAACTGGAATACCTCACTGATAAACTCACAAAAGCTGGTCAATCAAGAAACCTAAGAATCTCCAACTCGCTCCTCTTAATCCCCCCAAAATGACATAAACAAAAAGCCCTCTCCTGTCTTTCTCTGGGAATGCCCCAAAATTCTGGAACTCTCTCCCTACTCACATCAGGACTAATCCCTCTTTCACGATCTTCAAGAGACAACTAAAAGAATTTCTCCTCAACCGCCATCTCTATGCATCCGGACAATGACCTCGTTCCTCTTGGCCCCCAATATCCTTGATGATTCTCACTTGCTTATGTTTTCTCTTTTATGTATGCTGTAAAGCGCTCTGATACCCCCGGGTCTTGTAAGCGCTATATAAAACTCCGAAAATAAAAAAGTAAACAAATAAATAAAAATGTATATAATTTAAGTAGGTTTCTCTGGTGTGAGTGTTAGCTTTGGTATGGGCTTTGTTTAGATATGTGCTTTTATATCCCTGGGCTATGAAGCGTTGAACTGGTTCTTGTTGGCAGAGCTGTAAGTCATTATCAGAGCTGCAAATTCTGAGAATTCTTAAAAACTCTCCATAAGGGATACATCGAATAAAGTGTCTGGGGTGTGCACTTTTGGCATGGAGAATGGAGTTGTCTGCCACGCTTTTTCTATGGAGTTTAGTGTGTATCCTTCCACCCTCAATATATGGCTGCACATCTAAAAATTCTACACTGATGTCACTAATCTGTGCCATAAATCTTAGGTTAAATGTATTATTGTTGATGGAGCTAACAAATGCTTCTGCAAGTTCTTTAGAACCCTTCCACACTACACACACTTAATCGATGAATCTCCACCAATGTTTCACATGAACTTCATACATGAGTTTGTGCAGCACCTTGAGGACATATCCTCCCACCAGCCCACATGTAAACATGCATCGCTGGGAGAGAAGAATGCTCCCAAAGCCACTCCCCTCAATTGTTGATATAAATTCCTGTTGAACAAAAAGTAGTTGTTATTCAAACATATTTCAATCATAGTTAAAATCATTTGATTATGTTCATACAGGTGTATAGATCTCTGATCCAGGAAGTGTTTCACAGCCTCCATACCATCACTATGGTGGATACTTGTGTATAGTGATGTTATATGCATAACTATGAAAAAACAGTCGTTGACCCATAAAGTAGGTTGAGGCCTCTTAAGAAAGTCACTGGTGTCTTTGATAAATGAAGGTAATCCTGATACGTATTCCTGTAAAAAGAAGTTTTCATATTTTGACATTGGTTCAAGCAAACTTCTTTGAGCCGAAATGATTGGTCTACCGGGAATAGGTGAAGTATTTTCATGGACCTTCAGAAAGAAATAGAGAACAAAAGTTATAGAATGTTTGCTTTTCAAATAACTGAATTAATTTTTTTGTCAGCAAGCCCATTCTTCTCCATTGAGCCAGTTCCTTGAATACCATCTCTTTTACTTGACGCAAGTCATAAACTGATGCTTTCCTATAAGAAGCTGCATCATCGAGATGACATTTGGCTTCTTCCATATATTGATGTTTCGGCCATAAGACAATTTTTCCGCCCTTGTCTGCTTTTTTAATTACTATATCACTGTTGTCTCTAAGTTTCCTCATTAAGTTTGAATACTGTACTTCTTGATGCCTCCTTTGATGTATCTTGCGATTGACGGATCTATTTAATTTCTTCAGTTACCCGGTCACTGAATACATCAGTCGCATCCTTAGGCATAACCGGTACAAAAGTGGGAACAGGGTGGAAAGGACTACACACTGGGCTGTTGATATTAATTCCAGCCTCCATTAAGTCCTTCTGGGTGGAAGTAGTCGAATCATCATTGTCATTGTCCAAAGAGTGTAGAAGCCTTAATGTATTTACGTCAGTTGCTTGTAAGTTAGTGGTGGCATCCTTGATAGATGTTGCACTACTGTTACTGCCCATTGAATTCTTCAGTTGAAAAAACTTTAGGAGTTTCAGCTTGCGAATGAATTATATACAACCACCCTTGATTGGTTGTGTTTAAAATTACTCTCCCACGGTATGTTTAACCAAGAGATAACAACTATAACTCTGCTGTTGTTAAGACAGTATCGGTTAAGTTGATGACAGTATTATAGTGGGTGTCACTATCGTGTTCATTTCTTCACTTGTGTCCCTCTGCTTTTGTTGTTGCCTAGATTTCCTCTGCCTCTCCCTCCTGTGTTGGTTCCTCCTTCTCCCTTTTTGAGTTGAGGATTCCGAGGCGTAAGGCCTGTCACTGGTACTGTCTTAAAAAATTGAGTACCCCCGCTGGTGTTAGGTTGGTAGCCAGTTTCGACTGCACACTAGATCCTGGTTCTCTGCGGTCTTCAGACTCACTAATACTCTGTACAGAACTTGGGTCCGAACTGGATGTTTCAGGAACATTGCCTGATTGTGATGTCATTTGGTGGGCATTTTGGTGGCAAAAGCTTGTTGATTAAATGTATTAAAAAAAATTGAAAAAGTAAACTCCCTTCTTGTCTCATAATCCTTTTTGTCTTGAGCGAATTTGAAGACCTTTCTCGCCTTTATTGTTTCCTCATGTTTTTTAATGCGTCCTTCAATATCCTCACGACCTTTGATTATCAGATTTTTCTGATCTAATTCACCAATAGTCCATTTACACGCTCAAGGTTTCAGCTCGATCTATTTCAACGTATTTAATCAAATTAACACCATGTTCATAGAAGCTTCTAAGTTATTTTCGGACCATTCCTTCAACATTAGAGGGTTGGGGTTTTCGAATGTGGGTGTTATTGTTACTCCGAACCCTCAGGGTATTCTGTTGACATCTCTGTACTTTTCAAGTGATTTTTTCTCCCAACATTTAGTGAGCTCAGTTTTTAGAAGTTTTTCCAATGTTTTTATAAAGTTTTGCATCATTGCTGATAGTCATCTTACTCTGTCCACTTTGTTCACCACGCACCTCAGGCAGGTTGTCAGCTGCAGCTTCACGATCACGCGGTGCGTCTGCTGTAGACATGGTTATAGCTCTCTGAATTCTCCTAAGCACAATAGTGCTTTTTTTTTTACAAGTGTATGCACAGTCCCTTGAGTCCCTTGCGTCCTCCGACCAGATGGGCACCGTCGATTCCTCACTGTAACTGCTGGTTCGCAACTTCTTCTTTCGTTGACTGCGGGGGGCAAACTCGACTCAAACTCCTTCCAGGTAAACTGTTTTGCTTCTGCAATGATGGCTGCATGTGAAAGTGCCACAACCCAGGGAGAGGGTCCGTAGTTCCAGAGACAGCCAGACTCCAGAAGAATTGAATGAAGCAACACAATCCTGGTTCACCACATCAGATGACGAGACCAAACTGGTACGCACCACCCGGTGTAATTTCAAAATGCAGTGCTTTAATTCAGAACCAAAGAATCCATAGCAACCAGTCTACTTCAGGCCAGTGCCTAGCATGATGCGTTTCAATCGCTCGAACGCCTTGATCCTTATTGCAGAGATATCGCCCAATAGATTACACTATTCTATGTAACTACATATTGTAAAAGTTAAAAGTGCTGATGCTAAATTATTGCACAATGACCAAAGTGCTGTTCATAAACGTGCTTATGTGCCATGAATTACAAGTGCAAAAATGCGGTCATACGAACATCTTCAACTAACATCAAGAAGCCACAAAGATAATTGCATGCTCATTATGAAGTGCGAGTGCACTGAGAACAAATTATGACACAACCAATACAAAGAAATACTATTAGAAAAATGCTGGTGGTAATGAAAATGGAAAGACCTCAACTCTTTCTATTATGCAAAACCTTACCTCACTAAAAGTGCTATGGGCCACAAACCTACTTCAAGTAATTGTGGGGCATATCAGCAAGAACCTTGCTAAAAATATCGCCTTTTTACCGGCAGGAAACTGCCGCTAAAACGGCGATAATAGGGTTGCTAATATGCGTTATAGAATTCCAATAGAAGCCCAGGTTAGATGTGCAGGATATCTAACCTGTGCTTCTATTGAAGCCCATTATCGCCGTTTTTAGCGGCAGTTTCCTGCAGCTAAAACTGCGATAATTTTAACGAGGTTCTTGCTTATATGCCCCCAAATTCTTTACAGTAAATATTACCCTACAATGGTGACTTATAAACCTAACTTATATATACATACCGTTTCCATTGCTTTAGCTGCCGAACACTTGATGGGTGGGTTCCCTATCGTGAGGATGGACTCACGTAATATTTTAAACCAAAGTTCACCCAGGAAAGGAAAAAAATACATAGGAATACACAGGCACAAGTGTAGAAATACATCCAATGTATTCAGCAAGACACGTTTCAGCTCACATGCCTTCCTCAATTGCTGCTAAGTATAATAGAAGCAAACATGGACAGACATGCTACTTTTTAAATGTCCAAAGGGGCTCCCATTAGTGATTAACTAAGGGCCTAAGGTAAGGCTAAGCCGTCTTGCTATAATACTTTATTCTGGCCACCATATTAGGTGTATAACATAAATATCCTGAATATCACCATACCAACTCACTTCCAAGATGGTTTGCATCATCGTAAAAATAAAATTTTCATGTGAAGCCCTGTATGGGTAATACGAAGCAAATTCATTGATGATATATCGTCACCACAGAAATGCTACATACAGGGCCGGACTGACTACCGGGCAGTTTGGAATGCTGCCGAGATGGAGGCTGATTTAATTGCAGTGGAGGTTGGTTTTGTTCATGGAGACCTGCGTGTGCTTCTAAATAATGAAAGCAAAACGAATTTCGTTTAGTACACGCAGGTCCCCATCAACAAAATCAGCCCCCAGCTCAGCAGCATTCTAAACTGCCCGATAGCCAGTCCGGCCCTGGCTACATATTAAGTCCCCTCTTTCAGTGTGATTGACAGGGCTTCACAGAAACTGTTATTTTTATGATGATGAAAACCATCTTAGAACCAGGGGGTTTAATTGTTTTGACTGAATTGAATGACTTAGGGCTCAACCCGACAAGTTAGTGTCATTATTCCCTGGGGTGGACAACCGACCACACTAAATAACAGACTTCTTTCTTACAGTTGGTGTTTGTAAACAGATAATAATTAAGTTAAGCCCTGTTTGAATTGCAGTGTGCCCAATAGAGTGGAGTTTCTTTCAATTTAACATTAAAAGAGTGGATTCCTTGAATAACATTCCAACTGATGGGCCAAAACCTCTGTGCCATATTTATTATAAAAGCCTCTTAGTCACAAGAATTATTTGCTTTCTGTTTGATTAAAGATTTTTAGTATCACTGAATAGAATATTTCATGTAACTTTTTATTTCACATATTTTTGTGATTAAAAGTCCGTTTGGTTGCAACTATGGTAATGTCCTGGGGACCAAACACATGTTGGCTGTACAATGCACAGTTTTTCATCCACCTATCAAAAAGAACATTTGTCGTCCTAATGCTAATCAGATTTAAGTGTTCAAGTAAGGAACATTGGTTTGTGGATTGTTTTTCATAATGGAGAAACTGCTTTAAGTGGGCCTTTTAACAATTTTCCTGTTTGTAAGGGCAGTGGTTGTTTACGCCAAAACCGTTTTATTTACCCCCAGGTAGCTGGCTTCATGTTTTTCGTGGCAACATCAATCTTGCAATAGGATGAATTACAATATTCACTAACCCAGTACTGTGGGATGTTTGTTGAACAACAGTAACCATGATTTATATGCTTAAGAATTGTAGGCTGAAGGTCCCATCTTGCTCTATTGTCAATCGATAGACCTAGATAGTAATAGCTGGTGATGTTTTTCGAGGTTATGATTATAATTTTCCCACAAAAAAAACAGATTTTTTAACTTCCAATGCTCATAAATGTAGCTCTGCCTACATTTATGACAAGGGGATTTAATTGTTTGTACTGCTCTGATCTATACACATGGCTGAGCCCGGTCTGGGTCAGCGTGAGAACTGCATGGTAATTGGTATAAGCCAAATTGTTTGGTCTTTTCTCTTCCAGATTTCGAGATAGACTATCATGGTGAGTCAACAATTCTGGGAAGTTTGCTTTGTACAGTGCAATAAAGGGGAGATAAGACAGAGCCCTGTTTCAGGCCATTCGTTGTACTTGTGTTTGGGGAATGGTCTTTGCCCTTAGAATGCGTTGTTTACACCAAAATGTTTGTGTGGAATCCTATAAGAAAGTGTAACAAGGAATTTCCTATCCTTTAAAAATGCAGTTTAAGCTGTAGGCGATTTAGATCTACTTTGTCGCATGCTGAAGAGAAATTGAGAAAGCAGATAAACAGTTTATACCTTCCTGATAGAACGCTGTGACTATTTAATATGTGTATTGCCATTATTGGTTGTAGTACAGCCAGGGCTAAAGCTAACATGGATAGGCTTCAGTGAGCCCCTTTCATATGATCATTCAGAAAGTTTCCCATGTAAAAATTTGACAAACAATGTGCTGACATACTCCAGTAGAGAAATTAGGCTGTATTTCTTTGGAACAGAGTGCTCATCCCGGATGTATGACTTTACATCACATTCCGCCGCAATGCATGCTTTTAAACGTATGCGTTACAATGCGAATGCAATTACAGTACAAAACTTTACCACACATGCATTACAAGGCGAATGCTATTACACCACAAACCTTTACCATGCATGTTATTTCAAAGAAAATGCCTTTACCACACATTCCTTTACAATGGATTCCATAGTAAAAGCAGGTATATTATAGGCATATGCATGTGTATCAAGAGGGTGTGCAGTTCCTAGCTGGAGGGGCGGGGAAATGGAGGTCTTTCTTCGTGATGCCCTCACACACCCCGAAGGATGTCATGCTTCATCATTGGGCCAAGCTCCTCGTCGGGCCGGCGCTGTAATGCCCGACGGGCTCCTGTAAACAGGGATCTTTGGCGGAGATATTTTGAAGAAGCCGTAGGGTGCGTGCAGGTGTGAGGGCTGGGTAGAGCACAGGAAAGTGGGTTAAAATAAGTCTAGAGCAGTCCTACTCTTATATGTTTTATTACTGAGGTAGCTCAGGCTTAATTAAAATTTGTGGGTGCCCTAAACGGATATAAGGTTCCTACAGGGCTGTCGTGGTGTAGTGGGTCAACATGTTTGGTGCCTACTTTGCCCCTAACGGGTAAGATAGCACTACATCAGAACCAAGAAAGGGTATAGGTGAGTGGTACAGTCCCGCCAGTTTGGTTCTCGTGATTTAGTATGATGACCAGGCGCAGTAGAATGTACCCTAGTAGACTTATACCGGGGTACGAGACCTGGTAGGAAAAAGAGGAAGAGGAGAAAAACAAAAACAACCAATGGAGAGTTACGGCAGGCGAGAATTCTTGGCGTGGTGCTCTTATGGTAAACACAAGTTACAATAAAACGGCTCGATGTAACAGTGAGATAGCAGGTGCATGCATGTGTGGTCTTTTAGCATGGCACCCAGGCTTCTCTGACTAGTTCGTTGTGTCGAAGGATTTATTAGCGTGAGTACGCTAGTGTGCTCTGAGTATGCCTGTAATGGCAGCCAGGCATTCAAACAGACATATGGTGGTTGAAATAGTTATACCAAGTTTGCATCATATCCTAAAACAGCAATCATACACGTATGCCGGGAGGTGCATGTGCACAAATGCGGCAAAGTGTACAAACTATCACTATGCTGGTGTATGTGCTAAAACAGCAATCATACATGTATGCTGGGAGGTGCACGTACAAATATGTGGCTGGTGTATGTGACAAAAAGGGTATATAATGTAGCCGGTTTTTTAGCCCAAGCCGAGGCGTAACTGGTGCCAAATGTGGCCCTATGCTTAGGCAGCAAGCTGAGCATTCAGTCAAAAGACACACTTAGAGTAGTAGCTATACGTTGGTGTCCAGTGTAAGAGCAAATGCATGAAATCAAGTAATGTTCCCACTTATTTTAAATTAAAAAACTGTGAAAGTTGATGCTTAAGTGATCAAGGGGCAACCATGGTATCGTGTTAAAACTCACCCGAGGTATGGGAGCCTACAGCTGACGGGGGAGGTAGAGCCCATTGTTGCTCTTTGGCTGTAGAAAGAGTAAGGAGGTCACAAAACAAGCAGTTAAACGTGGCTTATCGATGTCCAGGCGGCGTGCATAAGTCAGGAAAGCAGTATACTCACAAAGGGTGGCAGCCGACTTTCGGATATTCTACACTTGCTCTGGGCCCCGTGCAGGCTACCTCCGGGTCCAAAGCTTTTGTTCACGGTGGGACATCAGAAGCGTCCCAGAGCTATGATGGTAACCGGAGCGGCCATCATGGAGATAGTGGTCTCAATACAACTTTATCAATATGTACACGTGTGGTAGCTGTGCTTACGTTCTCTAAATGAGCAAGGGGGTCTTGTATAAAAACAACAGGGGGTTATGTAAACAGTGTTTGAAGATCAAGGATGTTTCAATCAACTATTCGCAATTGTAAGTCATGCATATGCATAATATATGAAAACAAAACAAAAACGCATCTGTTAGTAGTGCGTATTAAGAGAACGTTACCCGTCACAGAAAACACCTGAAATTACGAGGTGTAGCTGAGTGGATAAAGATAGGCCTGGCAACGAGGATGTGTGGTAAGCAAGGACTTAACTAGTAGTGTGGGAACAGGTTAGATAAGGGGTCTGAGGGGTCAACTAGGGACCATGTGGGTGCGTAAATGTGCATACGGCATTACCATAATACTGGAGGGCTAAGGGGAGAGATGGTGCCCGATGATGAAAGTGTGGTATTGTGCATCATCTTGAACAGTTTAGTTCAGCCCAAGGGATATCATCATTGAGACCCCAGGTGTCAGATGAGAGATTGAACACCCAGTTTTGCTCCTTCCAAAACAAAGCTTCTTTTGAAATGTTTAGGAAGGCTTCCAGGAGGGTGCAACGTAGGTCATTTGGGTTGTGGTTATGTTCGACATAGTGTGCACACATCTTTGTATTGGTCTTCCTACAGCTGATGTTGCTTCTATGTTCATTGATCCTTGTTTTTGCTGGGCGGGTTGTTATGCCTATATACTGAAGATGGCAGGAGCAAGTGATTAAATAGGCACAGTTGCATGTGTTACAGGTGGTATGTTTGTTTTGCCTCCATGTCCAAGTATTTGTTAGTGAGATGGCCTTAGTGGCTTTGGTTAAGGGACAGACTACACATTGTCTACAGGGGTAGTGACCTGTAACTGGTGGCAGTTTCCATAATATGTTGAGTGGCGATGATGCATTCCTTTTTGGTCAGGTGTTGATGAGTAAGTCTTTGATGTTTGAAGCACATTTGAAGGCAAATCTGGGCTTACTAAAATACTGTTCTCCTACCTGGAGAATTCTCAAGTGTTTATGGATGACCCTTTTTATCATATTGGATTCTGATGTGTAGGTCTTGACACATGTGATAAGGTCAGAATCAGGTTCGGAGTGTGCCTCAAGTAGAGCCGATCTGTTGGTGTTTCGGGCTCTTTTCTGTGCATTTTTTATTCCACTAATTGGGTATTGTCTGTGGACTAGATGTGTACTCAGTTCAGAAGCTTGTCTTTTGAAATCCTCCACGTTAGTGCAGTTTCTTCATAAACGTAAAAATTGTACGTATGGGAGGTTCTCCTTTAGAGCTTTTGGGTGAAAGCTATGGTAAAGTAATGGACAGTGGCTGTCTGTAGGTTTTTTGTAAGTGATGGTGTCCAGTCTGTCTTGTTTTTTGATGATCAAGAGGTCAAGGAAGGGTAGTTCTTGCTCAGTGCGGTTGGCTATGAATTTGAGATAGGGGTTTAGACTGTTTATCTAAGTTAGGAAGGCAGGGATGTTGTTTGCATCCCCCTTCAATAACACCAGGATGTCGTCCATATAGTGTCGCTACAATTGGACATTGTCCATGAAGGGGTTGGAGTCAATGAGCATATACTTACCTTCAAAGTCTAACATGTACATACACACCAGACTTGGGGCAAAGGTGCTGCTGATAGATGTCCCCTGGGTCTGGTGGAAGAGGTAATTCTCAAATTGAAATACATTTTCCGTTAATGCAATGGGTTCACATTCCATAAAGAAACTTATGGAGGTTGGTGAGGTCCATGAGTTGTTGTGGAGGATTTCCTCTACTACTTCAAGCATAATTTGTTGAGGAATGTTAGTGTAGAGGGCCTCAACGATTAAAGTTAAACGAATGTCAGGTTGAGTGCCCTTTAGGTTGGTTGCCTCTATCAACTTGAGGACGTCTCTGGTATCTTGGAGGAATGTGGGTGTGGCTCGGACCAACGGTTGGAAGAAGTGGCCACAGAACTTAGAAAGGGGTTCCAAGATTGACCCCATGCCAGAGAAAATGGGTCTCCCCCAGGTACCCACTTGTGGATTTTGGGCAGACAGTAGAAATAGGGCAGTCTGGGGTTGTCGTTAGTAAGGAAATTTGCCTCATTTTTGGTGATCCCCCCCTAATTGAGCGCTAAAGATACCAAAGAGTTTATGCGGGTTAAGAGGCACAGTGTAGGGTCCTCTGCAAGGGGGGTGTAGTAGCGGACATCCTGAAGCTGGCGCAGACATTCGGTCCTATAATCAGTGGTGGACATGATCACAATTGCTCCACCCTTGTCACCCTCTTTGATTGTAATGGCAGGGTCGTTTGCCAAGGTCTTGATGGCCTCTGATTCTAGTTTCGATGTATTTGAGAAACCTGCAGTGGTGCGTTTTTCGCTATTTCTTTCAGGACAGCTCTTTTAAAGGTCAGGACCTCTGGGGGGGCAATGCTGGAGTTAGGGGTAAAGGTGGATGGTTTTCGTAAAAACAACAGTTGATGGGCTGAATCCAGAACAATGTCATACATTCACCCCAGTGCAGAGATCTGGGCCTAAATCCATCGTTGTTTTGCTCACCATGCAATTCCTGTTTGAACCCAGCCATTTGCAAATCAGTCTTGACCCTGTGCCCCATGGGAACAGTCCAGCCCGAACTGCCAAGCCAGGCCCTACCTGGACTGGAATCAAGCATCCTAGGACCGGTTTCGAGATTTCAGCCCTCATCAGCCAGGATATCTTGATTCCAGTGGCATGGAGAGCACGGGGCTCACGTCTGAGCATACCCGTCCCACTCGGGATGACTAATGCAAAAACAACAGTTGCAGGACTGAATGCAGAACAATGTCATACATTCACCCCAGTACAGAGATCTGGGCCAAAATCCTTTGTCTTTTTGCTCACCATGGCATTCCAGTTTGAACGCAGCCATATGCAAATCAGTCTTGACCCTGTGCCCCATGGGAACAGTCCAGCCCGAACTGCCAAGCCAGGTCTTCCCTGGACTGGAAACAATCATCCTAGGACTGGTTTTGGGCTTTCAGCCCTCATCAGCCAGAATAGCTTGTTTCCAGTGGCAAGGAGAGCACGGGACTCAAGTCTGAGCATACCCGTCCCACTCGGGATGACAAATGCAAAAACAACAGTTGATGGACTGAATGTAGAACAATGTCATACATTCACGCCAGTACAGAGATCTGGGCCTAAATCCATCATATTTTTGCTCACCATGCCATTCCAGTTTGAACCCAGCCATATTCATATCAGTCTTGACCCTGTGCCCCATGGGAACAGACCAACCCGAACTGCCAAGCCAGGTCCTCCCTGGACTGGAAACAAGTATTCCGGACCGGTTTCGGGCTTTCAGCCTTCATCAGCCAGGATAGCTTGATTCCAGTAGCATGGAGAGCACGGGACTCACGTCTGAGCCTACCCGTCCCACTCGGGGTGACAAATGCAAAAACAACAGTTGATGGACTGAATGCAAAACAATGTCATACATTCACCCCTGTCCAGAGATCTGGGCCTAAATCCATTCAGTGTCGACCGGTCGGGATTCTGGTTGGTTACCGAAATAGGCTTTCAGGCGTATTTTCCTAAACAGATTTTGTAATTCGCAATTGGTGCAAAAGTTGTCGCTTTTTGGGGTTGGGACAAATCCCAGACATCGTTTGAGTACGGTGGTTTCCACGGCCATGAGTGGTCTTTCGGAGAGATTCACAATTAAATTTTCTTCTCCAAGTGGCTTCTCAACTCCATGTGGGTTTGTTGTGCTTGGTCCTCCCAATGTACTTGCTTAGGCTGGTTCTGGCTCCCTCTTCTTTTTCTGCCTCTCCCTCTGACCCAGCCTCTGCTTAAAAAAGGTTGTGGTTGGAAGGGGCCAAACAGTGATTGGGGCCCATGCTGATAGTTGGGATATTGCCACATCGACGTACCCTGGTAAGAAGGTGGTGTCACACCCTGGTAGGAGGGTGGTCCATATCCATTCATCATATTCATTGGTGTTCTATGTTGCTGATAAAGTTAGTGGCCTCCTCGGCTGTCGGTGCTGGAGTTGCTACTCGAGGAGTAGGTTCTTCTGCGTGTGTTAGAGCTGTCATCAGATGAATTATCTTCTCCTGAGAGGGTATAGTCTTCTTTGAGGTAAGGGTATATTTTTTCCTTGCTGAACCTTGTTATGTCCTTCTTAAGTTTGTCAACTTTTTGCCTCACTAGGTAGTACTTATTGTCATTTATTTCTCTAGTGATTTCGGCAAGTTTAGCCTTGAAGGCAGTGCTAGCAATGTTGGCTTTTAATGCCCCTTCAGCTATGGTGATCTTCATTATAAGTTCATTGGCGAAGCGTTTAGCTGTTTTGATGATCAAAACCAGCAGATCCCTGGTACATTTCCGGGCCACCAGTGACCAGTCTTCCTTGTACTGCTTGTCCTCAAGAAATATTCTTGGCGTGTTGGTGACTAATAGACCATTTGAGGCTATGTTGGCACATATATATCCCGTCATGATGGCCCTGTGCATGAAGATCTTCATCAGTTGTCGTTTCATGCTGGTGATTGTGGTTCAGTCACTGCTAGAGCTGCTCACAGCTGCTTCGCAATCCTCGTCAAGTATCGATGGTGTTCTCAATATTTCAGAGACCAGGGCGGCGCCAAAAGAAAGTCCTTGGTTGTTCTCCAGTTTGTTTTAGGAACGTGTGCCACTTCAAAGTTAAGGGCATGGGGAGGGCCCACGGCTGAGCCGGCTTTCTAAATATATAAAAAATAAGGGGGGACCTGGAGCTATATTTAAACAGGTCCTGCACACAAGCTCCAAAATGAACTGTTTATCAAGAGGTTGTATCAAGAGGGTGTGAAGTTCCTAGCGGGAGGGGCAGGGAAAGGGAGATCATTCTTCGTGATGCCCTCACTCACCCCGAAGGATATCATGCTTCATCATTAGGCCAAGCTCCTCCTTGGGCCGGTGCTGCAATGTCCGAGGGGCTCCCGTAAACGGGCTCTTTGGCGGAGATCTTTTGAAGAAGCTGTAGGGTGTATGCAGGTGTGAGGGTAAGATAGACAAAAGTTGGCTGCCACCCTTTGTGAGTATACTGCTTTCCTGACTTATTCACACCGCCTGGACATCGCTAAACCACGTTTCACTTCTTGTTTTGTGACCTCCTTACTCTTTCCACAGCCACAAAGCAACAATGTGCTCTGTCTCTCCCGTCAGCTGTAGGCTCTCATACGTCGGAGATTTTTAACACGATGCCATGGTAGCCCCTTGATCACTTAAGCATCGTCTTTCGCCGTTTTTAATTTAATTTAAGTGCACGCATTACTTGATTTCATGCATTTGCTCTTATCCTGGACACCAATGTACAGCTACTACTCTGCGTGTATCCTTTGACTGAACGCTTGGCTTGCCGCCTAAGCATGCGGCCACATTTGGCACCAGTTACGTTGTGGCTTGGGCTAAAAAAAGGCTACATATATACCCTTTGTGTCACATACACCAGCATAGTGAAAGTATGTGCACTTTGCCGCATATGTGTACGTGCACCTCCTGGCATACGTGTATGATTGCTGGTTTAGCACATACACCAACATAGTGATAGTTTGTGCACTTAGCTGCATTTGTGTACGTGCACCTTCCGGCATACGTGCATGATTGCTGTTTTAGCATACGATGCAAACTCTGTATAACTATTTCGACCACTGTATATCTGTTTGAATGCCTGGCTGCCATTACAGGCATACTCAGTGCACACTAGCGCACTCACGCTAATAAATCCTTTGACACAACAAACTAAACAGAGAAGCCTGGGTACCATAACTATGCTACAAGACCACACATGCATGTGCTCACTACCTCACTGTTACATCGAGCCGTTTGACTAGAACTTGTTTTTACCATAAGAGCACCACGCCAAGAATTCTCGCCTGCCCTAACTCTCCATTGGTTGTTTTTGTTTTTCTCCCCCTCCTCTATTTTCCACCTGGTATCCTACCACTGTATAAGTCTACTAGGGTAAAATTCTAATGTGCATGGTCATCATACTAAATTACAAGAACCAGACCGGGGGTAGTGCACCACTCACCTTTAGCCTTTCTTGGTCCTGATGAAGTGTTATCCGACCCATTAGGGGCAAAGTAGGCATGAAACATGTTGACCTACTACACCACGACAGCCCTGTAGGAACATCAGATCCATTTAGGGCACCCACACATTTTAATTAAGCCCGAGCTATCACAGCAATAAAACATATAGGAGTAGGACTGCTCTAGACCTATTTTACTAACCAGCCCTCACACCTGCACGCACCCTATGGCTTCTTCAAAAGATCTCCGCCAAAGAGCCCAGTTTTCCTCAAGCCAGTTGGGCATTGCAGCACCTGCCCAATGAGGAGCTTGGCCCAATGATGAAGCTTGACATCCTTCGGGGTGTGTGAGGGCATCATGAGAAAGACCCCCTTTACCCGCCCCTCCCGCTAGGAAATGCACATCCTCTTGATACACAGTTCATTTTGGAGCTTGTGTGCAGGACCTGTTTAAATATAGCTCCTGGCCCCCCTTATTTTTTAGAAAGGCATATGCATGGCATGTTTCCCTGACCCCTACCCTGAACCTTAATCCCGGTCCCTGGGACACCCCACTCCCCAGCCCCCAACCCTTCTAAAAAAATATACTTCCCCTGCCCTAAACCCTAACACCCTATTGTATTGCATATATAATACACTTGTTTGGATGAACCCTTTTGTATTAGTTTGTAGGGTTCTCCTTAGGACTCACAATACTATAGCACTTATTTCTTGACTCTTTCCTGGCTGGATGTAAATGAATGGCAGCAGATTTTTCTTGAAAATCAGTGTTGTTGCAGGTCAAAAACGCAGAGTAGAGTTTTGATATAAAAGGCTGCCAAATATCAAATGTGATATTGTATGTTTAAATATTCAGGGCAAGAGTTCCCCCAAGATCCGAGTAAAAGCCAGAGTTTTTTTGTATCGCTCTTCTTAATATAATGAGTCAATTGTGTCCTGAGATATTTCTGCATGGCTTTCTTGACAGCTCATGCTAGTTGTTTATAGGTCAGTATTAGTTTTTTAAGTAAAATGTCTCACGTCATGTTATCAAAATAAGTTTAAAGACATGCAATCCTCTGGTTCCAGACACCACAGAATTTGTTGATGTTTTGTAAGGAGGAAACCTGAGAAGAGTGCACACAGCCTAATTCAGAGGAGAGGAGTGCTACTGGTCCACTCTCAATTAACATCTTGCTTCCTTTCCAGAATGCTAAACAAGTGGCTGGGTAGCCATTGGACTCATTCCTGAAAGTCCCAGTTGGGGGTGGGGAGATGATGTAGTATTTCTGGATTGGGTGTAGAACTCCCAGTTTGTAGAACTCTCCAATTCCATTTTTGAAAACCTGGAGTCCAAGACGAAGGGGTGTGCAGTCTAGATTGATGATAAACCCATTTTCTGGAGCGTGTGAGATTCTGGACTTGCCCTATTGGGATGTATGTGGGCACTGTCTCTAAAGTAAGTGACACTTGATCCCTGACTCCCTCTCAGGGCCTGTGGATTGTGGAATTGCTCTGGGCACTGAAAGAAGGAGCACATGTGTGCTTTATCTGTGGACAGCATAGCTCAGACACACACTGCAGTGGATGTTTCATGAGCAGTTCGGTTCGGCGCTGAATGTCTGTTTTAAAGCGCTAGAGAAAGTGCATTCATTCAACTCAATAGTTTTCCTAGCTAGTTTATGAATTTCAGACAGCACAGCTCAGAAACAAAAAGAGGCAACCACGGCTTATTGATTCCGAATTAAATGAATCCACTATATATAGGGCGCTAAACATACAAATGGGTACTCAATTCTGCGCTGAACTAGCTCAGCTCTTTATTACGCAAGGACCCTCAGTGGCGTTTTCCATTTTTCAGAGTCTGCAGCTCTTGCATCACCTCAGATATGTTTCAAAGTTAATATATGTGCTGTATATAGTTTTCTTATTAGAAAAAAACATAGGCACAGCCCCCTTCTGTGTTTGCACTCAAGGGTATCCTGATGCATATAAAACAAAACTGGAGCACAGGTGTGAACGAGACTGCGTCTTGCGAATGCCCTTAATTCCAGGCTGATCCCTCACTGTGCAAAGATACTTAATTATTCCAAATATGACAAAGTGCCATCAAGAACAATGAACAATCGAATCCCAAAAAAGACTGCGTTGCCATAACTTACATTTTCCTAATGCTATCTGTCAAGTTACCCAGAGAGATGTTAAACAATTAGAACATGAAATATTACCAAATTAAAGGAAAATAGAATCCACCCCCCGGTCTCCTTACTATTAGTCACCGTGGTTGACGATCTGCCATTTTCGTCGATGAGCCATTTCTGTGTATTCACAGGTAGCGGGTTTAATGCACTTTTTTCCCTGAAGGACATCCGCTTTATTTTGTCCGGTGCTTACACAATATAATTGTATTCCTAGGGGAATTGTCCCGTGCTGTTTGTGTGGCATGCGAAACTGTGTTCTTTTTTTAAAAATATATAATATAATTAGGAGATAATGACCTAGTCTTAATAGCGTCTTTACCTTTAAAATGGCGGGTGGTGCAACAGAAATGACATGATGCATGCAGTCGGCTGGAACTAACTACCTGTCGTCCTTTCGTAATGTTTTTTGTTGTTGTTGTTCGAACGCTGTACATTTGCCATATCGTCCAAACAAACCTGTCTTAATCACCCTCACATGCCGTAAATAGTCACGGTGCTCTATTCTCGCGATAAAATCTCAAGACAATCCCCATTGCTCAACGTCAAATAGCGGTGTTATTTGTGTCCAGAAAACTCGCAGCTCCCTGTTTCCTCTGCGATCTAGACACATTTCGGTCTGCGTGGAGCCCCTGCTGTGAATCTGATACAAAATGCGAGGCAAGACGCGTCTAAAATAAATTAGCAGCTCTCTGATTGCTAATTAAAAGCTCTTTGCTTTCTCTCCACATGGTTAGTACATATGCTCCACTTCTTCTCACTGGTTGGGAAACACATAAACTCCGTGACAATATTGTGAGCAGCACCTGGCACTAGCGGCACCTGCCATGATGGGCCAATATTTCATTCTGTCAGCACATTAACATTCTCCAGGGCCGGAACGGCTGGATGTTTCTCTTTCAGGTTATTCTATTGTCCCCCAGTGGAAAAGGGACAGTTGTCTGCCTCCGTTTTTGATACTAAATATATCATATTTGTGTTTGCTTCACTGATGCAGACACCTGCCTCCTGTTGTAAAAGCCGGGTTTCAGTTCTGAAAGATTTCCCCCGGGCCCCACATCCAGGTATTGGCTTGTAACTAGGCCTTAATATCGTGTCAAGATCTCTTAAGGAAGATACACCGTGTCATGTCACTTCAGGATTGAACCTCCATCTACTGAATTTCTAAAAAATGTCCCCCGAGTGTATGAAGCAAGAGCAGACAAATAAAAGGCTACCTAGTAATTTGTAAATATAGCAGCAAACAGCATGGATTTCCCGTTTTCCATTAAATGTTGATGAAAGAGAGCGAGAGGGCAACTTGTCTTACTTATATATAAATCAAACAGTGAAAACCACAGACATATATATATATATATATATTTTTTAACCAGCTAAGAAAAAAATAGACATAGTAGAATGACGAGAGTAGTGGTATGCATTCTACACAATGGTAAATTGTAGGTCTTTGGTTCTATAGATATTTGCACTTAAGCAAAGTAAAAGTTGTGATTGCATACCCAAATAAACCAAAAATTCTCCTTGAATCGTTTGGAGGACTGATCCTTCAGCTGACATGCAACGTTATGTTATTCTACTGCTATTTCTTTATTGCATCTCTTCCTGAAATTGTCTCTTGTCATTTGTGAGAGGTTGCAGTGTGCATAAATAAGTTTATTCTCGAGCATTCATTACTGCAAGTATTTTTTTTGTGCAAAATACTTTGCGGCCCTTCTCTGGGAGGTCGAGAATCAACCCTAATGAAGTCACGCAACAAGACTTGGGCATGCATGTATGAATGCACGTGACACACTATATGAGCTGCCATAGGCCCGTAGGCATAGTGCTTAATTTTAGCCTCTGATTGCAGATGGGGCTCATCTGCGAAAAAAAAAACACAACAGAGGGAGCGAATGATCAAAAAGTTGGAAAACAGTGACAAAGGGAGAAACAGGAATGAAAAGTAACCTGAAAGAGTATGACTGTAGCAGTTCGATCTATCAAAATAAACTCATTTACAGGCAATAACCTCCCTTTTAAATATTAATGAGTCATCTCTATGCAGGCCTTCTAGCCTGTAAGGCAGGGTGCAGGGTATTTAAACATCGGGCATGTGGAAAATTGATGTTAACATGTCCTTGCAATGAGGATCAGGCAAAAGCTATTGTAGCTACTGTAGTAAGGCTGGCTGGCCTGTGGAGAAACACTTGGAAGCAATATTAAAAAGTATATATAGTTATCTCGATAGGGACCAGCTGGAAGGATGATTACACTTTCATTTTAAAATGTATTGAAAGCCGAATTCAATGGTGAAGTAAGATGTTAGAAATTGGGTTGTTGTTTTTGGTTTACTGGGGTATAAGCCCTGGAAACCACAATCCTAGTCAGGGTAAGAGGCAGGAAAACCCTAAATTACCCTTTGATTATCCTCTGGTAGCTTGGCACAGAGCAGTCAGGCTAAACATAAAGGCAAAGTGTAAAGCAATAGGGCAACACTTAAAATAGTAAAAAAGTTAAATCACCACAAAAAGATCCTACACCAGCTTTAGACAAATTGAGTAGACTTTAATAGATAAAGCAAGACCAAAATGACAAAAATACAATGAGCAGATTTGGAGATATTGGATTTCAAAGTTTTAAAACAAAGAAGCAGCAAAAAGCAAAAAGCACTGGTGGGAATATCTGGTTGTGTCGGCTCAGTGAAAAATTACAAGTACAGGCCAACTGAAATGGAGCATGGGCCTGCTACAGGAACCCGGTTAGGCCCACTGAACAAACTGCCTAAATTTTAGTTGCGGAGCGTTGGATCCCTGTTGAAGATGTGTCCCACAGCTGAGGCAATGCTTCGGTTTCGAGGTGCGATGAGGTGGTGGTGAGGCGTCAACGCCAATGATCCTGTCAACCTACCTGAAACGTCCATAAATTTAGTATTTAAGGGCAACCCCAAACTTGCCTTCTCAGACACAAAGAAAGAAGAAGACGAAGAACCAAAGAGCCGTGCTGAAGGAAGAAGATGAGGACACCATCTGGCTTGGCACCAGCCCTACCGGCCTGTCCAAACCTCACCCTGCTCCAGAAAAATCCCAGTGTGTCCTGCAGCCAGCAGCCCTCCAGAATCTAGAGGACCTGACCTGCCATCACTAAAAATATTTGGTCCCCTGAGAGCACTGGATTTGCTCACCAACAAACTCTGGCTCTGGCCAAATTTGCAAGTCTAAACCACTCTGCACCCGACACCCACGGCCCGAGTTTGAGCAACCCAACACCACAAGGTGGTCTCCTTGGTGATCCTGATCTGGGATCTGGTAATCCCCTACCTACTGCAAGTCTCCCAACGACACCTGCAGCTCCTATCTGGTGGATCCCCCTTACCGGAGCCAGTAAGGAAAACCTGATGCCAAAAGACACCCCTGCACCAAACACCCCACAGTCTTGGGTCGCCCAACTCTACAGTGTTTCGATATCCCACGACATCCCAACTTACGTCTCCAACCGTTGGTCGCCTCAAGAAGATTTTCGTGTCCGAGCCTGCAGTGTTTGTTCTGACCAGTGCTTCCCCATTGAAACCAACAGGACTCCCAATTTATATTCAGCACCCTGCACCCAGCCTCCCCAGCACCACAGTGGGTGCACTTTGTGTGCTATCTTGGATCCCCTTTGCCCTGGGCTCAACCCTTGGAACTTTGCTCCCACATCAAAGCGGTGTGCCTGTGAGCAGCCACCAACCGCAAGCCTCCTATCCCCCATTGGATGACATTGGGCTTTAGCACTCTGCACCCGGCAGCCCCAGTGCTGCTGAGATGCTTTTTGAGTGCATCCTTGACCCTGGGAAACCCTTGTTCTAACCCCAGAAACTCAACCCTAAAGACTGTTTAGTTACCTGAAAACTAAGAACCTAATTTTCCTCCATAGGATTGCATTGATTGTTTTCCTCTAAAAGACTTCTGTGTTGAGGGTGTTCGTATGGAATCATAAGAAACTGTGTTTTTGTGAAAACTGTTTCACCTACCTTCTATCTAAGAAATGTTCCAGTGTGCTATCTAGGCATATTACACTGTGTAGAAAAAGACATTTGAAAGGAATCTAAAAAGTAATCACAAAGTTTTTGCGAAGTAACTTCAAAGTAATTTCAGCTGTTTCTGAACATTTGGCCTACCTGTAACAAAGCCAATTTCATTCAATTGCATTCAACTCTATTATTCTTGAAAAATACTATTTTATTTACCTGCACCTAATCCTGATTGGTTCTAAAAATGAAATACAACTATGAAATATTATTATACAAAACAATTGGTCAGAGCTCAGTCTTTAAGTGTGTAAAATAATTTCTTGCCTGAGTGTGTACAATAAATGCTTAACACTACCCTCTGTAAAGCCTTACTGCTCGCCCACACTACCACAAATAGAGAGTTAGGTATTATCTACTTTTACCTCTGTAAGCCTTTGGGGATCCACTGGACTCTGTGCACACTATACCTTACTTTGATTTAATATATACAGAGGCAGCTTCCTATACATGAGCTGCCTGTATGGCGCTGTGAGCTAGTAGTCTTAAGAACCAGTGCACTGGAGATCATGAATTCAAATCCAGGAAATGCATACACAGCAGCAGTACCTCCTTTTGAGTTTGGATTTGAGTGCCAAAAATCAGCTAACAGTACCATGTACCATCTGTTATCGTGCGTAGAACTGATAGAAGTGCACAATGAAGAGCTTTTAAAAATAACTGAGTTATTAGTCTAAACTACTCTCAGCAAATATGAATGATGTTTCATATTCTGTAGGTGCATGGGGCATTTACTACCTGTCACATCATTTTAAAATGTATTCACTGTCAAAGCATTGTTTCACTTTTAATTCATCCAAAGTTGTGGTAATGTGTCCAACTGAACAGGAAACAAATCTTGATATTTATGTGTGAGGGGCAAGGACGATACGTCACATGACTGTATCTTCTTTCTCATTGGGCTGAAAGAATAGACTTTCCCTTCAGGAACCCAGCCCAAGACAGACAGGGTCATAGTTGCTTTTATGTTAATTTTATATTTATATGTATATAGACTCTTTTCTGAATCTGAGACCAACATTGTTTAGATTCTATTCCCTCAGCACCTCTGTGTGGTGATTTTCAACAAATAGCCTCCTGTTGTGTCATCTCCCACACCCTCTTTCAGTCTATCCCTCTCCATAGTGCTACGTTAGTACTGTGGCTCCCTCCAGGAGCAACAACTCAGCATGTGCTACAGTTGCAAAATTGAGTTTTGCTGTGTGGCAGTACTCGGGTATATCTCCACAACTCCTTTGTACAACATACGATACCTTCCTGATCTTCCAACCCCCACCTTGGCCTGCGCCATCTGGAGCTGATGACACCGCACGCCTCTAGAAATAAACTCCGTGTGACGTATTGAAGCAGGTCATTGGAAGAATATATGAAGAAAAGTTGAATTTAGGAATAGATTATCGAGGGATCCTGGCATGCTTGGATGGCTGCATGAACATTCCTCTCAAACAGTCTGCAGAATGTGTCAATGAACAGTTGAAAAACATGTAAGGTGATGAATTGATCAGAGGGAACAATGTTTTATACGTCAGCACACCAAAGAGAAGAAATCAGTCAAAAAAATTAATATTTGCACATTATTATAAGTTTTCCTTTTTTGTACTTAATTGTTTATTGGAAAATGACAAGCTAATTTTCATTGCTGCAAGGAATAGCGATTAATAGGATAGATTTCACTTCATGTTAATGACTTCAACTGCTCAAAATATAAGCACTGAAGTTATGCCCCATCAGTAATAACAGGTGACAACTTCAGTGCATATGATGACTGTTGGAAAAGACCCTTTTTAGGGTGCCTCCCTTAACTTTTTGCTTTTTGTCACTCCTAGTTTTCCGCTGATCTACTTGCTAGCCTCAGGACTTTGAGTGCTTTAATTCTGCCAGTCAGTGCCAAGGTGATATGCTTGTCATATACACACTGGTAATTGACATATACGTGATTAGCTGATTTGAGTAAGCTGTAAGTCCCTTGTCCAGGCATAAGACATATACCTAGGGCATTTAACTCAAATGCTCCTCCGTGGGCCGGCAGTACTGGTTGTGCCACACACGGAGGTAGCTCTACAAACGAACCACAGGTTTGCAATCGCCAGGCCTGTGTGTGCAGGTTACTGTTACTCAGCTTGGCATTCAAAAGCTACTTGCCAAAGTTCTGCATGCTCTCTCTACAGCGGAGTACTCCCTGGGGGCGGGGTGTGGTGTAGGAAAGAGGGAGGGCATGTGCACGTGTGCTCTACATTCCCTAGTAGTGAATACCACCGGATGGTGTGTTCAGTACTCTGAGGCCTGCTTTTCGCATTGATTAACATGGGGTTCAATGGAAAGGCTGTTGAGCTGTATTTCCTATGTGCAGAAAAGTAACAGTATGGTGTTTGGTATCGATGGATTAGTAATGGCAAATCCTCTCTGGTAGTGAGAGTGGATTTGACATTACTAATGTAGAAATGCCATTTTGGGAAAGTAGGCTTTGCAATACTAGTGGCTCTCAGTGTGCCTGTCAGCCTGTCTCCAATCCATATATCTATGCTGAGGGGACTGGTACATCTGTGCATTCCTGATAGACAACCATAAGCTAGGGGCACTCAAGATAAATCGCCAACCTCTGACTCTGAAGGGCCATCCTGGAATGGATTAGAGGGGTTGGAATTGGCTCCTGCATTTAAAGGGGCAGGGTCCTGGCCCCACTAAAGATATTGATCAAACCTCCCAGGGTTACATGGCAGAGAAGACTACATTTAGAGGGGGCCTATGCATTTCAAAGGTGGCCTTTTGAACTGATCTCATCTTCAATGTCCATTGTTGGTACACCTACTAGGGTTCCGTCCTCATGAGTTTAGAGACTCTTTTGGGATTGAAACCATACTACGCTGGTTGGAAGCTGGGCCATTGACAAGAGGAATCATTTGGGCAGGAGGGACTGCAACTGAATTATCTGCAGACTTTTGGTGGCCTGGGACTTGTGCTCCCGGAAGCAGACTATCACTTGGTGGATTTTTTCTGGATATAGCTGGCCTGCAGCTTATTGCCAACTGTCGTGGCCCAGATCCCTGAGCACTCTTTCAGGGCCGGTTGTGTCCACACAATCCCAGGGACAGAAATAATCTCCCCATTTCCACAAGATCATAAGGACCACACAGGGTGCAGCAGAAATGGGTTTGAGTTATCGTTGGTTGGAAGAAGGACCGTCCTGACGGATGTAGTAATAAAACTGTGCAGAGAAGTGCGCTTGTAAAGATCAATGGCCTACCTGGGGTGCAGTAACATGAGGAGTTTAAGGAGTGCTGGGGAAGTTTGCTGAGTCCGAGGAACCTGAGCTTTCAACCTGAAACATGTACGAGCTCATACTTTGTAGCATCTGGTGTCCGAGGGGTGTTGGGGGACATTTGCTGAGTTCACAGGACCCAAACCAGAAACGTGGACTGTCTTCAACCACAAGATCGGGAGGATGACAGTGCCTGACTTTGCTCTCCCTCCCCGGACCCAAGCCACAATGTGTTCTGTTGTTGGTGAAATTGTGTCTGGACCCGAAGGGTCTCGTTGTTCCTCGTGTGCACCCACAACTGGCTGCCTGGAGCAACTGTGACTCACACTGTCACCTGGGGGGAACCTCTTTGCAAATTGAAAGCATGCTAGATTCCTTTGTCGCAGTCTTTTGCATACAGGGGAGATAGTGATACCACACTTGTGAAGGTGCCACTGGGTGACTTAATGGCCTACTCTAGTTGGACAAAACAAGGTAACTGTTTCCTTTCACTTAAGATGGTCCAGACAATATAATCAAAGTGTCACCAGTCGGTGCAACATGCAACGTTGGCTGGTGTAGTTTGAGTGGCTAAGGGGCTGGACCATGAGGCATAGTCAAAACCTGTGATTTCTTGACCATTACAACTTTATGGGGTATGCAATATTTGGGAATGTCATAGTTTATGCTAATGTGATAGTAGGAAAGTGGAATACCTCTTAACAGCCTTCTTATATGTTTCTGTCGTTTTTGATGTGGAAGGGATTGCTTGGATGAAAATACCTTGGGGGAAGGATGCTTATGGATTTATGTCACTTTCGACGCTGAGGGGATAACAGCGCAAGTAAACTCTTATGAAAGTTACATATATCTTCATGCCATTCTGCTGCTAATGGGATAGTTCGACAATGGCATACAACTGTAAAGCATATAACCAATGTGAATGTAGTTTTGATTTCAATCTGTGTGTAATACAATGACCAGTGTTTTAAACATACAGTGAGGACTCTTTTTGTAGTTTACTCAGTGTATTGCTAGGGTGGTGCTGTGGCAATATTTCACACTTTGACCCTGAGGATAAGCCTGAATGCTTTTTGCCAAGCTACCAGAGGGTGAGCTCTGGTTATCTGATGAGTGTATCGGACTCATCCTATCTAGAAAGGTGGATTTTGTCTGGCTTTGGTGCATCCTAGCAAGCCAGAAACAGGTAGGTCTACAATACTGCCCAACATGGATTTGGGTTGGGAGTTATGCCAGGGATAGATGAAATCAGTTAATTTTATGGGACACAGAATGACACCCACATTAACTATAATAGCTCCTAGAATGCATCCGTGGAATTCACGCTGCATTCTAGACTATCATTCAGTTTTGAGAGTTTAGGACGGTGGATTATCTCTGGCTTCGGTGCATCCTAGATAGCCAAAAACAGCTAGGTCTACAATACTGCCCAACATGCATTTGGGTTGGGAGTTATGCCAGGGATAGTTAAAATCAGTTAATATTATATGACACAGAATGAAGCCCACATTAACTATAATAGGTCCTAGAATGCATCGGGGGAATTCACGCTGCATTCTAGACTATCATTCAGTTTTAAGAGTTGTCGCTTTGCATACATTATTCCTCTCTGCCAATTAGTTTTCACTATATGGCAGCTGTGGTGAGGGGAGTGTCTAGTAAGGAAAGATGGCATGGGCGCCAGACAAACATTTCTCTTTTACCTGAAATTGATAAAACTTGACTTACAGTCAACCTCTGCTACCTATCTGAGACACCTCTCCTCTCCCCATCTAAACTAAAAAATAATCTAATTAACACCCTGACATCCTTTAGTAATTCCACATGGGCGACCAGCTCAACTTTGGATCACATATACTTTTCAAAATTATTTCTATCCTGAATACTTCCACCTCCTGAATCAGGGCTTGACTCCTTCCAACACAACATACCAATACCCCAGAATTTCACCTGATATTTCTCTTGAATATTTGTTAAATATTTATTGCGAAATTGCTAGCAAGTCTACACACTTTGTGGATGTTCTCATCAACACTAGATATGTGCTTCCCATAAGCAAAAACTGACACTTGTGGAAGATTTTCTCAATTTCATCTTTATTTCCATGCAAGGAACCCCATGCCCCTTAGAATACTACTATGAAAACCGTTACAATAATTGCTTCGGTCAAATGCTATGACCACTCTTGTGGAGACTCTTAGTATGCTGTTTATTGGCGGGGGTGCAGAGTGTATATGTGGAGATAGAATGGACAGAGCTCCTGGAGCACAATTAGTGGATACACCTTTAATTACTTTGAAAAAGGCCTGGGGGCACAGGAATGCATGATGGGACTTCAGCAATATTCTAGACTGAAAGATTGGACTGGAATATTTCTTTGCCCACCTCTGGAGGTTGTTTTACCCTGCATCACATGGATGATGACAAGTAGAGCAAGCACAACGTCGACCCTTGCACTGAGGGCTCCTCCTCACTTGTTCATCAATGAACATTTATGACAAGTTAGAGCTCCTTTTTAATATATTTTAGGAAGAGTCCTTCTTCATTTTATAACCAGTGGAGTGTGCCAATTAGCCCCTACAGATTATTTCATGTTATAGGGACAAGTTTGCACTGACATGGTGAGAAGTGTACATGCTTTCAAGTCAGAAGGGGGCTTTGTAACGTAATGTCAAAGAGACAGTGAGAACTCTTTTCACATTGATATGCCTCTTTTTAAAGAAGAATTACAGTAAGGAGACAATGGTGGCTTTTGCCACAGTAAATCTTTCTCCTATATTTACTACTAACAATTCCTTAGAAGGTATTAATGATAGAGTATTTGTTATTGAAGTATATATCATATTTATGATTTCCTATACAAACTTTATGTCAGACGAAATACTTTTACAAGGGTTACTGGTGTTATTAGACATTTCATTTTATTACTTTTTATAAATCTGGTCAATACGAAAGTCTCAATTATTTCTTAGAAATAGAATCTTTCAGTCCTTTCCAAACAAAAAAAAAACAGACTACTTCTCGACTACCTCTTAAATCTGAGCCTGTGGATTCACAAGAAGAATGGCTTAGCAAAATACTGGATGACATTTAAGCTGTTCATAATAATGCTGGTGTTATCACATCATATATTAAGCAGACTTGGCTTGCTTATTATTAAAAGTTGCTGACAATAAATTAAAAATAAGAAACAATAAAATAACAATTGACCAAATTACTCATAAGGTTGGCCAAATTGAGTTTGGGTAAGAAATCACTCTTTATCTTACTGAACAGAAAAATGCAATGAAAAGTTTCTGTTTTCAACTTACTAGAGAATGTGGAACTGTACATCTGTAGAACATACAATAAAGGTTCCCAAACAAATTTGAATCGTTAACGTTCAGCATCTTCCCTTACATCTACAATCTAACCAAGACAAACCTAGAGAACTGAGTTTTTCAGCATCACCTTCTGATTTTCTTTAGGAAGGCTGTTAGAGAAATTCCTTCTTTGATAGAGTAAGTTAATAATATAGTCACCCATCTAACCTTTCATAAGAAAACAGTGACTCTTCAAAAACAAATCTTGCATCAAAGGCGCAGACTCAAAAAGCGGGATATAAATATGTTCTTATCAACGGAGCAACAAAGTGGATATGAAAAATTACATTTAAACTTCGTTTGCTCCACCTAAGGATTATATTAGATCAACATGTTCCAGTTCTTAAGGCTTCTCAAAAAACAAGGCTTTGGCTAAATACATTTGCTCCATATAAAGGCTCTCATTTCAATAGCCAGTGTATGTGGTGTGCACTTCAGTGGTTTATGCCCCTGCTTCTCACCATTATCTACACTTGATTCCTGCTTAGAAACTTTCTACATATTGTCTGTCTTGTTTGTTATTTGTGGGTAAATGTTTTGTTTTCAACATTGTCTAACTATAATATGGATAAGCGCATTCTTAAAAATACACATGTTGTTTTTTTTTGCGTTTTTTTAGGATATTCCTCATAGACCAAAGATGGGCATTCTAGATGAGGAAATCGCCTCTTCCCTCCTTTGCAACGATGTTCCGACCTACACGTTATTCAAGCAAAGGAGAAGAAAAGGTATGGATACCCTTCTAGTTCAACTGTTTGCAGGCTCCACTCCAACTCTCGATAGCTGTACGGCCCTTGGATTGAACTGGAGAGGCGACACCCACAGTGCCCAGGTGAAATCATTGGAATACATCCAAAGCAATCTCATTAATTCCGCCAGGCCACTAAGGCCACCCAGATTTTATTGTGGCTAGAGCTATCGCAGGCCATATCTGATTCACTTATATATATGATGTATTTCAGACAATCCGAAAATTTAGGGGGCAGGGGGTCCTTCCAAGCCTTACATATTTCCCGCCTCGCTAAGACCATCACATAAAAAATAAATTTGGTTGCCAATTCTTTAGATTGATATTCTGAAACTAAACCAAATAAGATTGTTGTGGGAGTGATGGAAAATTGCTTTCCCAATACATCAGTTATAAAATCTTCTATTCTGGACCAGAAATCTGAAAGTCTAGGTCAGTCTACAAACATGTGAAGGTCGTCAGCGTAGGGGGCTTTGCATCTTGGACAACAATGTTCTATTTTAGTGATCTTAACCAATTTTTTGGGAGAGATGTAGACTCGATGTAGAGTAAATAAGTGATTTCTTTTGAGGGGAGCCGCTTTAACTATGGTATTTAACATTGTAAAAGAATCGGCCCACATGATGTTTAAGTTGCCTTCTTCAGCATCTATTGTCCCTCCCCACAACTTTAGAAGTTCTTGTTCAGTGACTCCATCTATGTCTGACATGGCATCATACCAGAAATATACTTCTTTCTTCCATTTCCCCTTTCTATTTACTAGATCTAACTTAGATTCAAGAGTGTCTGGGGCCCATGATATAGTAGCCCACCAATCTGACAATTGGTAATATTTGAATCTAGGAAGAGTTCCTCCCGTCAGCCTAGAAATTGAGTCCCAGTCCATTAACTGTGTATTGTGTTGTAGATCTCCCCAATGTGTGATGCCCGCCGTCTTGAGGGGATTTGACAATTGATCTTTAAGGCATTCCGGTGTCCCTGGAGAATTCCATATTGGTGCTTGATACACAAAATAGGGGATTCCCAGTTTTTTTCCTAATAAATACCCAATTCTTCAGGGCAGTCTCTAAGATCTTTAACCTTACTTTCTTATAGAATCTGAGATCACCAAACTTATAAAGAAAATATTCACGCCCTTGAGGGATACCCTGTAGTAATGCCTGAAATAATCTGCCCAAAGATGACGCATCAGCCTTATCTGCCAGCAACCGAAATGTTTTAAAATGAAATGAATGGCAATAGAGAAGTAGGTCTGGTAATACCAACCCCCCGGCTTTAAGTTTTCTCCTCAGCTTTTTCCAGGATATGCGGGGAGATTTAGAGTTCCAGATAAAGGTTCCACTTTTACCCTGTATTTTAGATATGTCTTTAGAACAAAAACTCAAAGGAATAGCATTGAACAAGAAAGTAACTTTAGGTAAAATAACCATTTTTACTAAATTAACTCTACCAAAAATATGTAAAGGAAGACCATACCAACGCAGAAGAAGCCCACATACCTCTTTAAGGATTCTATTGAGGTTATTTTTTGATATGTCTGAGATATCTTGCGTCAAAACAACTCCAAGGTATCTCATCTGTGGTTTAGCTAAGGGAGATATTATTTCCTGATACCACCGCATAACCTCTGTTTTTCCTTTATTAATTTTATATCCAGAGATTTCGCCGAAAGTTTCCGCCTGTTCAAAAAGTCGGGGAATTGAAATCTCCGGATTAGTCGTGAACATTAACAAATCGTCGGCGTATAGTGCACATTTTAAAGCTAGTTCATGTAAAAAGAAAGGTTTTATCAAAGGATCCGATCTTAACTGTATAACCAAAGGTTCGATATATAAATTAAACAATAAGGGGAGAGGGGACACCCCTGTCTTGTGCCACGCGATATCTGGACCCAATCTGTAAGGGTGCCATTGACCAGGATTATAGCCCTTGGATTTAAGTAAAGTGATTTTATTGATGATATGAAGTTTTTCGGGAAACCAAATCCGGCTAGCGCCTCCCATAGATATGGCCAGCTGACCTGGTCAAATGCCTTAGCGGCATCTATTGCTACAACGGTTAGCGGGAGTTTCCGGTTTGTAGCACAGTCTATTGCAGCAATAGCCTGGAAGGTCAATTCATTTAACTGCCGCCCAGGCATAAAGCCCCTCTGATCTTCATGTATCACAGTTTTAATCACTTTGGCCAATCTTGCCGCCAATACCCCCGCAAAGATTTTATAATCGGTGTTTAGTAGCGAGATTGGCCTGTATGATTCAACTATTAGAGGATCTTTATTGGGCTTCGGAACCAGGGTGACTGTGGCTTCTAACCAGGATTGAGGAATAGGTTCACCAGTCAGATGTATTTTATTGAATAGGGAAGTTAGAACTGGAACAAAGATGTCGGGGCTTATTTGGTAGACTTCTATCGGAAGCCCATCTGGGCCAGCTGCCTTTCCCATAGACATTTTTTTAAATTGGTTATGGACCTCACCCTCACTGATAGCTGAGCTCATAAAGGCACTATCTGCTACTGTTAACTGTGGTAGGCCTAGCTTTTTTAACCAATTGACTGCTCTTTGAGTCGAGGCTTCCCTTTCTCCGGGATAAAGATTTTGCATGTATACCCTGGCTTCTTCGGAGATCAGATCATTGTCATAGGATATGTCACCAGAGCTATGTAGTCTTAGCCCACGAATTTGATTTCTTACCCTATCCATTCTGGTCTTCCATGCCAGTATACGTCCACATTTTTCTCCATAGGAGAAATTTTGTAGCTTACTCGCATCCCATCTATCCTTCATTATTTTATCTAGGTTAGCCTTATATTTAGCTTTTAATCCTTCTAGCTCTTTCTGAATGGCCTCCAAGTTCGTATACTGCTCTAATGATGCTTGCTGTAGCAGTTGTTCTTTTGATTTTATTCTGGATAAAGATTCCTCTTCAGCTTTTCTCCTAGCCTTATTTTTGCCAACTGTAAGTGTTGTAAATAAACCTCTTATGTAAGCCTTAAATGCTTCCCAAACTATTTGTTCGGACGCAGTAGCAGAATTAAATCTGAAGTATTCAGCAGACTGGTTCAACACACACTCTTGTACATCACTTTGTAAAAGTAAAGATTTCTCAAGAGTCCAGCATTTAATCTGTAACTTCTGAGGGAGCTTAATTATTAATTCTAGTGTAGAGTGATCTGATAGTATAGCTGGAATATAAGAGGTAGATACAATTGATGGGAATATAGCTTGGTCTGTAAGAAAAAAGTCAATACGTGAATGATGTTTACACCTATGACTATAGAAAGAGTAGTCCCTATTATTTCCATTCTTAATTCTCCAAACATCCAAAAAATCAAAATCCTTCATGATGTTTTTTAACTCCCTTTTCGATTTATTTAAAGGGGAAGAAATGGCTCTGGAGGTACGATCCAGATTTGAATAAAAAACTACGTTAAAATCTCCTCCCAGAATGACAGGTAAATTCATGGCAGCAAGACTAATTTTCAAGTTTACCAGGGCTTCAGGAGAATCTAGGTTGGGCCCATAGTATACTGCAAAGGCTAATCTAATTGTATTTAAAATCAGTAATGCTGTCAACCATCTGCCTGAAGAGTCTGTCTCGTATTTTTCTACTCTGATCCCGCAGTGTGCTCGGATAATCATAGCTACTCTCCTAGTATTTCCACTTTGTCTAGAACACAGCAGATCTTGTATCCACCTTTGGTTTTTAAAAGCTTCTTTCCATTCAGTTGATTCCAAATGGGACTCCTCTAGGAGGATGACATGGGCCCCGGATTTGTTTAAATATTCACAAACTCTATTTAGCTTCTTTGCATCTCTCAAGCCATTAACACTCCAACTTATTATTTTAATGGTTGTACTTGGCATAATATTGGGATAAATGCTTCATGCATAGCTCCACTCTGGGCCTGATCTCCTGCATCGAAAACATTTGCTTCATATTTGTTTCAGTTTTTATGGCACTATGAGGAATAATTTTTCTTTTTTTCCACCCCCCCCACACCCCACCCTTTACCACCCCCCTTGAGGAACCCCCCCCTCTTGAGTTTTGGCGATCTCGTCTCCATTGAGAGCTCGACCCCAATCTTAGAATCTGCCTCTTTTCATGCTTTGGTGCGTATTTTTATGCATTTCTACTTCTTTTTTCTTTGTATTTTATGTGCCCTTGTGTGCTTTTGTGTTTTTTTTGTTTTTTTTCCTTCAAGTGATAGGTGTTATTTCCCAAATAACACAACTCATCATGATACAAAATCAAGGAAGAAAGGAGAATCTATCTTTGGGCTTCTTTCATACCAATGAGGAAGCTATCAACCTCCTGTACGGAGGTAAAGTTGTATGTTTTATTTCTCCAGACTACTCTTAATGCAGCGGGGAACTTCATCATAACCTGGGCTCCCTGACTTCTTAAATCCGACATGCGAGACCCTAACTCCCATTGCCTCTGCGCTGTAACCCTGCCAACATCAGAGCGGATCAGATATTTTGAAGAGTCAATCTGGAGGGTAGGGTCAATAAGAGCCCTGGTCAAAATCAGCTCTTTTATTGCGAAGGTGTGAAAGTTGGCCAGAATCTTCCTTGGTGCACTTCTATCTGGATGTCGACGGAAAGGGTCCCTATGTGCCCGTTGAATCTCATCCTCCAGGCTGATGTCTGGTTTATCCTTCAAAACGCCTTCTCTCAACAGTTTACAGATTAATGATTTTACATCCCCATTTTCCGCCCCTTCCGGAATTTTTAGGAATTTCAAGTTATTTCTCCTCGCATGAGTCTCCAAGCACTCCATATCCAGTTGTAATGCTCTGTTCTGGTCTTTGAGTTCAAATATCGCCTTGGAGTGAGTCTGAGAGGTCCTGGATAAGACGGCAACTTCCCCCTCTAAAACCTCTGTTCTGGAACTTAGATGAGTTCTGAGTCTCTGATTGTAACTCTACCACCTTGCCACCCCTATCTGAAACTGACATCGCTTTCTCCATTATTTGGAAGTAGGTTTTTAGAGAGGGAGCAGGCTTAGATATAGTGGAGCTTCTTTTAGGTTTTTTTCGACTCCTATTTTATATTTCTCTCTTCTCTCTCTCTTTTTTTGGCATGGGGTGAGAGGGACCAGTTGATTAGTTTTTTGGCTGAGTGAGGATAGTAAACACTCTTTCTCTGGCTGGGAGCGGAGGAGATATCTATTCCTTACTACCGGGGGCTGAGCTAGCTGAACTGGTTTTATTGGTACAGGCAGCTGATCTTCCTTATCTCCCTTACAGGTGTTCGGCTCCCCCACCTTAACGAATAGCTTCCCTCTCAGGTCCCTCTTTTCACTGACCTCTTTTGCCTGTGTATTTAGGGGGGCTGGAACAGATGGAATGTCCATTCCTTTACAAAGAGCACGTTTAATTGGATCAGAATGCACTTGAGACTCGGCAACTCCAGGCTTGAAACTAGAGCCGTTATCAAAGACCCCGGGTATTCTAACCCCCCACCGACCAACCCTGGGACAATACCGGCTCACCGCCATTACTGCCGGTCGAGTGTAGGTCTCTGCTGCAGCCGCTTTGGTTTTGCGCCAAAATTTGGCCCAGGTTGCACCCCATACATCTCTTCCTCTCTCTCGGGTCCCGTCATCCGCTCAAAGCAGGATACGCTGCGACCCAAGCCTCCGTCCCGCGGGACGTCTCTGGGTCCTAGCGCACCTCCGCTACTGCCAAGCTCAGCACCGACGTCGGGCGAAGATCAAAAAGGAGAAAGCCGGTTAGTAAGTTGAAATTTAATAATTGGGATATAGTATCCACATATTCTCACCACTATGAGATGACGCTGTTAGCCTTAGGACGGGTTTAGGCGCTCAGTTTACACGAGGCATCTTCAGACCGGGACGGAGCACTCGCGACCGGCGTCAGCCCGCCACCATGTTCCTCCCCAATACACATGTTGTTGATAACATTTTATCCTGCATGGCCAAAGGGCGGATTAGTGATTTTATTTCTTCACTGGCTAAAGGAGTAAAACATTTAGCTGCATTCCTTTTTTTTTTTTAAATGTGGATCGAATTTTTAAGCCATCATAATGACTCTGTGAAACATTTTTTATGTTGTCAGATTCAATTAGATACATTTGTTCTCTTCCTATTTATTACTTATGGCTGTATAAATGATGATTCTACTTTTGAAGAGATATTAATTCAGAAATTATTCATGATGGCAATGTACCTCTTATTGTAGGAGGTGCTTTTGATTTAATTCACAGCCCTTTGGTAATAGATAATCTAAATGCAAATTTAGGTTTAGCAAATTATTTTTTTATTGAAAGTCTTTATAGCTGACATCAACATTAGAGACAATTTAGGACCCACTTTTGTTTCTATTTTAATTCTAAATACTCTTAACATTGAACATTTGCATTTATCTTAAAATGTATGTCATATGATTAGTCAACTTAAGATAGAAGAAATTGTTAATTCTGACAAAAACCTTGTAGGAAAGTCATCCTTTTCGCCCTGCGCATCCAATTTCTTGACTGATGCTTGTGGTTACTAACTCTGGAAGAGCCCTGTGCTCAACTAACAGGTCCAGGGCCAACGCTCTGTACTCATAAGGTATATGGTATTTGGTATAATTACAATTGGAAAAAACATAGTACCTCTAAGTCCTTAGTATATGGTAGGGCATGTAGGTTTAAAGAGCCCTGTGAACTTAGTGCACTTAAGTGTGCACTGCTGTGTTGTGTAGTGTCATTTCAAAATAAAGCTAATTCAACTTTGGAAGAAAGAAAATTCCCAAACTACCTTTTCATGACTTATAAGTCACCCCTAAGGTCTGCCCTAGGTTCCCCAGGGGTAGAGCACCTAGTTTTAAAAAAGCCTGGACTATAGGTGATCTAATCTGTACTCTGGTTGCTTAATAGGCAAAGATAAATTGGGATGTACAGCTTATTTTGTACCACATTGACTATAAAAACAAGTCTTGACAAGCAACTGTCACATGATTTTCAAATCCAACCATGAACTATATATATGAGATATATGCTTGTATTGTATATTGCTGCTAAATGTATCTCGAAATAAAAACAAGTAAAAAAAAGCTGGGGCAATATAAAATATGTTGTACATACCCTGATAAGGAAAAATAGCCAAAGTTGTTTTTCACCATTGTAGTGCTGCTAGAATGGGCTAACATGGAAAAGGAATTATTACACTTAATAAAGTCTAACTTTTGATTGGAGCTAGTTAGCAATCTCATTGAATGTATCAAAATAATGTTTTTAAAAATTCCAACAACCTCCCAATGTCAGATGTATTATATCTAATACAGGAACTTTGTTTTAGAATGTATTATCCTGAAGTTACCTAAAGCAGCCCTGTAGGAGCCTCTTCTGATTGGTCAGTTTATGCAACAGTATGGTACTGCTGGCATATAATAATATATATATATATATATATATATATATATATATATATATATATAGTATTTATTTATGTATTCCATTCATGGCATGAGAGAGACACAACTGATGTCACAGTACCTACTTCCTTCATCCCCAGCCAGATAAAAACCTTCTCAATAGATTATGAAAGAGGCTGTTAGTGGAGTGTAGTATGTTGGTAGCCACTCCTTTGGGTTGGGGTACATAGAAACGCACACCAGCAAGAGATTTTCTTCACTTAGATTTGTGTGAAAACAATGCATTCTGGGTCAAAATTATGCGACACCTCGTAGGAAGTCTTCATAGAAGAGGGAGGTTACTTTATCCATATTGGTTGGGTTGACCCCCCTCTTGTCAGCCCAGAATGGAGGGTAAATACGGGAGAGCTGCAGGAGCTCCTCAGAAAACTGCCTGGGACAAAAAAAGGACTGCCCTGCTGGGCACTTCAATGGCACAACAGAAGTTTTGCATTCAACATGACTGTACCTGCTGAACTCTCAAGGCTCCATTAAAACAGGACTGTGCCTGACTCAAAGAAAAAGGAGTGGACTCCCTGATCAGCAAACGGTATAACAAAGCTTGAACAAGTCACCTGCAACCCCAAAGAGAGGTTCAACCCAGGTGACTAGTTGCAACTGGATTTTTCCTGGACTGGTCAGGTGAATTGTGGGAAATAGATTTCTAGTCTAAGAGAGGCAATCCAGAGTCTCTAAACCCTTGGACTGAGGTAGTGAACAATTTTTATTTTTCTGAAATGAGCCAAGAAACTACAAGATATGCAAAGAAATAAACTTTCTGCAAAGATTTGCAGAAATGCTCCAAGATGTTTAGAACCAAGCCACTGTTGTCGAATCAGCCTGACCGCTTTGGTATGTCCCACTGAAAACTCCAGAGCTCTTCACCATTGATGTTGAGGACAAAGATTTTCAGAGACTCACTGAGACATTGTGATGCAGCAGGCAACTGTCATCGAATCATCCTTTGGATCCGAGAAGCATGAGTACCATCCGATGAGCTAATCAACAAGATAAAATATCCAACAATAAAACAAAGTGTGAAGGTAACTTTTGATCGGGACCTAGCCCTGAACCTATCAGACCTATCAGACCAGAGCTCCATCTTTGTCGGCCTAAAATTATGACTTTGTCCCAGTCCAGTATGACCAGATAGCTGTGGGTGGTGCTTTAAGCGTTTTGGCACTAGAAGCAGTTTTTTATCCCATCTTTAAGAATTAATAAATCTGGTTGCCTTAAGTTGGATTTTGTCATTGTGATGTCATTTTAAAGATAAAAATATTCTAATTTTGAATTAAATGGGGTTGGATTATTATTATGGGTTTTTCTTTTTTTTTTCTTTTACATATCCACTGTTTTGGTGGTAGTAAATGATTTACACATAACTATCTCCTAATTTGCTAAGCTACCAAGGGTTGAGCAAGTATTAATTTATTGAGACTTGACCGGCCTATTAATGATTATGGTCTTTTTACTAGCTGAAGGTGAATACCAAAACCTATTACAAATTGGCTTTCCTACAGACCTGATCTATATTTGTTAATTGTTTTAGATGGTTTGAACTACCCAATTCCCAAATCAATATGGAGAATGAAGGTTGTTACTGCCTTAAAAGGAAATAATAGAAATGAGCTATAAAATGCCTATAATGAGTTGCCTTTTCACAATAATTCTGCAAACTTATAAAGAATCATACACTGAGATGGTTCTAGAACATTTGGAAGAGGTTTTTTTATTTTTTACTATAGCACATGAAAATACATTATTTAATTTAAAAATGTACTATTTAGAGAAGCAAAATATTAACTTTGAAAGACTATTTATTACGTCTCTTGATAATGAATAAAAATTCCAATTACAAATGATTTGTTACAAATGTAGGCAATGTTTACAAAGATTTTGCATTGAGGTTGCATAATTCTTTTGATGCAGTCCTGGTGCAAATACCTTTTCGGGATTTACAAAGCTACACAAATTTCAAATGACATAACTTTGTAAAAAAATAAATTAATAAATGGCATTGAGCTACCTTGCATTGCCTTGTGTCAGGGAGGCATTCCAGGGTTGCTGCAGTTTTTCTGCATCCACCCATGGATTTTGACACAAACCCACAGTGAGCTCATAATGAAGGAGACCGCATGGGGACTTTACTCGTGTCCCCCTGGCTTGACCAGGCCACTGCACAGCATCTGGAATAAGGGACACAGGGCTGGTTACATGCAGACACAGGTGTACATGTGTGTCCACTCGTGTAGGGGCTGGGCAGGGGAGATTTCTAGCGTGGGCAGTCCAGGAGCAGCTACAGAGGGAATGGTGTGGCAGGACCTATGCAGAATTGGGTGGTGACTTGGAATAGGCTTTATACACTGGGAAAGTCAGTGTGTTTTTCTGTTTTTCACTTCATTATTCCCCTATGGGGGTGTGGAGCCCATGGGCTAGAGTAACTTTCATAAGGTCTACAGATTCCAGACACACACTAAAGTTCACCATAACAGATGTGAGAAAGAGTATTTTGCAGAGTCCAAAGTCATATTTGTACTACTTTTGGGTCATCCAGAACTGTCATATTTCTCTGAGCCAGCCATAACCAGACCCTGGCTGAGGGCTGAACTCAGCAGGATGGATTGATAACCTTTCTTCCACAAGCTAAACCTCTTCTCCATGAAGAGTTACAAATCAGCTACAAGGAAATGCTCTCAATTTATAAAGCTATGATTGTCCAGGCAAAGAAGAAGAAGTTCTTTACCGAACAAATAGATAAGGCAAAAAACTCCAGCAGGCAACTCTTTGAGATTACAAAACAACTGGCGGGAAGTACTCCCGATTTAGCGCCAACACCTTCTCAATCACTATGCGACAAGCTCGCACATTTCTTTTTCACGAAAGTAAATGACATATATTTGGCTTTCCGTTCTAAAATCGATACCTCCTTGAATTCCAGTTGCCGTATTGTTTCTCACTCCCCACTACTGCAATTTGCAGATCTTACGGACGACCAGACAATGGATATTATCTCATCCATTAAAACAGGCTCAGCCTTAGACCCCTGTCCTCCGGTCATGGACTCTCTGGTTACGGTGATCACACAATTATGTAATACCATGTTTAGATCTGGGATTTACCCAGACATACTGAAAAAGACCCGTTTAAAACCACTGTTAAAAAAATCAAACCTGGATAGGGACGAGTTAAAAAACTACCGACCTATAGCTAGCCTTCCTTTCCTAGCAAAAGTAGCTGAAAAAAGCCATGAATCAACAGCTTTCATATTTTATTGAGGAACATCACCAGCTGGACAGTACCCAATTTGGATTCCGTAAATTCCATGGTACGGAAATGGCACTAATCAAGGCAGCTGATGCCATTATAGTCATTCGGGACCAGGGAGGAACAGCTGTCCAGGTGCTGATTGATTTATCTGCAGCCTTCGACACGGTCGACCATAAGATTCTAGACGACCGTGTCGGAAAAATGGGCATCCAACTGGTGGCCAAAGATTTGTTGGCCTCTTTTCTGGCTGGGAGGATGCAGATGGTCACTATAGGATCCTTCCAATCAGCTCAGCTGTCTCTGCCATGTGGGGTCCCTCAAGGCTCATCCCTAAGTCCGACAATGTTTAATATCTATGTGTCGGACCTGGCTAAACTCATTAAAGCCCATGGGATGAGCCTAACCTCATACGCACATGACACGCAGCTGGTTCTGGCCATAAATAGCGATGGAGACAGGGTGGCAGAACGTTTTCAAGGAGGCATGCTAGCAATTGGGGAGTGGATGGCCTCCAATTGTCTTAAGTTAAACTCTGAGAAAACGGAGGTGGTCATCTTTGGACCTCTCTCACCAGGATGGTCTCCGGCTTGGTGGCCAGCATCTTTTGGAGTTCCTCCCAAGCCAGCTTCCAAGGTGAGGAACCTGGGAGTGACATTTGATGATGGCCTTATTTCATGGCCTATGCTAGGAAAACAGCAGCCACAGCTTGTCATAAATTAAAACTGGTAAGGAAAATTATTCCTTTTTTACCTGACACAGCTGGAAAAACTCTGGTGGTTGCTCTAGTTTTATCTTCCTTGGACTATTGCAACGGACTATTCGCAAATGCGCAGATTCGAGTGACTAACAAATTGCAAACCATTCAGAATGCGGCGGCCAGACTCCTCTCTGGAACACCTAGATTTAAATCTGTTTCAGACACAATAAGGAATTATCACTGGCTGCCGATTCATAATCGAATCAAGTTTAAGACTTTATGTATAGTTTATAAAACATTACATAATCAAGGTCCGCAGTTTCTCAGGGATCAGCTAAATCCTTATACTCCCTCTAGAAATCTACGTTCCGCCACCTTGAATCAGCTAGCGGTGCCACGGACAAAATCTGTAACCTGGGGCGACCGTTGATTTGTGGTGTCGGCCCCTAAGCTATGGAACACTCTCCCACAATCCATCAGGACCTCCCCCTCACTTCTGCTTTTCCGTAAGCGCTTAAAGACCTGGCTTTTTAATCAATAAAATTGTAGGGAAACACTCTCTGAAGATCGTAGTTGGTTTAGCGCCGGGACGCCTACGGGTATTCGTTCGCGCTTAATAAATATCAATAATAAATAATAAATAAATAAATATTAATAAATAAGAGAAGATGGGTGGGGCTACAGGTTCATCCATCAGCAGCTATCACTGGGTGCCAGGCACCAGGCTGCACAAAAGAGGGAAGGCAGCAAGGGGGGAAGGGGCTTTTTCAGAGACCATGTGGCTCGAGACCCTGAACGACACCATTTTGAACAAACCCAGAGGCTGGGCAGGAAGGTGGGTGCAGGGGCAGTAAAGTGAAGTGATGTGTCACTCTTTGATAGGACAAACAGAGATTTCCTGCCAGCCCCCTACTCAACTTTTAAAAAGGTGCATGCACAGTAAGAGAAGATCTCTGGGGTGTGGTCTGCTGAAGCCGAACATGCTGGATCCTGGTGCAATTGGCAGTTGGAAGGAAGAACCCCCTGCGCAGGGAGAAAAGAGGCCCAGGAGAAGAGCCAGGTGAAAGGCTGGTGCAGGGAGCCAGTGAAGACCCCTCCCTGCAGAGTGCACCCTCAAGGAGACATTGAGGGTGAATTCAAGTGCTCTTAGTAGCTGGGGTGCACCACCAGGAGAAAGAAGATGCAAAAATGGAGTAGATCAGACCCCCGGGGGCTGATATATGCCCCCCGTAAGGTAGGTGACCCTTGACCCCGCAGAAGACCGATGACGAAGCACGTGGGGTTCCGCTGCCGGTCTCAGAGATGCCCCTGGGTGGGTCAGGTCCCGGGAGCTGCCTCCAACAGAAGTAAAGTCTGGGTGCTCCATCACGCCCCCGTGAAGGTGCCCCCATGTGGTGCCAGGAGCCCACCCTGGTCCCCACCAAAAATGAAGCTGGAGATCCCCGTTGCACTCCCATGAAAATTTACAGGGGGAGGGGCCTGGGATCCCTACTCGGGGCCCGTGTGAGGAGGAGGGGATGGGGAGTGCCGTCGTGCCCCCGTGAAGATGACCCAGGGGCCCAAGACCCATCCCCGGGCCGGCCAAAATCGGGGTGCGCCGTAGCGCACCACATGAAAATACACCCAAAGGGCCCGGAACCTCGTCCCTGGGCCCCGCTGAAGTCAGGGTGCGCCACTGTGCACCCTGTGAAAATGTTGTCCAAGGGCCCGGGACCCCATCCCTGAAGAGAAGAGACGTGAAGAAGCAGCTGGGGTCCGGGACCCCATCTCCGGGCCCCGAAGAGCGGCAGAGGAAGGGGGAATGCGATCGCACTCCCCCGAGGTCCAGTAGACCAGTGCGGTGTTACGGGTCTGCCTTCCGGAGAGGGCAGACCAGAAGAAAGGTGCCGGCTCCCACTTTAGCACTGAGGGTGCTGGCCTGAAGAGGAGCATGCGGGGGCATCGGGGGTGGGCTCCCTGCGCTGCCTTCCTTCAAGGAAGGCCTGCGGGGGTCCCGGGTGGGACCGGGACCCCCAAAACTAAAGGAAGAGGAGCCGGACTCAACCTGACGCCGGAGCGGCCGGGGTGGGCTCCGCATCCCTCATCCCTTACCTGGGGTCTGGGTGGGACCTGGCCCCCCAACGAGGCGTGAAGATGCGGCAAAGCTGCTATCAGCTCATCGCGGTTCTCCCCTGCACAGAGGGAGAGCCGCTCATCAAATATTCATAAAAAGGAGCACAAAGCGCCCCTGAATGCCTTGCCAGGCATTTGGAAATCTGCTGTTTTGGTGATTGGTGGCCCCCAGAGGAGGGGGGTCATCCTCAACTGTGAAAAAGGTGCTGGGGGAGCTGCTGGAGAAGTGCAGTATCATTTCAAGAACGGAGAGGAGTCCCTTCCTAAGTTTCCTGGGTATTTGAAAGGAATAACCTCTCAAGGGCTCAGCCAGCATATTAATTCCTCTTGGGATGGAACTTTTGTTCTACAGCTGGAGGAGGGTTAAGAAGTGCATCAGGGAGTGAAAGGGAAATTTAGGGATGTCTGAAGAAGGGCATCATCTGGAGGTGAAGAGGTGTAATTGCACCAAAATGCATTTACTAAGGGTTATTTCTTTTAGAGGGACGGTAAGTCACATGCGTAATGTAAAGTACCTGTGTAAGGTGATGTCATAAGCAAAGTGGGGTTATGTTGCCAGACATTCCTGCTAAGGTGTTGGGCTGTATATGTGTAATCCTGTGATTTCATCTCTAATGCCTTTAGGGGCTGTAATTGCAAAGCATTCTAATGATCCACAAATGTGATGAGTAATGTCATTCTAAAGTGATGCTTAAACATGTGGTCTTGCCGCTGCGCTTAGGTGAAGAACCCAGACTGCCAGCCCTTAAGATATCGAGGTGCATACATTATGGTCAGTAGGAAATGCTCAGTCAGGGTTATGGGCCCTCGCTCCAGGTTATGTTCAACTAACTGCTTTGGGGCAAGATGATGTTCATACATGGGAGTGGTGGTACTAGAACCCACCCCCTGTGGAGATGTGATGCAATGTCACAAAGTAATTCCAACAGCTTATGTATATTTGTAAATTGGTGCATAGTATTGAGTAGTGTGTGTGTACTCTTACTTTTATAAAGCAAAGTAACGACTGGACAATCAATTAGTGATATTTCTGCACACCTGCAAATGGTGATTACTCGACCACACCACCTCCCTTGAGTAAGCCTCAGACTGCTCTGCACCACTACCCTCTGAGAGTCAGGCGCTACAATTGGGTGTTTGGTTCCCAGTGAAAGACAAATGTAGTCATGTTGTTTGTGCAGGCCTCACAGATGCTGCCTCCTTTTCCAACATAGAAATATATATTGACATGGGTCAGCACCAAAATAGTGTGCCTCTCTGAGGCTGCCCTAACAAAGAGAATTATTTTGATCAGGGACGGCTTTAGCACTGGTGGAGCCCGATGCAACAGTTTTGTTTGGTGCACACCCACGACCTCCTTCTCCATTTACTCCCTCACTACCACTTCGCAGCAGTGCACCTAATCTCTTCATGGCCTCTCTCCATTATATACTTCTTGTTTTTATACAGTTATTCATAGTTCACTCACACCCAGTTCTGTGATCTGCATAGTAAACATTCATTGCAGCAGGCAAATTAACCCTCTGTGCTACTTTATGATGAGTCAAAACTGTTACCAGACAAAATCGGTATCTCTGTGAGTAGAAACATCAATCACTAGATTTATTCTTGACATTTTTATTGTTGCCTGAAAACTACTGGACGTGCAAGGAAGTTCTCTTGCTTTTAAACCAATAGATATTTTTAAATACAGCGCCCCCCCTGCACCCCCACCAAAGTCAGGATCTATGACGCAAGGGCCCCTGTGCTGGTGTTAGGCAGCCCAAAGTACTTTGGAAATATGGTGTAGTTCTCCTCTCCTTTTCACACAGTGCAAGGATAACAACTTTGTTTGATAGGATCCAAGGGACCATTATCCCTGATTTACATACTATTAAGATAAGAAAATTAGGCCTTGGCTTGAAGTCATGAAAAATAAACGCTCTTTGAGACGCTTCATGTGCTAACATTTACTAAAGATGCATTTTTTAAACTTATTATCTCTTCCAAAATGTTTGTATTCCCTGAGAAGGAACAGAATGTAGCCTCATACGTTTAATCTACGAAGGTAAAGCTGTGTCCAAAGAAACCTAACTTGTAATTTAGCATATTCTGCCAAGTCACTATAATAATCAGTCATTTAAAACAGCAATTTGCTGGACAGCGGGATTGCTTGGAAGAATATTACTCCAATCTGCTGAACAATCTGTTCATGAATTCTGCGATTTCTCTTCTGGCTCATCTCTATCTCTTTTTGCTTGAAATAATTCAACATCTCCTGGGGAAAACTGGAGCTCAGAGCTTACTGTTCCTCTAGACCTAAAGCAAAGAGATTCTCAGAGGATGTCCCTATAGTCCATGTTGAAAATAATTCATCATGTGTTCTTGAGCAAGTGTTTTTACATTTACCTCACAATTGATTTGTGAGATGGGGCCCCATGCCACATTTCTCACTGGCACTAATTCATGTCATTGCTGGCAAGGTAAAGGCAGTAAAACAGTGCACACTACTTTTGCCAACCTATTATAAAACCAGTTTATTGATGCTGCAATGTGTGATAAGAATGTGTATTTATTTATTTATTTATTATAAAGTTTTGTATAGCGCGAACAAGACCCGTGGGTATCAGAGCGCTTAACATGAAATAAGAAAAGGAAAACAAGGTTAACATATGTATAAGCAGTTAACAAGCAACCGCATTGAGGTAGATGACATATATATTCGTAACACATGTGACGTTAGCATAAGTAAATATGCTATGATTAAATTATAACAAAACATGTATATATAACAAATATGAGGTAGCACGGTATAGGTTCATGTATGAGGTAGCACGGTATAGGTTCATGAAAGATGCTGTTCTCCTGTTCAGTCAAATCTCCATTCCTATTGGCCTTTGGGTTGTTCTCATATCATAGGATACGTGTTCCATTATAGTATTGCCTGTGCCTCCCATTTTAGTGGCGTACATGATCTGTACTAAGGCAGAATTATAGCAGATCCATGATCAGTGATCTTCGCTAAGTAATGTATCTATTCATCAGCAGGCTCTTCACTTCCCGTTTGAATGTTACCAGATTCTGGATTTTCCTGATGTTTGGAGGGAGTGAGTTCCATACTCTGGGGGCCGCTCCCGAGAACGCTCTGTCATAGGTTTTCTTCTTTCGGAAGAAGGCTGGTCGTAGTAGCAGCTCCCCAGCACTCCTAGATGGTCGGTTGCCACCGGACAACTGAATTTTCTTTGCTAGATATCTTGGGGTGTTGTCGTGTAATGCTTTATGTGTGATACAAGCTATCTTCATTTGGATTCTTGCTTCATATGGTAGCCAGTTTAATGCTTTCAGGTGCGGGGATATATGGTCATATTTCCTAGTTCCGGTGATAAGTCTTGCTGCAGCGTTAAGACAGGCTTTCAATGGTGCTGTGGACATTTTTGGTAATCCAGCCAAGGTGGTGCACCCATATTCAATCCTCGAGATAACTAAGGATTGGATTGCCAATTTGAGGTCTGACTCTGTGATGAATGGTTTCAATTTTCTTAGGTAGGTCAAGTGAAAGCGGGCACTTTTCGCCATTGAGTTAATGTGGGCTTTCATGTCTAGATTCTCATCTAGGATGATTCCTAGAGATTTGGCTGAGTTGACAAGGGTTGGGGTGCAGTTTAGCGCACTCACGACTTTCATCCATTCCTTTATTTCTGTATTCCTCTTTGGTGGAGAGATTAGTAGGAACTCTGTTTTATGTGCATTCAGCTTCAGGTGGTTTGCCGTTAACCATTGAAGTGCCATTTTTAGTGTCTCATTCATTAATTCCAATTCTTTTATGGATCCGATCTTTACGTAAATTTGCGTGTCGTCAGCATACATGTGATAGGATATTTGAGATTTTTGGAGAATTTCTGTGAGTGGCTCGACGTATAGGTTAAACAGATCTGGGGATAGTGTTGATCCTTGAGGGACTCCAATTGTGTTAGGGCAAGGAAGTGATATTGATTGGTTAACCAGGAAGCGCTGTGTTCTGTTCTGTAAAAAGGACTCGAACCATTTCAGCACTATTCCCGATATTCCCATCCTGTCCCGTAGCCTGGTCAGTAATGCTTCATGATTTACCGTATCAAATGCCGATGACAAGTCTAGGAGAATCAGTAAGCATGCTTGATTTTGGTCAAGGGCCTGTAATGCGTCATCAGTAATGTGGAGAATCGCCGTTTCAGTGCTGTGCCCTGCTCTGAATCCTGATTGGCATTCATCTAGCAAGGAGAATTTATTGATGTGTTGGCTCAGTTGGTTCTGCACACATTTCTCGGTCAACTTGGCCAGTAAAGGGATGTTGGTCACTGGGCGAAAGTTATTTGGATCTGATGTATCTGCCGTGGGTTTTTTGATTATGGGAATGACTTGACCTGTTTTTAGGCAGTCGGGAAGGATCCCTTGTGACAGTGACGCATTTATTATTTCCGTCCATATTGGAATCAGGATGTGATTGATTTCTTTTACGCATTTTGCAGGCAGAGGGTCTTGGTAGTGGTTGTTAGGTTTGATTCCTGAGAGCGTCTTGGCAATCGTGTGTTGGTCGTACAGTTCGAATGTTTCCCAGCTCGCCTTGTATTTTGCCATAGTGCAATCCGTTGTAGAGTTGACATCGTTAGTAGACCGAGGTTCGTTGGGAAGGTTCAACGCCGAGTTTTTAAGCTCTATTTCGAGAGCTTTGGCCTTTTCCGTGAAAAATGTGGAGAAATCATCACAGCTTAGAGGTGTTTTTGAATTTTCTTGCACTGTTTTGGCTAGTTTGTTTGATTGCTCCTTTAGGATTTCAAATAGTTTTCGTGGTCTGTTTTTGGCATTATCCAGTTCTGTTCTTATAAATTCCTTTTTTGAGTTGATGATCTTTTTATTATATTGTTTCCTTGTTTTTCTGAGGGCTTCCAGTTCAGGAGATGATGGGTGTTGCCTCCATTTTCTTTCGGCCATTCTCAATTTGCGTCTATCTTCATTTAGTGCTTCGTTGAACCACGGGTTTTTGGTCTTTTCTGAGATTCGTTTCAATTTTAATGGCATGGTGTTATTAACGATATTTTCGACAGTTGCTATGTAGTGTTCCGTCAGCTCGTTAACTTTTTCCAGGTTGTTGGGTGGCTTTAAGTCTCTTTCACAGCTTTCGACCAGTAGTTCCATATTTGCTTCTTTTGTGTTTCGAGTCCATTTTTTGGTCTTGAAAGGTTGCCTGGTCCTACCTTTTCTCATTGTGGGTATCATGAATGTTATGGCGTGATGATCAGACCAGTCACATGGTGTTATGGAGTGGATTGTTGCCACTTTGTTTCTTGAGATTATCCAGTCTAACGCCCTCCTTTAGAATGTGTGGGCAGTGTGCACGCTTGAGTGAGGTTTAGTTCAGTGAGGAAACCTTTAAGCATGTTGACCAGTTTGTCATTGCAGCTCTCCCAGTGCAGGTTGAAGTCGCCTAGGAATATGTTATTGGCAGCGTCGTTAGAGTTGGCTGTTATGATCTCCATTAACTCTGCTATAAACTTTGTGTTATCTCCTGGTGGGTGGTAGAAAGTATGCAGGTTGCACCGTTGAGTGTTAGTTGATCTTATGTTAAGACCAAGATACTCACAGGATTCAAGTGGGTCGGCCTGAATTTGTTTAACCTCTATGTCAGATCGATGAATACAGGCTATCCCTCCCCCTAGCTTTCCGTGTCTATCCAGTCTCAAAACGTTGAATTGCGGAGGTATCAACAGATCCATGGTTGGGGATGAGGATTCCGTAAGCCAAGTTTCTGTAAGGATTGCCAGGTCAACGTCCTTGTTGAGGATGAGGTCCGCTATGTCCGATGCATGTTTGGTTGCTGATCGGCAGTTGAGTAGTAGACAGGATAGATGTTTTTCTTTTTTAATAGCGTTCGCATTTTCGGCTTCTTTTGGTGTTAGCTGTATGTGCTGTAAATTGTGGGGGTTGGATGTTCTATCGTTTTTTCTCGCTGTTCTGTTAACGTCTAGTGGGACTGTTTGGATTCTCTCTTCTTCCTTGTGGTCCGATAGGTCATATGTTTGGATTAAGGCCAGCGTTTCCTCTTTCGATAATGATTCCGTCCTGTCTGGTCGGTTGTCTCTCTGTTTTAAACGCATGTCCGCCTCGTTGCTCTTTCTGTGTGAGGAATGTACAAGATTTTGGATATCCGTGACTTTGGCGTGAATGTTCGCTGTCCTCTCTTCGATTTTTTCTATCGCCTGTACGGTATTCATAGTGGCTTGTGCTAGCTTGCTCACTAGTTTCTGAAGCTTATTAAAGTCCTTCTTGTTCTGGAGAGATTTCTTTGGGGCGGCCGATCTGTACATCCGCTCAACTCTTCTCCTTTTTGGAACGGTTCTTAGTTGCTCTGCCATTTTCTTTATCTTCTCTTTTTGATTGTCTATTCCATCTCCATTAGGTGTGTCGTTGGTGCTGGATATGTTCTGAGTTGGTAGGATCATGTTAGAGGTTGAGGGTCTGTAAGCCGCTGGTGTTGTATTAGCGTGAGGTGTAGGGAGGTTGATGGAGTTAGATAGGTCCTGTGTAGTTGGGAGTTCGTTTGTTGATGGAGGTGTGTACGAAGTTGGTATAGTGCTGGCGAGGGTTTGTGATGTAGGAAGGTTGATGTCTTCTGTCTCATCCAGTTCCTGGTTGTTAGGTGGCGCTACCCTCACTGCCAGTGTATAATCTACTTGAGGAGTCTCATGGTTCGGGAGTAGGGACGATTCTTCTCTTAGGCGCTGACAGTGTTCTTTGTTTGTTTGATAGGTAGACTTCTCAGCTCTTCTAGTCGTGTTCTCTGGTAGAGGCCTTACTCGACCAGTTAACTTTACCTGGGTAGTCGCTGGTGTTGACGCCGGCGCATGATGGCTCCTGGTTCTATTTGCGCCTCTGATGGTGACATCGTGAATGTCTAGAGTGTCTACTGGTGGTGTTAGGAGAAGTTGATTACTCGGGTCGTCCATTGAGTCTTTTATCGATAGGAAAGTCTTGGCAAATCTCTCTAGATCTCGATTTGCTGCTTGTATCAGCACTATTCCAGATTTATATATCGTGATGTTAAGTTCGGCTCTGCATCTTTGTGATGGTGCGGTTGACATTTTTAAGCCGTGAGGAATGTTTTTCGTAGTTTTTATGGTAAGCATCCTAGTGAAGGCATTGCGCCATTTAGCTGCTCTGAGTGTAGAGAATATGAGGTCATTCATTTTCGTACCATTAGTTGCATTAAAGTATAGGTCTGCGAATAGTATGTCCGGGTTTTTCCTCAGGTAGTCGTGTTTAAACTTTTTAGCTGCATTTTTTGTTAAATTATTGGGGTATTTTATACTCTGGGCACTCAAGCCAGTAGATTCTGGGTATCTTTCGCTCATTTTTGCTCCGTTCTGCATGTATTATGGTGTTTCTTTTTCCGTTTTATTCCAGGTAGCCCCACTGCCGATGCTATTTATTGCTGCTTTTAATCCCAGATCTAGAATTGTGCATTTATAGTTTCCCTGAGTAGTACTGGATATGGCTTCTCTTTTCCATAATTATTCCTCATTTACCTCTAGTAGTTGTACTTTCAGAGTGCTTATTAATTATTCGCCAGCTGACATTTGTTCTGCTCTATGCTGGGTGTAAAAACAATCCTTGTAAGATGGCTGCCGTTATTTTTGTTTTTATACAGGCAGGGAGTCCTTTCTCACTTTCCACTTCTTTCTCTGGTCCAGCTCCCTCGTTGATTGGTCCAATTTCCCTGGCTTTCTTTTAGTTAGTTAGATCGATTGGTGTTGCATGTAAACTTGCAGAGATTCCGCTTTTCTGTTGGTAGCATCTAATCTAGCCGAGTTCCGCTTTTCACACAAGTGTGTGGATACTTGTGTCAGATCCTCTGCGTTATATGTTTAACTGATTATTGTTAATTGTCCGCATTGGCCACCATTTTAAGGTCAGGCGGGGCGGACTGCAGACTTTTCTCGCTTTCCCGGTCTATCTTGAAGTGTGGCGGCAGGGGGGGGGGGCGATGACTGGGCGCCGTGGGGCTGCGCCGCAGCAGCGCGAGTGCCCTCACCTCCTCGTCGCTGCTCTCGGTCCCCGATCCCCGTCCTGGCTCGCGGTGAAGCCGCCTCGTCCCTCTCACAGATCGGACCCCGCCCGCACCGCCTCGAGAGTCCTCCGCTCTCCGCCCGCTCCTCCAACAGTTTCCAAGGTGACAGCCAATGCCGTCCTCGCCCGGGCGCCCCCGAGTCCCCTCTCGGTCCGGATGATGCAAGGCTGCTACTTCTCTTACGGAGGTAATCACAATATCTTCTTTTTCTCTCGGTTTCCGTGTCCTAGGTCGTCTTGGCAGGTCTTGGGCTGTAGAGTCGGGATATTCAGGGATTTATGCCAGGATTGGCGATCCCAAATCCCGGAGCCCTTGCCTAGGACTCCTGGTCAGCGTATATATATTTTTGTGCAACATTTGGTTTGGTGACGTTTTCTGTGCATCTGTGTGTTTGTACTGAATTATAGGAAGGCAACAGTGCATGGGGAGAATGATCACCGGCGCACTGGGCAGACCGTTAGGTCGTTCGGTTCAGCAACGGAGAACACCAACACGGTTCCCGTATTAGTGTACCTCATGCCGAAGCAGCCTGAATCATACAGGATAAGGGTCTGCCATCAAAGAGACAGACATAACGTTTGCCTAGCATACAACAGCCATTCCTCATTGAAGCAGCAGGAGGATCATAGGGTGGTAGTTTCCCTAGGTTCTCCAATTTCATTTTTCTTTCGGTCCTGATGAAGCGCTCTAGGATCAATTAGGGACCACCAGATAGCGCGAAACATGTCGACCCAACACTATTAGCACCCTTTCACACACGGGTAGAGAGAAGTGGGAACCTTCCTTTTTTCATTTCCTTTTCCCACTCCACCAGCAGAAAGAGCATCTCCAACCCCTGTTCTTATTTTAGCTTAACCACTTGGACCCGTCAATAAATATGTTTGGGTGACAAATGGTTATTTTATTTACCCTCACTTTCATCCACTAGATCCCACACACCCACATACACAACTGCGGCACCTCCTAAAAGATCTCCACCAAAGTGCCCTCTGTGGAGGCCCGTGAGGGACTGCAGCGCCACCCACACGCAGAGCAAGTGCCCAATGATGATGCTTTATACTCGCATGGGTGTGTGAGGGCACAACAAACAGGAGGATCATTCTCCCCATGCACTGTTGCCTTCCTCTTTGGAAGACATCTCTACATGCAACCATAGAAGGTCGCTTTTGACTCATCCATTGTCCATAGGAACTAGTACCTCCCTTATATTTTACAAATTATCTTTGGAGCCATGGCACAGGACCTTTATTGAGCAGCTCCATGTCCCTCTCTCTTACATTGTTGATACATGTACTGAATTATAGCAATGGGATATGTTGTACTGAAGATGTGTTGCATTCTGTTTTTAATATTTAGGAGTGGTGCACTCTGCTCTGTTATGTTGCTATATGTGTGTTGTTATGTTCTGTTATTTACTGTAATATGACAACAATTATCCTGCATCTTCAAACAAAAGCAGCATTGCCCCTTTAAAGTTCAGGTGTCATAAAATTATTCACAACTATCAAAGTGGTAAAATAGTGGGGATCCCCTTTTCAAATACTTGAGACACAAGTCAGTCCATAAATGTGCAGAGACCTATATTAATTTGACATTTTCAACGGTCACTTTATGTGATGGGGCCCCAAGCTCCACATTAAAGTTAAAGAAAGGCAATTGACACTTCATAACAGCATAGTTTTACAGAAACACTATTTTTCAACTTAATGTATTTCTTCATCCCATATACTAAGGTTGCATAAAACTCTGCTGGTGGTTTAAACAACTGCATGTGTTTTGATCCAGAATGTCTTTAGCAAATGTTCATATGTAGACCTATTGATCAAAATAGAGTATTTTTAGTCAGGTGATGTTCAAGTACTGCACAATCACTTTTAAATTATTGAAGACATATTTCATTATAGCATATTTGCTTAGTTATGGAAAACACGACAATTTGACCCAATGTGGTAATATTTTTGCAATCTTTGCCTACTCTAGAGATCTGCTGTGGAATGAACTCACAATAGAAGCTGCTCCAAATAGGTGACTAAAGCCCAGAAAATACTAAGTGAGATGAGTGATGGCATCTGACAAAAAGTTAAGGACTGTCCTCACATACCACGAGGTGTCATGCTTCATCCTTGGTTGTCCTCGCTCTCCAAAAACTTTGGGACTACACCTGGAGACAGGGAGGCAGTTCTAAAGCTAAGTGGGGGCCCATATAGTGAGTGAATTTAAAAATCAGTATAATCACAGAATGAATTTTATTCTGAAGAGGGGATTATATAATATTAAAATACAAGACCACTGAGCGTGGGAACTTATTGCCCATCACCGTAGGGGTGAGTGTTGTTGGCATTCTGCTGATCTGGCACAAAGGGTCCATGACATTCATCAGGACAAGAAAATAGAAAAAGGGCTCCTATCTTACCACACAAGCTAGCAGGATGACGCCACTGCACAGGCTGACCTATGTAAATGCTCTACCTAATATACATTTCATGAGTTCCTATTAAGGAAACTCAAGAAACTAGATAACTTATCCTCGGGGATGGAAAATAGACGCACACAGGTTACAGCGAGAGACTCACCTTGACGGATGTGTGATTCCTGGGGTCTCTCCCTCACTATCCTCCCATGAGGTGTGTAGGTTCTATGCACTTCATATCACCCTGGAGTCTATTGGGGTCAAGTTTTCAAAAGCATTTGGGTTTGGTAAGTTTCAGTTTGAGGTGCCCGATTCCATACCCAAACACACCCACTACCCACATCGCCAGATTAGGTTATTTTTTAATGACTAAAAATTGATTTCTCTACATTGCATTTTGGGGTCTTTCCTATTAGGATGGTTGGCTTACCCACTTAAGTGGTATAATGTTTTTATTGGGAGAAGCAAGGGAAAGCTGGATGGTAGGAATTTGTGGCTCCTCACATATTCAGGAACTCCATCCTACAAAAAATATGAGATTAATGTGTGATTTAGCCAAAGTCGAAATGTGTGAATTAGCAAAATTCCGGACATTCTGAGTAACAAATATATAATGGGATCTATATAGGTCACACCACATCAGACTTACCTGTGTATCTAGATTTCAGAAATGTCTGGATTTGGTAGTCTTCCATGCAAGGCAACCAATCTCAAGCCCAAATTCTGCAGAAACCAAAATGGCTAATTTTTAATGAACAAAATTTGATATCTACAAGTTATGGGCCCTATTCACAAAGGTAAACTGAGACAAAAGTCTAACTTTCTAACTTTTGGTATTCACAAAGGGCATTTACAAGTAGTAAAGTTAGACTTTTGTGTTAGTTAAACTTAATTTTTGGTCTTATGTTTAACTGAGAACAAAACTGAGACAAAAGTCTAACTTTACTACGCAAAAATGTCCTTTGTGAATACTAAAAGTTGCAGAGTTAGACTTTTGTCTCAGTTTACCTCTGTGAATCGGGACCAATATTTGAGGCCTTTCCTACTGTGGGCGATAGGCCTATCTAAAAATGGAGTACTGTTTTTCATAATAAAAAGCTGGGTGACAGGAAATGTGTTGATACTCACAGATTCTAGAAATTGTTTGCATAGAAATGTGTGGGAAAACTGTGATTTTAGCCAAAGTTTGAGGTTTGCAGGGCATTTTGTGTAACAAAATTTAGTTGAATAAATGCAAGCTACATTGCCCTGGACTCCCCTGTTTTTTTTGCTTCCAGAAATATTTGGATTGGATAGGTTTTGCTGGTGGTGGCTAATTCTGCATCTAAATTCCACAGCAACTCACATCCCTAGAATGTGCCATTTTTATCATTACATTTTTATGCCTTCCCATTGTGCTTTGAGGCCTTTCTTGTCAGATGCGATAGACCCACTTAGACAAGTGGGCTACAATTTTTAACAGGAGAACTGTTGGAACTATAGAATAATTGAACAATTGTTATTAGCAATTGAATTTCTCTCCATTTTTGGCTTCCAAATTAAAGTCATTGTGCAAGAAGGAACACATTTTTCAAAATCCCATCATAGTATTGGTAATCCCACATTCTTAGGTGTAGGAATAATCACTATTTCTAAATTCAGTATCAAGTGCACATTCAAAAAATGCATGAGCTGTCTTAATATCCATTTTTCATTCCTTAGATTTCACAATATGTGTCGCTGAAAAGTTATTACACAATCAAACATCATTATACACTGTGGTTCAGGCGTTGGTTCTTAATAGAGGGTATTTTGGACAACCCACAAGTACTATATATCCCTCTGACCAGAAGTCTAAGATGGATGTAATCGTATATTAGGTTTGTAAATCACCATCAGTAAAAATATTGCAGATGAAAACAATGTCAGCAATTTCCATTTTTTTTCCTATTTTTATTCTTTTCTTTTAATTCAAGAATTCACTCCTTTGGGAAAACCATGAGCGATCTACACAAGTGACCCCTTGCTAAATTTAGAATTTTGGTAATCTTTTAGAAACCTACATGAACCAATCTTTCTTTCTTTATTCGGTTAAAACAACCATAAAAGATAAAACCAATACATCGAAATAGATAAAAACTAAAGATCAAATTCATATAGTATTAAGACAAAAATGGGTAGAAATCTTATTGTTTTCATAAAAAAGTGCTCTTCATAAAGACAATAAATATTAGTCCTTCCATGGCTTTCCTACATCTTGCCACTAATTTGCGAAAGGAGCAGGCGCTAAAACAAACATCAGGGCTGCCAAGTTGCTGCAGGTACAAAAAGGGAGTGGCACACCTCATAAAACATAAACCTTTGAAAATCGGTTAAAGTAACAATAAAAAGTAATCCCTATAAAATGTACAAAAGAACAAAGAAATAATCAGCGATTACGTAAAGGTCCCATCACATGAGCAATCAGAAATGCAAGATCCCCAATGATACACATCCCCCTGGAAGCACAGCAACCTCCACACATTGCCTGCCCTATATGAAAACAAAAGGGATATTTCCCACCTGTTTAGTCCCAGGACAAGATAAAATACTAGTTCTGGCATTGCCAGACTTCCTATGTTAGTCTTCCCTATAGATATATTAAGTTCCTGATCCAAAAGTTGCTTCAGACAAAAGACCTTGAACTTCTCCTTAGTGCGTTATCTGAATAACTATGGCATGTGGTGCGAGGAATTGATCAGGCAAGCATACATCGTGGAGAGTCCCAAGGGCATAGTGCAGCCAAGGGATAGAAAGACCCCTATCAAGCTTATGGCAGTCTAATAGTACCTCCCTATTAAAGCCGGTGTCAATAGGGCCCAAACACTTCCAAAAGGAGTAAACGGGCCCACTTAATTCTGACTGTGAGAAAGGGTAAGTATAGCTCCGAATGGAGAAAGTAATGAGAGCTCATAGAAGGGAGACTGAACAGTCCTTCATTGTGCCCCAAAAATCCCCACCCCATGCAGGGTTGCTGGGACACACTGCTGATAATAATTTTTTTAAAGGAGGAAACTGAACCCCTGCAACAAAAAAGCAAAAGTTTCAGGATGGCCCCGCTGCTCTACTGTTTTTTTATTGAAAAGATGTTAATCTGGGGCTGGTATGACCTTCCCAAGTTAAAGGTGTCTGCCAGATAACAAAAATGATGTACACAGCTCAGGAACTGACAGCTAATTGTAATCGAAGCCATGGTTCTCTTTCCTGGGCCACACACTATAATATCAGATTTCCCAAAGTTAGTCATTGAATCAAGAGTGGCCATAAAAGAGACAAATGATTCGACTAAGCTCCAAAATGCTTTTGGGGTCCTAGAAAAACAAAATGGCATCATCGGCATTAAGTAATACTGGCACTGAATTGTTGGCAATTTTCGGGGCATCATTGGTGGCTGCCCCAAGATAAGGACATAAAGCTATTAATGTATCAAATAAACAAAAGGGGCACCAAGATGATTCCCTGGTGCACTCCTGAGCCAAAGAAAAGATGTTTGAAACTTTACCCACTAGGTCATACGGTTCTTAGGTTCTCATGTAGGATACGTAGAAAAATGTACAAGGGTATCCTCAACACCCATCTCCAAAAGCTTAAGCCAAAGCTTGATCCTATTAGCAGAATCAAATGCAGTAGGCAGGTCCATGAATGCTAAGCAAAGGGGACAGTGCTAGCATTTGTGTATTTGCCCAAAATTATCTGCAAGTTTAATCATTGTTCGATAGGGCCTAATCTGGAGTAAAAACCATATGGAAATAGGGAAAGAATGTTATTTGAACTAGTCCAGTCTCTTATCCACTGGAGTTTTACCCTACCAATAACCTTTACAGTGTTATTGATAAGGGAGATAGGACGATAGCATTTGAGCAGGTTCCTGTTGTCTTTTTTAAAAATGGGGACAATAATCAAAATGCCCCTGACCTCTGGATCTTATAGCAAAAGTAGGTATTTACAAATAAAATGCCCCAGGTGTTAGTGTGACATTTAAACAGATCCCTTGGGACTCTCTTCAGCCCTGGAGTATTACCCCCTGCACTATATTTGGTCGCGTCTACTACATTGGGAAGTGTAATTTGCAAGGGTGGAATGTCAAACAACTTATCTCTCAGCAAACTTGTTAGAGATGCATCATCAGCAATTTTATAGATAGAATTAAAATGTGCAACCAGGGTTGGGACAGTTATATCGCAGGTTAAAAGGGGATTAATAGGGGTGACTCTCAGTTGGATGTTATTGTCCCAGAACAAATTGCTACGGTTACCCGATGCTGCTGATAAAAGTAATTCCCAGTCCACAGTGAGAAGTGAATGCTTCCTTCAACCATGGGTATGTTTATAAAAAATCCTAGCCTTCCTTACATCCACAGGGTCCCTAGGGTTTGAGACTAGACCCCTTGACAAGTGACGGTTCACTGCTGAGCAAAAACTGTCAAGCCACCTTGGGCATTTTGGATTCGGTTTAATTCATTGAATCAGAAGACTCCTTATTCTGGCACCTAAAAGGCCTTAATAATTTATTCATTCTTCTCCACTCCCTCTGTTAAACAACTTAGAAAATATGGCAAATATTTCTTCATCAAAAGGCTAACAATGGCACCTGGGATCACTGACATAATATCGACCTCACAAAAATCGAGATACAAAAATATCGAGTCAAAAATATCGAGAGACAAAATATCGACTCCCTATCTTCAAGCAGGTAAGTACCAAAATATCGACTCCAAAATATCGACTTACAAAAATATAGACAGTCAAAATATCGATTTTTTTTAAATGTTTTAAAATTAAGTTAAAACTAATATAGTAATAAATATATTTAATATAAACTTAGAAATAATTATTAAATAAATGTAGTATTAATAAATAATTAATATAATTAAAAAAATGATATCACCAAAAAGAAAACATATATATAAAAACATATTATTAAATAAACATATATAAAAATTTTAGCGTATACCTTTACAACGCATACCATTACAACGTAAGTATTGGTAAGTATATAATAATGTTTTTAATATAAATTAATGAAAATTATTATAATATAATTTAATTGTATTTAATTTTATTTAATTAATGTAATTTAAATGTAATTTTACTTTATTTTACTTTATTTTTACAAAGTACCCCTGTACCCCAAAACCCCAAAACTGACCCTGAACCCTAAAAATACCCCTTTACCCAAAAACTGAAAACTGACCCTGAACCCTAAAAATACCCCTTTACCCAAAAACTGGAAACTGACCCTGAACCCTAAAAATACCCCTGTACCCCAAAAACTGAAAACTGACCCTGAACCCTAAAAATACCCCTTTACCCAAAAACTGAAAACTGACCCTGAACCCTAAAAATACCTCTTTACTCAGAAACTGAAAACTGACCCTGAACCCTAAAAATACCCCTTTACCCCAAAAACTGAAAACTGACCCTGGACCCTAAAAATACCCCTTTACCCAAAAACTGAAAACTGACCCTGAACCCTAAAAATACCCCTTTACCCAAAAACTGAAAACTGACCCTGAACCCTAAAAATACCCCTTTACCCCAAAAACTGAAAACTGACCCTGAACCCTAAAAATACCCCTTTACTCAAAAACTGAAAACTGACCCTGAACCCTAAAAATACCCCTTTACTCAAAAACTGAAAACTGACCCTGAACCCTAAAAATACCCCTTTACCCCAAAAACTGAAAACTGACCCTGAACCCTAAAAATACCCCTTTACCCAAAAACTGAAAACTGACCCTGAACCCTAAAAATACCCCTTTACCCAAAAACTGAAAACTGACCCTGAACCCTAAAATACCCCTTTACCCCAAAAACTGAAAACTGACCCTGAACCCTAAAAATACCCCTTTACCCAAAAACCCAAAACTGACCCTGAACCCTAAAAATACCCCTTTACCCCAAAACCCAAAACTTAAATTTAATTTCCAAAACCAATTGCTTTTATTTACAAAGTAAATTTTATTTAATGGTCAATTATTAATCAATTAACAAATTTAATTAATTAACATAGTTAATTAGTTATTATTAAATTACTCCCCACCCTATCCCCCTATAAACTCACAACCCACTACAGAAATTAATTTACTAATTATTATTTATTTATTCTTTAAATATTTATAATTACCAATTATATTTTAATTATTTACCAAATAATAATTAATTAACAATTATTATTAATTTACATATTTAATTAATTAAATTTAAATTACTTCCCACCCTATTCCCCTATAAACCCACAACCCGCTACAGAAAATATTTTACGAAAATGTAATTATTGATCAATTAATCAATTATTATTAATTACCAATTATATTTTAATTAATTAACAATTAATAATTAAATAACAATTACTATTATATTACAGATTTAATTAATTATATTTAAATTACTTCCCACCCTATTCCCCTATAAACCCACAACCCGCTACAGATTTATATTACACAATTATTACAAATTATAAAACACTTACCTTATTTTCGATATTTTTGTTGTCTATATTCTATCTAGTCGATATTATGTCTAGTCTATATTTTTGATTCGATATTTTGGCTATTAATATCGATAGTAATCGATATTTTTGTAGTCTATATTATGTCTGGTCGATATTTTATCTAGTCTATATTTTTACCTCGATATTATGTCCAGTCGATATTTTTGAGGTCGATATTATGTCTGTTCACCGGCACCTGGGTCCTTAAGAGACCAAGCCAATCTCAAACCATTGTTGTAGTGCTCAGAGATCTTGAAAGCAGCTTGTGGGAGAATTGCCCTACTACCCGAAAATGCGCTGTTGCCAGAATAGCATTATGACCCCCCCCCCTGCCCCCCCTCGAGCCTCAGTCGTTGTGCACTGGAAAAACCATGGAAGAAAATTCCTTGGTAACAAAAACGAGGTCTATGGAGGAAACCTACCCATTCCCTCGAAAAGTAGGGAAAGATGGGTTATTTCCATTCATGTAACTGGCCAGGTCCACCAAAAGCGTTTTCTTCTAATTAAAAACTCAGCTTTGCCCCTCTACCCCCAACCACATCCTCGTAAATAGCATGGCTCTTGCCACCCAGGTCCTGTAAAACAGCATTCATTTATTTTGTTAAAATCTCCACTCCGCTCTGTTACGGCCACTGAATGTAAATTTCCTACATACCTAAATAGTTCCCTTAAACATACACAAGCAGTTCTAGTAAAATCATTGTTATAGAAATGTATCAAGTAGAAATGAAACATGCATACATTATTTTTAACACACAAAACTTAGAAGGTCGAACAGCCTGACTCCAACAAAGTTACCTTTAAATTAAGACTTAGTTGGAACCAAACTGAAGGACCACCCCTAGTTCTACTTTGGGTAGATGGAACAGTGGGTATGGAATAGCAGGCAAAGCCAAAGTAGGCAATGATATCAAAGGTAGCTATGAAATTAAGTCAGTCCAGATCTATAGCCTTCCTCTTGAGTCAATCTACGTTCCAACTCAGGACTAAAAGAAAGCCCCTAGCCCTATTATTCTACAAGGTACTAGCTTCAGATTAACAATGAGTGCATTTCTAAGTCTCGAGGAGGAAAAAGAGGCGGTGTGTTGATGGTCAATCGATGTCAGATAACGCCTCAAACCAGTTGTTGACAGGTACCAAAATTTTGTCTCTAAGGTATTGAGGGAGACTTATAGATGGCTTCTTCACTATATCACGATAATCACAAGAGAGGTGTGGTAAAAGGTTGGAGACTCCTTTGATGGAGTTAAGAACTTGCTGTGACTGATTACAGGCAAAAAACTAACAAGTCTTATAAAAGTAACCTAGGGGTAGCAATGCAATGTCACTCCTGACAAGACCATAGCTTGGATTACTAAACAAAAGATGTGTTACCAGATTAGGAGATTTAAAAATTATAACAACACAATCTCCATACATTTGCACAGGTCCGGGACCGGTCCAACCAACCTCCTTGTCAGCAGAACGTTCTCCACCAAAAAAGATAGGAAATCCCTTGTGGTGGACTAACCCTTCTAAAACGTTGTTAGCCAGCTGTGTTTGAGCCTCCATCTGATTGTCCCATAGAGAAGGTACTCCTGTAAGAACAGCTGCATACAAGTGAGCAGAGGGCTGAAGGTTCATCTGTGATTAACCTGGGGTGGGGTGCAGTTGGTTCTATTCCCCCTTAAGCTAGGTTGGGCTCGCTGCCCATATAATGGGCCAAGATGATCCTGCTAATCCCATGCACATGGCCCTTCTTTGGCTGAGGAAGAACTATTCAGTATTGAAAAATCTGGAGTGTTAGCAGGAATTGAACCAGTTACAGGCACTGGCTGCAAGCAAGACACTGAGGCACCCCTGGTCCCGCTCTGTTGACATATACCAAGCTTGGCATGCTTTAAATCTAGCAAAGGATGAATGTCCGAGAGGACCCCAACATCCTTGCTCGTGCGATGGACCCCACCAATCTCAAAACAGTTAGCTGGGATTCAATTGCCCCCAACCGAAGTAACCGCAGAGATAGCTCAACTTTCAACAATTCTTTGAATTTGATGAGATATCCTTCTATGGGGCCTTCATCCATATAGTGACAGAATTTGCTATTGACCACCACCAGATTCGCCCTTTTGTCCGACTTAATCTTTCATGTTCGACATTCATTCTGGGGTTATTCAGGAGTGCAGCATTTTCTGCCTGCAAGGTGTACAATTCCAAAGTTATCCCAAAAGAGCAAGTGAGTACTACCACAGAGTTGTGAATTCCATATCCATGACTGGAGACAGGCATAGTAGGGCATCTGAGTTCAGTGATAGTCTCCTCTCAGAGAGGGCTATTTCAGTACTAATCACCCCCATGGCCCTTGCTAACATCCTGTCAGTGGAGTTAGTCTTAGCCAGGAGAACAAAAATACCACCCATAATTTTCTTTTTTCCCAACCTTCGTGCATGCAGTCAACAATAAATGGATGGTGAAAACAGAGCCAGGCACCTCAACTTACTTTAAAGGCAAAGAACTAGGGTAGTCACAACAAAAAAGAAAGACAATTACCTTTCAAGTAGAAGGACCGGCTCTGATCGGCCCACTCTTCGCCTCGTCCTTGCTTGGGCCAAGCCTGGGTGCAACCCGAGCCCATCATGCACTGCATGAGGCAAGAGCGCTCCTCAGCACTGAGGCAGCAGCAGCAGGCGGGGCAAAGCATGTATTGGCACCTCCTGCCACAAAGCGGTGCTGGAGCTGGAGCTGGAGTTCCTTAGGCAGCCCAGAGCCCCCCCACCCCCGAGTCCAGAACTCCCCAAAAACATGGCCTGCGCTGCGTGAGGCAACTGTGCTTTTCATAGTTGAGGCAGAAGCAGTGTGTAGGGCAAGCCGTGTGTCGGCACCTCCTGGCTGGAAATGGTGCGGTAGCTGGATCCCATAGGTAGCATCTCTGGAGTCCAGAACTACCTGAAAACACAACCTGCCCTGCATTAAGTAAAGGTGCTTTTCAGCATTTAGGCAATGGGGAGGGGAAAGCGTGTGTCAGCACCTCCTGGTGTGAAGCAGTGCAGGAGTTTAAGTTCTGTAGACAGCACCCCCTGAGTCCAGAACTGCCTGAAAACATGTCCTGTAATGCGTGAGGCAAGGGCGCTTTTTGAGTGCTGAGGTAGCGGGCAGCACAAAGCGTGTGTTGATGCCTTCTGGTGCGAAGCAGTGCTGGAGCTGGAGTCCTGTAGCCAGTCCCCCCTCCCCCAAAACACATCCTGACAAACGTATAGCTTTCCAGGTTTCTCCTTGGTAAGAATTTACCCTGGGTGCCTTTCGTGCAAAACAATTATAAAGATGAAAGTGTGAAATGCCACAAATATAAAAAAAAAAGCCTCAGCACGGAGAGGGGAGTAGCAGGCAGTCTTAGCAGGTAAAGTGCTAAGAGGGCAGCCCTAACACCCGTTGCTCCTCTAGCTTAGTTGGGGGACCACAAAGTGATCCCCACTTAGGTCAGATTTGAAAATAAAAGTCCCTGAATGTTTCCTTAGCATCTGCTAACCTCTGGGCTGATGTGTACACTTACTGTAGCCAAGTGTTTGCAAACCGATACATGTTTGTGGGCCCTACGTGGTGGACTTCCCACGAGACAGGTTCAACATATGTCAAATAGTCTTTGTGGGTCTGCCAACAAAAAGCGGGGCCTTTGAACACAAAAAAAAAGAAAACAAGAAAGGAAAAATTGAGGCGCGATCTGCTTGACCACCACTAATAAGGATGTGTGCAGGGCACTGTGCTTCCTGCGGCAGGTTGTGAGAAGTAACTGGTTAAAGAGAAGACTTTGAAAGCAACACTTGCCGAATAGGGCACAGGGGCTGGTCGTGTGTACACCCCGTGTCTAATCCCCGCTGCTCATGGCCTGAGGCCATTTAATTATAGTGGTAATTAAACACACCCAAAAGAAAAACGTTTAACACACCACTATATTTGCCTATCATTTAAACATAGTTAACAACGTGATGTTGTAACATGGAAAGTTGCATGTGACAAGGTCTTATGGAGGATGAAGGAATAAGCCAGGTGAAATGGACGAATGAAAAAAAAAATCTAGCTAGTATTCTGAAGTTTGCAAATGTAAAATATGTTTGTGAGACTCTTCATTCTGCCAAGCAATGGGAAGAACGTTTTTTCCTAGGTCACAACCATTTTACTAAAGTCACTCTAATTTCTCAATGCTCTCTTCTAAACATTTACCATTTTAATAAAAATGTACACAATTGAAGATAAACAAATAAGTATATTTTTCAACAATGTAGTTGTTGCATTTTTCTGCCAAAATGTCTGTGATCTTCAATATTAGATGTTATGTTTCATTTAACATTTTGAACTTGGGACCTATACCATGCCATACTATGTAATGCTAGCTATGCACAGCTAGTCACATTCACAACGGAGTTTGCACCTGTGGTGTTAGTTGTTTTCTCAGTTTAAGGTGTTTTTGGATCCTTTAACATATTTGCATTGATTTAATGTTTATAAAATAAGTCATAACTTCTAGCTAGGAGCCCTTCCTCCGCCATCCTAGTTGACTGACTAACTACACCTTTACAAAGCATACCACCAATAAATGTCTTTTTATATTGAGTTCCTCTTTATAAGATGGTATGAATCAACAACACTCAATATACTTAAAGGAACCACAACAAATAAAACACATTAGTACCACTTCTCTTTAATATTTTGCAAAAATTAGAAAAAAAATATTATATTTTTAAAAACCCAATCCTGAACAAGAAGATTGGCCACATAACATATCGAAAGTTAAGAACTTTTGTCATGAATATTAAAAGCTCAAGAAAATTAAAAATGTGTGTCCCACACCAAATTGCTTAAAAAATTAAAATACATGTATCACAACTAAAGTACATTTTATTTTCCTAGGTGGATGAGCTAAAGAAAAGCAGACTGATATCAGGTTTTTGTCCAATAGTAGGAGACCTGCCTCTCGAGGATAGCCACTCCATTTCAAAAGTACAAGTTGTGACTAGGGGATACACTGACAAATGGTTTTGCCTGAGATGGAACCTCCCACATAGAGATGTGTTTGTATTTGGAAGGCTAAAAGAGTATGAAAATTAGTTGACACCAGTCTCTCTCTTCCAGTGAAGGCAAGCATTCCTCAACTTCTCACCCTGCACTTAGTAGCGCCATGCATGTTTAAAGTAGACCTGTCTTCAACAGTGCATAATTTGTGAAATAAGAAGTGTTGGGCCCAAAGTTTTTCTCAGATGTTTGGTGCCGGTGCTGTTGAATGTTGGGGCTGATGAACACCAAGGCTGCCTAGTCTTAATTACACCTCATGCATCTTTCATGTACCACACTCACGCCACTTTATCTCACTCTTGCCGTTTCTTTGTCATCCCTACATTCTCTCTCTTTCAATGTTTGGCTACTTCCTTCTTCTTTTGCTAACTTTTAAGCTCTTGTATCTGGGTCAAATTCCGATGATGAAAAATTATGCCTATTTTCCTAAACATGAATACTGGTGGGCCACACCTGCACCAATCATCTCAAATTAAGTAATGGTGAGCAAGTCTTTGAGTTAACAGTGGCAGGGATCCAGTTTAATCTAAAATTACAAGAAGTGAGCTGTGGTTGAGTCTGGGTATTACCAAAATAAGAGCTTTCCATGAGATTGAATTATTTAAGGCAGAGTTCTTTATGGGTCTATAAATTATCAGGAGAGAAGCTCCAAGTGAGCTCCCAATGTGCTTGTGTATTACTGAGAGCTGAGGATTGAATCTTGGTATTATAAACAATCAATCAATCAATCATGCCATTTGTATAGCGCACCACTCACCCGGGAGGGTCTCAAGGCGCTTGGGGGGAGGGGTATGCTACTGCTCGAACAGCCAGGTCTTGAGTTGTTTCCTGAAGGCGAGATGGTCCTGGGTCAGCCGAAAGTGGATGGGGAGGGAGTTCCAAGTCTTGGCAGCCAGGTAGGAGAAGGATCTTCCTCCGGCGGTGGCTCTTCGGATGCGTGATACGGCTGCGAGGGTGAGGCTGGTGGGCCGTAGCTGGCGGGTGGGCGTGTAGAAGGTCAGGCGGTCGCTGAGGTACTTGGGGCCCAGGTCGTGGAGAGACCTGTGTGCGTGGGTGAGGAGCCGGAACGTGATCCTCTTGTCGACGGGGAGCCAGTGCAGGTTCCTCAGGTGGCTGGAGATGTGGCTGCGTCGGGGGACATCCAGGATGAGTCGGGCGGAGGCGTTCTGGATGCGCTGGAGTCTTTTCTGTAGCTTGGCTGTGGTTCCGGCGTCGAGGGCGTTTCCGTAGTCCAGTCGGCTGGTGACCAGTGCCTGGGTGACAGTCTTCCTGGTCTCGGTCGGGATCCAGCGGAAGATCTTGCGAAGCATGCGCAGGGTGTTAAAGCACGATGAGGAGACGGCGTTGACTTGTCTGGTCATCGAGAGGGAGGGGTCCAGGATGAAGCCCAGGTTGCGTGCATGGTCGGTTGGCTTGGGTGCAGTGCCCAGGGCTGGGGGCCACCAGGAGTCGTCCCAGGCGGAGGGCGAAGATCCCAGGATGAGGACTTCTGTCTTGTCCGAGTTCAGTTTCAGGCGGCTGTCCTTCATCCACTCGGCGACGTCTTTCATCCCTTCGTGTAGGCAGGTTCTGGCGGTGTCAGGGTCTCTGGTGAGGGAAAGGATCAGCTGGGTGTCGTCGGCGTAAGAGATGATGTTGAGGTTGTGCTGGCGTGCGATGGCTGCGAGAGGTTTCATGTAGATGTTGAAGATGGTGGGGCTGAGTGAAGATCCTTGCGGGACGACGTAGATGACTTCGGTGGCCTCGGAGCGAAACGGGGGGAGGCGGACTCTTTGTGTTCTTCCGGCGAGGAACGAGATGATCCACTCCAGTGCCTTCTCTTGGACACCGATGTTGCTGAGGCGCTGGACTAGGGTGCGGTGGCAGACCGTGTCGAACGCAGCGGAGAGGTCCAGGAGGATGAGGGCCACTGTTTCCCCCTTGTCGAGCAGGGTCCGGATGTCGTCGGTGGCTGCGATGAGGGCGGTCTCGGTGCTGTGGTTGGCTCTGAAGTCGGACTGCGAGGGGTCGAGGGATCTGTTCGTCTCGAGGAAGGTGGTCAGCTGTCTGTTGACGATCTTCTCGATGACTTTAGCAGGAAAAGGGAGGAGCGAGATGGGGCAGAAGTTTTTGAGATTGGTGGGGTCCGCTGTAGGTTTCTTCAGGAGAGCGCTGATCTCGGCGTGCTTCCAGCTCTCCAGGAAGGTGGGGGTGTTGAAGGAGGCGTTGATGATGTTCCGGAGTTGGGGTGCGATGGTGGAGTCGGCCTTGTTGAAGACGTGGTGTGGGCAGGGGTCGGTCGGTGATCCGGAGTGGATGGTGTTCATCGTGCGGGCAGAGCTCTGTCGAAATGCTTACTGGAGGGAATCCTTGTGAGGGTGGACCACTAGAGTCACAAATTAAACCTGGATGCTGTGGCATAGAGCAGCTTAACTAAGAGTTAATGCATAAAGTAGTTATGCTGTACCAAAGGAGTGATAGAGTCCAAACACAACACCGGGATAATCCCAAAGCAATTTAGAAAAATATAGGACATTTTAGTTAATAAATATTGTAATAAATAAAATGGGTCTAAAATGACAGAAATCCAATAAGGTGAACCAGAGCTACTTATTTTTAGACTTAAACTAAAAGTAGCACCAACATGTGTTAAGAGCCAACTGTTTGCACTTGACCACTACCTAGTCCTGATTTAAGGCTGGCTGCAATGGAGCACAGGTCAGATACAAAAAAGTGTATTGACACTGTTGGAAGTTTTAGCCTGGTCTTAGTGTCTGAAATGGAAGTCAAAGATCCTCAGTGGGTTAAGGCATCATTTTGTGGCTTAGCAGAGCTCCACGACATCAAATAGCTGTTGGGCGTGGTCCCAATGAAGATTTGGCGGGAAAGATCATAGAGGAGAAAAGTTGAATTTCACATTCCCAGAAAAGGCCAAGGCTGCAAGCTGTAACCAAACAGGGCTCCATGAGGCAGAATACCTTGTCTGAGAGGTCCCACTAAACCAGATTTCCAGTTGCAGAATAGCTAATTCTTCTTGCCTAGCTCAAATTTCAGCCTTCTCTCCTCCCTCCTGCCATCTGTCTCCACAGAGAACGGGCCTCTAGGTGAAACACTGCTTCCTGCCCAGTGTGGAATCTCCAATCATGGAAAGATAGTGCTACCTCCTCCACAAGTGGCAGTCTAATAGCCCCCTCTGGGCCCTGGACCAAATCATCATCCTCATTCAGCTCCTTCTCCTTCTCCACCCATGCTGCACATTCAATGCAGCATGGGCTTCAGACCAGGTTCTCAGTGCCTTTTGCAACTCCACATTCCTGGTTGTGCTTTTTACAAAAAGCCTACAGAAATGCTTGAGCTGGGCCACAGTGTAACCCTAAAATTTTGCCATCTCAAAATCCATTTTTGTAAGTGTAGATGTAGATGTAGAACCTCCAGTTATAGACCTGATATTAGGGAAAAGCAATGATGTCAATCAAGGAAGATGGAACAAGTTAGAATGCTAATAAGAGAGAGTAGGACACAATTGCCAATGAGGATCAGAGACAATTGATTTGAATTGATTTGAATTGGTCTTATATGTGGTAGTGTACACCAAATTGCTGTTAGACACTACACAATCTGGAGACTGACCTGGGCAGTGCAGGGAGCACCACAGGACGCTCGAGCCTTTCCTTGGCTCTGCTGGTGTTGCCGCAAATCTTCTCGCCGCCGCAGCCGCAGCCACCGGACCACAATCCCCACAGGCCCTCGCGAGAGGAAGTCGCGAATGCCCTGTCCCGCCCCCGGAGAGGCTCAAAAGACAGCGAGAGCCCCGGGGGAGCGGGGACAATTTGGAGACTGACATGGGCAGTGCGGGGAGCACCACAGGATGCTCGAGCCTTTCCTTGAATCCGCTGGTGTTGCCGCAAATCTTCTCGCCGCCGCAGCCACAGCCACCGGACCACAATCCCCACAGGCCCTCGCGAGAGGAAGTCGCAAACGCCCTGTCCCGCCCCCGGAGTGGCTCAAAAGACAGCATGAGCCCCGGGGGAGCGGGGACAATTTGGAGACTGCTCTGGGCAGTGCGGGGAGCACCGCAGGACGCTCGAGCCTTTCCTTGGCTCCGCTGGTATTGCCGCAAATCTTCTCGCCACCGCAGCCACAGCCACGGACCACAATCCCCACAGGCCCTCGCGAGAGGAAGTCGCGAACGCCCTGTCCCGCCCCCGGAGAGGCTCAAAAGACAGCGAGAGCCCTGGGGGAGCGGGGAGAATTTGGAGACTGACCTGGGCAGTGCGGGGAGCACCGCAGGATGCTCGAGCCTTTCCTTGGCTCCGCTGGTGTTACCACCAATCATCTCGCCGCCGCAGCCACCGGACCACAATCCCCACAGGCCCTCGCGAGAGGAAGTCGCGAACGCCCTGTCCCGCCCCCGGAGAGGCTCAAAAGACAGCGAGAGCCCCGGGGGAGCGGGGACAATTTGGAGACTGACCTGGGCAGTGCGGGGAGCACCGCAGGACGCTCAAGCCTTTCCTTGGCTCCGCTGGTGTTGCCGCAAATCTTCTCGCCGCCGCAGCCGCAGCCACCGGACCACAATCCCCACAGGCCCTCGCGAGAGGAAGCCGCGAACGCCCTGTCCCGCCCCAGGAGAGGCTCAAAAGACAGCGAGAGCCCCGGGGGAGCGGGGACAATTTGGAGACTGACCTGGGCAGTGCGGGGAGCACCGCAGGACGCTTGAGCCTTTCCTTGGCTCCGCTGGTGTTGCCGCAAAGTTTCTCGCTGCCGCAGCTGCAGCCACCGGACCACAATCCCCTCAGGCCCTCGCGAGAGGAATTCGCGAACGCCCTGTCCCGCCCCCGGAGAGGCTCAAAAGACAGCGAAAGCCCCGGGAGAGCGGGGACAATTTGGAGACTGACCTGGGCAGTGCGGGGAGCACCGCAGGACGCTCGAGCCTTTCCTTGGCTCCGCTGGTGTTGCCGCAAATCTTCTCGCCGCCGCAGCCACCGGACCACAATCCCCACAGGCCCTCGCGAGAGGAAGTCACGAACGCCCTGTCCCGCCCCCGGAGAGGCTCAAAAGACAGCGAGTGCCCCCACGTCGCGGGACGCACGCGGGCGGCACCGGGTCAAGCCCGGGCAAAGGGCGGGCCGTCTGTGGCCGTCCGGGGCCAGACGAGGCCGGGCTGAGCCACGGATTTTGGTTTTACTGCAGTGGTTCCATTTCACCAAGTGAGACTTTTAACTTTTGACTCTGGGCAGGGCCGGCACCTCCTGGCTGGAAATGGTGCGGTAGCTGGATCCCATAGGTAGCATCTCTGGAGTCCAGAACTACCTGAAAACACAACCTGCCCTGCATTAAGTAAAGGTGCTTTTCAGCATTTAGACAATGGGGAGGGGAAAGCGTGTGTCAGCACCTCCTGGTGTGAAGCAGTGCAGGAGTTTAAGTTCTGTAGACAGCACCCCCTGAGTCCAGAACTGCCTGAAAACATGTCCTGTAATGCGTGAGGCAAGGGCGCTTTTTGAGTGCTGAGGTAGCGGGCAGCACAAAGCGTGTGTTGATGCCTTCTGGTGCGAAGCAGTGCTGGAGCTGGAGTCCTGTAGCCAGTCCCCCCTCCCCCAAAACACATCCTGACAAACGTATAGCTTTCCAGGTTTCTCCTTGGTAAGAATTTACCCTGGGTGCCTTTCGTGCAAAACAATTATAAAGATGAAAGTGTGAAATGCCACAAATATTAAAAAAAAGCCTCAGCACGGAGAGGGGAGTAGCAGGCAGTCTTAGCAGGTAAAGTGCTAAGAGGGCAGCCCTAACACCCGTTGCTCCTCTAGCTTAGTTGGGGGACCACAAAGTGATCCCCACTTAGGTCAGATTTGAAAATAAAAGTCCCTGAATGTTTCCTTAGCATCTGCTAACCTCTGGGCTGATGTGTACACTTACTGTAGCCAAGTGTTTGCAAACCGATACATGTTTGTGGGCCCTACGTGGTGGACTTCCCACGAGACAGGTTCAACATATGTCAAATAGTCTTTGTGGGTCTGCCAACAAAAAGCGGGGCCTTTGAACACAAAAAAAAAGAAAACAAGAAAGGAAAAATTGAGGCGCGATCTTCTTGACCACCACTAATAAGGATGTTTGCAGGGCACTGTGCTTCCTGCGGCAGGTTGTGAGAAGTAACTGGTTAAAGAGAAGACTTTGAAAGCAACACTTGCCGAATAGGGCACAGGGGCTGGTCGTGTGTACACCCCGTGTCTAATCCCCGCTGCTCATGGCCTGAGGCCATTTAATTATAGTGGTAATTAAACACACCCAAAAGAAAAACGTTTAACACACCACTATATTTGCCTATCATTTAAACATAGTTAACAACGTGATGTTGTAACATGGAAAGTTGCATGTGACAAGGTCTTATGGAGGATGAAGGAATAAGGCAGGTGAAATGGACGAATGAAAAAAAAATCTAGCTAGTATTCTGAAGTTTGCAAATGTAAAATATGTTTGTGAGACTCTTCATTCTGCCAAGCAATGGGAAGAACGTTTTTTCCTAGGTCACAACCATTTTACTAAAGTCACTCTAATTTCTCAATGCTCTCTTCTAAACATTTACCATTTTAATAAAAATGTACACAATTGAAGATAAACAAATAAGTATATTTTTCAACAATGTAGTTGTTGCATTTTTCTGCCAAAATGTCTGTGATCTTCAATATTAGATGTTATGTTTCATTTAACATTTTGAACTTGGGACCTATACCATGCCATACTATGTAATGCTAGCTATGCACAGCTAGTCACATTCACAACGGAGTTTGCACCTGTGGTGTTAGTTGTTTTCTCAGTTTAAGGTGTTTTTGGATCCTTTAACATATTTGCATTGATTTAATGTTTATAAAATAAGTCATAACTTCTAGCTAGGAGCCCTTCCTCCGCCATCCTAGTTGACTGACTAACTACACCTTTACAAAGCATACCACCAATAAATGTCTTTTTATATTGAGTTCCTCTTTATAAGATGGTATGAATCAACAACACTCAATATACTTAAAGGAACCACAACAAATAAAACACATTAGTACCACTTCTCTTTAATATTTTGCAAAAATTAGAAAAAAATATTATATTTTTAAAAACCCAATCCTGAACAAGAAGATTGGCCACATAACATATCGAAAGTTAAGAACTTTTGTCATGAATATTAAAAGCTCAAGAAAATTAAAAATGTGTGTCCCACACCAAATTGCTTAAAAAATTAAAATACATGTATCACAACTAAAGTACATTTTATTTTCCTGGGTGGATGAGCTAAAGAAAAGCAGACTGATATCAGGTTTTTGTCCAATAGTAGGAGACCTGCCTCTCGAGGATAGCCACTCCATTTCAAAAGTACAAGTTGTGACTAGGGGATACACTGACAAATGGTTTTGCCTGAGATGGAACCTCCCACATAGAGATGTGTTTGTATTTGGAAGGCTAAAAGAGTATGAAAATTAGTTGACACCAGTCTCTCTCTTCCAGTGAAGGCAAGCATTCCTCAACTTCTCACCCTGCACTTAGTAGCGCCATGCATGTTTAAAGTAGACCTGTCTTCAACAGTGCATAATTTGTGAAATAAGAAGTGTTGGGCCCAAAGTTTTTCTCAGATGTTTGGTGCCGGTGCTGTTGAATGTTGGGGCTGATGAACACCAAGGCTGCCTAGTCTTAATTACACCTCATGCATCTTTCATGTACCACACTCACGCCACTTTATCTCACTCTTGCCGTTTCTTTGTCATCCCTACATTCTCTCTCTTTCAATGTTTGGCTACTTCCTTCTTCTTTTGCTAACTTTTAAGCTCTTGTATCTGGGTCAAATTCCGATGATGAAAAATTATGCCTATTTTCCTAAACATGAATACTGGTGGGCCACACCTGCACCAATCATCTCAAATTAAGTAATGGTGAGCAAGTCTTTGAGTTAACAGTGGCAGGGATCCAGTTTAATCTAAAATTACAAGAAGTGAGCTGTGGTTGAGTCTGGGTATTACCAAAATAAGAGCTTTCCATGAGATTGAATTATTTAAGGCAGAGTTCTTTATGGGTCTATAAATTATCAGGAGAGAAGCTCCAAGTGAGCTCCCAATGTGCTTGTGTATTACTGAGAGCTGAGGATTGAATCTTGGTATTATAAACAATCAATCAATCAATCATGCCATTTGTATAGCGCACCACTCACCCGGGAGGGTCTCAAGGCGCTTGGGGGGAGGGGTATGCTACTGCTCGAACAGCCAGGTCTTGAGTTGTTTCCTGAAGGCGAGATGGTCCTGGGTCAGCCGAAAGTGGATGGGGAGGGAGTTCCAAGTCTTGGCAGCCAGGTAGGAGAAGGATCTTCCTCCGGCGGTGGCTCTTCGGATGCGTGATACGGCTGCGAGGGTGAGGCTGGTGGGCCGTAGCTGGCGGGTGGGCGTGTAGAAGGTCAGGCGGTCGCTGAGGTACTTGGGGCCCAGGTCGTGGAGAGACCTGTGTGCGTGGGTGAGGAGCCGGAACGTGATCCTCTTGTCGACGGGGAGCCAGTGCAGGTTCCTCAGGTGGCTGGAGATGTGGCTGCGTCGGGGGACATCCAGGATGAGTCGGGCGGAGGCGTTCTGGATGCGCTGGAGTCTTTTCTGTAGCTTGGCTGTGGTTCCGGCGTCGAGGGCGTTTCCGTAGTCCAGTCGGCTGGTGACGAGTGCCTGGGTGACAGTCTTCCTGGTCTCGGTCGGGATCCAGCGGAAGATCTTGCGAAGCATGCGCAGGGTGTTAAAGCACGATGAGGAGACGGCGTTGACTTGTCTGGTCATCGAGAGGGAGGGGTCCAGGATCAAGCCCAGGTTGCGTGCATGGTCGGTTGGCTTGGGTGCAGTGCCCAGGGCTGGGGGCCACCAGGAGTCGTCCCAGGCGGAGAGCGAAGATCCCAGGATGAGGACTTCTGTCTTGTCCGAGTTCAGTTTCAGGCGGCTGTCCTTCATCCACTCGGCGACGTCTTTCATCCCTTCGTGTAGGCAGGTTCTGGCGGTGTCAGGGTCTCTGGTGAGGGAAAGGATCAGCTGGGTGTCGTCGGCGTAAGAGATGATGTTGAGGTTGTGCTGGCGTGCGATGGCTGCGAGAGGTTTCATGTAGATGTTGAAGATGGTGGGGCTGAGTGAAGATCCTCGCGGGACGCCGCAGATGACTTCGGTGGCCTCGGAGCGAAACGGGGGGAGGCGGACTCTTTGTGTTCTTCCGGCGAGGAACGAGATGATCCACTCCAGTGCCTTCTCTTGGACACCGATGTTGCTGAGGCGCTGGACTAGGGTGCGGTGGCAGACCGTGTCGAACGCAGCGGAGAGGTCCAGGAGGATGAGGGCCACTGTTTCCCCCTTGTCGAGCAGGGTCCGGATGTCGTCGGTGGCTGCGATGAGGGCGGTCTCGGTGCTGTGGTTGGCTCTGAAGTCGGACTGCGAGGGGTCGAGGGATCTGTTCGTCTCGAGGAAGGCGGTCAGCTGTCTGTTGACGATCTTCTCGATGACTTTAGCAGGAAAAGGGAGGAGCGAGATGGGGCAGAAGTTTTTGAGATTGGTGGGGTCCGCTGTAGGTTTCTTCAGGAGAGCGCTGATCTCGGCGTGCTTCCAGCTCTCCGGGAAGGTGGGGGTGTTGAAGGAGGCGTTGATGATGTTCCGGAGTTGGGGTGCGATGGTGGAGTCGGCCTTGTTGAAGACGTGGTGTGGGCAGGGGTCGGTCGGTTATCCGGAGTGGATGGTGTTCATCGTGCGGGCAGAGCTCTGTCGAAATGCTTACTGGAGGGAATCCTTGTGAGGGTGGACCACTAGAGTCACAAATTAAACCTGGATGCTGTGGCATAGAGCAGCTTAACTAAGAGTTAATGCATAAAGTAGTTATGCTGTACCAAAGGAGTGATAGAGTCCAAACACAACACCGGGATAATCCCAAAGCAATTTAGAAAAATATAGGACATTTTAGTTAATAAATATTGTAATAAATAAAATGGGTCTAAAATGACAGAAATCCAATAAGGTGAACCAGAGCTACTTATTTTTAGACTTAAACTAAAAGTAGCACCAACATGTGTTAAGAGCCAACTGTTTGCACTTGACCACTACCTAGTCCTGATTTAAGGCTGGCTGCAATGGAGCACAGGTCAGATACAAAAAAGTGTATTGACACTGTTGGAAGTTTTAGCCTGGTCTTAGTGTCTGAAATGGAAGTCAAAGATCCTCAGTGGGTTAAGGCATCATTTTGTGGCTTAGCAGAGCTCCACGACATCAAATAGCTGTTGGGCGTGGTCCCAATTTGGCGGGAAAGATCATAGAGGAGAAAAGTTGAATTTCACATTCCCAGAAAAGGCCAAGGCTGCAAGCTGTAACCAAACAGGGCTCCATGAGGCAGAATACCTTGTCTAAGAGGTCCCACTAAACCAGATTTCCAGTTGCAGAATAGCTAATTCTTCTTGCCTAGCTCAAATTTCAGCCTTCTCTCCTCCCTCCTGCCATCTGTCTCCACAGAGAACGGGCCTCTAGGTGAAACACTGCTTCCTGCCCAGTGTGGAATCTCCAATCATGGAAAGATAGTGCTACCTCCTCCACAAGTGGCAGTCTAATAGCCCCCTCTGGGCCCTGGACCAAATCATCATCCTCATTCAGCTCCTTCTCCTTCTCCACCCATGCTGCACATTCAATGCAGCATGGGCTTCAGACCAGGTTCTCAGTGCCTTTTGCAACTCCACATTCCTGGTTGTGCTTTTTACAAAAAGCCTACAGAAATGCTTGAGCTGGGCCACAGTGTAACCCTAAAATTTTGCCATCTCAAAATCCATTTTTGTAAGTGTAGATGTAGATGTAGAACCTCCAGTTATAGACCTGATATTAGGGAAAAGCAATGATGTCAATCAAGGAAGATGGAACAAGTTAGAATGCTAATAAGAGAGAGTAGGACACAATTGCCAATGAGGATCAGAGACAATTGATTTGAATTGATTTGAATTGGTCTTATATGTGGTAGTGTACACCAAATTGCTGTTAGACACTACACAATCTGGAGACTGACCTGGGCAGTGCAGGGAGCACCACAGGACGCTCGAGCCTTTCCTTGGCTCCGCTGGTGTTGCCGCAAATCTTCTCGCCGCCGCAGCCGCAGCCACCGGACCACAATCCCCACAGGCCCTCGCGAGAGGAAGTCGCGAACGCCCTGTCCCGCCCCCGGAGAGGCTCAAAAGACAGCGAGAGCCCCGGGGGAGCGGGGACAATTTGGAGACTGACATGGGCAGTGCGGGGAGCACCACAGGATGCTCGAGCCTTTCCTTGAATCCGCTGGTGTTGCCGCAAATCTTCTCGCCGCCGCAGCCACAGCCACCGGACCACAATCCCCACAGGCCCTCGCGAGAGGAAGTCGCAAACGCCCTGTCCCGCCCCCGGAGTGGCTCAAAAGACAGCATGAGCCCCGGGGGAGCGGGGACAATTTGGAGACTGCTCTGGGCAGTGCGGGGAGCACCGCAGGACGCTCAAGCCTTTCCTTGGCTCCGCTGGTATTGCCGCAAATCTTCTCGCCACCGCAGCCACAGCCACGGACCACAATCCCCACAGGCCCTCGCGAGAGGAAGTCGCGAACGCCCTGTCCCGCCCCCGGAGAGGCTCAAAAGACAGCGAGAGCCCTGGGGGAGCGGGGAGAATTTGGAGACTGACCTGGGCAGTGCGGGGAGCACCGCAGGATGCTCGAGCCTTTCCTTGGCTCCGCTGGTGTTACCACCAATCATCTCGCCGCCGCAGCCACCGGACCACAATCCCCACAGGCCCTCGCGAGAGGAAGTCGCGAACGCCCTGTCCCGCCCCCGGAGAGGCTCAAAAGACAGCGAGAGCCCCGGGGGAGCGGGGACAATTTGGAGACTGACCTGGGCAGTGCGGGGAGCACCGCAGGACGCTCAAGCCTTTCCTTGGCTCCGCTGGTGTTGCCGCAAATCTTCTCGCCGCCGCAGCCGCAGCCACCGGACCACAATCCCCACAGGCCCTCGCGAGAGGAAGCCGCGAACGCCCTGTCCCGCCCCAGGAGAGGCTCAAAAGACAGCGAGAGCCCCGGGGGAGCGGGGACAATTTGGAGACTGACCTGGGCAGTGCGGGGAGCACCGCAGGACGCTTGAGCCTTTCCTTGGCTCCGCTGGTGTTGCCGCAAAGTTTCTCGCTGCCGCAGCTGCAGCCACCGGACCACAATCCCCTCAGGCCCTCGCGAGAGGAATTCGCGAACGCCCTGTCCCGCCCCCGGAGAGGCTCAAAAGACAGCGAAAGCCCCGGGAGAGCGGGGACAATTTGGAGACTGACCTGGGCAGTGCGGGGAGCACCGCAGGACGCTCGAGCCTTTCCTTGGCTCCGCTGGTGTTGCCGCAAATCTTCTCGCCGCCGCAGCCACCGGACCACAATCCCCACAGGCCCTCGCGAGAGGAAGTCACGAACGCCCTTTCCCGCCCCCGGAGAGGCTCAAAAGACAGCGAGTGCCCCCACGTCGCGGGACGCACGCGGGCGGCACCGGGTCAAGCCCGGGCAAAGGGCGGGCCGTCTGTGGCCGTCCGGGGCCAGACGAGGCCGGGCTGAGCCACGGATTTTGGTTTTACTGCAGTGGTTCCATTTCACCAAGTGAGACTTTTAACTTTTGACTCTGGGCAGGGCCCTGTTTTTCAGTCAGTTACTTAGGGTATATGTTTTTAACCCTTGTATTAGGGTAATTTGTATTTCGGTTTTCTATGTCTGTTTGTTATTGAAACATTGGAATATTTTAGCATCTATTGTATGATTTGATCATGTCTAAAACTAAATCTGATAAATCCGCATCTGGGCTGGCCACCATAGACAATTATTTTGTGAAAGTGGTCAACAAAATAAATAGTGACCGGAGAGCCTCACTAGGACGGGGAAGTCCCCCTGCCTTACACCCAGATACCCCAACCCCACTGGTGGACCTACCAGTGGATGATAGCTTTGACTTGAGTAATTGGGTACCAGGAATGACTGAAGCGCAGGTGCACTCTGAGGTTTATCCGGATATTCCGGACACATCTATTGAGGTAACAGAGCAGTGTCCGCCAGTCCCCAGAGCAGTGAGGGCTTGTAGAAAATTACAAACAAAACAAGGGGGTAATCGTAGAAAGAAAAGAGTATAAACAACTCACTCACCCCATAATAGCCCGTCTGGTGGAATTGACCCAAAGGAAAGAAAAAGCGCTGTTAGTGTAAATATAAACCCTGAGCAATTTGAATTACTAATTTCTGCCATAGAAGCCAAGATAGAGGCTAAGATGGAAGAGATGATTAAACCCCTAGTTCTCAAGTTGGATACTGTTGCTAGTTAACAGACTAGGAGGTTTGATAGCTTCACATCTGGACTCTGTTGAAAAGACTAAGATTGCTCCTAAAGGTCCTGCTGGAGAGGGGCAGGGTATCAGTAAAAGTATTCCCCATCAATCTACCCAGCTAATACCAGCAATTGAAACTGCTTTGCCTGACCCAATATTAAAAGGTTGTCAAAACAGGCTATAGCAGTACCAGAAGGCAAACTTGGCCCTAGAGAGGTGAGGAAAAGCCGCTTTATTAATCTTCTCCCTGATTGTGCTTCCTATGTGGTTGTCCTAACCAATGTCACGCCTACTGATCATTATCCTGCTCAACCCCATGAGGAATCTCATGAATCACTTAAAAATAAAACAGTGTCGTGGCTGAACAAGAGATGTGGCTTTCCAATTACTTACTCTGAGCAAATACTGTCCACTAGAAGAGTAAACTGGTTTGGCCCGTCTAGAAAGACATGTAGTGGGGATTGCGTTATTGTCAATTTTAAACACCCGCAACATGTTGCAACGGCCTTGTTAAGAGCAGCCTCCCTAGTCAATGACGTGAATAGTATATGTGTACGACCACTTGGCTACTTCTACACTCATCTTATTAAAGCGCTTCCTGATCCTAGTAGAAGTAGACCATTTACTCCTATTCATCGTCTTGCCCCTGAAGGAACACAACTTAACATTCCCGACAGTTACTGTAGGAATGGGTTTAATGTTGTGACGCAAAATAGATTTGACCTACTTTCAGGCCTAGAGGCATGTGATTGACGTGAGGACTCTGTGGAACAGGGTAGGGAGATACCGACCGGCTCAGGAGGCATAGAAGCCACACGGCCAAAGAATAGTCACAATAATGTAATTTCATGGAATATCGCGGGTTTGGGTGCTAAGATGCAGGATTGCAATTGGATAAGGTATATAAAACAGTATCACATAATCTGTTTGCAGGAGACCTGGTCCATTGAATGCAATAATTTTTTAGAAGGTTATAAGGTATTTTATGTCCCCGCCATTGCAACCACTAGGGGAAGACCTAAGGGGGGATGGTCACATACATCTCGGTTGCATTGACTTGTAAAGTACGTAGAGTACTATCTGCCAACCATGGTATTATCGGTTTAATTTTAACTGGAGAAAACTGTACAGCTGGCCTGGTTAATTTTTATAATTCTGTCAATTTATGCTCAGAATCTAGCCATGTATCTGCGTTAAATGTTTTCGTTAGCACTTCTATGAAACAGAATGTTCATAACCTTATGATTATGGGTGACTTTAATGTCAACCCCTGCGGTGACCGCCTTTCCAAATGTATTCTGGATCTGAACTGTGAACGATCTAATGGTCTACATTTTGAACATAAGATTGAGGGGGAACTATTTAATGACTTATTGAATAATCTGGATGTGACACCGACCCTGGCCCTGATGAATCCTGTTAAAGGGGCATGGGAGGGGAACTTTTATTGACTATATACTAATCTCATTATCAATGCAGTCCTTTGTAGACTCCTTTACTATAGAAGATAGTGAATTTAGTGACCACAACCCGCTCACTGTGCACTTGTCGGTGACCATGGATAGCCAAAGAAGGGCCGAATCACACTCAGGGTAGGGTGAGCACAACTGATGGGAGACGCCGACTGAGATGGTATAAGATCACCCCAGATCTGGTGTATAGAGACATTAAAGTAATTTGTGCAGATGAAATCACTATCTGCACTCCAGAAGGTATACAGCCGAGTAAGGTACTTTCTGCGTTCCAAGGACTCTCGGATAAGGTCTATAAGCTGCTGTCGGCACCAGCAAAAAATGTAGTCAATGTGGGACCAAAGTGGTTTAACCATGATTGTTCCAAAGCAGCAAGTAACCTTAGGCTGGCTCTAGCAGCTAAACCTAGAATACAGGCGACTGTTCAGCTTTGTCGTAAAGAATATAAATCTACTATGGCCAAACGCAAGGAACTCCTAAGGGAAGAGGCCTGGGATGAGATCCTTGATCCCACTGTCTTGAGGTGCAGCTCAAGATTCTGGGCTGTAATGAAAAAAACTTTTTTGGTTCATGAGCCTGGTGATGGCTTAGAATGTTACATACCAAAGGGGGAGTGGGAAGCACACTTCAAGCAATTATACTGTTGCCCGAAGGATGAAACTTCTAACCCATCCCCTTGTACTACTGGGGAGCAGATTAGTATTGATAGGGGTGAAGTCATTGAGGGTATTATGGTATTAACAGCCGGGAAAGCACCCGGCCCCGATGGGATCCCTCTTGACTTATTCAAGTCTGAACCAACATTTTGGGCCCCTATACTAGAGTCTGTTTTTAACGCTGCAGTGAAAAATGGTTGCCCACAATCGTGGGGGGTCTCCACAATTGTCCCGGTCTTTAAAAAGGGTGACAAGTGTAGCCCACACTGTTACAGACCTATTTCATTAATAGACTCCATGGTTAAAATAATAGGAAGGATACTACTGCAGAGACTTTCAGACTGGGTGGTGGAAAACAACATCATGTCCATCTCTCAGTATGGATTCTGCAGTGGTCGCTCAACAATAACACAATGTCTTAAACTTTTTTTAATCATTAGCAAGTACACAGTGGCGCATAGGGGCACTGTCCACCTTGCCTTCATGGACTTGTCCTCAGCTTTCGACTGTGTGAACAGGGGGAAGTTGTGGCAGTTCATGAGGGCGAAGGGGGTGGACAGTGGTATTGTTGATTTTCTTATAGACCTTCACAGCAACATTAGATACTCCCAAGACTTGAGCGTAACAAACAATTGACATTAGAAAGGGTGTTCGCCAAGGATGCATTTTGGCCCCCTTCCTTTTTAATTTTTATATCAATGAACTTGATAGTGTTTTGCAGAAGGTACCAGCTGACTGCCCTAGAGTCGGCAGGCGGGGAATTCCAGTACTTTGATATGCAGATGATGCAGTTTTAATATCCAGAACTGAAAGGGGCCTCCAAGCTTTATTAAATGCTTTTAAAATCTTCATGACAGATAGAGACCTTATGATTAATAACTCAAAATCATTTGTCATGCAAGTTGGGCAACAACCAAGTAGGAACTTCTTATTTAAAATTGACGAAGCAGTAATCCCGATATAAAAAACGTTCTCCTATCTTGGGGTTCTTTTTGATACTAAACTAAACTGGGGCCTGAGTCTATCTAAAAAGAAAGGAGAATTGGTCAGGGCGAATGCCTCCATTTTTAACTTTGCCTCGAAACTGGGGAAAAAACCTACCGGTGCCATGCTGAAACTCTATAACTCTAAATCTGTGGCAACAGCTACATATGGGAGTGAAATTTGGGGGTACATTGGTGGTGAGCAGCTGCAGATTGCTGAAAACTTTTTTATGAAGTGTCTCCGGTGTGTCCCAGCAGGCACGTCCAATCGTGCAGTACACGAAGAATTGGGGATGCAATATTTATGTGACATTTTCTCCCTACGCCCGCTGACTTGCTGGATAAAACTGTGGCTGAATCCGGATATCCCTTTGACACATTTGATTGTGAGGGACTGCTTGTCCCAGGACAACGTACTGGGTATCCCATGGATAAAATACCTGAAATCCAGCTTCGCCAGGCTGGGGCGTCCTGACTAAGCATGGGCGTAAAATCCGTTCCGCTCGCGGATTTTGCGGATTTTCGGTAAATTCGCAATCCGCGAACTCTCGCGAACTTACCGAAAATTCGTAAATCTGTGCGAGGCGGATTTTTTTGCTTGGTCGCACTTGCCAACTAGAATACTATACAATTTTGCGGGAGTAAACACATGCGAAAACATAGATGCGGCGGGCAGCGACAATCTCGCAATTGCGAGATTGCAAAATTTGCAATTTCGCACAAATTTGCAATTTCGCACAAGAAATCCACCAGCAGGCAGCATAAACCTTGAAAATTATGATTTTTATCAGAATAACTCCTCAGGTTGACATTTGCCTGCACTTTTTTTTTGCAAGGAGTCCATTTTGGGGGGGGGGGTGGGAGGAAGGAAGTGCCTCACAGTCTCCAACTTCCTGTTCCTGTCTAGCAGGCTCCTCTCAGTGCTTTCTTCGTGTGCTGGTCACTTTGATTTGGATCTTGACCTGGAAGCACTCAGCAGGTGCAAAAGTTCAATCTTATCATTAGTAACCATTCCCTGTAGTGCCTGGAAGGATTACGTTTTGTGGATGCTGCTGGATATTTGGATTTTTGCAAAACTGAAAGCACTCAGCAGGTGCAAAAGTTCAATCTTATCATTAGTAACCATTCCCTGTAGTGCTTCCTGAGGGGCCCCTTCAGAGTTCAGTTGCCTACTTGCAACTATTCTATGACCCTGCTCTGACCCTCACAGCAGGCTCAGAAAAAGCAATTACAGATAAGGAAGCAGGTTCCAGCCAGGAAGTTCAAATTCAGAAACACATTAATCAGCCCCTAATTCATTTATGTCAGTTGAGGCAGGGCAGGTGTGCTTTTCCACCCATAATCTACAGTGATGAACTAGAGGGTGGCATGGGTGAGCCAGAGGGTGGCATGGGTGAGCCAGAGGGTGGCAGTGGTGAAACAGAGGGTGGCAGTGGTGAAACAGAGGGTGCTGTGATGAACCAGATGTAGAAACAACATGTTCGCGACCCTTGCTACCCGAAAAGTAAGTTCGCGTTTGCGAACTGGTACAAAATCCTCGCGAACTGGCAGAAATCCTTGCGAACACAAAAAAAATAAAAAATCCGCAAATTCGCGAGAGTTCGCGGATTTTGCGGATTGCGAATCCGTAAATACGCATTTTCGCGGATTGTCAATTCGCAAAATCCGCCCATGCTTAGTCCTGACTTATTTGAACACCCAAGTCGGATTGTTAAGGGGGATCTGGAGGTACTTAAACGGGCGTTCCTCTTGGATAGGAAGATCCCGAGGGAAGGAGTGGAGCTCCAAAAACAAAGTGTGGGAACATTTGTCATGTTGAAAACTTGTGTAACCACCGAGCCAGGAAGTCTCCGCAGGATATGCTGCATTTTATGCATTTTATATTTTTATGTAAGTTTTATGAATATCCCCGCAAGCGCTATCTGGTGACTCTTTTAAAAAAACTCAATTTTACTCAGATTAGGCCGGCGTTAATTTATTTACAACTTTTGCACAATGATAGTATTCTCCAAAATACTGAATTTTTTTAAATTAAGCGTTAATCTGAGAAACTGTCTGGATCAGTAGTGGATTCTTGTGATGAATTTTCTTAAATCCTCTGATTTTTATGTAATGAATTTAGTATACTCTTGCACTTATTCGCACTTTATCAGATATGTTTCCATAACAAATGTATTTTTTTTAAATGTGTTATTATTGTATATGTACTTTTATCGTTTGAACAAAACCGAAATACATTTTCTGACTGACTGACTGACACTACACAAACACAACCCCTATCCTCAAAGTTGATCACCAATGTTAAAAATTGCATTTCTGGTTGGCAGACATGTGTACCCTTTCCAAGCAGCAACCACATTCCTAGTCAGGGTAAATCAGATATACACCCTAGATTAACCTGTGCTCACCCTCTGGGAGTTTGGAACAGAACAGTCATGCTTATCTTAAGATACAATGTGTAAAGTATTGACTATGGTGCTCCACTTAAAGCAGCACCATAGAGAAAACACCACATAAACAAAACAAGACTAAAAAACAAATAATTAATTAGTAGAACTTGAGATGTGAATTTTCAAAGAATAAACTGCAAAATAGAGCTTAGGAGCAATAAGTACTTATGTGGGTTATCAGGTTGTGCTGGACATGTACAAAGAGTTCTGGCTGACCATGATGGAGAGTGGGTCAGATACTGGTACCCAGTGAAGCCAGATGAACAAAAGTACCGTAATCTTGGTTGTGTCTACCAAGATGATTGGTGCAGTCAAGTGATGTTTTGGTGTTGTATAGGAGCAGCACTTTATACCCACTTCCAAGGGCCTACCACTTGGCAGGGTAAGACTTACAGATGGGAGAGTCCAGGCACTGTAGCAGGGTGGCTTGAAGCCTCTGATGTCCCATGGACTTTAGAGCAGGAGGCAAGCAGATAATCCCTTTGAGCCCTTTTGTTTCTGGGTTTTGGAGAGATGCTGATCCAGTCCTTTTATCTCCCAGGCAAGAGGGCAGATTGCAGCCGATCAGCCCAGCAAAGCAAAAGTCGAGCAAAGTAGCAGTCATCTAGCAGAGTGGCAGTTGTTATAATAGCACAGGAGTCCTTCTTCCTAGCAGAGTATTGACAGGTCCAGAAGTGTACTAAAGTGGTGGTGGTGGTGTCTGAGGTCCAGTATTAATACTTTGGTGGGTTTCTGGAAGGTAGAAGAAGCCTCTAGGCAGTGGTTTTGAAATGCAGGGAATCTCCTTCCTTCCCAGTTCTGGCACGATGCTGACCGCCCCTCCATAAAGCAAGTTAATGGCACAATAAGGCCCATCTAGTTACACCCAGGCTCCCATTGTGTGTAGCTGTCTAGAGGGCATGCAAAAGGTCCAGCTGTCCCCCACATCAGACGTTTATTCAGAGATAGGCACAAAATGGTTAATGTAAGAAAATGCCAACTTTCTAAAAGTGATGTTTTCAGACTTACAACTTAAACTCCAACTTTACTATAAGCTGTGATTTTAAATTATGATTCTAGAGACACCAAATTTGAATTATCTATCTTTTCCCCATTGAGAATTACACTTATAAAATGTGATGAGGTGATCCCAATGTCAACCAATGCGTCAGATAGGCCTTGCAGTATTGAAAAATTAATTTAAGAGTTTTCCCTAACTGGACATGTAAGACTTAAAAGTGCATGTCCAGGTTTTTTAATACACTGCACCCTGACCTTGGTGCTGCCTAGGGCCCAGCTTTGGGGTGACCTTAATGTATGAAAAAGGAAGGGTTTGGTCTTACAAGAGATTTAACCTCACAGGTTGTGATGGCAATTCAAAACTCTACACACAGGCTCTACAATGGCAGGTGTGAGACATGTTTAAAGGGATGATGGAGTGGGTGGCACAATCAATCAAATAATCAGTGCTGCTGGCGCACCAGGTGCATTTAATTTATAGGCCCTGGGCACTTGTGGTGCACTTTTCTACTGACTTATAAGTAAATACAATATGCCAATTGTGAACAAGACAATACTGCCATGTTTAAGTAGAGAACACATGCACTTTACTTCTGCTTAGAAGGGGTAAAGTGTAAGGACTCCTACAGCCAGCAATAAGAGTCAAGGCAATCATTTTGGGGTACACCACACAAAAGGTGGCCATGACATGCACTTACTAACAGAAACAGAGTTCTGAGTGTGTCTGGGTACTAACAAAAGCAGATATGGGAATGATCCTTTGTACACTCCAGGAATTAGATCTGGGTGAATCTATAATATTAGATGTATCACTATTACTTTGAGTATTATCAAGAGCAGTTTGGGGTTTATTAAAAACAAAGATTGAAGTAAGTTTCTATTATGAACACCAGAGCTCCTGGTTACTCTCAGTACTGTCATGAGCAGTATGTGGGTGACTTTGAAGTAATAGAACCAAAGTCTAGAGTATGTCTATCATTAAATGTATAGTTCTGAGTGAGTATCAGTATTATCAGGAGCACTACTCTATGTGAGGGTAGGTATAATTATTAGCAAAGCTCTTAGTAAGTCAACATACTGTGAGTGCAGATCTTGGAATAATTATTTGAGCTATCAAGGCCAGAACTATGAGAGTTTATGTAGTATGCACAGCAGAAATGTTACCTCTTCATATGCACAACTTTGGCAATAACTTTGAATAAGATACCTGATTAAGTATGTAGCTTTTCAGGTGTAGCCCTCTGAGTGTTCCTGTTTGTTATGAGAAACAAAGCTATGAGAGAGTATTTATTATCAAGAGCAGAGCTCTGACTCTATGTATTACTAGAAAAGGAGCTGTATTTGTGTCAGTGCAATATCAAGAAAAATATATAAGCGAGTCTGCATCTTACCAGGAGTGGGTCTCCAAGTGACTTTAGGTATTATCAAGGGGCAGATCCCAGAGGTAGTGTCAGTGTTTTTGTAATATATCCTTGTGGTAATCTCTATTATCAAGAGTAGAATTCTGAGTAACTCTGTCATTAAAGGCAGAGCCTGGTTTCCGATTGCTTTCAAGAGAATGGTTCTGAGAGATTTAGAACATGCCAAAAAGTATGTGCATGATCAAGAAAAGAGATCTGGGATGAGTATAAGTATTATTAATAATATTATTCGCTGAACTCCTAGTTTGACAGGGTATTAGAAGCAGATCTGTGAGTTTTTCTGAATTTTATCAGGAGCAGAGCTCTGCATGAGTCATTAATAATGGACATAGCTCATTCTTTTTACTGGCCTGACTTCTATCAAGAACAGACCTCTGACAGAATACATGCTTAATGAACAGCAGTGCCCTGAGTGAGTCCGATATCAATAGCAGCAGAAATCCAAGTACACTTGTATTTTATTCTGAGGAGAACTCCAAGTGAGTATGGTTAGTATAAGCAACAGGGTGGATGTGGGGAAACACACACCTATTGAGTGTGGGTAAACAAGAGAAAAGTTCTGAGGGAGTCTGGAAATTACAATCTAGGAATAATCCTTAGCATTACCTGGGTTGAAACAGGGCTCCAGGAAATGCTGGGTATTGTGAAAGTTCAAGTGGCAGGAGGCAGTTTCGAAGCATGCAGCGCCTCTACTTTTCGTTCAAGGTCTTGACATACCAGATTATTCCCGATGCCAGATGACCATTGGATAAAGTATTCACAGTTTTAAATACCGGTAAGGACTTCACAACTTGGGCCCTCATGAGTGGAATTCAGCTCACTTCTTTGGAAAGCTCTGACTAGACTGTTAGAAACTCATCCTTCAGTGCTAAACCTGAGAGGCCAATGTGGCACCATAATCAGGTTGCCCCTGCCCGTTTTATGTCATTTTTGTCATGAAGAAGACTCGCAGCTGAGGTGAAAGTCACCCTCTATGCGTTAGCCGAGTCGAAACGTTGACGCCATCTACTCACTTGGGACCTGTACCTTTCTCTATCTCCCCCAATGCCTGACATTGCATTAATGTTTTATTATACCATATAACTGTGATCTAAAGAATTGGCAAGGGCAGGTTCTGTCTACTGGTCTTCTTTACCAGTTTGATTTCACAATGATTGAAATAATGTGGATTCCTTAACCAGTGACTTTTACCCACCCCTCTCCACCATGAGCACAACCATCCCAAACCCTTTCTTGCAACCTTACTATGCCTGCAAATGCGTAAAGTGCTCTTAAGTATATTGAATAAATATACTGCTATTGAAAAAATGTTGGCGCTCTTTTCTCTCTCTTTTTGACATTGGTTTCTTGGTACGTAGTTGTCTCTCTAACATAGTGTTCCTTACATAAACTGCATGCATTTAAGAATACATTTATTTCATTATATATTATTAATCAGTGTTGGTTACCTTTACAACACACCGCAGCCAGATTGTGATTCATATCTTCTCTAAATAGCTATCACAGACCAATTTTTCATTCCCGCATTGTACACAGGTCTGGTGACAATCATTGGGTTACCCCATTATTTTGTAATGGTCATTTGAGATGTCATCAGTGATGTCACTGACCACGTCACTAGTGATGTATTATCTGGCGTCCTCAGCAGTGCACTGCGGGGGTACAAGTTATAGTTAGCTCAGCTAACTATAACTGCTGAATTTCTCTGCTTTTGTATGAGCAAAATGTCAGCCTAACTAAAACGCCACTGTAACCTTTGTATTTTTCAGTGAATTTCCAATGTTTTTTAAATGCTAAATCCTAACTATAACGTCCCTGAAACCTGTGTTTTTTCAGTGAATTTCTAAGGTTTTTTAAATGTGAATTCCTAACTATAACATCCCTTAAACCTGTGTTTATTTTCGGTAGATTTCTATGATTTTTTTCTAGTAGTCCTGTTTTCAGAGTGGTGGAGAAAGTGGTCTGGGCATTCGACCATCTCTCAGGAATTCCTATGCGTAGGACTTACAGGAGGGCTTCTTGGCCCCCAAGGTCCCTCTGGAGTAAAGTGAACTTCATCCCCTAATCAGTAGTGCACCAGGAGGTGCATCTGCAGAGTGATGGAGAAAGGGGGAATGGCCTCCAAAGACCTCTTAGCAATCCTGCTGTGTGGGACTTAATGATGGTAACAGGAGGGGTAGTTAGCACCAAGGGCTTCCTTGGGGGCCCACTACCCCTCCTATTACCTTCGGTAAGTACCTCACAGCAGTATTGCTGAGTTCTGATAGCAGGCCATGCCCCCTTTCTCCACCAGTCTGCAAACGTGCCTCATGGTGTGCTCTTGGTGGGGGTGAAGTCCCCTTCACTGTTGGGGGTAGTTAGGGGGCAAATAGCATGCCTGTTACCTTGAGTAAGCCTCACACAGTAGGATTGGTAAGAAGTGGTTGCAGGCCACGCCCTCTGTCCCTAACACTCTGCAAATAAGCCTCCTAGCATGCTCTTGGTTCGGGAATGAAGTCCCCTTACCTCTTGAGGGTTCCTCGGGGGCAACTAGCCCACCTGTTGCCTCCAGTAATTCCAACACAGCTGGATTGCTGAGAGGTGGCCAGAGGCTACACCCCCTTTCTCCACCACTCTGCAAACATGTATCCTTGTGCTCTGCTGCTTGGGGGATGAAATCCACTTTAGTGCTGAGGTCCTCAGGACTCAAGGGGACCTCATCAACCCACCAGCAGTGTGCCAAGAGGCCCGTTTGCAGAGTGGTGAAAAAGGGGCATGGCCCCCGACCACCTCTTCTGCCCTGTCTTTCCTATTCTTCTCTTTATTTGTGGAGGAGGGCGTGCAGCCTATTCTGCAACTGCACAGTTGATCAGTAGCAATTGGATCTGGACTGGAGCCTGTTGATAGCTACTGCCAGACATACTGTGAATCTATCTCAACCCCACTTCATCATGGTCAGAGTCAAAGTGCACCTAGGTGACCATTGACTATCCTTGGCATTTGTGCTTTTTGGCTATATTCTTACATGAATTGTAAAAACTTTCTCGTTCTCTTATTAGAATTCTGCCCTTATATTATTAAACTTTTTCTCTGTTTTCCTGATTTGTGTTGTTTTTGTTTATTACTGTTCTAGTACTGCTGGGGGGCTGAGACAAAGCTATGATGACTGATGTGTGTGAATTTTACTTACGGGCTGGTTACGATGTTAGCCGAAAAGCCTCCGACCGCTAGTTAGAAGCCTTGCGACGGACACGTTGGTTTGCGGTCTGACCACCGATTATGTTGTCGGTTGTGGGAACGTAAACCGGCCAGTCATTCTGATGCGGTTCCGACCGGCTCTCAGAGTCTTACGGCTGGGTGGTACCACACTATAATCCCCTATGGATGGCGTTTCCGTCGTTGGTATTACAATGTCAGTTTACAACAGCCTTTCTGTGCCGGCCTTTCTGACATGAAAAGGCTGTCAGAAAGTGACTTTGGGGGCCCCTAGCATGGCCTCCTTGCATCCTTGGCCTAGTGTTGGTGGTTGAGGGGGTACCGAGGGCATCCCCTGTAAAACCCTACACTGTGTGGCAGGCATCATGGGGTACCTGCCACAGGGTGCATGGTTTTACACACACAACTATTTTTCGATAAGAGCCTATATTACGGCTGGTTTATGGCCACACCAGAAGCTCCCATAAACAGAAATGAATATGCGACCGCACTGGGGCGTGGCTTGGCTGCAGAGCGGGATGGCTGCCTGAAATCGCAGCTCTGCAGATCGAGCAAATTAATCCGACATTAATTAGCAATTCTGTTGTTGTAGCTCGGACCTCTCATTCACCGTAGCAAGGCGGGGGTGCTCGGGCTGTCCGGCAAAAATCCTGTGTCTGCAGACGAGACTGGTGCGGATATCGGCCCGATGCGGGGAGCACCATAGAGAGGCCTGGCGCACTGATCGAAGCCGGGAACACAGTGAGACCCAGCCCGGGATTAAGACGCGCTAGAGGGGTGCCGAACACCGGCCTGGAATACCCTGCGCCCTGGGAGGAGGAGGAAAACACTGCCGCCTGCGAGGACTCGCACACGAGGAGGACGACAAGCACTGTGGGCACTGACTGGGTGAATTACGGAGTGGCGGTTTCCCTGATAGGTCACTGGGCGGAAATTGTGGCGTACCGCGAACGATAGCTGCCACATACACACAGCACACGCGAGGTGAGCGCCAGCCCCCGAAGTGAGGCTGCAATTGGGCTGCGAACTGAGTCAGATTGATAAATTGAGAACAAAGTGAAAACCACGGCCATTAATTACAGCACCCTCCTGATAACGCTCGGATTTCGAGACGCGAGTCCGACATCGGAAGAAAGCGGCGCGAGCCGCCATGTTGGATGGGGCAAAGGCTGCTATAACGCGAGCCCACTAGACTGGTGCCAGGGTCTCAGCAGCGCTAGGATTGGCGTGGAGGTGCCTTAGGGAGGAGACTGGGCAAGGAGACCTGAATGTTATAGATGGTGTGTGGCAACTGACATACGCCCGTGGACAAACATGAAACATCGACAGTAAGGCAGAGATTGGCAGTTTAACGATGCACAGAAAATAAGGAGAAATGGAATATAGACATAGTGATACCAATTACGCTGCGGACCTGGTAACGCTGGCGAATAAGAAACTGAAATTAGCGCTGGGTGATAGAGGCGCCAACCTCCATGTTGGATTGGGCCCAGGCCACTGCGGAGAAGGGTCCTTAGCACGGCCAATGAAAGTAGGGCACGCGTGATATACCCCTGGGAAGGGACGTACACACACTAGTTGGTGGAACCGCTGAAGTTTGTGCCAATATAACTGTGTCGAGCGACCAAGGTGTGCAGTGCATGGGATACAGGTGCTATGTTGTGGCTGGCCTACGACTAAAGGTGGAGACTAATACCGGTTCTGTGAATCGTGATACAGACCGGACCAGGTGTGCTGCACTAGCTACTGTCGACCAGATACCATACTGTTAAAAAACACAGGCGAATTGAGTGGGACGACTCTGCTGTGCGGTGCTACAGGACGGTAGAAGAGCGCTGCAGATTAGGTGGCACACCCGCATCAAATACACAGCGGGGTTCCGCCATGGGTAAGCCGGACACAAGACAGCCGAAGATCACCTTCGATAAATCAAAACAGAAGACAACTGGACAAGACCAACAAGAAGAAGAAATATCGGGAGAAGAACGGGGCAGAGCACAAACGGAAGACATCAAGTCTATGTTTCAAGATTTAAAAACGAGCTTACAAGGAATAGATACCAAAATGGATGCCCTAGCCGCACGTATGGACAGCCTCACGAAGAGGATGGACAAACAAGAAGGGAGAGTGGGGGTGCTGGAAACGCGTGTGACTGAAACAGAAAAAAGTCAGACGGACCTGGATAAAAAGATCCGCGGCATGGACAAGGTGCTGGCCCTGATCCAACAGAAGAATGATGATTTGGAGGCGTGCTCATGGCGGAACAAAGTCCGCATCACGGGAGTGGCAGAATCGTCGGACATTGCGAACATGGACCAATATATTGAGCAGATGATGAAGGACCTTTTTGGAACAGGCCTATCGCAAATGTTCCTCATAGAGAGGGCACACAGGACATTGGGGCCCAGACCCAAACCGGGAGCACTGCCGAGACCCATCATTGCGCGCGTCCTCAATTATAGAGACCGTGACTCAATATTGCGCATGGCAAGAGATATGGCGGATGTGCAGTATAAAGGAAACAAAATCGCCATATACCCGGACTTTACTCTACAGGTACAAGCAGCCCACAGAGAATTCATGCCAGCAAAAAAGATATTCCAACAGATTGGGACAAAATATTCATTGATATACCCGGCAAAACTATGAGTGCAGGGCCCGGGCAGACCTGCCTTCTTTGTGGATGCTAAAGCGGCGCTACAGTACGCAAAACAACTGGCCAAAGACCAAAAGAATCAGGCGCACTCAGAAGAACCGGAATCGACGGACAGGCTAAGTGACATTGAATGACTGATACCATTATGTTAAAGCATGTGTTCTGTCTATAAGCTGATATTGCTAAGGTTGGGACTAAGTCTATGCATAGAGTGTTAATGACTACTTGAGGCATGGCGGAAAGTGGGCGTACATACACACACATACGGGTGGCAAGGGTCCTAGAGCTGAAACTATCAGGTCAGCGCTCGATCACCCTGTCATAAGTGCAGGGGTAGTAAGAGGCCAACCTGCGTACCCCATGGGATGATTCCCGATAACAGGTTACTGAGATTGATTCTACATCTAGTTTTTGTAGATGGGGGGGCGACTGGGGGGGTGAATGCACAACCTAATTGGGGGGTTGGAGCGGGTGGGGTGTATGGGGCCACAAGTTGAGGATGTTGTATGCTTAAATTTTTGTTTAGAGGCGTGATATCAGGAGGGATGGTCAGTAAGATAGCTCCGGAGAATGCAATGAACAGGGCAAACTACAAGAGACAAGTTCAATCTATATATTGTGATTTGCGGCGGGTATCGATGTCCGCTGGGACGATACAGTATGGCGCGTTAACCATGAGACGGGAAAAGTGTAGGACTATATACATCCTGCAGAATTTTTTGTGTGATGTTGTGCATGCTTATTTGTCGGAAGAGACTGGTTTGCTAATAGGACATTCTGTTTGTATACACATGAAGCCGTGAAGCACATACAACGTCTCTCCTGGAATATACGGGGCATGAATGACAAAAAGAAAGGCCAGGCTTGAACACGCATTTTTAATAAGAAAGGAAGTGGACATATGCCTATTGCAAGAGACTCACTTGACTACCACTACCACACAATTACTCAGACACAATAGATGGGGGGAAATAGTACACGCTCCCTATTCAAACTATTCGAGGGGGTGGCAGTGCTGATCAGGAGGGGGCTACAATGGAAAACCTATGAGGAAGTTAAAGATGCTGAGGGCAGGTTCATACTGTTGTTGGGGACGCTATGTGGATTGCGGGTATTGCTGGTGAATGTCTATGGCCCAAATGATGATAACCCTGATTTTTTCAGAAACCTATGGCACAAGATACAGGCCTGTGGCCCAGTGGCAATTCTCTGGGGGGGGGATTACAATGTTGTACTTTCAGACACGCTAGACAGACAAGGGGTCACTAGAGAACACCACCCTAGGATGGCGGAAACACTGGGAGACATTATAGCTGAAGCAGAACTGGTAGACTCCTGGAGAGCTCTACCGCCGGGGGTCCGCACTGACACATGCATTACAGCACATAGCGCTGCGTGGTCTCGGTTAGATTACTGGTTGTTGTCCAGGGACATCCACACTTCAGTGCTCAAAGTGACACACTTGCCTAGGTCGCTATCGTACCACGCCCCAGTGCGTGTGACATTAGCTACGCCGTCACAATACATACAACCGTTCAGCTGGAGATTCCCCTCACGCGCACTATTGGACCAGGTATTTAAGGAAGAATTGAGAGAGAAATTGACACAGTACTTTGATATTAATGAGGGTACAGTGGAGTCGCCGGGCACGCTCTGGGAGGCTTGTAAGGTGGTGACCAGGGGAAACTGCATGGCGCTGAAAACGGGAGTGTTACGTTCAATAAGGGATACCCTGGATAAATTAGAAGCAGACTTAGCCAAGCTGGAAGCAACTCTAACAGAGGCACCTACGGACGGCGCTCGTGCTGCTTTTAGGACGAAACTCACCCAGTTTCAGGAAGAGGCAGATAGGGAAGTGGCGTTTCTGAATAAACATAGTCAAGCTAGACGATATGGTGAAGGTGACCGCGCTGGGCGTACATTGGCGAACATGCTGCGAGCGCCTAGGGGAACAGACTATATCATGGAATTACGGGGCGAAGATGACGACCTGGTTAGAGAGCCTCCAGCCATATTAGGCACTATGACGGAATATTATAGGAAATTATATACCTCCAAGGTGACACCAGATGACCAGGTAATAACAGACTATCTTGACACAATAGCCTTAGCGTGGTTCAATGATGGAGCTAGGCAATATATGGACCAACCGTTCACACCAGACGACATACGTGAGGTCATAGCGAGTTTGCCGCCGGACAAGGCGCCTGGACTGGATGGATTGACGGCAGCATTCTATAAGGAATATGTGGATATTCTGGTACCCAGGCTACACAGAGTATATGAGGAAGCAATAGACTCAGGCATACTGCCACAGACGCTGCGTGAAGCAATGACAATTACGCTGCTCAAACCTCATAAAGACCCAACTAATCCAGACTCTTACCGCCCGCTCTCATTGATAAACTTAGATGCCAAGATCTATGCGAAATTGCTAACTGACAGGCTTAAATGCATGCTGCCCCAAATAGCGTTATCAGACCAGTCAGGATTCGTGACAGGCTGAACCACCTCTCATAATTTGAGGGTGTTATTCGGGCTTCTACACTACCTAGATCCTAAAGTGCAAGCCACAGCCACATTGTTGGATGCAACTAAAGCATTTGACTCTCTAGAATGGAAGTTCCTGCTGGCACTTTTTACCCGAATGGGTTTCAGTCCGTTGTTCACCCAGCGGATTGGTATACTTTATAACAGCCCAACGGCGAGAGTACGAGTAAATGGGCAGGTCTCCGCTCCTATCAATATAACAAGGGGAACTAGACAGGGCTGCCCCCTGTCGCCATTACTATTCGCTATAGCAACAGAACCGCTGGCAGAGCGAATGAGACAACACCACACACAGTGTAGCATTGGTTTTACATCACGTGGTGTGCTTATATCCATGTACGCAGACGACATTACCATATACATGATGAACCCGGCGGAGAACTTTCACCCATTGATGAGAGAAATGGTAAGATACAGTGGCCTCACTGGTATAAATATAAACTGGTCGAATCAGTGATGCTGCCCCTAACTGATGGTACAAATGAATGCCACACTGAATTCCCAATAGATTGGGTTACTGATGACGTCAAATACTTGGGTATCAGGATAAGCCGCACGATTCAGGACATATGGCTATCTAACTACAGAGTAGCTATGGAGTGGCTGGAAGGCAAAGTAGAGAAGTGGAAAAAGCTGACATTGTCGTTGACAGGCCGCATAGCTATAATAAAGATGGTAGTGCTGCCCAAAATGCTATATTTATTTGTAAATATTCCCTTGCCGCTTACAGTGGCATTTTTTCGCCGACTTAGATCCGCCATTATTGAGCTGGTCTGGGCGGGCAGGCAACCTAGAGTCGCCTGGAAACTATTGACACTTCCCTTCCATCAAGGGGGTCTAGCAGCCCCGGACTTCAAACTGTACGCATTAAGGGCCAGATGTAGGTAAATGTAATTTACCGATTCTTAAATACCGAATTTTACCGATTCGGTATTCATGAATCGGTAAATGAGATGTAGGGAAAAATTCGGTATTTATTACCGAATCAGTAAAATTCGGTATCGGACTTTCGGAATTTACCAAATCGGTATTTACCGAATCGGTATTTACCGAATCTGTATTTCCCATTCATGAATGGGAAATCCGATTCGGTAAATACCGAATCGGTAAATTCCGAATCGGAAAGCAAGCAAAAGTGAAACTTAAGAAAACAGCCAATCAGGTGCTACCACCCTCTCCCTCCCTACCTGGAAGTGGCTACACAGGCAGCTGCAACTAATTAGAAGCTTCTGGAAAGGCAGTTGGAGCAGAGAGATTGGGAGCAGCAGCAGAAAGAGTTTGTGCAGTTTAAAACCTGTAAAATGTCAACCAGCAAAGACACAGAGCAGACAGAGAGGAAGAGAAAGCTGAAATTCAGCAGCATGGAGCTACAGGTCCTTGTGGAGGAGGTGGTGAAGGTGCCCCACAAACTTTTTCGCAGGCAGTCCCTCACTGTGGCTGAATCTGCCAAAAGGAAGATTTGGCTCGAAATACTCGACAAAGTCAATGCTGTGGGAGTGACCACCAGAGTCAGAGAGGATTTGAAAAAGAGGTTCTATGACCTGAGGAGCCTTACAAAAAAAAAACTGGCAGACCACCACAAGCAGGCATCACAATCTGGTGGAGGAAAGAACACAGCACCCCCCCTGACTGACCTGGGGGAGATGGTGGCCACAACCTTAGAGCCAGAAAGCATCTGCGGACTGGGAGAAGTGGACAGCTCTGCCAAAGCTGCAAGTAGAAATGGTAAGATGCATGCACAGCAATCCCCCTCACACCCTCATCCTTCCCTCACCCCTTGAAGCTAAGTGACCCCAGTCCCGGTGTGCCAGCACCAAACAGTAGCAATGCATCATGGTACATGTAGTCAGTTAATGAAAGACCATGTCATACAGCACAGCAACCACCAAGTTAGGCAAATGATTGCAGACATAATGAAGGGCAGGCAACATGTAAATTGTGCAATTTCCAAAGATCTAATTGTAGTGGCTGTGAGACTTTTGCGCTTAGCTGATATACGCTCATATGTCCACAGGTCACACATCCAGAAGGCAGTCACAGGAGACTGAAGGCACGGCACCCGAGAGGGATGAAAGTCAGGAGCCAGGTCCCAGTGCATCACAGGACACAGGTGTACCGAGTAGTCAGCCACCTTCCTAAGACCCTGAAATCTCTCAAGATTTGCAGACATCACCACGACGTTCACAGTCCCCTCTGTTAATGTCTTCACCAGATATGCCAGCATCACTGGATGTTGAAACACCTGCAGCACAACCAAGCAGGAGGCATGTCGTTCCCCCACTGATAGAAATGGAGACAGCTGCCAGTGAAATAGAGGTGGAAGACACACACACCTTGCCTGGAGATTATATCTCTGCCACACTGCAGTCCAGCGCAGAGCCTGTCCGTAGTAGCACAAGAAGCCGCAGGGGAGGGGTCCAGTGTGTTCCAAGGCCTGGAGGGGAGCATGGTTAAGATCCAGAGGATGCAGGGAAAGAGCATCATGTTCTGTCAACGCCAAATGCGCAACCTGAATATCAATATGGAAGAAATTGGAAAGGGCATCAGGGAACTGGTGGAAGTGAACAAGAACATGGCTACAGGGATCATGAAATGACACAATCGGTGCAGCTACTGTGCACCAAACTGGACACAGAAATAACATCAAGGCGCAGGGAGAAGCAGCGTGCACAGCAACACAACAAAGCAAGTCACCGCCTGGCCACAACCACACAGTGAGCCACATACATCAGGCAGTGCTAAGCGTGGACGCAAATAAACAGTTAATATTATGGGGTAGTGACCCTGGACATACAATTTTGAAAGTTCAAAGTTTGTGTTGCACATTTGTGCCTTGGATACCTGCGTAGTGACAACATTAAACTACGTTGGGTGCTTACAACACCTGTCTGTGTGTGTTTACTCACTGTGAGCATTGCTGTTAAATGCTTTCTGTTGCAATTTTGTTTCTTAAAATACCAACCTCATTACAAAATTAAACAAGTGGTCTAGCATTCTACATATGTCTTTGTCTCATTACTTACTCAGAAATAGTTGTGTGTAATATCCTCACGTCTGTGTCTGCCATCACTTGGTGTTGACACTCCAGCAGGTTGTGTTTCAGGCACAGCAACCTCGTCGTCATGATCCTCAAAGTCTGACAACTCAACCTCTGTGCCCTTCTTCACAGCAAGGTGGTGCAACATGGCACAGGCAGCAATGATTTTACAGCAGGTGATGGGGGTATACTGCCGGGCACCTCCACTCTTATGCAGGCACCTGAACCTGCTCTTCCACATACCAAAGGTACGCTCCACAATATTTCTTGTGCTCTTGTGGGCCCTGTTATATCTCCTTTGGCTGGGTGTTGAGGGGTTGAGGTAGGGAGTGAGGATGAAGGAGCGGAGGGCATATGCACTGTCTCCTAAAAGGAAATGGGAATACATTACTCACATGCATACATGTACTTCTTTCTGTAATAGGTGTTAATGTGGTCGCACACTGTGTCTTACCTAGCAGGTATCCTTCACCAAATTCCCCTGCTGTCAGCCGTGCATAGATACCACTGTTTTGAAATATGTAGGAGTCGTGGGTACTCCCAGGAAATTTTGCCACAAGGTCAACGATGATTCAGAAAAGGGGGTGGTGATGAACAGAGTGTCTGAATTAAGCAGACCACTCTTACCCAGTCCAAAGATCAGGGCTTGATCCATCACCATTTTTTAGCTCACTGCACCATCCCAGCTCAGAACCTGGCTACATGCAAATTAGTCTGTTCCTGTCCCAGTGCATGATGGGAACAGGGCAAACCAAACTACCAAGCCATTCTTATACTGGGAAGGAAACAAGCTTCCGGGGACCGGTTTCTGGCATTTCAGCCGTTGTCGGCCCGGCTTGCTTGAATCCTGATGGTGCAATGAGCAAGGGACTCACATCTGAGTATACCCTTCCACGCTTATGGTGGACAAAATGATTCAGAAAAGGGGTGGTGATGAACAGAGTGTCTGAATTAAGCAGACCACTCTTACCCAGTCCAAAGATCAGGGCTCGATCCATCACCGTTTTTTAGCTCACTGCACCATCCCAGCTCAGAACCTGGCTACATGCAAATTAGTCTGTTCCTGTCCCAGTGCATGATGGGAACAGGGCAAACCAAACTACCAAGCCAATTCTTATACTGGGAAGGAAACAAGCTTCCGGGGACCGGTTTCTGGCATTTCAGCCGTTGTCGGCCCGGCTTGCTTGAATCCTGATGGTGCAATGAGCAAGGGACTCACATCTGAGTATACCCTTCCACGCTTATGGTGGACAAAATGATTCAGAAAAGGGGGTGGTGATGAACAGAGTGTCTGAATTAAGCAGACCACTCTTACCCAGTCCAAAGATCAGGGCTTGATCCATCACCGTTTTTTAGCTCACTGCACCATCCCAGCTCAGAACCTGGCTACATGCAAATTAGTCTGTTCCTGTCCCAGTGCATGATGGGAACAGGGCAAACCAAACTACCAAGCCAATTCTTATACTGGGAAGGAAACAAGCTTCCGGGGACCGGTTTCTGGCATTTCAGCCGTCGTCGGCCCGGCTTGCTTGAATCCTGATGGTGCAATGAGCAAGGGACTCACATCTGAGTATACCCTTCCACGCTTATGGTGGACAAAATGATTCAGAAAAGGGGGTGGTGATGAACAGAGTGTCTGAATTAAGCAGACCACTCTTACCCAGTCCAAAGATCAGGGCTTGATCCATCACCGTTTTTTAGCTCACTGCACCATCCCAGCTCAGAACCTGGCTACATGCAAATGAGTCTGTTCCTGTCCCAGTGCATGATGGGAACAGGGCGAACCAAACTACCAAGCCAATTCTTATACTGGGAAGGAAACAAGCTTCCGGGGACCGGTTTCTGGCATTTCAGCCGTCGTCGGCCCGGCTTGCTTGAATCCTGATGGTGCAATGAGCAAGGGACTCACATCTGAGTATACCCTTCCACGCTTATGGTGGACAAAATGATTCAGAAAAGGGGGTAGTGATGAACAGAGTGTCTGAATTAAGCAGACCACTCTTACCCAGTCCAAAGATCAGGGCTTGATCCATCACCGTTTTTTAGCTCACTGCACCATCCCAGCTCAGAACCTGGCTACATGCAAATTAGTCTGTTCCTGTCCCAGTGCATGATGGGAACAGGGCAAACCAAACTACCAAGCCAATTCTTATACTGGGAAGGAAACAAGCTTCCGGGGACCGGTTTCTGGCATTTCAGCCGTCGTCGGCCCGGCTTGCTTGAATCCTGATGGTGCAATGAGCAAGGGACTCACATCTGAGTATACCCTTCCACGCTTATGGTGGACAAAATGATTCAGAAAAGGGGGTGGTGATGAACAGAGTGTCTGAATTAAGCAGACCACTCTTACCCAGTCCAAAGATCAGGGCTTGATCCATCACCGTTTTTTAGCTCACTGCACCATCCCAGCTCAGAACCTGGCTACATGCAAATTAGTCTGTTCCTGTCCCAGTGCATGATGGGAACAGGGCAAACCAAACTACCAAGCCAATTCTTATACTGGAAAGGAAACAAGCTTCCGGGGACCGGTTTCTGGCATTTCAGCCGTCGTCGGCCCGGCTTGCTTGAATCCTGATGGTGCAATGAGCAAGGGACTCACATCTGAGTATACCCTTCCACGCTTATGGTGGACAAAATGATTCAGAAAAGGGGGTACAAGGTCAACGATGGCGCACTTGGCATTGCAGATCACCTGCACATTGATGGTGTGGGTGGACTTTCTATTCCTATATATGTATTCTGTGGCAGCAGGGGGACAAATGGGAATGTGGGTGCCATCAATGCAGCCAATGATATTGGGGAAACGCGCCATCAGATAAAAGTCGGATTTTGTTTGCAGCAGTTCAGCATGGGTTGCAGGGAAAGATATATAATGGTCCATCCTCTGTAACATGGCGTCAAGGAATTTGTTGAAAAAGCGTGAAAGGCTGCTCTGGGTCACCCCACCTACCGCAGCAACCGCACTCTGGTAGCTCCCAGACGCAAGCAGGTGTAGGCTGCACAGCACCTGCACGTGGGGTGGAATAGCGTGTGCCCTTGGGGTAGTGTGCTCCAACAGTGGTTGGAGGTCCCTGATGTGGTCCAAGATGGTGTCTGGGTCCAACCTGTACCTCTGGAGTATCTCTGCCTCTGTGAGCATAAACAAGGTGATCCTCTGTCTGTAGACGTGCTCCTGTCTCTGCCATTCCCTCTCTCCTTCCTCCTGTAGCCGTAGCCGTCTCGCATTGACATAGAATGCCGCCATTGTGAAAAAAGTATTGCATTTTGGGTCCTTTTTTATAGGCTGCACCTGGTTACCACCTGATTTCAATCCATGGTAAATACCGACTCTTAAATACCGAATTTCAAGCAAATTCGGTATTTAAGAGCTTACCTACATCTCAATATTCAATTTTACCACTTCTTATTTACTGATTCAGTATTTTTACCGATTCGTAAATTTACCGATTTGCAAACCGTTGCGATTCGGTAAAATTACCGATTCGGTAAATTTTCCGATTCGGAATGTTTACCGATTCGGTAACTTTACCGATTCGGTAAATTTACCGAATCTGACGATTATCTGTCCCCTACATCCCAAATGCTCAATACCGGCCGGAAACGGCCGAAAATCAGTATTTTCGGCCGTTTCCGACCGGTATTGGGCTACCTACATCTGGCCCATAGTGCACAGGCTTAATATTTGCATTACTGGCAACATCCGATCCCTTACCAACCACACGGGGCAATCGAGGGAGACGTGGCGGCGCCGTGCCTGCTAAAGACAGCCCTATATCAGAAATACAAACGATCACAGACGGACATTGATACTGTGGAGGTGGTGCGTTGGGCCTGGTTAAATATAGCAAAACAGGCGGGATTAGCAGAACTATACGCCCCGAGCATGCCGCTGGAAGGTAATCCGTTGTTGGGACCGCTGACGGACGCGGCGGTATCACAGAGGGCACGAAAATGTGGTCTGAAAGTGGCAGGCGACTTATACCCGGATGACACTTTCCTATCTTTACAAACTTGCATCGGAGGTGCCCACGGCCTCAGAGCTGCTTCTTTATTATCAACTGCGGGCGGCGTGCAAAAACAGATATCCTATGTTCCCTGCAGCACCACCAGCGCTATCAGCACTGGAGGACATTCTTATGAATAGCTCCTCTCGTAAACTATAACACGTATATACAGAGTCACGCAGAACACGGCACCTGTTATACAAACTGATTCAAGATCGCAGTGGGAGGTGGAGGCTGGAATTTGTATCACAGAGAAACAGCGGATATTCTGCTGCACTCAACTCGAACACCTATCCCCCAACTATAGATTGAGGTTAATACATTTTAATTATTTACACAGAATATACCGCACACCCAAACAGTTATTTAAAATGGGATTGCAGGCTGATGCGAATTCCTGGAGGTGTGGGGAGCAAGAGGCTACATTTTACCACCTAACATGGGAATGTGGACCCGTGCATAGGTATTGGGTGGCAATCTTCCAAAAGATAGGGCAGATAGTGGTGATAGCAATGGACCCGGATCCACTCGTGGCACTCCTCGGATTTGTAATGGGCATACCCAGTGCATCCCGGAAGCTGGTGGCCCTTTTGTTGCTGCTGGCTAAGAGGCAAATAGCGGTCCACTGGAAACAAAAAGCTCCGCCAAAGATATCAGGTTGGGTGGGATCGGCTGTGTATTGTAAGGACCAACTGTCTAATTACTGGGAACTAATGCCACAACGTTCCAGGCCAGTAGACATTTGGCAGCCTTTGGTGGCCTGGTTGGTAGAGGCGGACGAAGATGAATGAGCTTAAACACATATGGGTGAGCTGCACTCTGCCATAGCAGGAGTGGAGTTGATGTGTATCACGGGGTGGCAGAGCGAATGAGGCTGTCAGGATGTAGAAGAAAGTATTGGGGATTTGTTTGGGCGGGCGAATATAGTGTGACCAGGGCGTATGAGATGTGATGGAATGTATGAGGTGCGGATGTGGATGGAGTATCGAGTGAGGAAGGCAGGGTACCACGGACAAAGTATAACCAATAAATGGACATTTGAACTTGTCACTGACCATCATCCTATGCAAAACGCTTCTAAGTGTTGTCGTTTGTTAATTTGTTACATAAGAATATTGGAAGTATGCACAAGTGTATGGAACTGAACCGCAAACAGGGGTGTAACTCTATACAGATAAGCTGCCTGCCTCCGGCTTGTTGGCTGAATAGCAGTGTACCACTTGTTGGAATTAATAAAGGTTTTTGAAACTTAAAAAAAAAAAAAAAAAAGAATATGCGACCGCACAGTGTTCTGTCAAATCAAATCAGGCAGTCGGAACCGTCGGCCAGAGGTCGGTTGGTCCCGTGACGGGGTCGGTCGGAAGCAAATCCGACCGACATATTAAGCCCTAAAGTGTTTTAAGGAAATTTTTATTTAATTTATATTGCTACATTTAGCAATGATTTACTCTGACACGGACCTCGCAGTAGTAGTGGTTGAAACTGCTGTTGAGGGCTACCCTATTAGCATTTTTAGAGCCACCATTTTGGTTCAGGCGCACTCTGGTATTTTTCTCATGGCGAGCCAATCCCTCCTCCTTGCCTATTTAAATCTAAAGCTTGTTCAGATATGCAGCTGAAGGAGGGCTGTCACATTGTTACTTTTACAGTTCTGTGTAACTGTTTTTAAGGTGTTTTTTATTGCATTTGGATTGCCACTCTTTATCATTGATTTAGTTTGAATTTTACCTCACATTAGTAGCAGGTGAAACTGCTGGTTGGGATAAATTATCACTATTTTTGGAGCCACCATTTTTGGTTTCAGAGTTCTGTAGAGTTTTTCTCTGAGTGGGGCAATCTGTCCTCCCTGACTATTTTAATCTAATGATGGCGTTGACGCACAGCTGCAGGGGGACTGTGACATTGCTACTGTGATAGTTGAATGTGAGTATTACAAAGTGTTTTAAGAGGACTTTTATTGAATTTGTTTCACTACTTTTTAACATTAATTTACTTTAAATTCGACTGAACAGTCGCAGTGGATGATCGTGCTTGTCTGGGCCATCATTTTCATTTTGGGCCACTGTAGTCTTTTTGCTGGACGAGGCAATCTCTCTCCCGTGCCTATTTTAATCTAACCCTGGTGTGGACGTGTAGCTGAAGGAGAGCTGTGCCACTGCGGCTATTACAGTTATATGTGATCCTTACAAAGGGGTTTTAAGGGGATTTTTATTGAATTTGTATTACTACTTTTTAACATTCATTTACTTCGAATTTGACCTCACAGTATTAGCTGTTGAAAATGCTGTTTTGGACTAAGGTATTGGCATTTTTGGAGCTGACATTTTGTTTTTGGTGTGCTCAGGTGTTTGTCTTCTGGTGTGGCATTCACTCCCCCTTGCCTATTCCAATCTAATGATGGTATGGATGTGCAGTGGGTACGACAAAGGCAAGTTCATCTGTGCTCGTTTGCGATCAGTCCCCATCCTATCCAAGCCATACTGCTGGTTTTGCTAATGTTTCTCAGGATAAACTATCATATAACTCCTACAAACTAAATGTTTTAAACATAGAAGTACCTTGTTTACATGAATTAAATGTCAGCTGGTAGGTTCAATCGCCTGCTTTCAGTGCCGCAAGCATAATAGTATCACACTGAAGTTCACCCCATGTATGGCAAATAGCAAGAAATTGGGCTTAACTTCTAAAACTGAGGTACTTTTGGATGCCTGCTCCGTGTATGACTCTGAGACCTGTTTGATCAAAGTATATTCTCTTCCCAAACATGCTTTAGACAGTCATCACATTGTCTCGTCTGATATTTGGGACCCAGTTTTCCTTATGGAAAATGGATCTCGGCTACCTCTTTTCCCAACATTGCGATCGCAGTCACCCTGAAATTTTTCATTCATGCTATTGATTGGCACAGTAAGGGGAAGGGTTGCTATGATCCACCACTCTGAAGATGTGTGTACTACATTTAAGGTGATTACTTTATTAGAGAGTTTAACTTTCTCCTAGAAACTTTCTGTGATTTTTTTTTCTAGGGCTTTAATATATTGGTCGCATACATATGCTGGAAATGTTTTGAGTGTTTTCTGAGAAAAAGTGGTCATGAATAGTTTTCAGTTCACTAATTTCACAATTTTAGGAGATTTTAATATTCATGCCAAAATAGTGACCTGTTCTGGTATCTCTCAAATTATTGAATCTTAACTCTCTTTAAATTGCATCAGAAAGTTTATGGGCCTCTTAGAGAACACCTAACTTTAATAGGCCATGGTAGCAAGCTTTAGAAGCAAGCTCAACTTGTTTCATTGCTGAAGAAGCTGTCAGAAGACCATACCCTCTCGTCACCATATCATCACTTTTCAGACTTTGTGGTGGCGATATGGGCGTTGCCTTATTTACAAGGCAACGTTAAGCCTCCTAACGTGGCTTAACGCTGCCTTGTAAATAAGACACCCTTTCACACTACACTTAGAGTGAAAGGGGAGGGCCATGGGTGTTGAGGTGGGCATTCTACCCCAACACCCAATGATTTTGACGCTGCCCCCTATTTACAAGGGTGGGGTAAATAGGAGTCAGCTCCAAAACTAAGACCAGTGAAAACCTGGTCTAAACGGGCGAAACGAGGCGAAATGCTTTCTTTCTCTTCGTTTTTGCAGTTTCCATGTGTGCTATGTTGTGCAGCACACATAGAAACAGCAAAACACCATTGAGTGTTTATGTGCAGGAAGGTGTCCCTTCCTGCACATAAACAATCGTTGAAAAAAATTACGTTTTGCAGCTTCTATGTATACTGCACTAAGCAGCACACACAGAAGTTACAAAGTACCATTACTGATTGTTTATGTTGAAGAAGGGAAACCTACCTATACATAAACAATCATTTCCCTGCAATGCAGGAACCTTTGCACTACGGTGCAAGGGTGCCTGCTCTGGTGCTAGGCAGCTAAATGAGCGCCAGCGCCTGGGGAAACCCAGGGCTGCACCATATTCTTGTAGGTACGGTGCAACCCTGTGTTTCAGAAATGGCTGAGCATGGCGTTGAGCCAAGGAGGCTAATGCCACGCTCTGCCACTTCTCTTGTAAATGTGCCCCCTAGTTTCCTCTTTCCTGCATTATCTAAAATGCTGGATAAAACGGTGAATGGTCAGCTTATCTGCTTTATTGAATCTTATAACCTGTTACATGATTCACAGTCTGGGTTCAGGCCTTGTCAAAGCCTGGAATCTGCTCTACTTGAACTTAAGAAGTTTATAAAATTTTGTCTAGATTAGGACTGTGCAGCAATAGTGGTATTATTAGATATCTCAGCCGCTTTTGAGACGGTCTCACATCAGATAATGGTACAGTGTCTAGTGAAGAGTGCCATTTGCAGGCCTACCCTACTGTGGCTAAGGTTTTTCTATCTGACTGGTATCAATCTGCACATCTGCAGCCTCTTATGTCTTCTTCCACGCCATTGAAACAAGGAGTCTCTCAGGCTTTGACTCTAAGGGCTACAATGTTTAACGCTTATGTGGCTCCCCCTTGCAGAGATCATTCAGCCATCTGGATTCAAGGTGTTGTCATATGCAGGTGACACACAACTACTGTTTCCTTTTTCAGAGGTCAACAATGAATTACAGCACTCTTTACAGTCTTGCCTTGCTAGAATTGCTAATTGGTAAAGAGCAGTTTCTAAAACTAAATGCGACCAAAACTAAAGTAATTCTCTTTTGTTGCTCCCCTTTCATTTGGTCTAGTTCTTGGTGGCCTTCAGAATTAAACTCTGCCCCCACTCCAGTAGAGAATGTAGAGGATGTGACCTAACGGCGAATGCTGTTGACTTTGAAGCTGGGTAACCGAGTTTGAGTCTTGGCACGGAAGCTCAACATCCTATGATTCTGAGTGAATCACTCCCTGTGTCTAAATGAAAAATTACAGAAAAATGAATGTGTCCGTCTGTAACCCAACGGGTGCTCATGTAAAGCACTCTCATATCTTCGGGTCTAGTTTGCGCTATATCTAAAATAAAAAAAGGAACCATGAATTCAATTTCGATAAGGAGCTGCCCTTTGCTCTGCAGGTGAAGGTAGTCAGAGATACTTACTTTGCCCTTCTAAAGTGTTTTACAAATTTCTTAGGTTAGGAGATTTTTCGATTTCATGTTTTCAGTTTATGTTGCACTGGGAAATCTGTTAGGAAGCTGTGCTCTGTATCAATGACTCATTCATTAATGTATTCATAAAATACTTTACACATCACCTAGAACTTAAACCTGAATGCTCTGAGCCATAGCTACAAGGGGATTGAGCTCAGGTTAATATAGTAACTTCAGTGATTCACTCTAACCAGGATTTCAGTTATTACTCCAGGTGAGCATGTACGCCCACAACTAATACCCCAATTTCCTACAACTTTGTAAACCACAGTTCCGAGGCTCTTGCCCTTAATGCTGATTTGAATTCTTTTCCACCTTGTATGAAGATACAAGCAACAAAAACGGACCCTATAACATATCTTGTGATATATGTATCTAATCAGTTTCACCAGGTATTTGAATTGAACTATTTAAGAAAGAAGGGCAAGATCAAGAACCTGCTGGAGCAATGGACACTACTCCCCCTATCAATAGTGGGTAGAATTTCATTGATCAAAATGTCCATACTTCTGCTGCTTATCTTTTTGTTTTCTAATGTCCCGATCAAAATAAACCAGTCACACTTTAGGGAAATAGATACCCTACTTAGGGAATTCATATGGGGCAAGAAAGCTCCCAGGGTCAAACTGAATGTGGTACAACTACCAATACATCAAGGGGGTTTAGCGTTGCCGCATCTGAGAACTTATTGATGCCGCTTTTTTAGATTTAGGGTCCCGCTTAATGGGATCTAACTCTACCAGAGTCAGCTTTTTTATAGATAAAACGACACAAGAAGTTGGATCGCAAACTCAAGTGTTTTTAAAAACTTCCGAACTTCCCAAAAAATCCCGTTATAAAACTTTAGAAGATTATTGTTTTAGACTTCAGTCCTTTTTTTAAATAGATGGGCCCGTCGGGTCTCCAGTATTTAAAAATAAGACAATGGGCTAGTCTCGGCCTACAGCTGCAAATAAGGCATATAACATTTGGGAAGGCTGTGGACTTTCTGAGCTAAGGCAATTCATTGTTCAAAATAGGCCGATTTCCTGGCAAGAAGTAATGACAAGGGTAGAGAGCCATCGGAAGCCGACCTTTTTTGAATATTTACGAATTGTTCATTTGCTAAAAAATACCAGTGGCATTTTGGATACCCCTAACCAATTTGTGGTAGCCCTTTAAGGGACCAATGTTAAAGGGGTGGGAAACTGGTATAGGCTGCTCCATAAGCAGGGAGAAGCACTCGTAATAGAAAATCATTTGGATAAAATAACTCGGGAGACTGGATGTAGACTGGCTGGGAAGGAGTGGGAGTCCATCTGCTATTCAGGAAGCAAATCCCTGCGCGCTGCAAATTTCAAAAGGATGGCCTTCCTATCGCAATGGCTTTCCTATCTAACACCGGCCGCCTTAGAAAAAAGATTTCCGGGAGCTGAAAATAAGTGCTTTCATTGTCAAATAGATGGGGAAGGCAGGTGGCACCATACTTTTTTTTCATGTTCAGATCTTAGGTTTTTTTGGGGGGCAGTTTTTTCGGATATTAAACAAGCTATCGGAAAGAGTATCTCGCTCGAGGCCGAAGCTGCTTTGTTCGGAATCTGCAGCGATGAAGCGATGCAATCCGATCCCGAAAAAGCTTTTGTATTTATTTCTTGTTCGGTGGCTCGCTCTTTAATCTTGCAAAATTGGAAATCTAAGGAAGCTCCCTCCCATTTGAAATGGTTTAATAAACTGAAAAGAACCTGAAAATTCAAAGAAGCCTACGCTAGGAGGGTGGGAGCTACCAAAAAATTTGAAAAGAATTTAACGTTTTTTAATTAATTAGAAAAACTTAAAGAGAGATCATATCACTAGGGTTGGTAAATTAATGCAGCAGTCTTTAGTAAAATGCATTAGCACTTTTTTCTTATTGCACTTTATTAGCACTAGCACTTTTATAGTTTCTGCACTTTATAGAAGGACGTAGCTTGTATTTTGGTCAAGAATGTAATGAGCTGCTATAGTCATAAGTTCCCGCATTTTAATAAAAGGTTGTAGCTATGATGGCTTTAGGCGATAAGATGGTACTGGCACTTTATAGGCATTGCACTTTAGACGTATTAGGAATTTTCTTCCTTGCTGCTATGTTGTAAGATAAATTTGCACTTTGTCTCGTGAATGATTATATGATTAGCTGCTTTAGTTTTAGCTTGTTTTTATTATGTACTAGCTTACCCGTCGCACGTTGCTGCGATCTCCGAAGAAAGGAAATTCAAGGAAATTCGTTATCATAACATTCAATTTACATTGTGTCATTTTTATTGAAATGTATTCATTTTAATATGGAAAACATTTAAAAGTGTTGTTTTAATTCTATTTATTTATTCGAGTGCTTGTGGATACACGATTTTTTGTTGTTCCGTCTTGTGCGTACATATGTATTCGAAAGATTATGAGGGCCCTGGGGGGCAGATATTAAAAAAAATATTATGCCAGAAACCTTCGCGGGAGTGTACTCAACAACTTCCCAAAGTTTCATGGCGATCGGATGAATGGTGCTTTAATTCTATTTATTTATTCGAGTGCTTGTGGATACATGATTTGTTGTTTTTCCGTCTGGTGCATACATCAGTATTCGAAAGATTATGAGGGCCCTGGGGGGCCGATATTTAAAAAAATATTATGCCAGAAACCTTCGCGGGAGTGTACTCAACAACTTCCCAAAATTTCATAGCTATCGGATGAATGGTTTTTTAATTCTATTTATTTATTCGAGTGCTTGTGGATACACGATTTGTTGTTTTTCTGTCTGGTGCGTACATCAGTATTCAAAAGATTATGAGGGCCCTGGGGGGCCGTTATTTAAAAGAAAATTATGCCAGAAACCTTTGCGGGAGTGTACTCAACAACTTCTCAAAGTTTCATGGCGATCGGATTAATGGTATAGTGATGCATAAAGAACAAACAGACAGACATACATTCGTTTACATATATATAGATAGAGAGGCTGTCATTTCGGTTTTTTGTAGAAACTGTTTTTTATAATGATTGCAAGTATACTATGTACTTCATGAACCAAATGCTCTGCTCAATAAAAAATTCAACAAAAAAAACAAACTTTGTAAACCATAGTTTGTCCAAATATCCGGGAATATTATTTCAAAATGCATTTTGAACGTCTTTTCCAAAAATTACTTAAAGAACCATCTTTTCTGTTGCCTACCTTCCCCCTGGCTGCATATTTGCTTCACTCATTAATTCTGTAACACTAGAAATTAAGAGCACCTATGATTTTAATACTTTTTGTGAGCTGATTTCACATGGCCAGCACCCCCAGTTAGATACGTCTTTGAGCACCACTGGTCACGGAGCAATCATTAAATTTGTGACTCACCTGGTTTCACAGATCTTTGATTCATCATGTGACACCCATCCTTGGTTACAATGTAGTTTATTTCATATAGGTCCTGTTTGTGACTGAAGTTTTCATGGCATATCTGGTAGTGATGAGGCCATGAATTTTCCTAAAGGTGATCTTCATATTTCGATGCAGTAGGACCAGTATTGATTTCCTCGGATCATGACCTGTCCAAAAGGGACTGCCTTTGTACAAGCTACAATGCTACTAAGCACATGTGTCTCGACACAGATTCCAATGTTTTTCCTAAAGGCAATGCTCATTTCTTGGTTTCCTTCATACCTTCCTACTATTGGTTACTTTCTCTTATTCACTGCTCTGCTCAGGGAGAGAAGTATGTGCCCCCTTGACCCTCTGCTCTTGCTCTCAGATAATTTCGTCCCCTTTGTATTCTAAGCAGGTGGCCATTGTACTATCACTGTTCTACACCTGGGTCTGCCAGTTACTAATGTGTTTGTTGCATCAATCTTCCCCCTCAGCTTGGAAAGTATTGAATTCCACTAAGTGGATTGGGGATAGAAAGTAATTGATTTTATTCAACATTCATTCTTATTTAGCCTTCAGGGCGTTTTTGGAGCTGCCTGATAATTCCATCATTTATTTGATATTGATCGATATCATAGTCCTTTATATAAATTTGGGTTATGAAACGTGCCTAAGTGTTCAGGGTTTAGATCTTAGGGAAAAAACAGCAAGGACTTCTAGTCCTATAGCGCCCACATACCACTATAAAGCCCCTCTTACTAAATCAAACTTGTTTCAAAAGGAAGACAGGGGCATATTTTCAAGGACCGGTGTTAAAATTATCGCTGTTTTATCGGCAGGAAACTCCAGATAAAACGGCGATAATGGGCTTGATAATACACCCTTGTTAATTCCCATATAAGCTCATGGTAACATCAGAACACGGGCTTCTATGGGAATTAACAAGGGCGTATTATCAAGCCCATTATCGCTGTTTTATCGGCAGTTTCCTGCCGATAAAACAGCGATAATTTTAACACCGGTCCTTGATAATATGCCCCACGGTTCGGTAAACAAGAGAGGAACTATTTTTTTCCTCCTAGTTGCATATAAGCGACTAACCATTGCAAAAGATAGCTAGAATATATTTGCACAATTTCCAATGTAAACAATAGCGGTCCTATCTTAGTTAAAATCCCCGTAATCCGTTTACAGCACACAAGTTATGTGTTTCGAGTTTTCTTGAAGAGTGTAGTTTTTAATCGCTTGAGTAAAATATGTAGCTGAAAGCTGGAACTTTTGAAAAAGATTTCATTAAACAAATGTTCTAAATGCTTGAAGTTACGGTTTCTTTGTTTTATGGTTTACATAGCACAAAAAATGGAGGTAGCGTCCTGCTTGCTTCAAGAAGCAAAATGAACATGCTTTGCCTGTATAATAAGCAAACAAACTAATATTCATTTTTATGGCATAAATGCGTTTTAACCGGCAGAACTATATCATATGGGGCCATATTATCAAGAAAGGATGATAGATTATCGACACTTTTATCAGCAGGAAACTGCCGCTAAAGCTGCGATAACGGGCTTGATAATATGCCCTTGTGAATTCCCATAGAAGCCCAGGTTCGGGAGTTAACCTGAGCTTCTATGGGAATTCACAAAGCCATATTGTCAAGCCCATTATTGCCGCTTTAGCGGCAGTTTCCTACCGATAAAAGCAGCGATAATGTATCGCCCTTTCTTGATAATATGGCGCCATATGATACAAAACGCATTTATGCCATAAAAATGAATATTACTTTGTTTGCTTATTATACAGGCAAAGCATGTTCATTTTGCTTCTTGAAGCAAGCAGGACGATACTGCCATTTTTTGTGCTATGTAAACCATTCGTTCCAGTTAGCTAGGATTCGCCCTTTCCCTAGGTTTGGATATAACAGTTTGCTGCGTGGTGTGTTTATGAAGACTATTGCCAAGGATTTGGGAATTTCTGTTGCTCTGTCTAGAAGTAACACACATATGACTATACTGTCTTTAATTCTTAATAATTATCTTTTTACACTTTACTTTAGTTGGTGGTCGAGCAGTGCTGAGTGGAAAGTTAATCATGCAAGATGCATTGGTTTCTCTTAGTATTTCAGAAGTGTGCCATATAACATTTCCAAGCATTAGTAAAGAAAGACAACACATCATTAGTGACGGCGTGAAAGACTCTCTATTCCACTGTTTTGTCTAATTACCTGCATGGAGATTGAGAACATCTGCTCAAATGAATCAACACTCTGCAAAGACCGAGCCTGATGACCCCGCTGAGAATTCCATAAGATGTAAATTGCAGTTCTAAGCTAAAATAAGAATGGTTTTAAGGAAAACAGATGTGCTTGTTTCATGGCATTTCAGTATCCAGGCGGTTGGTTTTAGTGCCCTCAAGCAGCCCCTGCGTGAGGATGACACTGGCTATCTGCCAGCATCTCATTATGCTCACACCAATGAGTATGAAATGCTGCACTGCATTGTTTAACCTTCCTGTAGAATACTGGTTTGGCCAGGTGCAGTGATTAAGCAGAAGGGCATCAAACTGCAAATATAACACTATGGCAGCGGCCTATGTTTCCATCATGAGGTACAACAGACACTGACATTTTATTTAAATAAGACCGTAAGAAATAAATAGAAGCATGCATGTGTTACCGGGTCTGCTAGATTACTGCTGCTAAATACTTCACTGTAAAGTGTGTTAAACTTCATGTTTGGGTATGATGCATATATTTGTCTTCAGGCACAAGGGACAGCTAAACAAGAGATGGTGCCATCCAATAATGGAGCTTTCAGGATATTTTCACCCCACTTGGAAGTACTCGTTCCACACAATGGTCATAAAGGGACACAACTCTAGCAATACCCTCATCCACAATGCTAATGTTAGAGAGAAAATACTGATTATTCCGATTAAGACAAAACCACCGTAAAGGACAATAAAATTTCAACGTGCACCTTGCATTGGTTTAGAAAAACAATACTGAAAGCAGCTTAATTTAAACCATCCAGCACTGTAAAAGTGTGCTTGGTTAGTTAGAGAATGGTGTAGAAACAATAAACATAGTGATTTTGAGATGATTTAGTAACAAATTACTTTATGTTTCTAACAAAGATATAGAGAAGATGAAACATGAAAACTTAGCATTTCTCAGCAGACTGATTTGACAACATCGGTGCAAAATGTTTATGTTATGTGTTTAAGCTTTGACATTTTTAGTATACATGTCTAATATTATATAGTTTCGAGATTTATGAAAACACATATAGTTAAATGATTTTTTAAATATTTTACATGTTGCCACTTTGGAGAATGTAGTAGTAGGCCATAATCACAGTTACACATTTATGTGTATAAATCACTGACAAACATTACAGAATTCTTATATATGATATCTTTTAGCGATATTATATTGATTTTTGACATACACTGGGAGTTTTACACTAAATGAAGTATGAGTTTATAAGAGATGTTTCACTTGACTATTCTCCGTAAAATGTGTCTTTTCAAAGGGCTGATGCAATGAACTTTGAAATGTTTTAAAATTTGTTCCAATCATGCCACATCCCTTAAAGAACAACCAGACACTTTTCTTTAACTCTCCTCTGCCTGCTGAACTGTCTTGTTTTTGCCATATTCTTGTGCTAATGAACTTCCCTGCTGGACTATTTGGAGCAGTCTGATGAGAATCCAGACTTATGTTTTCTGATTAAATGCTCCATTCCCCTTTGCCTATACTTATGGACTTTCCCCTAGCGGACTTTAATTTCAATCCTGTCTCTTTTTGAGAGATTTCTAATTGAACCATCCTGTTACCTTGGAAATCATAATTTGTATTATTTGATTTAATTTAACTAAATGTTTTCATTTTTGCAGCATGCTTTAGTATGCATGACAGATTTGCTAAAAACGTTCTTTACTTGTATAAATTTTGAATCTCTAATACATTAGTTAATGTATTCAAAACGTGTTGTGAGTCATTTATTTGAAGATTAATGATTGAGTAGACCAGTAGTGGTTTATCCTAGAATTTCACTGCTTCCTACAACGAAGAAAGGTCCCTCAGAGGACCAATGCCTCTGCGGTAAAGTATAGCAAGTAGGTTTGAAATGTAGCACTCCTATGGGCCCAGTGCTAAACTGCCATCTAAAAAGAGCTTCTACTACCGCACTAACCATAAACTTGAGTAAAGGAAGGAAATCTGTAGTCCTGGTTTAAGTACAATTTGAATTTATGAAATTCCAACAATAGTCTGATCATGTCATCCAGGATATAGCAAAGACACAAGAGAATTTCATGTATGTGCTCTAGTGCAAAACTTAAGTGCACAAATTCATCAGTGATTAAAGACCAACATCATACAAACGTTAATCTTAGTTGTCAGTAAATGATCTTCATCAAAAGGGGACAGATAAAGTAATAAACATCTGACATTTTATACATGACACTAACTGTATGACAGTATATCGGATGGTCTAAATGTGAACATTTTTTAATTCAGTTCATGTCTACAGGCTTAAAGTACATCACAGAATTAAACAGTCTATGAATATGTTTGAATTTTGTCTCATGGTCCTTTCTGGCATGAGAAAATAAATTAATATTTTCGGACACAGTTCACACAGATTTTGCTTTCACTTACTCTTGTAATGCTCTTGCCATTATCCTGAATTCCATTAGTAAGTGAGGAGTACAGCAAGAAAAAGTTACTAATTTTGACTGAAACATTCTTGCAAATCACCCTCTTCAAATTCTATTCAGCAAATATATAATACTTCAAATATAAAAGATAAACTGACTTTTAATCAATCCAGTGTTGAACTTATTCGAGTGTTTCATGTAACGCAATCAGTGAATCACGATATCAAACTGTCAAAAATCCGTAATATTACTAGTTAGTTTCCTTTGCAATGCCAAACAATGACTGTTTTTGTCAAGAGCTCGATTAACTTCTATGATATTCAACTCAAGTATGACATTAAGATAGCCAACTCCTTCTTTGCATCGATTGTAAACTTATTTTGTTCACTAATATTCGTGACTTCCACAAAATATCAAAATATTATTGGCTCTTCAATCTCACTTCAGAACTCTCTCGATGGGAAATATATTTTCCCTACGGATAATAAAAAAAAAGCAACTGCAACTGAACTTGTTCATCACATTTACCCATGTGAAAATGCACACTTGCTATATTGATGAATGTGAAAAATGTTTGGAATGAGACCAAAATGGAATTAATGAAGAAATACAGAACACTTTTCTGTGAATTGATGACTATATCAGATTCTTGTAAGTACTTCTATAATCATTTGCGAATACTATGATAGACATTAATTACAAATATAGGTTTAAACCTTGAGGCGTAGATTATGACCTTCAAATAATCACAGTTAAAGACACAATAGCCATGTTCTAAAATATATAAACATACTGCCAAATTTTTGCGCTCGTGTTCAGGCATTGTATGAACAGGGATCGATTCAAGAACCCATACAGTGGGTGGTGATATAGATATGGTCTTTTTTATTATTTGGTAAGCAGTGCTGCGGTGCATCAAGAACATCAATACAGCATGATGTAGAACTCTGACCAACCCTAAACATAAATGGTACCAATCACAAACATAATTTTTGACTATGAAATTTGGTCATAAATAAAAAGCAGCACCCATAGCATCATGAATAGCGCATATTAATCTAAACAGTAAGCTCTGGAGAAGACGTAGATCAATAATCAGATGCACTATTTTCTAATTGTGTCAGATACATTCTCAGAAGCGTCCGTATATCCTTTAGCCTGTACACAACAAACTGCATATTTATAAACAGTCCAGCATTAGAACTACAAGCAACAGCGCTCCTAATTCAGTTCTCCTGTGTGGAGGGCATACTTTTCATCCAGTAGAGGACTATGTCACTTTTGGCCAGCAACTGAAGTTATGTCAACAGGTGGCATATAGATTCAGGAGTTTTAGCTGCATATCCCATCACTTAATCACTACAATATCCGGCATACTCGGAATATCCCGCCCAACACAGTATATCACATTCAATATTGCAGTCCTACAGTCAAAAATAAAACCGCACTCCCATACTAGATGGAAGAATTCAGCCTTTGACTATTGACAACAGGGACACTTATGAGACCTTTTGTTATCCATCCTATGCAGCTTGGCAGGAGTGTAACACATCCTGTGTAGAAACTTTAAGTGCATTAACTTGTGTTTATGATTCTTTGAAATTATTTCCAATTGGGCAATAAGACCTATTGCAAGCATCCTATAGACCACCCTGTTCTGACACACAATCTTTGATATCGGCCAGGCGGTTGAAGGGCAGCGACACAAGGGATGAATTGCAGCCACTCGACATTTCAACACCTGGAAATAGTACATGTTGTGCAAAGCTCTGGTGTTTCTGAACGCCGCTGAGGGACACAGTGCCCTGGCATGTAAGCACTGAAGGCAAGAGGTTGCTGCACTGTGTGAGGCATTCACAACGGGTCTACACTAGAGGCCGATTGACATAGGAACAACACGCGGGCTCCCTCCATAGTGGTACAGAGTGGCCTCCCAGATCACAGTGAGTAGGAGACAAGTGCAGAAGCCGCTTAAGTCCAGGCAGTGGGTGCATGTTGCAAGCGGCAAAGAGTCTGATATATGATACCAACCGAGCCACAGGGGCTGAGAGAAAGCAGATGCACCAAGGGAAGGCCTGTAGTTCGGAGCTTTTTTTTTTTGCCGAGTTTTAAGTAGCGCGAACTAGACCCGAACCGAATCAGGTATCAGAGCGCTTTACATATTTTTCCAGTTACGTTACATTTTTACGTTTTCCAGTTACTTTCATTTTTAGGCACGGGGAGATTAAGTGATTTGCCCAGAATCACAGGAGGTTTTGGCGTCGTTACCGAGACTCGAGCCCAGTTCCTCCAAGTCCGAGGTCGAGCGCCCTAGCCGTTAGACCAACTCCTGTTCTGTTCGAGCTGGGCACATTGTGGAAAACTGATGTGAACTCCTGCTCTTGACACAGATGTAAAACGACCGGAGCTGACTGGGCCCTGTTGCCTGAGATTACCACTCGACCAACACCCTACCAATACAAGCCTCCTAATGTGCTGCACGGATTATTGCTGGGCACACTGAGATAAGCAACGATGGTCAAGACAGATAGGAAGCAGCCAAAACTCACGTTTGAAGTCATAAGATCACCTAAAAACCCAGCAGCATGCAATGTCGCAATCAGAGCACGAGGCGCCATCCCAGGACACTACAACCCTCAAAAATACCCTTCTAGCCATGCAGCAAATTATACAGATGATAGACGGCACGGTTGACTCACTTAATCTATGTATACCTCACATGGCATCCAAAATGAATAACCAAGCGGTGCTGATTGGGGATAAGGCAGAACAGAGAATTGTGTTTGCGGAAGACAGGCCTCACACAGTCAGTCACTACTAAATACCTCAACATGGAAAAATTGTTGGTGGTGATCCAAGCAAAAAATGAGGGCTTAGACATTCCATCCAGCTGTAATGATACCTGCATCATGGGAAAACCGGAGTCCACTAATACTGGCATGATGGAAGACTAAGTGGAGCACACTCTGAAGGAATTGCTCGGGTAGAGAGTTTTTCTGGAGTCTTAATCGTTGAGAGAGTCCATGGAAAACCTATGGCTCGACCTCCCCCATGAGCACCAATGCACCCAATTGTTGCCAAGTTATTAAACTATCTTGACCGTGACAGAGTGCTTGTGCTGGCATGTGAAAAACAAACCACACAGTACCAAGGGAATCAAGTGCCATGCTACCTGGATGTCGCAGCAGCAGTACAAGCAGCCAGTAAAGAATTTCTTCTGGGTTAAGAATAAACTGCAGGCGGTGAATGTGCCATATGCCAGAAAATCTACAATACACCAAAAGCTGCAATGGGCTTTGTGAAAGCAATAGTAAATCCTAACCAGAGACGGTGCAAGATTCAAGTAGTGGTGAACATGTAGACACTAGCACTACAGGTGTCATGAAAACTAGACATTGACATAGGGGCAATCTCCTTTCAAACTAGACGGAGGATCTAACAGATGTCTACGATAAGTTTTGATTTATGGGTATTTGTATACTAACCATGCTGAGTGCTCTTGCTCCCTATGACAAAGGTGCATTCTGGTGGGACGAGGGGAACACAGGACTTGATAATGTATACAACAATAAATTATTCTGGTTGCTTTCACGATCTGCTAAAAATGTAATCAGTACCCCAGGCTGCCTACCCTCAATGGGAAGGGCTTCCTGCCTCTAACAGGCCTTCATGGTTTGGTTGTTTTATTATGAAAGTGATGGCTGTGGCATGATTGAGATAACTAATTGGGTGGGGGACAGAGATATGTTGTTCAAACAACATGCCAAAACTGCATGTGGATATAATAAATATCCTCCTGCTAAGGCACGACCATGCTACACTAGACTTGCCAATGGCTGAGCAGTTGCACAGCCAGGGGCGCAACTAGAACCAAATTTCGGGGGGGGCTAACACTTCAAATGCTGGAGGCGGAGCCAAATTCAGAGTCAGACTAGAAATTGCTGGTGGGTCATCCTGTCATTGTAGTGGCATAATGCATAGGGGTTATTTTGTTGCCGATACATCACAGCTCAATTCAAAGCACGTTGGGCTCTAACATTAATGTATTCATAATAGTATTTACCAAGTTTTGCAGGAATTTTAGGACTTTCCTTCAAAGAATTCTAGTAGAACAAATATTAAATGTTGTATTTTAGTAAACATTTAATGAGTTTACCTACCCTCACATGACATTTATTTTTATAATTACAGTTTTACCAACAATTAGTGACATATGATGCACTGTAAAACATCTGAGGTGAATTGTATTGGCTTCAACCCATTAGCCGTTCAAAATACTTTTAGAAGATATTTGGGTACCTCCATCGTCCCACCTCCCAGAGTGGTTCGAAAAATGGTGGCAAATAGTGCAGTTTAAGCACACTTCTATAGTTATTGTTCTACTGAATGAAATGAATGATTAAAAATAATATGTAAACTGCACTTTTACCCTAACCAAGCAGCCTGGTGCTGAGCAGTAAATGAAGGAGAGGTGGAGACTGCACTAATATGGAAAAGGCATGTTTTTTTTTTGTGAAGGACTGGAGTCCTTGGAGCTCGGGAGCCAGAGAGTTTCAGTGTTTTGATGCCAGAAATGAGCAGCATCAGCATTCATTAGGTACTTGCCTAATGTAAGGAATGTAGGCAGTTGACTACTGCAAAGCATAGGATTTTGGAAAGAATATAAAGAGTGATACAATGGTGAAGAAGCAGAGAATCTGTTTTATTGAGAGTGCCAAGATCTAGGAACAACACTTTGAAGTCACATTGTTTCACATTCAAAGGCAATAGACAGTACAGCAGTGAGTAAGAAAAGATTGTGAAGCAAGGGTACAGTCCTCAGATGAGGCATGCAAGAGGGTTTTGAATGATTTGAAAGCAGGAAGCCCAAGATAGACTTCCATTATCTAGTTGTGAGAAAATAGTTTAATTTATAGCAGTCCTGTGATCGCGAGAAGAGATGGTTTTGCCTAACATGAGGATGCTGTTAATGCAAAATGTGACTGATCTGCTGAAAGAATGAGAACATTAATCCAGGATTTTTTGCTGAGTCAACCTCGAGTGGACGATGGGTCCAACTCCACCACCACCAAATTGAAGACCATATCTATTCATTGAAGGTTCCCTAAAGATGAAGCCCTCTGTGTTGTCATAATTGAGTTTTGATTTGACTTAATCCAGGAGGCAACTGTGAAAAAGCAAGATCATAATTTCTCTTGGGCAGACCCCAGATCATTGCAGAAGAAAATGATCCTATGATATCCTCTGTGTAGGACATCACAGAGAAACTAAAGGGTTGTATAAATAAAGCAAACTTAATAAGATAAACAGTAAACAATGTAGGGCTCAGAGAAAAGCCCTGTGGGATCCTGCAAGTGAGAGGTCTCAAACATGACTAAAATACGGGATGTGAACTGTTTATGCCCTCTCAGATAGAAAAAAGGTCAGACACTCCAGGGCAGTATCTTCAATGCTACATTGCACCAAATAATTGGTATTTTAATAAACATTTTATAAAGTTTAAAACAATCATGTTATTACAGTGCATATGAATATCACCTTAAAGCACATACATTGTTATTTTAAAATGTACTCTTTATGTGTTGGGGGTCAGCTTTAACCTGTTTTTAATGAGTGATCACAACTATGCAATACCATAGGATACTGATTTGGACCCCGAGTAAACTGGGTCTCTCACTGGTCGTGAGCCTATTAAACTTTACGGTGTATCTGCTCTTCCGGTGAGCAGTGTGTTGTCATCCCTTGATTATCTTCTGACTCTTATACAGTATATATTTATTTGTTAACCACACACCAGTGTCTACATTGAATTGGTAATCACACACCAGTATAGTGTTTTATGCAGTTGGGAGGACCAGTTATTGAGGTTGGCCTATAATCCGAAAACTTTTCAGTTTACAACATTATTGTTTCCACTAGCTGGTCCATGTATGTGTATAACTGAGTTTCTCACTGTTGTACATTCTGCCTCCACCTATTTCTTTGTCTGCCTCAAACTGTTTTGTTAAGTGCTATTGATGCTCTTCATGACAAAGCTATGCTACATGTTGCTGCCACTATGGTCAAATCTGCACACCTGAAAAGTCTTCCTTCTTTTGGCTCTAGGCATCAAGGCCATCATGCTCACCCTCTGAGTAGTCTATTCTTTCACCTACTACTTTTGCTGTTGTTTGAGTCATGTTTCCAGTAGTCTAATAGATACCAGCACTCCTAAAGACAGACAGATGATGATCAAATCTATCTTTAGACCCTTATGTCTGAAAGATTAATCTTTAATTTCCATATCTTTCTGAGCTTCCTTGGGGTGAGATAGTTTTGATGAAGAAACTTACATTGTATTAATTTGAAAAGGGCAACGATGCCACTGCTGGTAATGGTAAAACATCTAGGAGGGCTGCCATTGAGTAGACCACTCTCTTAGAGTTCAAGGAATTTTAACTATCCAAAATGAAGCCATTTTGATCATGAGACAGAGAGCAAGGGCAACAATCTATTTACTAGCACCTTCCCCAGCATTTTATACTGTATAGTCATCATAGAGAGTGGTTGCTTGAAAGTCCTATCAAAACTATCACAGTCAAATTGTAGAATCACTACTAGAATCTATGTCATTTGCTGAAGCATGAGTAAAGTTTCAGTCTGGTTATAGACATCCAAGAGCTGAGGAGCCATCAGTCTTTTGTATGTTGAGTAAAATTTGTTTGGCAGGCTATCCGACCCTGGATTCTGGCCATTAGTTATCACTTCTATAGCTTGAATAGTTTCAGCCAGGGGTGCCTCCAGAGCAAGTCTATGATCTTGTGATGAAATGTGAAGAGCCTGATGTCCTTAAATCTTCAGTAAATGCACCCTATATCTCACATGGCAGCGCATCCAATCAGATGAAGCAATTAAGAAAGTTTGCTAACAACCAGCCTGATCTATCACCCTCTCAGAGTGGTTTGGCTGTGAATTCCTTGAAAGCAAATGGGGTTCAATCTATGTTTGATCATCTTGTACCTTTCCCTACATGCTAGTAATCTATCATTACTCTTAATGTCAACCCCAGTATCCCTCAGAGGAGTATGCATGGCAGTCTCTCTCTTGCATACTTCTCTCTCTAGCAGCACTTGAGCCCCAATTACTATGCTGATACACACTACCCGAAACATTAGCTTTAACACTTATTATTCAGTCAGCACTCTCCCTAATGTACCTCCACTTTCCCTACAATAGTCCACATTGGCATTGCTCACAGCCACCCAAAAAGTTGCATTTCCGAGCGCTGCCACCTAAGGTTTCCATGAGTGAATGCTAACAGGCAATATACCCCAGCCCAGGTTAACTAAGAGCAGCAAGTGGGCCTTATTATTGCGCATACGTACTGAGCATCAGCCACGAGTCCCATATTCAGGAAAGTTTCCGGGTCACCTGTGGTGCCACTAATCACCAATGTGCTGTCTCCTAAGCCACAGGTGATAATCAAGTCCAGCGATTCATGGAGTGCCTCCACTGATGCAGCAGCCCTCTCAGCTTGTGTAGAGTAGCGGATGGTCTGTCAACCTTTTGTGTTTATCTCCTACGTTGTGGTCTGGATTTCAATCTGTTCTGGGATGACGAATAAATAGGGCTTCCCGAGTTTGTCAGAGCTTCAGCCAATTTCCATACTGCTGATGTATCAGTATAGATGTGTGATTTCTCATTGTACAAGACTTTCAGGTTCGCTGGGGAATGAAAACATGTACTTGAGGTGTAATTCGGGGAGTTGTTTCTTAACTTCCAGATATGCCCTCCTCTGTTTTTGCACCATTAGAGTGTAATCTGGAAAATCAGTACTTGTGTATCATCAATTGTGGATAGTCCATCCAGGCCAGCCTGGAGCTTTCGTGGTGTCCTGACCCAAAGAACCTGTCTGTCTATAATGCTCAAACTGTGTGACCATGGGCAATTGCTTTCCTTCACTGTGACTCCTTTTTCAGGATCACTATATTTTAAGGCACCTTGAAATAATTGTTCAGGATGCAAACTGTGCAGAAACCTCTCTTGTATATTGTTTATTGCACCACGATGTTGCTCAATATATAACAATAAAGGCCTTATATAGGAGGCTCTAAACACCTGCCTAGGCATGCTTGCCTACCACAAACTGTCAACTGGAAGCCAGACTTTTGTCACAGCATGGGCATGGTCTGTTTCACAGCATGACTGATTACAGTTAACCCTTCACCTTGTGAAAAATGCTGCACATCATGCTGACAGTCTCACTTATAGAGCATTGCATGGCCTCTTCAAGGAGCAGAACCTGAAGAAAATTGTCCTGTCTGGCCACTTTTTGGCAGTGCCAGGGTCATCTCACCTAGCACACTGCAAGATTATGCCGCTTTGTGTCAATCTTTGATACCAGAGATGCATGAGTATGCTTTATAGTGAGCAATATAGGTTAAATATGTCAGCAGTGTCCACAGTTGCAGTTCAGCCCTTACCTCCATGCCCTAATCTTCAACTGTCAACTCTCCCCTGTCTCTTACCTTCTTCCATGCATGCCTACCCTTCCTCTTTCTTGCGGAGCATTACTTTTTCTGACTGATTAGTTCCCTCATACACTCGCCTTTCCCCCTGCTCCCTCCCTCTTTCCTATAGCCTGTTACTTTCACTCACTGGTTCTGCCCCACTTTCATTCATTTTTCCCTCCATGCTGTAATTTCCCATCGGATTGCACCTGGCCAGTCTGTTACCTAAATAGCGGATATTTGTAAGTAACAGCTGGTAAAAAAACCTTGGAACTCAGCAAAAGCTCATAGTTAGTCTTGTTTGAAATACGAGGTCCAAGCAGTTAATACAGGTACATATCCATAGACACTGGAGGTATGCAACTGTATGGCTGTGTTTTTCTTCTCGCATAGTTGAATATTTGCTGCATTTGCCACATAAACTGCCTCACAATCTCCAGATGTTAACAGAAAAAAAAATGTTTTTAGCTTAAATGTTCAAAAGTTATAAAAATGCAGGAACTGGTTGCCATGCAGTGGAAGGACTTTTGAAAATGGTGACTGGTCACCTTTCTGTTGCTTATTTCTATATTTGAGCTTTAAACTAGTATTAATGAGATGCAACCAATGTCTAGACAGTGTTAAAAAGTGTCAAATTTACAAATTCATATAGTAATGCTATCACAAAATGTGCAGCATTATGCCACATAATTTACTCAACCTTGCTGCATGATTTGGCTCTCCCCTGCTGCAGAATTTCAGTGGCCCTGCATAAATCACATCAAAATTATTGCCAAGCAACATACACAATTCCTACATTATTATTAAAGCTAACAGAGTCTTACTCTTCGCTGTTCAATAATTGTCTCTAAACATTTTTGATGACCTGACTGTATGACTTCGATTCCCCGTGTATTATATCTAATAATTGCAGCTTCACATTCACTGTGCTCCAGATGACGTTTTATTTTTGTCTATTATATCTGAGTGCGCATTGCGAACTCCTCAAGACTACTATACTTTATGTGACACTCTGTACTGTGTTCATTTTAAACCCCACTGTCATTTTAGTTTGGTGACATTATAAATTAAAATAAATTGCCTGAGCAAAAAAGTTAAGAGTTGTGAGTGAATAATTGTATTTAAAAAAAAAAGGCTAACAGCAGATTTAGTTGCTATTCACTTACCAGCCTCCTCCCCATTTGCATCTGAAAATGTGGCAACCCTATGTTTATCATGAATGATATGCCCACTTTACAATCATCTCTCCGCTACATTCTTTGCAAAAGTCTGTCGTGATGTGGGTGTATTCCTTTTTGTTTGCAGGATACTCTGTTCATTCCTGGACGGGGAGGGGAAGGTTAACTTTACTTCACACCTTTAAACACTTAACTTTGCCGTCTCGACGCCGTTATCATGCAGATACAGCCATTAAGGAATGAAAGGGTCATTCATGCAGGGGAGTGTACTAAAAGAAAGAAATGGGTAAATAGGATAAACAAGAGGATAGCTGTAACCGCCAGGGCTTCAGGACGGATCGAGTAATATCCTGGATGAACCTTGACTACTGCCTGGCAGCCTCAGCCCGGCCCACGGAACCTGACGGGGGGGGCTGAAGCCCTTTCAGCCCAATGGTTGTTGCGCGCCTGTGCACAGCAGCACAAAAGTTGAAGGAACAGCTCACATAAGCCTATTAAAATGGAACGTCAGAGGTCTCGATATCCCCCCAAAAACATCCAAGTACTTGGCTATCTAGACTGATATAATATGCTGATAGAGCTGATATAGGAAATGCATCTCACGCAGGCCACGGAGAAAGCCATTGGGTGCAGATGGGCTAGTATCAGGGTGGCTTTATCCTATTCGTCGTACTCGAAGGGGAGTAATCCTGCTGATAAAAAGGGGGTGCCCTTTAAACTAGTGCACTCCAAGAAAGATGATCAAGGTAGATTTTTCATTGTACAGGGAATCCTATGTGGCAAACTGGTCACTATTGTCAATGTCTATGGCGCTAATACAGACGACCCTAAATGTTACATCCAACTATGTCATTGTCTCGATGCACTGCAACACTCTGCGATCTTGTATGGGGTGATCTCAATACCTTATTGGACCCCAGCTGCATCTCTTCACCACAGCGGAGTGGTGTAGTAGGCAGACAACAAAAGCAATTAGGGAGGGAATGCACGATTCTGGGCTAATTGATTGGTAGAGAGTACAAAATCAGGGGAGACGAGAGGGCACTTTACTTCCTTAGGGCATGGATCGTGGTCTACACTAGACTACCGGCTAGTTACGAGGGAGGTGAACGCCTGGGCAAAGACCATTTATCATTTACCAAGGACATGCACAAGTCCTACCAATGATTACAATGCCTGACCATATACTAGCACTGTTTCAATGAAGACTGCAAACCACTTAATTTAGACACAGTATTAAAAAAAGGGGTGTGAGCGGCGATCATTGAGTATTTTGAGAAAAATGGAGGCACACACAATTTGGGAAACATTTAAAGTAACAACCTGTGGAGTGTACATAGAACTCCAGGTTGGGTTTCAGAAAGCTCTAAGAATGCAGATTAGCACGATAGAGGTTGGACTAGAACGGCTGGAACATGAGTATGAAACACTCCCTAGCATATCCACCTACGCGACCAGGTCACAAATTACAATGACACAGCAGTGCAAGAAATATGTCACCTAACCCACAGATGAGTTGCAAGGGCATACAGGGAGGGAGGACGGCTGGGCCACAGCATAGCTGCTAAACTGAAAGACCTCTGGGTAAAAACATTTGTTGTCAGAGTGCTGAACGGAGGCAGAACAATGGGTCATAATACGCTGGCTATATTAGCAACCTTCATAGACTTTTACACACAGCTATATGCTGAGCATGATACTGCTGGGGAGACTGACATAGCGGAGTATCTGGGCAATGTGGCACTTGCGTGTCTCTCCTTAGGTCAAAGAGAATATCTTGTCGATCCTATCAGTGTCAATGAGATAAAGGAGGGCATACGTACACTCCACAATGGCAAAGCTGCTTGTATGGATTGGCTACCCAACAAGACTTACAGGATTTTGCGGAGTACTTATCTGCGCACTTACACGCAATGTACCAAGAAGTCTAACAAAAGCAGATATTACCACCGTCGCTAAGGGAGGCCCTTATTATAGCACTATTGAAACCATATAAGCCCCCTGAGAGATGTGAATTGTATCTCTCTTTGTCCATCATAATACAGACGTGAAAATCTTAGTCAAGATTCTGGCCAACTGCCTCCAACCCCTGCTCACGAATATGGTCCTGCCAGACTAGTCTTGTTTTATATCCACTTCATCCACAACACACAACTTACCAATTCACATTCTTAGTCAACTTGACCCCTCTGTCTTGGTGGCTGCTGTCCTACTGGATGCTGCCAATGCATTCAATTCCATCCAATGGTCATATATGTTCATGATATTAAGACATATGGGAATACCATAGGTGGTTGGGCGCTGGATACAGCTATTCTATACAGCTCCAGTTGCAAGGGTGAGACTCAATAGACACACATCTGGAACACTCCAAATACACAGAGGGACAAGACAAGGGTGTCCATTGTCACCGATCTTGTTTGCACTGGTGCTGGAACCTTTGGCATTTGTGATCCGTCAATGCTACTCTAATGGTGCACTCTGGCTCCGTCAACAGCCCTTGGCCATATCATTATATGCAGAAGATATGGTGCTATATATCAAAGACCCTTCAACTAACCTGGTGTCGCTCATCCAGGAATATATACATTTTGAGCGGATGTCGGTTCTTGCAAGCAATTGGTCAAAATCAACTATTTTCCCTCTAACTCTTACTCTTACGAAACAACATGTATTGGAGTACCCTCTGGAGTGGTGCACTGATCCAGTCAAATATGTGGGTGTATAGGTGCACCTGGATACAGAATTATTTGTACGCTATAACTATTACAGAGCAGCATCAAAATTGGAAGAACAGGTACAGAGATAGGACCATATGCCCTTGTTGATGGTTAATAGAATACCCATCATACAAATTATTAAACAATCAAGATTATTATACCTGTTTATGAATATCCCCATCATGCTGACACAATCCTTTTTCAAAACATTACTCTCTTGCCTGATCAAATTAGCATAGGCTTGCAGATCTGGCATGATGCCCACAAGAGTATGGGGTGGAGTGGTAAGTTAACCCTAGCCACTCCATTGTGCGACTCGGAACGTCTGGGGCACTTAAGGATCTCCAAGGGTTTTGATAGATGGGATCTCATTGGCATATCATGTACAGAAGATCTTTGGGCAAAAGGGGAGGTGGTTGAGTTTCAGAAACTACAACAACAAAATGAGCTAGCAGATACAGGCTCCTTCTGATATCTACAGATCCGCCATGCCCTATATATGGCTATACCGAGTGGCACGTTACTCCCTGAATCCTCTCCACTAGAAGATAGGCTCCTAGAAGGCTACTTGTCGCAGAAAGTGATTTCTCTTACTTATAAGAAGCTAATCAATAATACCCCTGACCCCTTTGAGAGACCTAAGGATTTCTGAGAGAGAGACGGCCTGAGATAGATGAGGTTGAGTGGCGGGAGTGGGTGGCCTCCCCCCGAGAAGTGAGTATCTCCGCCTGATTGTGACTTATCCAACTCAAGATCCTTCATAGTATTTATGTCACAGAACCTCAACTGGTACACATGAGGAGGGGAGACAAGGGTGAATGTCATCGGAGGTATGGGCAAGTGGACACATACATGCACATCATTTGGGAATGTGGCCACATCCAGCAGTTCTGGCAAGAGATACATAGCACTTTCAGGGCAGTCCTACATAAAGACGTACTCCCCAAGGCTAAACAGTGTCTCCTTAACATATGGGACCCCTCAGATCTCAACACATTGGAGAAAACCTGGGTGACACTGGGCCTCACTGCCGCGAAACGGGATATTGCACAGAAATGGGGGTCGGATGTAGCACCTACATTGTCAACCTGGAAAAAGAACTTGGGGGCATATTATAGAGCAAGGCATTAATATTATCGCTTTTTAGCGGCAGAAAACTGCCGCTTAAGCAGCGATAACAGGCTTGATAATATGCATTGGAGAATTCCAATAGAAGCCCATGTTCACACCAGAACATGGACTCCTATTGGAATTCCCAAGGGCATATTATCAATCCTATTATCGCTGCTTTAGCGACAGTTTACTGCCGATACAGCAGCGATAATTTTAAAGCCGTTTCTTGATAATATGCCCCTTAGATTGGTGCATATTTATTGAAAAGACTGTTTATATTGCATGGGGGTGTCCAAAGAAGTGGTCCTCAATCTGGGGTAAATGGTATTCATATAGGGGGATATCTGTGTGTCTCCTTTGATATCAACGGAAGATGAGGCACTATTCCCTTGAGTCCAAACCATAGACCAGTCTTGTTAATATAGGTCCAAATTAAGCATTTGTATTTATCATGTGACAGAAGCTCTGTAATTCTCCATTTCAAAGATATTTAAAAAAAATAAAACTTAGCATGGGCTGGGAAACAGAGTGGGTATGAAGACCCAGACTTGCATCTTTACTACTTATGTGCACAAGCCCATTTCACACACTACTGGCATTTTCCATCAAAATACACACCACTGTAGTGACCGCAAACAACAAATTATACCCTATACCACTACAGACAATAATACCGCATGTGGATGCGAAGAATACCCTAAAGGAACCTGATACGGTAGGCTATGCCTTCTGGGCATGGAAACAATTTAGTAGGCATGCAGCAGGGCAACCTCTTTGTGCACCAGAGAGACCTCTTTTGCAACAATCAACTGTTTTTGTAACACCGAAGTTGGGTGCCTTGACTATGTTAAAAGAGGCAGGCTTGCAAACATTTTGGGCATTTCTATCCATAGGGAATGTTCAAATCACTAAATGAACTGCAAAGTAATAACCAGGTGACTCTACTACTCACTTTTACTTACCACATACTCCGGATGGCAAAAAGAGATCTATACCCACAATTTCCAAGTGCACCCAAGACACTAGGAGCACTCCAGGTATTGCTGACATGCACCACACATAGGAAATTAGTTACTAAATTATACACCCAATCCCAAAAGGATAGACGCCCAGCTCCAACTAAACTATTAACTGCATGGAACTCGGTACTAGATGCTCCACTTAGTCATGAAGACTGGGTTTCTGTTTTGAGCTGACAAGTAGGCTTACATCAAATTGTAACCTCAGAATTATACATTTTTAATACCTGATGCAATTCTAGTATACTTGTAGTAGCAAGCCCCGGGCAGGCCTACTAGTGCAAGGGATTCACCCTTCTCTGCTCAGAGTCCTTAGGCCAATAGTAAGAAGTTGGCACAGAAACTGGAATAGAAAAGACAGAGTTTATTAAACCTCATGAGGTGGAACTACATTCACACAACACCCTTTGGTATAGTATGAGGTAGCACACTGACTGGAAGGAGCTGGGTCCTTTTGTACCCACACAGGGGCTCAAAAGAAGGCGGTACAAGTACAAGCTGCTGTTCTTAGGCACATACAAGGTCATATAGAAAATGCACAGTCGACAAGTGGGAGGAGTTAACAGTTAGCTAGTTGGAGTAAACATATCCTGACAGTTACATGCTAGGGACAGCTGTATGCTCTTCTGAGCATGTGCAAAGTAGAGGAGACTAAACATATCTTTTCTCTAGGCAGATTTCAAGAGCAGTTGACAGGAAGGTAGGACAGAGCACATGGCATACAAAATGGCCGATAGAAATACAAAATGGATTCCGTAAAATGGGCAAGATAGTCTCTAAATACAACATGTCTTCTGCTAATGCTTAACCCAATTACTGTTAAATTACCACATACTTCTGTCAAGTTCTGTAAGTTTGGGCCGAGTGGATGCTAGATTTGGGCCATGCAGGGCCCCAGAAGCTAACTTTCTACATTTAGCATGGCATTGTGAACCAATACGACGATTCTGGAGACAGGTAACAAGCATGCTTTTGCACATGATCATGGAGCCAGTGGCGGACACTCCCCAGATGTGTGTCTCGGGACTTGTAAAACACCTCCAACCAGCTAGCCGTAAACTGGTAGCAATAGCTCTATTACTGACAAAGAGAAGAGTGGCAATCAATTGTGGAAAGAGGGGTACACCCAAAATTTAAGATTTTCTACAGGACATGACATACTGCAGGGACCAATTAGACTGTTATGCAGCAGAATTACTGCAAACATCACGACCAAAAGATATCAAGAGCCCGTTTCCCGCATACTTACTGATGCTCCTTTGATGATGATTAGTGAAATAACTCCTGATGCAGATGCATATGATGTAGCTGATGTGTACTACATGAAAATGTATACATTTTACAGAAATGTAGAGACTATGAACAGAGCTGTAATTGACATTGATGGCAATGTATGTTTCTCTGTTATGTATTCAAAAATGTTAATTAAAAAAAGTCAAGAAGATTACTAAGATGACTACATTTCTGCGGCATTGGACAGTCTGCGGTCTATAATTGTGTCCAGTACACTAGTCTAACTCTTATTCTTGAATGGCTCATCCCTTATGAATGTGCTGTCTTGGTACATATGCCCTATTTCAGTCATACCATGTTTAACAAGCGAGATTTGCAGCAACGTTTTAGTGGTGTCAGGTAGTGCTGAGTTATCCAGCACATGGACATTCTGTGAATAAGGCTTTTGATGTCCCAATACTAAGCACAGTGCACGCCAAGCATTATTGGTAGCAACTGCCATTTTTGTGAAGGGTCACAAATAGGGCACTTTTTTAAAAAGTGCAAAGCACACCTAGGGCTACAGTTTATCTTTCAGCAACCATTTGTGGTTTTAATAATTAAGGGATGCACTAGTCAATTGCAAAATAGGCTTTAGCAGACCAATAGTAAAATCAGGGTATGCCAGTCTCCCTTTATCTAGTGCAAACATCATGATTTCCTTACTCAGCATAGCCTGGATGCCAGCCCATATTAATCAGCTGAGCTCAAAATCCACCAATTTAATTATTGCGATTCTAACAGCTATTGAGAGGGGCAGTGGTATCCATATATCCACTTGTTTAGTAACTTAACCAGCTCCTGGCCAAGTAGTCATGTATATAATATCTCTTTATTCCTATAAATTATATCAGATTGATTCTTCCTCCATAATTGGATGCTCGGTTGTGAAAACTCGGGCAGAGGGTATCAATGGACATATCTCAGATTTTCTCCAGTTATCACAATTCCAGATAATGCAACACATTTGGAGTGTATGTGCCAAGTCCTCCTCTGAATATTTTATGAACAGCATGATATCATCTTCAAATACTAGTATATTTATATGCCTTTGTGGAACTACCAAACCCCCTTTGTCCATGGTGTTGCCTTAGCTTACATGCTAATGACTCCATTGCAAAGGTGAGCAAGAGGGAGACTTGGGGCAACACTACCTTGTGTCTCGTGCAAGCACCAGAAGAGCTGATAGCATTTTACCTATAAGAACTTGTGCCATTGGTAACATATACAGTAATGAAATCATGCAGATAATTTGTGCACCCAAAACCATCTTCCAAAGGACAATGTTAGAAATAGGGGTCTCTAGTTGCCAATGGTTTGCACCATTGTGCAAGTTGGAACCCTACTTCCTAATCCGGGTAAGGGGGATAAACTTCTAAAATAACCCCTGCTCACCTCCTTGGTAGCTTGGCACAAGCAGACAGGCTTATCTCAGGGGCAGTGTGTAAAGCATTTGTGGACACATACAGTAATTCAGAGAAAACACTACAAATGTACACCACACCAGTTTAGAATAATAATCTTTATCTAAACCAAGCAAGACCAAAATGACAAAAATCCACGATACAGTAATAAAAATATGACTTTTTAAAAGGTAGAAACACTTCTGTCCATAGCAAACTATAAATGCAACACTTTCAACACAAAGTACCTTGGATGCGTCAAAATCATAAACATAAACAGCTGCAGGGAAGGTGATGCCTTGGATCTTTACGCGCAGGGAAAGTGATGCTTCGTTCCTTACTCCAGGGGAGGTGATGTATCAGTTCCTTACTGCCACAGAGGGAAGGTGATGTGTGGGTTCCTTACTTAAGGGGAGGATATGCATTGGTTTCTTACTGTGCAGGGAGGAGATGGGTTGGGTTCTTACTGCGACTCCAGCGTTGATGTAGACTTGGACCCGGTGCAATGTGTCAGTATCGGGGATGCGTCGGTTCGCAATGCAGCGGCGGCAACAGCGTTTCTCCAGCCACGGTCGCATGATGTGCTGGTTCTTGCAGCCACACAGCAGGGCCTGTGTCCGAAACGATGTAGTGATCTCAGACTTCGTTGATCGATGCACTTGATGTGGAGAGCAGAGGCTTCTCCCACCACAGACAGGCGCTGCGTCAGTTTCTTCGGCGTTGCATCAGAAACAGGTGCGGATGCATCGCGCTTCTGGTCGTTGCATTACTTTCCCAGCTCCTAACAGCAGGAACAACGTTCAGAGGCCCAGAACAGCAGCAGGCACCTCTTGGCAGGTCAGAACCCCCAGCAAAGAAGTTCAGGGGTGCTGGGGATGACGTCTTTGTATCCCTGAGACTTCAAAACAGGAGGCAAGCTCCACTTCAAGCTCTTGGAGTTCTTCCTCAAGCAGAGGACACAGCACACAGCTAACTCCTTGTCCTTTCCTTGGCAGAAGCAGCCACTGCAGGCAAACCCCAGACAGCACACAGCAAAGGGACAGTACTTCTCATCAGTTTCTCCAGCTCGTCTCCTTGGCAAAGGTTCCTCTAAAATCACAGAAGTTATCTAAATTTCAGGGGTCTGTGCCCCACTTTTTATAGCACAATATCCTTTTCTCTGGTGGCAGAGAAACTCTTTGCCCAGCCAAAACCAGCTCTGTCCTCTCTGGTACAGCTTCCTGGCAGGAGGTGGGGACAGCATTGTTCAAGCTAGACCAGGACCATTCAGGTGTGAAAAGAATCTCCTCCTACAACTCTGAATGCAGCCCAGGTCTATTCAGCCCAGCCTCTTCTCACCCTGGAAAGGCAGGACACAACTCACCTCCCACATCCCCAGCCCCTGTCATTCAAACCCAGACTGTCAATACACAAACCTAGCAGAGGCACACAGGATGGCCAATCAATAAATACCTACTTTCTAAAAGTAGTATTTTCAAACACAGAATGTAAAAATCATCCTTACTAAAAAATGCATCTTTACATTCTGAATTCAGGCATACTAAACTTTCCCTTCCTATATTGTCCCAATAAGAAGTTATATTTCTAAGATGTTATAAATGAGCCCCCATTCTATCCTATGGGATAGATAGCCTTTCAATAGTGAACAATAAAATTGGCAGTATTTCCCTATAAGGACATGCCACACACATCAGGACATGTCCTACCTTTCACATACAGCGCACCCTGCCCACAGAGGTACCTTGGGACTACATGAGAGGTGACTCACGTGTAGAAAAAGGGCAGTTAAGGGCCAGGCAAGTGGGTGCACTTGCAAGGTCGATATGGCCGTACTAGACTGCACACAGACAATGCAGTGGCAGGTCTGAGTTACATTTACAGGATGCTCATGTGGGTGCCACAATCAGTGCTGCAGGCCCACTAGCAGAATTTGATTTACAGGCCCTGGGCACTCACAGTGCACTGTACTAGGGAATTACCAGTAAATCTATTATGCCAATCAAGGAATCACCACTCCATAAACACAATTTACAGAGGGAGCACTTACACCTTGGCACTGAATAGCAGTGGCAAAGTGCCCAAAACATCTAGCAAAAATGGAATCCAACACACAGTAAAAGCACAGGAGCCAAAAATTACAGGGGAAACCCTCACCAAGGATTCCAGGTCTAACAAACACAACATATAGAAAGGGCCATTTAAGTGAATTAAAGGCCTTTTTAGCATCCAAAAAGATACCAATCACAAGTGTAACAGAGTGTGTCTGAAAAATTAATGCAAAAACTTTGAAACTGTTATACCAGGGTATGATGATACAACCAATCATACTAACTCAGGATGTTGCAACAGACCCAATTGCAGAGTGTTGCAATGAATTTGGGCATTCTGTCAGAGTATGACTTCTGAGAAAGCCGTACAACACTGCAGTCAGGTATGACACACGTAAGGAGAGGACAGTTGTTTTTCTCTCCAGCTAGACAGATACCTGTCAGAGGCTTCTTTAATCATGATGTCGTGCACACTGTAGACTCACCTGTGATCAAAGACTCCATCAGGAGTGTTTTATCATCTTAATAAAACAAAGATCAGATTTGTGAGGGTGGAAGAAGGTTTCAAGTTTGAGAAAATTAGTCGTAATTCAAATAAACTCTATTCAGCTTGCCAAGAACAATGAAAGCGCACGAATACAAAAACATGTGTATAATTAAAAGTCCAAAATACAATTCATGCAATATAAACAGTAACATGAGTAAAGGAAGACATTAAAAGTTTTCTCACAGGTTTAAAAGATATAGTAAAAAGAAATAATCAATTAAAATACCAAAGGTACAGTTGTTTTCTTCTGACATAGCATCTGTGCAAATCAGGCAAAGCTGGCAGAGGACTTAAGTATCCTTACTTAACTTAGTGAGCGTACTGTATTATAAACTAATTAAAAGAGTCACACGAACTCCAGCTATCAGAATTAAATTCCTCTTGCTAGAGTACAACCTAAGAGTGTCAAACATTGGTTAAAAACAGACTTACAGAAAATAATATTGCAATTTTATAAGACTTAACCTTCTGGTATAAACAGACAGGGCATATTTATTTCCTGCAGTGGCCATGGTATTCTGGGCACAAAAACAAAACATGTTCCTCCGTCTCAGGAACTTCCCCACAGGCAGTGCATTTGTCCAAAGTTTGCTCTTATACCCACTTACCCGTAAAGGTTTTTAGTGGCAGGCTACCCAACTGTAATCTCTCAAACAGAATTTTGGCCTGCGGAGGAGAAATTATATCCAGAAAAACTTCAAACTTTGTGCCAGGATTGATTTCAAAGAAGGGATTGTTCAGATGACCTAAAGAAGCTGTTGCTAGTTGTTGATAATGCTGGAAGGCCCAATACCTGGTTTTGAGTATAACTGCCTCAGACTTCCAGATTTTTTAGGACATTTCCAGAGTCTGCTCAGCCCCATTCTCCTATGTTGAGATATATTGTAACCAAGGGGTTTTGAGTGTGCCATTGGTCTTTATTAAATACCTCAATGCGTCTCTATACTCTATTAGTTCTGGGGTAGACCAGATACAAACCCAAATATTCAAAGGTCTGTGGTGTGCCCTATCTGCAATATGTTTGCTACCCAAGTCCAAGAAACGCAGAATTATGGGAGTACTTGAAGGAACACAAATACATGATCTGATAATTTTTTTCTCCTCCACTGTTAACTTCTGAGCATCCACATACCCCCAGACTTCAGCACCAAAAAGAGCAGTGCTCTGAGCTTTGTCACAATATACCTCCAAAGCTAGTGATATGGCTTTGGACCTGGTCTCTTTATGAAATCTGAGTATTGCCTTGGATCTTTGTGTCAGAAGCAAAGTGCTTTTTATAAGCTGGGGTTCCCAACTAAGCTTGTTGGCCAGCTTGACACCTAGATAATCAAAGGTTCATTGGCCACTCTCACAGTACTATTTCTAATGAGACCTTTCTAAAAAAAAAGATTTATTCAGTTTTCAGCACATTTATTTCCAGTGTCCTAGAAACACAAAAGTTCAGAAACATATTAATTAACTTTTGAAGGCCGTTACAGGCTACCATTCAATACAGGAAAGTCATTGTTACAATCATGAAGTTCCCTAACAACATCATTTTTATATAACATAAACAGAGTTGGAGCCAAAACCCACCCTTGGTGTACCCCATAAGAAATTGGAATTTGCTTTGGTAATTCCTCTTGGTTACTCCATTGAACCTGGGCGTAATTAATTTTGTGCAGCATTGCAATTAACCCCTTCCACAGAAGCCTTTGAGGAACTAAAGCAAAGGCCTCACATAGATCTAAAAAAACAACATAGAGTTTTTTGTTACAAATTAGAGCATACAACCAATACACTAATGTGAACCTAAAAACATGGTCTGACATTATAGTTTTGATGCAAAATCCTGCTTGAAAGGCTGACATGATTTGATTAGTGTCCATCCATTCTTGCAACTTGCAAGCAGTTGCCTAGCAAATATTTTTTGCAGATTATCAACAAGGATGATTGGCCTATAGTAGGATGGACTAAAGGCGTCCCCTATTTTTAGTGATAATAACTTGAGGCCACAGATGTGTTCTTCAGTGTGATGCTGGGTTGTGTTCGATTATCTGAGCAAGACATATCAAAATCAACATGGCCTCTGGCCGATACCTTCCCTCATTGAATCTCTTTCTGCTTTCGGTTTTGCTAATGAGTAGAGGAGCTGTAGAAATACTTGTGTTCAGAAAGCCAAAAGGGATCTACCAGCCTTCGATACATCGTAAGGAGAATAGATCGTTCATTAGCCACCAACTTTAGCAACTGGTTCTGTTGAATACAACACTCCCTTGTGCATCTCCTGTTCTCCGTCTCAGTGGTGAAACAACACCACCTCCTAGTTGCTTTATCACCTCTGGATCAATCAGAATGCTTGTAGGAGAGACGGCATTCACTGCACACCCAGCAGTAAGTACTAGGTCCTGAATGTAGACCAGGGCCTCTTTCAACTTACAGAGTAAATGAGGGAATGGTCTTTTGCATGGTTCCAGCAAGGGAGAGAGGAAACTATGCTGAATATCAAACTGGGCAGTGCCGGATGATCAAACTCTCATTTGCATATTGCACCAGTCTCCACAGGGTAATGAGTGCTTCTTTATGGAAAATAAAAGCTTTGGTAAGGCAATGGACACCAGAGTTCTTCCGTTGCATAAACTGAGTGCATGGCTCCCACCATACAGGTGACACAAGTGAATTTAGTTCAATGTGCCAATGCTTGAATGTGAAAGACAGGTTTTTGTAGCCCACCAAAACACCATATACATAGTTGAAGTGGCATTAATGCTTTTGGGTTACAAACAGTCCCTAAATAAGATCCAGGAACACCTTGGTGATCAGAAACCAAACCTGTTTCATTCTCTTCAATCACACACTCACAAGAAGGGCTACGAAAATCATACTTTAACTAAACAACACATTTATTTCAACAGGTGTACACTTTCACTTAACACATCAAACATATCCATACGGAATACGATTACAACAGCACAAATCCACGTTGCGAACAACAAGAATAAAACAAACATTTCTAACATGGTTAAAACCTCATCTATAAACCTAGCACCCTAAAACCTATTCTTAAGCATTATTCTATGAGAGCATTGAGAGTAGAAATGTTTTGTAAAATAACTGGGCTACTATGTATTTTATATTTTCTATCTTTGATAACTTTTTAGTTTAATTAGCTTTTTAGGTCTAATACATGACTGGACAGTTATTTATTGTTTTATTCTATTGTGCTATTGTGTATGTATTTTATCTGCACTGTTATGGTCATTGACCGAAATAAAGTTATCATTGATTGATTGAGAATAGCATACAGCTATATTTTCTTAGGCAGTATGAGCGCCCTGCATACCTTATTTACAGTAAAATCCTGTCATCATCTGGAAACAAGGAGGCCATGTTCCCTGCGAAAGACAACCATACGTTCCGCATCAGCATTAGCTCTCCTCAGACTCAATATCAGCTTTCAGTGGCAAGTGGTCAAGCGGAAGTCCTTTCGTACTTTATCTTATCTAAGTTGGAATTTCCAACATCACCTTAGGAATGTTTTCGTTAAGCGTCAAGATGCTACTCTAAGACACATTCCTTTATAAATATATGCTAAAAACATGGCAATTCAAAATACATTGCTTTAGCTATTGTTTCCATCCAACCTTGAAAGTAAGATAACATGACACTTGTTCCAGACTGACATCTCACCAGGTGTCTTGTTGATGACTATATATAAATGACTTTACACTTTCTTAGTTTTGGAGTGATAAGGACAGATGACATCTACTTCAAAAGCAGACCTGTTGATGATTGTGCAGAAATTAAACAAAAGACTCTCAACCTCCTTAATATGGAGTCAGCCTTATATTTGTATGTCATCCCCGGCTTGTACATCTGAATTGTGATGTCATAAGGGCAAAGAGATACATTGGGATTTATCTAATTCATTGGGAAATCCATGATCTCAGAACCTTGAAATATAAATGTGTATACATAAACTTATCTCATAGGAAATCTAATATACAAATGAAGCATAAGATACAACATAAATAACATATAATAGTAATTACATAAAACAGCACGAATTAATGCAGCAAGCTGTTTAGTTTGTTTCTTTAATCCTTCCCTGTTTCAAACAATAGAAAAACAGACGTTATAACATATTCATTATTGTAAAAGCATTTATATTGGTTAAGAGGGATGCATGTTGGGATTAAACAGTTCAAGCACAATGCCAATCTGCTGCTTGGGGGAAGAAAGCCATTTCAGTCCAGAGGCCCTCAGGGGGAAAGGGGACCTCATCCCCCATCAGCAGTGTGCCAAGAGGCATGTTTAGAGAGTGGGCATTGTCTCAGACCACCTCTAGGTAATTCCACTGTGTGCGGCTTACTGGAGGTAACAGGAAGAATTGTTAGCCCCAAGGACCATAGCAACAAAGGGGATTTCATCCCCCTAGCAGCAGTGCACCAGAAGGTGCATTTGCAGAATGGTGGAGAAGAGGGCGCAGCCTCTGGTGAGTTGACAACTTTTTGTTGCTTCTATTTTTTAGGAAGGGGCCCTCACGCCCCTTTTTAAAATTATGTTTTTTTTAAAAAAGGGAGGGGCAGCGCAACCCTCCTGCCAGGCCCATTTCAGCGGCCGCCAGTAGGTAATATATAAGCTGAGTGCTTCAGGTGCCACTAACTCACTGCACCACCACTTGGCCTTATTAAGGCAAAATTCAATAGACAAAAGATATTGCTCCCAGTGCGGCCCCCCCGGTCCACACATCATCGCAGAGTACATACACTCTGAGTGCCAAAGGTACTACTAACTCAGTGCACCATAAGTCATTGCCACGTGGCCTTATTGAGGCAGAATTCAATAGACCCAAGACATTGCTTCGAGTGTTTCCCCCCGGACCACGCATCATCGCAGAGTACATACACGCTGAGAGCCAAAGGTGCACCATAAGTCATCGCCACGTGGCCTTATTGAGGCAGAATTCAATAGACAAAAGACATTGCTCTGAGTCCGGCCCCTCCCAGACCACGCATCACCGCAGAGTACATACACGCTGAGAGACAAAGGTACTGCACTAACTCTGTGCACCATAAGTCATCGCCAAGTGGCCTTATTGAAGCTGAATTCAATAGATAAAAGACATTGCTCCGAGTGTGGCTCCCCGGACCATGCATCAACGCAGGTTACGTACACGCTAAGCCCCAAAGGTACTACTAACTCAGTGCACCATAAGACATTGCCACGTGGCGTTATTAAGGCAGAATTCAATAGACACAAGACATTGCCCCCAGTGTAACGTGCCCGGACCACGTATCATCACAGGGGGTGCACATGCTGGTTGCTTCACGTACCACAAACTCAGTGCACCACTTATCATCGCTGGTTGCACACATGGTGAATTGCCAATACTGTGCAGCTCTACTCAACACCACGTTTCTGTGTGGCCTTGCTCGCTGTTCCCTCCTGTCTACACTGCGGTCATCAGGGCTCACAATTAAAATTGGATTTTCAGTCAGTAATTACAGAGTGGAGTAGGCAACTAACTACAGCATCCCTAAAACCTATATAATATCCTTTTAGTATCCTTGCTTCAAGAAGTTTTTTAATATCACTTATAGCATCATCGCAGGGTGCAGACACACTGAGTGCTTCAGGACCACTATCTCAGTGCAGCACACCTTATGGACCCTTTATGACACAATATTTTGATATTTTCAACAAAATAGATTACTGCATGCAGTTGATACCTCTGGTCATTCTTATGAAGTGAAAAACACCTCTCCAAATGAAAAAGAAAAGATAGTTCCTAGAAATGTTGAACAAGTAATAGCTGAAGAACTTCAAGGGTGACGTAACCAGGCTCCAGTGTTTATATGGGACTGCAGTAGTGCTTTGTAGTATACATGAACAATCTGTTGATATTTGACTACATTTCCTAAGACAATATAGAAAGAAAACAGTGTAAAAAAAGCTTAAGATATTACTGGAACTAGATCCTTCCAAAATGAGAAAAAATACAGGGTTCCAAGTTCATTCTCTGGCTTGTGTTTCTAGGAAAGTGTGCCAAAGTCGTTTTCACCATTTAACAATGTTAGTAATACATCATTCCGAAATTCAAAAGTTAGTTAGAAGATTATACCACGTGAAAACTCCTACACTATGTCTAAATGAATTTAGTACAGCTCTTTTGCATGGTTCAGTATTGGATGTAAAACAAGTTTGTGATGATATAGAGTTACGTTTCTTTGCTAGTCAAGAGAAGTGTACAGAAAAAAGCAGTGTGATAAGAGTATGTGTTGAAGAAGAGATGGAAGACAGTACTGATGTGAAGTTTGAAAAAGAAATAACAAAGTTTAAAGTAGTTTCTGGTGAAAATCATAACTATGTTTGTATGTGTTCTCAACGTACTCATTATAAAATTCAAACTAGGAATGTAGATGTGTTTTTAAAAAGTGAAAAGGAAAACAATGATAAATAGAAAGAATTTCCTGCGTATCTGTTTGTGGAAGCTCGTTTTGAGTTACGTACTGTACAATGTATTTGTAAATCTTGTTACAATAAAACAAAATGCCAGCTTGAGCTGTCCATAATGACTTAGAATTAGTTGCAATACCTCCTAAACTTACATATTTAAATACATATGAGGCCATCCTTATACAATCTGTGCACCCTTTTCAGTCTATAATTTGTATGCAGCTTAAAACAGATAAGCTGCCTGCAACAGATCTACAAGGAGGTATAAAAGGAAGAGTTGTGTATTTACTTTTAGATTTTAAGAAAAATGTTGAAACTGTTAGTGTAGAAAGAGAGGATACTGAACCTGTAGTAATTCTAATTAATGGTTTACCCACCAAGAGTCAGAAAAATATGGCAAGAGTTAGTACATGTCATGAAAGTCCAAAAGGCTACATTATATCTGGTGCAAAACAATATTTACTATAAAATGGTAAATGTTGAACAAAAAGAAATGACTTTAGAAGATGAAACACATATTTCAAGTGGACAAACAGAAAAAGTGGACAACTCCAGAAAAGAAGAAATTTATTAACATTATACTATACACCCTCTATATTCCAAAGAACTGATATGAGATACTATTGAATTGTTCCAGTTGAAAAAAGCAAAAGGAACTCCCATGAGTGTGTGGGAAACAAGTTTGGAAGCTCGTTGTTTTCCACAGCCCTGTATTTTCCTACTGGAAAAGGTGGACGATATGATGAATGACCAGTTCAGATTCTAGCTTCAGAATATCATACTTTACAACTGTACTCAGAACAACCAAGATTTCCTCAGTGTATTCCATAAATGTTTCATCTTTTGTTCCATACACTTACACTGCAGTCAGCAGAGCTCACAATTTAAATTGAAACATGATTTATTAATTGCAGAGATGATTGTACTCTATGTCCTCGAACTTTGTAAAGAGGAAGTGATTAAACACATTCCTCGATGTCTGTGCTGACTACTGCCTTCGATGTACACTACCGATAGCAAGGCTCACAATTCACATCGAGTTCCGATTGCAGATAACGCAGTCCAGTAGGCAACAGGCATTGCTTCCAGGTTGGCTTGCCCGCACCACGCATCATCACTGGCTACGCAGACGCTAAATGCTTCTGATGCCCCTGTCTCAGTGCAGCACAGGTCATGGACCCTTTCTGTTACAGAATTTATATAACATTACATACTACAATTACATTTTTGTCAGGCAGTTACATAGGATACTTCGGGTTTAGTGCTCATTGTGCTCATATTTGTCCCTAGTTTTTTCTGCACGTCCGACATTTTTAAGCAGGGGCTGGTGCGGTTGGTTGCTCCATCGTTGAAACATTAAACGTAACATAGAACATAAAATATAGAATTGTTGGGCTGATGTTTATTGTCAGGTCGACCGGTCGTGTTGGGGTCGATTCTGGCTGGTTTAGATCTGGTTCTTTGTTCTTCATGGCGGTTTGTATGCGTTTAGGTTTATTTCCAGTTCCTCCCACATTTTCCGGTGTTGTCTGCTCCTCTGAGGAATGTCACCCAGTTCAGCCACCCTTTGAATGTTACTTTGGAAGTGTATTTCCATTTGGCTAGAACTGTTTTCACTGCTGTAGTAAAGAGGAAGTCTAGGAGGAGTCTGTCCTGTTGAGACGGTACGTCTGTTGGGATATGGGCAGTGGTGGTTGTGGCAACATTTCGTTCAAGAGTGCAGCCTATCATTTTGTTAATGAATTTGGTTACCCTCCCCCAAAATTTGTTGATTTTGCTGCAGTGATATATGAGGTGTGCCAGGTCGCCTTTTTCTGTCTTGCTGTTCCAGCATCTATCATTCTTTTTGAGCCCTACCTATGCTAGGTGCACTGGTGTCCAGTATGCTTGGTGAAGTAGCCAGAATTTTGTTTGTGCTAGCACTGGCGATACCATCTTTTTCGATGGTGCTGCCCAAAAGGTTTCTAGTTCTTTTTCTGTGAGTTTGGTACCTAGCTGCACTTCCCAGTAATTGGTGTTTTTGGCGTTGAGTCTGGTGGAGGTGGGGTGTAGAAGTTTGTATAGGTGTGACACCTGATGGCCACTCGCATTTATTTTGTCCATGTAGTGGAAGATTGAAGGTCTGTGCTTGGCTAGCTTAGATTTTGTTATGGCTATTTTGATAGCTTGACAAATATATAGTTCACTGTCTGGGAGTGTGTGCTGAGTTTTCAGGTTGTTGAAGGTGTGTGGAGATCCTTCTACCTCTAGCTGCGCTGGACACGAGAAGCCTAGCTCTTTCCATGATTTTATATCTAGGGGTTCCCCTTGTATTTAATCCTGGAGTTTGCCCAGAGCGCTTCCCAGTTTGAGTTTCTGATACTGTGTTCGAGTTTTTGGTCTACTTTGAGCAGTGCCTGTCTTGTGATCTTAAAGATCGGGTTGTTCAGTTGTGCATGCTTGTTAGCGGTGAGGAGAGTGAGGGGATCAGTGTTGTTTAGGATGTCCCTCTCAATAGAGAGCCATGTTAGTTTATATGGTTGGCTATGGAGGACCCAGTGCATTCCTTGTCTGGCTATAAAGGCTGTTTGGAAGGTTCTGGCCACGTTGAGCCCTCCTAGCTTCTTCTCTACTCTAAGTTTTTTTATGGCTAATCTAGGTTTCTTATCTCTCCATATGAATTTGTTTAGCATTTGGTCAATTTTTCTGTGGAATTAGTCGGTGAATGCCAAGGGTAGCATTCCTGCCATATAGTTTGCAATGGATCATCATTTTGACTGTATCTATCCTGACCCACCAGGTGATGAACTTGCCTGACCAGGATTATCGTAATGCTTTGATCTTGTCAAGTGTGGCTTTCTCGTTCAGTTCTAGTGTGGTTCCCAGGTTTTTCCCAAATTGGATGCCTAGATATTTTACAGATTCGGGTTGTTAGGCTAGCCCTGAGTCCCCTATTATCTCTTTGGGGCATGCATTCCGATTTGTCTCTATTGAGTTTGTATCCTGATTGTCTGGCGCATGTTTCGATTGTGTGCATTAGTGCTGGAATGGATTGAGCACGGTTTTCTATTACTATGAGCAGGTCATCTGCAAATGCTGCAAGCTTAGCTGTAGTGTTGTTAATAGTTACACCCGCTATGTTTCTGTTAGCTAGAATGTCTTTGATCAGGGGTTCGAGTGCTAGCAGGAAGAGTAGCGGGGATAGCGGGCACCCTTGTCTCGTACCTCATTAAAGTTTAAATTGGGGGGTTGTAGTTCCATTGATAGCTATCTGTTCCTTAGGGTTTTTGTACAGTGCCATGACCTTATTCGTAAAGCTGTCTCCTTGGTTATATGCTTGCATGCTCTTCTCTAGGAATCGCCAAGATACTCTGTTGAATGCCTTTTCTGCATCTAGTGTGATTGTTACCGCTGGTTTGTATGATTTGGAGGAGTGCTCTATTATCTGACAGAGGAGCCTGGTATTGTCGTGGGCATGCGGGTTTTGAGGTAGCCCATTTGAGTGCTACCGATCAGCTGAGGGAGCACTTTGTTCAGTGTTGTGGCTAGTACTTTGGCGTATAGTTTGCAGTCCAAGTTTATTAGTGAAATGGGTCAGTAGTTTTTGGGTAGTTGTGGATCCTTGCCTTCCTTCGGTATTACCACTTTGTTGGCTAGTGACATGTATTTGGTTACCTCTCCTTCTGTGGCGCAGTGGTTGAAGACTTTTGTCAGGACCGGCAGTAGCTGGTCTTGAAATTTTTTATAGAAGGTTGCAGTATATCCGTCTGGACCTGGAGCTCTGTTATCCTTTAATGCTTTTATGGCTGCCCTGATCTCGCTCTTCTTTATGTCTTGCCCTAGTGTCTTGGCTTCCTCTATCATTATCTTGGGTCAATTTGTGCTGTCAAGGTAAGTAGAGCAGCCTTCCTGATCTAGGTTGTCATCTTTTTTATACAGTTCCTTATAAAATTCCATGAATGTGTGTAGGATGTCTTTGTGCCTGGTGTGTGTTTTGTTTTGGGCGTCTATGATTGCGGTGATGCAGTGTTGCCTTTGTATGTGTTTCAGGTAGGATGCTAGGGTTTTCCCCGCCTTGTTCGCTTCGCAGAGGTTAATTTGTTTATATTTTCTTATCCATAGACCTGCTCTTTCGCTTAGTATCAAATTAAATTTGTTTTTTTTCCTTGTGAGTTCTACCAGAGCGGCTGTGTTTGTGGTGTCTTTAATGTGTTTTGTTTCTAGTTGTTTTATGTCTTTTTCTAGTTGGTCTAGCTTTGCCTTTGATTCTTTGTCTCCTCTGGCCTTGATTTCTATTAGTGTGCCTCTGATGGTCACCTTAAGGGCATCCCATATACTTTTTTGGATCTTTGTCTGGTGTGTTGTTTTCTCTGATGTAGTCTCCAATGGCTTTTTCGATTTTGTTTCTGTCTTCCTGTTTCGCTATGGTGAGGTTGTTAAGGCGCCATCAGCGGGTGTTGTGTTCGTTATGTTAGCCTGTCAGCTGTAAACTGATACAAGAGTGCTCTGAGATTGTTCTTGCAGCAATGTCTGTGTGTTCTATCAGGTGCGTTTGGGAGCCTGAGATGAGGATGTAGTCTATTCTACTGTAGAAGTTGTGTGGGTTCGAATAGAATATGTAATCTCTGGTGTCTGGGTATTGCAGGCGCCATGGGTTCTTCAGGTCGAATCTGGCGCATATGTTCTTTAGTGTATTATGGGCGGTAGGGGGTCGGGTCTGGGCTCCTGTTTGTCTGTATAGGGTGTGATCCAGGACTTGGTTAAAGTCCCCTGCCACTACTAGCATTTGGTCCGTTTGGTTTGCTTCTATTTCTCTTGTGACCCCTTCCCAGAATTTTGTGTCCTCAGTGTTTGGTGCGTATATGTTCGTTACCAGCATTGTTTCTGCGCCTCTCTTTAGCTGTGTGATTAGTAGCCTGCCTTCGCTATCGTGCTGCACATGCTCGGTTGTTATGTTGGAGTTGCTGTTTATCAGTGTTTTGACCCCTCCTTTCTTGCCCGCGGCCAGTGAGCAGACTGACTGACCTATCCACTTCGTTTTCAATTTTCTCACGTTGTCATTGGATAGTTTTGTTTCCTGTAGTAGGATAATGTTACTCTTTGTCTTTGCTAGGTAGTCTAATACTTTCCTTCTCTGAATGGGGTGGTTTAGGCCTTTGACGTTGAGGGATACTATTTTTAGATCGTTCTGTATTGATTTTTTTTATTCAGGTGTTTCACTACGGGTCACGGTCCGCTTTGGGTGCCTACCTGGGGCTTCTGACTTACAGTTTATTCTCGGATTCTGTGATTTGCCTCCATGGGCCATAGCAGTTGTTTGCGGTGGGACCTTTGACCTAAGGGACCTATCTGACAGTTTAGTTTGGACATGGACGATGATGTAGACATAGACATAGACGTGTACGGGACATGCTGACAGGACAGGACAGACGTAACAGACATACATGACGGGACTCTCCCTCGTACCTCCTTCTTCCCCCCTCCCTCCCTCCCCCTAAAGCTGCTTCGTGCTGTAAAGATGTGACAGCAAGGTCCCTCCCACCCTCCTACATCCCCGGGATAGTTCTGTCAATCGGAAATGTCTGATACTTGATCGATCTAGCATATCGGTTTAAAGTAAAGGAATATCGGTGGTTACATTGCTGGACGTTTCTTTGGAAATACTTCTTGCTTGAGGTAGATACATTGTGTGCAGCTGTAGTTTTTCAGGCATGTGAGGTAGGTTGTGTTGCAGGTAAAGAGTCTCTGGGTATTTACTTGTTGTGCTTTTTAGCCCCTCTGCTCACTCATTTGAGGGTTCCGGTGAAGCTCTTCTTTTACTTGACAGGTTTGTCGTCTCCATTTCTTGTGTGTCCGGTACGGCTAGGTAATGTGCTAGTTCCGCCGGGTCTTCGAACGTTATTGAAATTCCTCTGTTGATTACCCTGAATCTGGCTGGTCCGGTGAAAGAAAAGGAGATGTTTTGTTTCCTCAGTTCGTCTCTTTGGGCAAGAAAACCTTTCCTGATATCTACTGTATTTTTCGAGTAGTCTTGCGTGAGTATTATCTTGTGACATTCTCACTGTAGGTTCGGTGTCTTCCTGGCGAACCTGAAGATAGCTTCTGTCTGGTGGGAGCGTAAGAGCTTGCAGATTATTGGTCTTGGGGTTGTTCTGTTGGATTGTTTGAAGGCTGGGACTCTGTAGGCTTTGTCTAGTTCGAAGGGGTTTTCAAACTTGATGCTAGTCAGTTTGGGTATGAGATCTTGTAGCATTGCTACGCAGGAGCCCACTCTATCCTCCTTTCCTTCTGGGATTCCAAGTATTCTTATGTTGCTCTTTCTTTGCCGATTTTCGAAGTCTGCTGCCTGGTTTCTCAGGTCTGTTGTTGCTTTGGCTATCGTGCCCATTGCTTTGCCTGTGAGTTGGGATCTGTCTTCTATGTCTACAGTTGCCAGTCTGTTGTTTGTTGAGTGAATGTCCGCTCTGACTGCCGCCAGCTTGAGCTGAATGACATCTGTAGTTTTTTTGGTAGATTTGGCTAAATCGTGGACTTCAGCTAACTTTTTCGGTATGCTGCCTAAGGTGCTGCCGATGTCCGTCTTTTGTTTAAAAGGGGATTCTGGTTGGCTCTCCAGCTTTGTTTTCTTCAGTTGTTGTGTTGGTTTGCCTTCACTCCCGGCCATTGTGTTTGTTTTCAGCCCTCTTTTCTCTTGCAGGAGTTCGTACCTTTTGTTGCTTCTCTTTGGTGTGGGATGGAGTGTAAGACCTGGTTAGTCGCTGCCGCTCCCGCTTGGGTTTGGGTTAGGGCCTGGTTTGACGCCCGCTTGGTCGCTCGTTGATTCTATACTGGTAATAACTTTTCGTTTGCAGACTTTTTTGTCTGCCACGTTTGGGATCCTTGTATTGGCAAGATCTGTGTGTTTCCCCCGAGGTTATACCACTAGGCTTTGCCCCTGGTGCGTCAGTGGTGTGTAGCTTATACTTGGCCCTTTGTTGTGTGCGCTATGCCCCAGAATTATTCTTAGATCTTCTGGAACCTTGGCTGCACTATTATTGCCCCTCTGTTTGCCGCCGCGCTGTAGCAGGGCCCACTGGCTTCTTTCCGTGCTGTCCTCTGCCTTTGTATGCCAGATGGCTGCCCTCGTGTATGGTGGAGAGTTTTGCTTTCGTTTGTGTCACTTTCCATTGTCGTTGCGTTGATGGAAGATGGATGCCCCCCTTGTGGACTGGTAATTTGTGGGCTGTGCTTCGCAGGGCTGCGCTGGGGGAATTTGCAGTTGGCTTGCTCGTTTGCTGTGTTTTTGTGCTCAGCCCCGCCCCTTCGCGCAAGATGGCTGCCCCCGTGTATTGGTGGTTTCTCTTTCATTTTGTGGGCGCGTTGGTTTAGTGTGGGCTTCTATGCTTGGCGCTTCAGTGTGCCCTTAAACGTACGCTCTCCTTTTTGCGGTAGTGCTGTAGTCCTCCCCCCCTTTGCTCGTAGGTCAACCAGTTTGTTCTGTTTCGTGCTTTGCCCTGACCCTTTGTACAACATGGCTGCCCCTGTGGATGCTGGTAGTTTCTCTTTTGTTTGTGGGCACGATGCTGGGGGTGTTATGTAGCGTAGTTTTGGCTGTGCTTCTGAGGGCTGCGTTGGTGGTCGCTTTGGGGGGGTTGTCACTGACCTCTTCGGTGTGAGTTCTCACTTGGTGCCTCTTCGTCGCATCGCTTCACTTCTCTTCGAAGTTCGTCTAATTTTGCCACCACCATCTTGCCTGCCAGGGTCGGTCCTCCCGTTCCTGTAATCTTGCTTTTTTCCGTGCTTTTAGCCGTTGCTTGTCTCTTCTGGTGACTTCTTTCAGTGCAGTTTCCGATTTAGATTTCAATGGTTGTTTCCTCATTTTTTTCTGCACTGCTCGCTTTAAGGTCTGTTTTTCATCCCGAGGTGTAGCGGAGCTCTGGACTCAGGCAACTCTTCCCATTGCCATCCAAGCCATGCCCGATCCAATGATTACTGTTCTACTTGTTGCCAGCACCAACCATTCCTGGAGGTGTGGCTTACAATCACCCCACAAGCATCCACCACAGACGTAACTGGACATGTGACCCTGGTTATAAAAAAGGAGTCGAGTGCATGTGCCCGTACCCAGTTCCACTATCTATCTGTGTCCGTGTGTTCATTATGTATGCAACATGCTGCCCCTGGGCCCTACCACATTACATAGTGCTCTGGACAGCGTATGCAACCATCTTACCTTTAACAGTGGGGGAAAACTTTAGTTATGTAACTTTGTATCGGTCATTGTACAAGTACGTATGTAGAGACTGCATCATTAGAGCACTGCAAGGAGAGTGTATAGTGAATTTATAAGTGTGTGAGGATCGTGGTAGTGATTGTATAAGTACATATGTTTGCACAGCCTAACTCCGACAACAAACTTGTCTCTAATTGGCTGCCCTCCATGTGCCAAAAACTGAAACTTCAACTTTCCATGTCCCTGTATTGCTACAGCTGCAACACTTCACTGAATGTGCAATAAACATTCATATCCACACAGATGTCGCATGTCCACCATCTTTCTTGTGTGGAACTATAATGAATATAGGGTCAGTGATTCCCCGTAACTTCCATGTTGGCCATGATGTGGGACTTGGCTCACCGAGTGACACTTTGGCTTTTGCAACCCGGTTGACGGCAGCACTCTAACACGAACACCCGCATCCATTGATGTCAGATTTTTTTACTTTTCTATTGCCCAAATCCAACCAAAAAGTAGCCCAAAGTTGCCCAATATTGCTACTTTAAGGAAGGAGGGGCAGGGACAGCATCAAGCAGGCGGTGAATGAATTGGAATTGATGCTGTAGCAGGCTGCTAAGTAAATATTTGTCTAATAAAGCCCTTTAACATACTACTCTGCTGGAGCACTGTATATATATTTATAATCTGACAACTAGCACAAACCAAAATTTTACTGCACAACTGGAAAAAATATAGCCCAATTGTGTGTGATCTAGCCCAATCTGGCAACACTGCATCCGCATCAGTTTATTCCTCATACAGCTCACAACGGAGCCATGCCCATAGCACCACAGTCATTCTCCACAGCCTCATGCTGGACTGGCATACGCCAGGCCAACTCACTCTGCTTACGCTTACAGAGGACAACAACGCTACATGGCCCAGATTTTCATTGTCGTGATCTGCTGGTCACAGGTCTAGTTGTTAGTATGCCACACAGTGTTGCCAGATTTTTTTAAGCATTCTCTAGCCCAAAGCCAACAAAAAAGTAGCCCGAAGTATGCCAAAATTGCAACTTTAAGGAAGAAGGGTCAGGGACAACGTCAAGCAGGCAATTAATGCATTGGAATTGATGTTGCAGCAGGCTGCCAAGTGAATCTTTGTCTAGTAAAGCGCTTTAACATACTACTTTGCTGGAGCGCTGTATATATATTTATAATCTGGCAACTAGCACAAACTAAAATGTTACCTCACAACCGGAAAAATGATAGCCCAATTGTTTTTTGATCTAGCCCAATCTGGCAACACTGATGCCACAGCCACTCCCTCACGGCTGGTATACACCCACAACACATCCATCCTGCACAGGCCTCACAGTACACGTGACCCTGCTAATATAAAAGACCAAGCACACGTGCTCTACGCCATTTTAGAGTTGCTTGCAACGCATGCACTGCGGCTGGCACTGTTACACCGCCACGGTGATTGGCCATCCCGGTGGTCCAGACACCTAATGTGTTGTGTGCTCTGCTGCACTGCAGTGAAGGTCTGAGCCCAACAGCGAGGGCCTACCGCCACATGCGTGGCCTCACTTGTCACTGAATTAGTAGCACCACAATCACTGAGCGGATGTACAACCTACGATGATGATAGGTGCACTAGTATGTCTTCTGCCATGGCGATATCAAGACTCAGTACCAAATGTGAGACCTGTTAGCTTGCAGAACGAAGCTGCATGATGTGGAGGGTGCCCTGACCGCGAAGAGGTGAGCAGTGAGGCCTTGGTGCAAAGTGTCGGGAGATACCTCTGGGCGGCAGGAATGGATGGGGTACAGCAGCCTGGATGCGGAGAGACGGCAGAGGATTTAAGCGTACACAGTTGTATATACTCTGCCATTACAAATTCTGTACTATCTTTCAGATGTGGGAGCTTGAGACTTCCACTAGGTCCCGGCACGTGGTTGGGGAAGTAGCGGTGGCAGAAAGGTGAGCTGATGGTTTTGTACGCAGTGTGGGCACTCAATGTCCCTCCTCATCTCTTCCTTTCTCTCCCTCATACTCTTTCTATCTCCATCTTACTCTTACATTGTTTGTCCTTGCTCTCTCTCTCTCTTCCTCTCTCTCTTTCTCTCTCTCTCTCACTCTTCCTTTGTTTCTCTGTTCCTCTTTTTCACACGCTTTCCCTCTTTCTCTCTCTTCCTCTCTCTCACTGTTTCTCTCTCTCTCTTTGTATTTCTCACTCTTTCTCTCCGTCTTCCTCTCACTTTCCTTCCTTTTTCTCTCTCTCTTCCTCTCACTCTCACTCTTTCTCTCTGTCTTCTGCAAACTCTTTCTTTCTCTCTCTCTTCCTCTCTCCGTTGATGGACACATGATCCACAATCTTATCTTGCTTTTTATCTAACAGGCTGTGAATCATGAATCGACGTTCACCCCCCCCAAAACCACTAGAGCTTAACGCGCATATAATCTGCGATTATGCGTGGCCATTCTCAATGCATGAGAAAGTTGCTGCGGCACTTGGTGAACCCTCTTACACACACGCGGGTGGTGGAAGGTGAGCAGAGAGACTTCTTTCCACAGCAGTGGGCAGTCACCTCTGGGTATTGGGAGCGGATAGTGTGCAGCAGTCTGGGCGCACAAGAGCGCACAGACACCTCCGCCCAGTAGGAGTGGATGGTGTGCAGCAACCTCATTGTGTATTGGTGAAACAGAGAATTACGCATGTGCAGTTGTACGTACTCTGCAATTACTAATTCTATATTATCTTTCAGATCACTAAACTTGAGGGTACACTATCTCCCGGCATGTAGTTGTCACACCAGTGGCACAAAGGTAAGCTGCGAAGATTTTCTCCAGTTTCAACACTGCCTCTCCATCTCTTTCTTTCTCTCTCTCACACTTTTTCTCTTTTTCTGTCTCTTCCTCTCTCTCTCATTCTTCCGTTCTTCTTCCTCTCTCTCACTCTTTCTCTCTCTCACTCTTCCTCTCTCTCTCTTCCTCTCTCTCACTCTTTATCTCTCTCTCTTCCTCTCTCTCACACTGTTTCTTTCTCTTTTCCTTGTATCTTACTCTTTCTCTCATTTTCTCTCTCTCTTTGTCTTTCTCTCTCTCGCACTCTTCTCTCTTTGTCTGTCTTCCTGTCTCTCACTCTTTCTCTCTTCCGCTCTCACTATTTCTCTCTCTTCCTCTCTCTCACTCTTTCTCTCTCTCTCTCTCTTCCTCTCCCTCAAAGTTTCTCTCTTTCTCTCTTCCTTGAAACAGAGAATTACGCGTGTGCAGTTGTATATACTCTGCAATTACTAATTCTATACCATCTTTCAGATCACTAAACTTGAGTGTTTTCTATGTCCCGGCACGTGGTTGGAGACACACCGGTGGCACAAAGGTGAACGGTGAAGGTTTTCTCCAGTGTCAACACTATATATATATATTTATTACCTACTGGCGGTCGCCAGTAGGTAGTTATAGTTAAAACCTAGTTTCCATAGGAAATCCGCAACATTCTATTTGGAATAACTTTGGCGCCGGTGGACGAATCTTTGCAAATTTCTTTAAGAAAATGGCCTGCTCCGCTCTGCTCCTTCCCTGAGTTTGGGGGTGATTCGTGCAGCGGGGTCTGAGAAAAAAAGGGGATCCCAAAACATGTTTTCCCCATGCAATTTTCCATAGGACATTTAGCCAGGGCTACAGCCCGAACGGCTGAACGGAAGTACACCAAATTTGGCAGAGAGGTGGAGTTCGGTTCGCAGATGACACCTTTTGTTAAATGTTGTAAATCCGTTCAGTAGTTCCTGAGAAAATCAAATCATTTGAGATGTCATCAGTGATGTCATGAGTGATGTCACTGACCATGTCATGAGTGTTGTAATATGTGACGTCATCAGCAGTGCATTACGGGTGCGCGAGTTATAGTTAGCTGAATTAACTATAACGGGGGAATTTCAATGGTTTTGTATTAGTGAAATGACCAGCTAACTATAACATGTGTGAAACCTATGGTTTTTTCAGTGAATTTCTAAGGTTTTTTAAATGCTAATTCCTAACTATAATGTGTGTGAAACCTATGTTTTTTTCAGTGAATTTCTAAGGTTTTTTAAATGCTAATTTTGAACTATAACATGGCTGAAACCTATGGTTTTTTTCAGTGAATTTCGAAGGTTTTTTAAATGCTAATTTTTAACTATAACAAGGCTGAAACCTATGGTTTTTTCAGTGAATATATATATATATATATATATATATATATATATATATATATATATATATATGATTCCACAAATGCCCTTAAGCTTTCCAGGACACATGATTTATCGGGGACAATATTCAGAGAGGCCGGATGGCAGGCTGAACACGAGTGTGTCCTGGAAAGCTTAAGGGCATTTGTGGAATCCCATATATATATATATAATATATATATATATATACATATATGTATATATACATACATATATATATTACCTACTGGCGGTCTCCGGTAGGTAGTTATAGTTAGGACCACGTTTCCATAGGGAAAGCATTTTTTCTTGTAGTGTTGTTTGATGAATCTTTCCGAAATTTTTCAGAAAGTTTCTCTTTTTTGATCAGCTGCTATCTTGAAAGTTTGGGGGTGATTGGTAAAAGGGGAGCCCAGAAAAAGGGGGGTCCCAAAAAGTGTTTTCTCCATGCAATTTCCATAGGAAACTATAGACAAGGCTACAGGTCAAACTGCCCAACGGAATTACGCTTAATTTGCAGGGAGAAAGCTTTTGGTCCAGAAAGCACACTTTTGTTTAAATGGAGTAAATCCGTGCAGCTCATTTGTTGTGAACGGTTAAAACTAGGAAGTGTTGGCAGCCAGTTTGTGACTCATTTGTAAGGAGTAGAGTGAAAAAAGAGGAAACTTGTATGAGGGTATATTAGTAACACTGTGGAGTTACTTTAAGCAGTCTGTACAGTGCAGTGGCAGGAAGTATGAATATTGCGTTGGCTGTGGGACTCACATCCGCAGAACAACGGTGCGCAGTCTTGCAGCAATGTTGTGTAGACTCTGGAAAGCCCGCCAGGAAAGTAATGCGCTGTATTGCGACAAGCAGTGTGTAGGGCGCACACACAGGTAGTGTGAATATTGCTTAGGCCGTGGAAATTGCGTCCGCAAAACAACGATGCGCGGTATTGCTGCAATGTTCAGTAGGCCATGGAAATCATATGGGGAAAACAACAATGCACCGTATTGCGGCCTTCCTTCAATATAATGCGGAGTAATGTTTACTTATAATGCAGTGTTCACTTTTTTCACAGATAGTGTCACTTCTTTGGAGGAAATTTTATAAGATGTGGGAGGGCCTGTTCTCTCCCTGTGTGTGGAACATAATTAACATTTAATGGACTGATGTGTTCCAACAACCAGCTTAATGTTAATTTGCTGTGAACCATTGAAAGTAGAAATTTTGCCAGCTATTCCCTTCCCCTCCGAGGAGTTCCAAGGACATCTGATTGGCTCACATGCTCCAAGGAGGACCTTTCAGAGCTTAATATTTATTGGCTGCGAACCATTGAAAGTAGAGGTGTTGCCAGCCATTCCCTTCCCCTCCGCGGAGTAGGAGGGACATCTGCTTGGCTGACGTGTTTGAAGGAGGACCTTCCCAAGGTTAATGTTGATTGAGTGTAAACTATTGAAAGTAGAAGTGTTGTCAGCAATTCCTTCCCACTCGGCAGATTATCAGAGACATCTCATTGGCTAACGTGTTCCAAGCAGGACCTTCCCAAACTTTTTTTTAAGTTCAAGAAAATTTTATTTGATAATAACAAGAGAGAAAACCAGGTGTTAAAACAAAGTACAATGTGATATCAAGGCAAAGATTCTGAGCAGAATAATACGATCATACAAATGTAAGCATTATAATAAAAGAAATCTGGGTAAAAAAGAAAACACGGTAAGCAGAAAATATGAAAGGCATAAAAACATTGGAAAGAATTAAAACAAAATGGTACAATGAAGGATAAGTGGAATGCATCGAGCGACTAAGGAGGTTTAGGAACTTCCTGTTGTGGAGGCAGAGGGTGAAACAAGCATTTACTACATAAATCCAGATAAAGTGTGACGGGAGTCCATAAGTCCATGCGTTTAGTAGCCATACATAACGGGAAAACATGAGCAGTATCAAGTCTATGGTTATGGCATACATTAAACCACCATGCCTTGAAGGAAATTTTGGAAAAGTCTTTCCAGTTGACCGTTATTTGTTGGAAGGCAGCGGCAAGTAATAGATCAACAATCTGAGGCTTCAGATCAACGTCATCCCAGCAGGGGGAAAGGCTACCCATAAAAACATGTGTGTGGGAAAAAGGGATAGTAGTGTGGAAAATTAAATTAATTTGGGCCCAAACCTGTAGCCAAATATTACGAACATGAATGCATAAAAATAACATATGAAATAAATCAGCTTGTGGTGACGAACAAGACCAGCACGTGTGGGGAGTGTTAGGAAAGCGTTTGTGAAGGTCAGAGGGTGTGAAAAGAAGTCTATTGTAAATAAAGAACAAAGTTTGAATGAGGGTTGCTGCTCTGGAGGATTTGCGAAGTTTGGTCCAGATTTTGTCCCAGAAGGAAACCGACCAAGAGATAGATAAGTCATGCTCCCAGGACTCTTCCACTTTAGATTTGGGTCTTGGAATCGCACCAGCGTGAAGGTACTTGTAAATAGCAGCAGCCTTTGGTGTAGTGCGTAAGAAGGAATGAAGTGTGGAAGTGGGAGTAGATGAAGGAGGAGGAGGGCAAGGCAGAGAGAGGTCATTGTATTTCGTTAGGACTGTGTCTTTAAGCAATTGGTATTTGCGTGCAAAGGAAGTGGGTAGGTCATAGAGGGAGCGAAGGGTGTCAAAAGATAAGAAAGAGGAGTGAGAAAAAAGTTGGGAAATCCACTGAAGACCTCGAGTATGCCAAGTTTTCCAAAAAAGGGTCTGGCACGTATGAGTAAGGACGTGTTATGCCATATGGGGGAAGAGAGGAAAGCAGCAACGGTAAGAGGAGGTGAGTGGGTGGAAGAAAGGAGTAATTTACTGGTAAACTTATGGATCGGAGTAGAGATAGAAGTGGGTTTACGAGAGAAGGAGAGGTGTTCAGCAAAGGAGAAGGGAGAAAGAAGGAGGCGCTCAAATTTGGCCCATAGAGGGCATGAGGTGTCAGGGTCCTGTAGCCAAAAAGAGGCTTGCCTCAATTGGAACGCCTTGTGGTAGGCTGGGCAGTCAGGAAAGTTAACCCCGCCTTCTGATTTAGTACGAATCAGACGTACTAGAGACATTCTTGGCTTCTTTTTATTCCAAAGAAAGGACATTAGAAGGGAGTTGATTTTCTTGAAAAATTTGGAGGGAACAGGGACCGGAATATTGGAGAGGGTATAGAGAACAATGGGAGACAACATCATTTTTATAGTGTCAAGGCGACCCCACCAGGATAGGTAAAGGGGATGCCACTTGGATGTGAGATCCGTTAATTTTTGAATGCATTTGGACATGCACAGAGAAACAGTGTCTGGGATGGTAGGGGTAATATGCATTCCCAGGTACTTGATACTGGAAGGTTTCCACGTGAAATTAGAGGCGGCAAAGTCGGGTTTGAAGGTGAATTTAGTCAGGAGAGGATCTCGCATTTATCGTTATTGAGTTTATAGCCAGATATTTGAGAATAAGCACGGACTTCACTGAGAAAGGCAGGAATGGAAACGGAGGGATTGGAGACAAATAGCAAAATGTCATCTGCATAAGCAGCTAGTTTGACATGGGAATCGGACAATTGAAAACCATGGATGGAGGGATGTTGACGGAGTTTGGAGAGGAAGGGTTCTAAGGCTAGGTTAAAGAGAAAGGGAGATAGGGGACAACCTTGGCGGACACCTCTTTGTAAATCAAAAAAGGAAGATATTTGGCCATTGGCACAAACCGCTGCGCGTGGGTGAGAATAAAGTAGTGAAATTAAGGATATAAAAATAGGACCGAAACCAAACCAGCGGAGGGTGTGAAAGAGGTAAGTCCATTCAACCCTATCAAACGCCTTTTCGGCATCCAGGGCAATGGCCGCTAGGGGATGGGGTAAAAGGCGAGATTGAGAAAGAATATTGAAGAGGAGTCTGGTGTTGTCAGTAATGTAACGACCTTTGACGGACCTTCCCAAACTTAATGTTCATTGAATGTAAAACATTAAAAGTAGAAGTGATGGCAGCCATTCCCTCCCCTTCTGCGGAACACCATGGACATTTTATTGACTAAAGTGTTCCGAGTTCAAGTTTGCTCCTTATTGGGTGGGAACGGTTCACTGTTGTCAGCCATTTTGTGACGCACTTCAAAGGAGCACAGGAAACAAAAAGTAGAGGGGAGGGTAGGGACACTATTAACTCTGTACAATGGTCACAAGGTTTTAGACCAGGACTGTGAAGGTAAAAATTGTTTTTTATATATTTTAAGGGCTATTTATATAATTTGCGTGGGGCCTACAAATCATGTTGGGAAAGTAACAGTATGTTGCGGTCTTCTTTTTATTAAGTCAGTAGGTGGGATACTTCACAGAGCAGTGTTTACTTATAATGTGTTGGTTACTTTTCTGACGGGGAGTGCTACATCTTTGGAGCAAACATTATAATATGGAGGAGGGGGTTGAAAAAGAAAGCGCGCTGTTGCGGTCTTCCTTTAAATAAGGTTCTGCGTAACCTATTTCTCTGCAATGTTTACATATAATGTATAGTTATAGCGCAGTGTTTACTTCCGTTGTGGGTAGTGCTATTTCCTTGCAACAAAATAGTAGGTGTAATTGCGCTGCAGAAAATTAAGTCTAGGTTTGAAACTGTTATTTTTAAGCCATTACAAATATACTTTCTTAGGAAAGTGCAGCTGTATATATCAGAGGGGTGACAAATTAAAACGCAATTAATAAAATATCCTTTAAGCATGGCCACACCCTCCTTTTTTTGTCGCCTATAGTTTGTAAAAGTTTTGACCCATATTCTTGATAATATAAGAGAGCTTCAGTTACTTTTAGATAAAGTAGAAAAGCAGTGCTACAAGAAACACTCCCGCACTACACCATCTCAGGTCACAACAACAATAACAAGTAAAAAACAATGAAACGTAAATTACGTCATATTACCTAGAAATGTACGCTTCATCAAAACATTAAATAAAGCACTATGTATACTGTTTTTTTAGGGACTACTATTTTATAAAATATGTGTTACTAACTGTAAGGTAGTAAGTTATCATTAAAAATAACTGTAGTATATGTTCTTAATATCTCACAGAGCTAGATCTCTATCCCCTCTGAAGTACTATAGGTTCACAATATTAAAATATACACTTTGACTTTATAGTATTCCACAGGAGAAGAAGAATAAGGAACACAACAAAAATTTTTTTTTTACAATCTCTATTTTGTAGAAGTCGGAAAAGTTTTGTTGTAGTGCTTAGAGGTCACTCACTGCTCTGCTAACAGATCACGTACTCCTTTAGGAATATATAGAAAAGTAGTAACATATACAATATTATTCCTATATACTCTATAGGGAGAAAGAAAATAGGAACTACAACAAGGAAAAAGAGAAATACGAAAATATCAATTAAGAAATGTAGGGTTTATCAAAGGCATTCAGTAAAAAAGTATCTATGTAAATAATCTTTTTTAAAACTGCAATTTTGAAAAATATTCTTACTCTAAAAATATCTGAGCAATTAAGTTATAAAGGTCAGTAAGCTGTATTTGAGATGGTGTACTCCTGGCGGCGACAAATCTCCAATTCCTCTTGTGTGAAAATATGACACTCTACTACAATATAGAGAGTTTCACTGATGCCACCTAAAAAAGGAAAAGGAAAATTAAGTCATAAACACAAAACAAGATCAATAACAAAATATTTTTCAGCAGTGAATATGTTCAAAGCTTTTTTTTCCGGAACTTCGAAGTATTTCGTCTTCACGCTGACGGCTCATAAACTCCTCTCAGATCATATTGACTGTGAATCTTATAATATTCATTCTCACATGATCAAAGGGGGGAAACCGAGTAAGAAGGAGAAGCTGTTGATGTTACATATGACTCTTTAGTCTTCGTGTCGACGAGTCACCAACACCTCTGAAGTTCGCTATACTCTCATTATTACAATATACATAGTCAAAGTATATAACCTCAAAGGAGCCAGGAAAGGAACTGTGTTTCCTCTATTCTGGGTGTTTTTCAATACAAGCTGCTGACGTTACATATAAATGGCAAAAACAACCAATAACACTTTTTTCATAATACAAATCTTTAAATGTTCACAAATAGCTATGTATTATTAATATCTACTATGCAATAATCAAACAACTTACAAATCCGTAATATGTTTTGTTGTCACAAAAGAAGAGTGAAACACTAGAAAAGGGAGCCTGCATCACAGAATGGGCACACAAAAATAACTTGCAAAAACGAAGCTAATCGAACAAAGGGTGTGGTTTATATACTTTTTGGTTATTAAGTAGTCTATGGAAGGAAGATGCGGCTCCGCCCATTTAGATGTCACATTTTACAGTTGACACGTGCTCCCGTTTTCACTGTTTTGCTTGAGCACATGTTGGGAAAAGTTACAAAATGTGAAGCGGTAAAGGTTTCACTTTCAATCCTTATAAGTATAGGGGCCAGATGTAGGTCGGTCGGTAACGGCCGAAAATACCGATTTTCAGCCGTTACCGACCGGAATCAAACCATCGGGATGTAGGAGTCCGAAATCCGTCATAATCGGTAAATTACCGAATCGGTAATTATACCGAATCGGTAAAATATCGATTCGGAAAAAACACAGATTCTGTAATTTTACCGATTCGCTAACATACAGAATCGGTAAAAAAAACGAATCGGTAATTCTACCGAATCGGTAAAGTTACCGAATCGGTAAAATGCCGATTCTGTAAATAAGAAGTGTGAAAAATGAAGAGTGAGATGTAGGTAAGCTCAGAAATACCGAATTTGCCTAAAAATCGGTATTTAAGAGTCTGTATTTACCATGGATTGGAATCAGGTGGTAACCAGGTGCAACCTATAAAAACGGACCCAAAATGCAATTCTTCTTGCACTATGGCGGCATTTTATGTCATTGCAAGATGGCTACGGCTACAGGAGGAAGGAGAGAGGGAATGGCAGAGAGAGGAGAAGGTCTACAGGCAGAGGGTGACCCTGTGCATGCTCACAGAAGCAGAGATCCTACAGAGATACAGGCTGGACTCAGACACCATTTTGGACCTTATCAAGGACCTCCAACCACTGTTGGACCACCCCACCCCAAGGGCACACGCAATCCCAACACAAGTGCAGGTGCTACGCAGCCTACACCTGTTTGCGTCTGGCAGCTATCAAAGTGTAGTTGCTGTGGCAGGAGGGGTGACCCAGAGCAGTCTGTCAAGGTTTTTCCACAAATTCCTTGACGCCATGATACAGAGGATGGACCAATACATTTCCTTTCCTGCAACCCATGCGGAACTGGTACAAACTAAAGCAGACTTTTACCAGATGGCAAGATTCCCCACATCATTGGCTGCATTGATGGCACGCACATTCCGATTTGCCCCCCTGCTGACACAGAATACATATACCGTAATCGGAAGTCAACGCACACCATAAATGTGCAGGTGATTTGTAATGCTAAGTGCGTCATCACAGACCTGGTTGCAAAATTCACAGGGAGTACCCACGACTCCTACATCTTCCAAAGCAGCGGCATCCATGCACGGCTGACGGCAGGGGAATTTGGTGAAGGATACCTCCTAGGTGAGACACATTGTCAGACCCCCATAACAAAAATAGCAGTGTGAAGTACATGTATGCATGTGAGTAATGTTACCCCTTTTTCTTCTAGGCGACAGTGCATATGCCCTCCGCTCATTCATACTCACCCCCTACCTCAACCCCTCAACACGCAGCCAAAGGAGGTATAACCGGGCCAACAAAAGCACAAGGAATGTGGTAGAACGGACCTTTGGCATCTGGAAAAGCAGGTTCAGATGCTTGCACAAGAGTGGAGGTGCAAGGCAGTATACTCCCATCACCTGCTGCAAGATAATTGCTGTCTGTGCAATGTTGCACAACCTTGCGGTCAAGAAGGGCACTGAGGTAGAGTTGTCAGACTACGAGGACCATGACGACGACATTGCTGTGCCACAAACCCAACCTGCTGGAGTGTCAACACCAAGTGATGGCAGATACAGACGGGAGGAAATAACAGACAACTATTTCTGAGTGAGTACAGATGAACACACAGGTTATGGATGTGAAAAACATTTTTTTTTTTAATGTTGGAAGAATGTTCAAGCACTGATGTGCTACAAGTGAAAATATGAAATTGTATGTGGGGACTGGAAATGCCCCGGGTTGCCTCACCCACACTGGCAGAGTCATTTTCTGAAGCGCTTCACAGTGCCACTGGGATGCTGATCACCCCCTTCAGCATGGCCTGCTGCCTCTGCGGAGCACCTGCTGCTCCTGCGCGGCTCTGACACAGCGCTAGCCGGGCTGCTGCGGCTGCTGCTGTCCCCAGCCTCGGCCACGTCCATGGCAGGATTGACCACTGTATTAGATATGATGAGGGCCTCCATGGCACTGGTGATCCTGGCCATGTCCCTGGTCACATCCGCAGTGTTTTGTGTCAGGCTCTCTTCCAAATTTACCCCTCGGCGACATAGCTGGAACGTTGCGGCGTCAAGCCGGTTAATTCCCCTGTTTTGGACACGGGCATCCCTGCGCCTTGTGTGCTCAGTATGTTCCATCTTGGCACAAAGCTGTGTGATGGCGGTTGTCATGCGTCCCATTCCTGTGGCAATGTCTCTGTTTGTTTGTGCCACCTCCTTGTTGCTTGCCACCAACTCACCAAAGCCCTTTGCCATTTCTACCATTTGCAGGTTGTGTGCACGCAATTGGCGGTGGCATGCCAGGATGGATTTTGCCTGCAGGCGCTGGATTCGCACCATGCTCCCCTCAAGGCCTTGGAACACTGTGACCTCTCCTGATGGACATGCACTGCTGGGAGTGCGTGGGCGGCGATTGGTGCAGGCCTGCTGGGTGGGCTGCTGTGCTACAGCTGTCGCTGGTGTGGGTGCTGTTGCCTGACCCGCAGCTCCCGCCCTGATTGTCATTGGGGCCACAATACTCCTCCTGGCTGGTGATGTGGCAGGTGCTGGCTGGGACCGTGAGGGGGAGTTCTCAGGTGAGAACACCAATGGGGGGATTGTGATAGTTGGGGGGAGTGGGGAAATACGAGGGCATGTACAGGGTCGTCCTCATTGACCATGGCACTGCTGTCCTCCTCCTCCTGCGAGGCATCCATGGTGCTTGGCCCTGCCACCACACTCTGCGCCGTCGCTGGAGCTGTTGCTTGTGCAGCTGATGCCCCACTGCCTGCACTGCCTGATGTTCCCCTAGGTATAAAGAAGCATTTGTGAACTGAGTGCAAATGTCTTACAGTCACTACAATAAAAGCATTGCACATGTCACTTTCATTACTCTGATTCTTTTTACAAGTGCCTTGCAAATTAATGTGCACTGACAAATGTTCCTACATTAGCTGACTACATTTCCCATTATGCATTGCTCATGTATGGTGCTAGAAGTACTGGACTGGGGTTTGACTGTACATTGAGGCTATAGGGGAGGTGTCTGGTTGGGTGTGTCATGCTGCGCATGCTTCTTACCTTTTGCTGTAGCTCTGGCTGAGCTGTCCATGTCCCCTACTCCCACCACACTCTCCGTCTCGATGGTCGTGGCCACCAGTTCCTCCAGGTCAGTCAGGGGGGGCACGGGGTTCCTGCCTCCACCAGTCAGACCTGCCTGCTTGTGGAGCTCCGACAATTTCCTCTTGGTGAGGCTCCGGATGTCATAAAACCTCTTCTTGAGGTCCTCCAGGCTCCTGGGGGTCACACCAACAGCATTGACCCTCTGACTTATGGCACTCCACAGTTTCCTCTTGGTAGACTCTGGGACTGTGAGGGACAGCCTCCCATAGAGCTGCCTGTGGACCCTCGCCACCTCCTCCACCAGTACTTGCAGCTCCATGCTGCTAAACTTCACTTTGCGCTTCCTCTCAGCCTTCTGGCTCTCTGAGCTGCTTGCCATTTCCACTGTCTGCAAAATCAGCTACCACTCTCTCTGCTGCTCCCTCTCACTGCTCAGCTCTGGCTGCCTCTCCAGAAAGTTCTGATGAGTTGCACCTGCCTGGGTAGCCACTCCCTGGTAGGGTGGGGGAGGGTGGTTCCACCTCATTGGCTGTTTTAATTGGTTTCACTTTTACTTGCTTGCCGATTCCGTATTTACCGATTCGGTATTTACCGAATCGGTATTTGCCGAATCGGTATTTGCCGAATCGGTAAATACTGAATCGTTTTTTCCAATGCATTCCTATGGCCCTTTTGGCCCATAGGCTTGTATTGTCATTACCGATTCGGTATCTACCGATTCGGTAATTACAGATTCGGTAAGTATCGAAACACGCTACCGATTTTTACCGATTCGGTATTTTACAGATTTTTTTTCTCTACATCTCATTTTCCGATTTCAGAATACCGATTCGGTAAAAATCGGTATTTTAAAATCGGTAAATGACTTTTACCTACATCGGGCCCTAAGTTCCTTAACATGTACATACATTGGAGAGCCTAAAAACTGTTACCTGGAAAACCGTGTCATCTCCTTTCTTGTGACTAAAAATATCTATTAATTGCTGTAATTCTAAATAGAAGATATAAAAAAATCCTTCTGAATAGAAGAAAAAAAGGTACCTGCTAATATGTCTTAGCACTATGGTTTTAAGTTAAAAGAATACCAGCATCTATAAAGCATACAGCTACCTCTGGAGAGGTGTGCCGGCTCTCGGGGACATTGGGAAAATTTTCCACACTTATATATGTTAATTACTGCTAATTAAGTTTTAAACATTGTTAAATTATAACTTATAACAGACTATTGTTACAGTTAGTTTTTCACTACAAAAAGTATGCACGTATTTTTGAACTTTACTTAAAAACAATATAGGTTTCAGGGACATTGTAGTTAGAAATGTGCATTTATAACACGTTTGAAATTCACTGAAAAACCATAGGTTTTACGGATGTTATAGTTAGAAGTTAGCATTTAAAAAACCTTTGAAATTCACAGAAAAAAACAGAGGTTTTACAGACGTTATAGTTAGAAATTATCATTTAAAAAACCTTAGAAATTCACTGAAAAAAACATAGGTTTCAGGGACGTTATAGTTAGCTGGACATTACACTCGTACAAAACCATCGAAATTTCACTGTTATAGTTAGTTCAGCTAACTATAACTTGCGCACCCGCAATGCACTGCTCATGATGTCACATATTACATCATTCATGGCATGGTCAGTGGCATCACTGATGACATCACTGATGACATCTCAAATGACATCACTGATGACATCACTGATGACATCATCCTGTGACTGTGTGTTTCTGTATATGTTTTATAAACATATATATGTCAAGATGTATTGAAGAATGAGTAGGTGTATAAGTGTCTGGATGTAGGATTTAGGAGGTGTGTGACTGGTTGTAAAAGTGACTGATTAAACGTGTCTTACTGAATACATGGCTTAGTGTAACGGAAGTAAAGTCTATCCGGAAGGATTCTTTTCATCAGCCTCCCTACTGCCACAGATTGGACCACCTGATCGGAGGACTCATTAGACATAGAAGGTATGAGAAAGGTAAGATCAGTAAAGGCATAGTGGGGAGAGTGGTGTGCAAGTGGTGACCGGGGAAATGCACATTGTTGGATTTTTCGTACGTAGAAACACCACATTTATTCTAATTCAATATAGACCAACATGTCGGCTGACACGCTGAGAGACTGGGAGGCAGGTTATACTAAAGGGGTTCTGCCCACATCACCCTCCCATACCGGAGCAGGGGTCATCAAAAAGATGAAAAAGTAGAAAAAACGGTATTAAGGGATACATTTCACATTTAATATTCTGACAAAAGAAAAATTAAATTATCTTGTTCTTTACAACTTAATGTAAACACATCTTACTAATCATAATTTATATGGACACATAAACGTATCACAAGAACAAGTGGCACACAAAATTAATCCAAAGAAGAACACATCACAAAATTATCTCTAAATAATCCTACTATACACAATACATAAATTCTTTACAATACATATATACAACATATATATACAACATATACAATATATATACAACAGCGTACCCTAAGAAAGATAATTGAAACCTTTCTCAAAATATATACACTCCCACTTATGAGTGATATAAATCTGAAAGGAAATCCTACTAGCGCCTGAGAAGAAAATTCTCTCACAAAACTAGCTTAATCCAGGGCGCAAGAAGTTGAAACAAATACAAATAACGATAGAGGGACTCCTTCAACACAACAGTGTCGACGCAGTCGCAGTCGCGTTTCCGCCAGTATACTCTTTATGGCTTCATCAGGACAGGGGTACTTGCAGGAAAACTATCGATAAACAAGCCACTCCCACAGGGGGACGGCAAGAGGAAGAAATCTTCTCGAACTAATGCCCGGGACCCTTTTGGGCAATCACAAGCGTACAGTGTCCACTTATCCAAACAAATGGGGAGACAAAAGCGAGGAAGGCGTTATATGGCAAAAGAAAGCAGGGCGGCAAAATTACGCTCCTACAGCTCCTTCAAATGGAGTCGCACTCGCTCCCAAACTGGCATTAACAATCCACAGGCAGCAAACACCCAAGTTCGTCTGAGACTGGGAGGCGGCAGGCTCCAAGATGTTCAGTAACATTCCTCAATAGATACCAATTTCAATCAACAAAGCATTAATCCGAATCCTGCCAACAGCAGTGTTAAAGAGAAAATGAGAATTTTATAAAAACTCATGCATGCTGAACAAGGAAAATTGTGGGAGCACAAGTCCTTGCAGAGGTACCTGGATGTCGGGAGGATCCCTAGAGGATTGAGGATCCTTATAGCGCCAAGTTACGAACAACCGAACCCGGATATGATTGCGGGACTGGGCTCAATGTAACCTTGACTCCTCCCAAAAAGTAGTGGAAATGCTGGTAAAAAATGCGGAAGTAGATAGAGCGGCACTACAAGATCAAATAGAGTCACTTAATGAAGAAATTAACAAATTAAGCAAGGGTGAGGAAACAACTAAATTAAGGGAAGAAATGACTGCAGACTCGGTAATAAAGATGATAAAGTAAAGTAGCGTAAGGCGTTCGAATTTCACAGTGGCAGGGTGAATTATGAAACAGGACGCATATTCACCTTTTCCAGAAAATATGACACTATGAAAACAACAAAAAACAAAGCGAGAGGTGAACAATCATTAAAGGCTCCGATAAGTAAAGAAGGGCAGAGCAACACATCTAATTCTGACTTAAGATTGGCAATCGAGAGTGAAGTTGAATATGAAACCAGACACAGGAGTATAAGCGGGGCACATCCCAAATTGACTCCAGCCGAGAAGTTGGATTTTTTGTCACAAGAACGGAGACAAATACTCCATCCGAGGAATACAGTAGGAAGAGGCAAAACCACCAGCGCAGGCAGAGGTGAAAAGCAAGATGAAAAGCCAGCCTCAAACAAGAGACGCAGGAGGGAGTGGTGGAATCGCAAGTAGTAGAGGATGATGAGATTATCAAAACAGTAGTCAACCTAACGGACATAGACCTCAATAAAGCAGAGAAGGACATACTAGCATTGGGTTCTCCTACTGTCTGGAGTCCAATTTCGATTAGGCCAACACCCAAATGGATGTGTATAAATTTGTCCGAAAGCTAAAACAACAAAAATATAGCGCCCTGCTACAGCAAAAATCTAAAACAGATACTGACTCTGGTAGTCAGAATGACAAGCCTCAGGAAATTACCACCACATCAGATATGACTCTGTTGGAAACCCTTAGGGAATTACTGGAAGAAACCAATAACATGCACATCCAAGGAGATTCCCAAGACGCCAGTAGTTCTCGTCAGAATTGCAATGAAGAGACCCAGATATTGAGCTGGGACAAAGGGATGTATGACATTACAACGCATGCTTTTACCACGCATGCCTTTACAACACGGTTTTTACAACGCATGCCTTTACAACGCATAGTGCTTTGGGGCGCTGGATAGTGAATTGTTTAATTTACTATTCCAACTCCAGTCCCCGTGGATAGTAGGGAAGGTGTTGGATAGTAAATTAAACCTATTCCCTATCCTAGAGCGCCCCCCAGCGCAATGCGTTGTAATGGTTTGGGTTGTAAAAGTTGCGTGGTAAAGGCACTGCGTGGTAGAAGTTGCGTTGTAAAGGATGTTTCCCAGGAAAAAGACTCCCTTCAAGAAAAAATTGACATTTACCCCAATAGCACCTAGAGATGCAATTGCCATTTTTAATGAAAATTTGACAAATGAAATAAAGAAATAAATTTGAAAGTGCAAATCATCAAAAGAAAATCAAACCGAAATTGGCAATACAAACAGCTGATATTTAAATTACAAAAGAACAATAACATTATCATCAGAAACTCTGATAAAGGGGCAACGTTGTGCTTTGGGCAAAAAAAGATTATGTTGAAGAAGCCCTGTCGCAATTGAATGATAGAGCATGTTATCGAATAAGCAATGCACTGGCAGTAAGAGCTATATACAATGATTTTTATGGAAAGCTAGTGGCGTGGAAAAGTGCAAGTCTCTTAACCATGGATGAATATAAATTCATCAGAAAGGAAAATCCTACAGTTCCAAATATTTACTTTATTCCAAAGTTACACAAAACGCCTAGAAACCACCAGGAAGACTGATCATTTTGGCACAAAATAACATACTAGAAAATGCCTCAAAATAAATTGAGTTTTTTCTATAGGACAATTGTTGCCCTCATATATAAGAGATACTAGTGATTTTATTTTGAAATTGAAAGACTTTGGGTGGAAAATGTACTATCTTTTGATGACCCTTGATGTAGTGTCTTTATACACTAGTATTAATCATAAGGATGGGATACGTGCCCTGGAATACTACTTTTGAAAGAACAAGACAGCTTTGTCCCCACACATCATGATGTTGATCAATATGGCCAGTTTTTGTTTGAACAACGATGTATTTATGTTTGATAAACGATATTACCAGCAGATGCGTGGAGTTGCAATGGGGAGCAGCTGGTCCTTGGTATCACACATAAACACTAAACGTGTGACTAAAAATGTGAAATTACTTTGACTTTACTGATGACTTGTTTATTGTGTGGGAGGGCTCCAAGGTGGAAGCAACCGAATTTGTGACAGCCATTAATAATATTAACATCAATTTGAATTTCACTGCAGTTATTAGTGATAAAAAGATTCACTTCCTTGACATTGAAGTATACCTAGAGAACAACAAACTAGAGACTAGAGTGTATAGAAAGAAAATGGCTGGAAACTCAGTTCTTCATTCTTCAAGCTTCCACCCGAGAAACCTCGTTGAAAGCATCCCTCTATGGGGAAATGTTGCGACTCAAAATAGTCTGCAGCAACCCCAGTGACTTAGCTAAGGAACAACAAGAAAGCAAAAGGGGATGCTTATCCCGAGGATACTTCAGAAAAACAATAGAGGCTACAATCACTAAAACTCAGGGCCAATCTTCTTAGTTTCAACACAGGTCGTAGAAAGAAAAATAGATGAGTCCAAGGGGGAATTAATTTGCACTGTTATTTTACCGTGAAAGACGAGGCTGTCAAACCAACCCGAACCACGAAAATAGTGGTTTTGTAACTTTATTTTATTGAAGAATTTATGCACTTGTAGATAGTTTATGGGTTGCCACAGTTTGAAGACCAGTGGAGCACTGATTAATTTTTGCATGAGCATTTTAAGTTGTACGGGAGTTAGGCAGTAGAAATAGACAAAATGTGGGGGAGTACAAATAACAGGCTCTCAAAAACGTGGAAATGTTGCGACTCAAAAGGGTCTGCAGAAACCCCAGTGACTTAGCAAAGGCACAACAAGAAAGGAAAAGGAGATTCATCCCGAGGATACTCCAGAAAAACAATAGTGGCTACGATCGCTAAAACTTAGGGTCAAGATATATGTCTCTTACTGAAACCTAAGGAGAAAGACACTAGCCAGAAACCAGATCCTATGGAACTTAGATTGATTCTAGCTTACAGTGCACAGGAAAAAATTATCAAAAAGGTCATGCAGCGCAACTGGCCTATTGTACAGGGTGACCCAATTATAGGGACAAAATTACCACGCAACTTAAGTATCACTTATAGAAGAGCGCCATCAATGCACAATAATTTAGTCACAAGCAGCCCAGAAATCACTGATCAACAAAAATGGCTGGCACAACGGAATGGGTTTGCAAAATGTAAAAGTTGCAAGGCATGCCAGTATGGTATAAATAAGAAGACATACAAAATTGCATTCAGTGAAAATGAAATGAAAATTAGCAAACCACTTCACTGTAAAACTGACTATGCCATATATGTTTTGAAATGTTCCTGTAAACATAAGAATGTGGGAAGTACAAAACTTCCAGCTAACAAAAAAATCAGACGACACATCAGAGCCATCAGTAACAATGATCCAACTTACCCAGTGGCGAGGCACTTTTGGGAAGTGCATGATAGTAATCTTAAACACTACTCATATTACCTCATTGACACAATGCACATCAGCAGAAGGGGAGGTGACAGAGAAGGGCAACTTAGGAAACTAGAAACCAGGTACATCTTAAATTTTGATAGCAAGGCCCCAGGAGGTTTCAACACTACGGAGTATTTGTACACCTTCCTTTAGTAGAAGTCTAAAGAGATATTCTTTTTAACTTAACTATTTCCATCAAGAACCAATCTTCTTAGTTTCAGCACAGGTCATAGAAGGAAAAATAGATGAGTTCAAATGGGAATTAATTTGCACTGGTATGTTACTGTGAAAGTAGGAGGCTGCAAAACCAACCTGAACCACGAACATAATGGTTTTGTAACTTAATTTTATTTAAGAATGTATGTACTTTAGATAGTTTACGCGTTGCCACAGTTTGTAGACCAGAGGAGCACTGATTCATTTTTGCACGAGCACTTTAAGTAGTACGGGAGTTAGGCAGTAGAAGTAGACAAAATGTGGGGGAGTACAAATAACAGGCTCTCAAAAATGGGGAGGAGGTACAAAAGTGTCAGCAGTACAGTAAGTAAAAAGATGGAGAAACCAAAACGCATTTAAGCAGAAATATTTCACACGTAACCTACATATGTTTGATGATTAACTCTTTTTACAATATTTTATTGTATTACTCAAAAATTTTAAATAATGAATATTTATTTATTTATTCATCTATTTATTCCTCGATGTGTGACATTTTACATGATTTACCCTCAGTAATGTCTAAATTCCGCATGTATCATTATTTATTTATCTATATATTAATGTGGGTAAATAAACATGTATCATTAAAGGTACATTATAAATGATGTTGAAAATGGCTTCACTTAAAGCATGAGAAACTTGTACTGTAACTCGGAATTATCACCAAATAGTATGTCTTCCATGTCAATTGCCAAGGACCAATCACAGTATGCAATTGTCACATTAAAAGCGGTGGTAACAAATATCGGCGTTGTCATGTGATCACAGTCTGGCTGGACTGAAACACGTTATGACTGTCAAAAAAAAGGAATTAAAGCACTTACCTTTGGTCCACACCTGCTTACCCGAACGGAGCTGTTGAACCAGGATATATATATATATATATATGCATTCATCGAAAGAAACAAAAGTTAGAAAGTTTATAGTTAGTCTGACATTTCACTCTTACAAAACCAAAGAAATTCAGCTGTTATAGTTAGCTGACCTAACAATAACTTGTGCCCCCGCAATGCACTGCTTATGACCTCACAAATTACATCACTCTTGAAATGGTCAGTGACATCACTGATGACATCACTGATGACATCTCAAATAATATTTCCGACACAGGGAACCCATCCCTCGAGACCTGGCCGTTTTTGTTTACGTAGTTTTATTTAAAGGAGGGGATCCGAGCATCCTACATCCCCCAGGCCATATTTGACCCAGGGGACCACATCCCCCGGGGCTTAGCCATTTATTTTATTTTTTGTAAAGGGGGGAGCTCAACCCCCCTCCACGGGCCGATTTTGGACCTGAGGAAACCATCCCCCAGGGCCCAGCCATTTAAAAAACAAAAAAAAAACAAAGGGAGGGGGGCTGAGTGGCCCCCCTCATGGACCACCTTGGCCCCTGGGACCCGATATCATACTGCAATGTCAGCGGGGTGGGCACCCTGGGACATTGCTGGAGCCAGCCCTGGGGGGTGGCAGTCCCAAGGACCATGGAGGGCTCCTGGAGGGGAACCGCTTGTCCGCTACTCCATCTTCTCTTTAGCAGCCCAAGGATGTGGTGGTCCCCTGGGCCGGGGGTCCACAGAGGACCTCTGCATTTTCTTAATTGGTGCCCCAGGGAGGTGGTGTCCCCAGGGATGTGTGTGGGGGCTTGAGCCCCCCACACTTCATTTTTTTTAAAATAGCCACTGGGAGGTGGCAGTCCCTGGGGCTGCGGGGGTCTGCATGCCCCCACATTTAATGACTATAGCCCCGGGGAGCTGGCGGTCCCCCGGGCTGCATGGGGAAGCAGGAGCCCCCTCACACCTATTTTTAAAAAAAATAAAGCACCAGGGATGTGGCAGTTCCAGGGCTGCGTGTGGCCCCTGCATATCTTTATCAAATTGCCCCCGGGACCTGGCCCACCCAGGGGCTTAAAAGAAACAAAGCACAGGAGACCGCGCTTCATTTTTGTAAAATGTTTTGGCGGGAGTCGCAGACCCAACGTGACTTCCACCAAATATTTTTTTGTAATGCTTTTTTTGGGCTTGGGGGTCCCTGTGGGATCCCTGTGCAGGGCTGGGGGGCAGGGTGTTTCTAGCCTGCCCCCTTTTCCTATTTTTAACCTTCTTTTTACCTTTTTTTTGTGACTCAGTGCTACCGAGTCACAAGATGGCTGCCAACACTTCCTGCAGGCAATCAGATCTCAGGCTCGAGATCAGGAGGGTTCTCGGATCCTCCATGGGCATATATATATATATATATATATATATATATATATATGAGAAATGTTTGAATTTCTCATGAACTACTGAACTGATTTACACCATTTAACAAAAACAGTGCTTTCTGAACCAAGAGCTAAAATGTTGCCAAATTTGGTGTAGTTCTGTTCAGCAGTTTGGGCTGTAGATGTGTCTAAAGTTTCTTATTGAAATTAACATGGAGAAAACGTGTTTTGGTTAGATATTCTTTTTTAATAGAAACAAGTTCCTAACGGTCGCCAGTAGGTAATAAATATATATAAATATATCATTACTGATGAAAATCTTATCAATTGCTATATTTAAATATTTTTTTTTTTAGTACCAGCAATTAGTTTCATTTAGAAGACCATAAGCAATTTACAAAAAGTATCCCTTGCTGAATTTGGAATTGAGTCTAGTATTCAGAAATGTATAGCTTTTTGGGTTCACCCATGAGTTTGTCACCTGTTTTCACCCCAAACTGCAGTAGGGGGAAACTGAAAAAAATAGGAAAAGTCTACTTAAGAAACTACAAAAACTGTGGTAAAAATTGCTTTCGGGTTCAAGTCTGCTTGTACCAAAGAGCTGGTAAGATAGTGATTTTACCACTTTAAAATACCCATGGTTCAGAAAAAAAAGGTCTCCCATTTGGCCTGGATATCTTTTGTGAAAAAAAAGGTATGACAGCATAAGTGTGAAGTGCTCAAACATCAAAAAAGGACTCAACACATGGTGTGGAAAAGCCTGTGCAGGTAAGGGGTTAATGGGTCAGGAGTATAGTGCAGGAAAAGAAAATGATAAACGATGATCCTGTGCCCTTTGGTTTTGTTTCACTTCTATTGAGAGGAATCGGTACATGTTATTCGTTATTGCTGATGGGACGGATTGTTCTGTACCTAATTATCATTGTATGTTTGTTATACAGGATCCTCCACTAGTAATATGTAAAATCAATATATCCAAAAGCATTTCATATCCATATAATTGTTAAGTCTGAATGTGTATGTTAGACTGAAAAAGATTAAAATATGACACAGTACAAAACATAAAATATAAAATAGATAGGTTCTATAAAGGAACTTCCCTTATCTAAATAAAGCTTCAAAAGTGGCAAGGAGAATGTCAAAGAGAAATATATTAGCATCAGAATAAGCAACGGAGGGGAGTATTGGGAATTCACGCAATAAGCTCAGCGCCCTGGATGGTGGAAATCTGCAGAGTTGGGAAAAATCTCTCACCAACGTCAGGGCATAATCTGCTACACCATTTTAAGAAATCCACAATTAATACACAGTGGTTCTGGAAACCCAGTCCCACCTACTTCCTCTGGATGGTCCAGTCAGAAGACGAGATTCTCTGGAAGCAGGCAGACTCCACAAGTTCCTTGCCTTGAACAAAGAATATACAGATGTGCAACCTTGAAAACTGCAACACGAACCTTTGCTTAATACTGGGGACTCTTTCCCATCTCTACATGCTACATGCCATTTAGCCAATAGTTGTTTCTCTCTCTCTTCGCGTGTGTCCGATGGTGCCGGGAAACCTTGGTTAGCTGTGCACCTATAAAATTAATAATAATAATACATGTCCTCGGCCAAAATCTAATTAGGCAAGTGAAAACTAGCCATTCTCTACAAATAACGTTTACTATATTCTTACTAACGTGTATTCATCAATAAGGCACCTGCAGAGGAAAGATAAATAAGAAACACGCAAAGCATTTATAAAAAATAAAATAAAATCGAATGATTGAGGCCTAAGCACGAGTCACGTAATCCACAAGAGAAAATGATGGTATCTTACGAATACAGCTAGCATGAAAGAATACATTGATTATAATACAGATATAGATGTGGTTCAAACTACCTGTAAATGCAGCCACCTACTGTTAACCAATGAATACAATGTACACCGATTAATATTTGTATGTCATAATAAGTAGATATTATACATGAAAAGCTACATGTTTCTGCACTACTGCCAATGCAAAAGATTAGCCTCCTGGTGTGGTTTAAATATTAACAGCTGAATGTGACAAACAATATTCTTATAAAACGTGTGTTACTATATTACACAATGTATGTATCTGTGCACAGTGTAACACACCTAACATGTACTAAATTTCTTTATGCTTCACATAGGTCCCGTCTATTGCAAATTCAGTAAGTGATTCGCCACAGCCCAATAACTGCAGTGTTCTGAGCACATTTCTCTGCTCATTTTAATGCCATCCATTTTTCCACTGCTTTCAAAAAAGTTCAAAGAAAGCCATTTATGTCGTTTCGCAGAAAACCGATTTCCAGAATGCCCCTTTCTATTATGTTTCTGCCAAAACTACTATAAAACCAATGCATTACAGCAAACTACTTCAAGTTAACACATTGATCTATTTTTACAAACAAAACAAACAACTGTTCTAAGCAGTATTGGTTGTTTTTCCATAAATCCTCGCATTCCATTTCCTCACACGTCTACTAAAGTCTTACACTGTGCAATAAAGGCGCTCACATCTCAAAATGTATTTTTAAAAAGCAATAATGCCTGTACAGAAATAAAATAAATGTGCCTCTTAAGGGGACAGTGGAATAAACTACTTCTATTTTCATCTAGAAGAAGTATTTTTTTTTTCAATATGACATCTGCGACTGACCCTTTGAGGAGTGTATATATTTTTTAAGTAGACCTTTATGGAAGTAAAATGCTACTGTTGTTTTCTAATGGATATATATATATATATTAAGATTAATTTCTTTTTTTTCAGTTTAATAAAGTTTTTATTTTGTTTAAGAAAAATAGTACAGCAAAATATAACAGCATGACATAGAACAGAACCAATATGAGATAATCATGAAGGAAAAGTGGAGATGAAAAAAGGTTCAGATAAAATATGAAATGGAAGAAAATAGTAGAGAGAAAGAAACATAAGAAAAGAAAAGAGAAAAAGAGGAAGAGAGAGAAAAAGGAGGGAAAGGTTAGGGAGGGGGATAAGAGGATAAGAAGGTAGAGAAAGATAGCCAGGTAAGATCAGATTTAATTTTTAAGGCGACAGAGGAAGAAGAAGCAATTGCAATTCTGTGCTCATCACATACAAAATTCCACCATGTATGCACAGACAATTTAGAGTTATCCTTCCAGCAGGACAAAATTACTTTGAAAGCAGTTGCAATGAGAAGATCAAACAATTTAGCGTTATACAAATGTAAGTCCAAAACATCAGATAGGGAACCTAAAAAAATATGCAATGATGAGAATGGTTCAGAAAAATGAAAAATACGCATGCAATAATTCCAAACTGAGCTCCAAAAAATAAAAACAGAGGGGCAATCAAACAAAAGATGTTTGAGTGTGCCTGGGTGAGAAGAACATGACCAACAAAGGGGGGATGAAGAAGGGGAGAATTTTGTTATGCTTACGGGGGTAATAAGAGCTCTATGGTAAAGAAAAAAAAGTGACTGAGTAATACGGGCTGAAATCGAAGTCTTAAACAGTTTAGACCATAAGCGATCCCAAACATCAACAGATAACGAGAAAGATAAATCAGTTTCCCAAACAGTTTCAGTAACAGTTTTAGGCCTAAGGCCAACATTCTCTAATAACAGTTTATAAATTAGAGCAGCTTTAGGGATTTGGTGAGAAAACATAGGATATAGAGGAGTGGAAGGAGTAAAGGAAGGAAGAAGATCAAAAGTAGGAAAGGTAGATAAGTGAGATAGAATGGCAGAAGAAATAATGTCAAATTCTTTGCGAAAATGTGCAGGTAGATCAAACATAGTTTGCATTACATCAAATGAAATAATGGATGAATCAGAGAAAAATTGGTATACAAACATAATATCCTTTTCTTTCCAATACTTGAAATAGAAAGATTTACCCTTGTACTTAAGATATTTGTTATACCATACGCTAGAAGAAAGAAAAGTTTGTAAGGGGGACAAGTCTTTCGAGAATACATTGTGCAGTAGAGTATGGGAGTATTTCAGTACAGGGTGTGTAGACAAAAATGAACCATTTGACATGAAAAGAGATTGTTGGAAGGTAAAATCTTTTAACAAGGACCTTTCAACAATAATCCATCGGGGTAGGGGGGTATCAGTAAAATCGAACGCCAAAGAGAAGGCTTGTTTTATTAAAAAGGCAGAATGGTATGATTGGAAATCAGGAAAGCGAACCCCACCTTCAGATTTTGGGCGTATAAGTTTATGTAAGGCAATACGAGGTCTTTTATTATTCCACAGAAATTTGGAGCAGATGGAGTTCAGCCGATTGAAATACAATTTAGGGATTTTCACAGGAAGCATGGATATAGTGTATAAAATATGTGGGGAAATCATCATTTTGATGGTGTCTAAACGACCCCACCATGAAAGGAAAAGAGGAGACCACAACTGAAGGAGCGATTGAATTTTTTGAGTAAGGGAGGTAAAGGTCAGTTTGAGTGTGTCACGTAAGGTAGAGGAAAACCAAATACTCAAGTATTTGATCTTGGAGGGACACCATGCAAAATCAGTTGATGCAAACATATATTGGTAACAAGATGAGTTGAGGGGTAGGACCTCCGTTTTAGAAAGATTAAGTTTATAACCAGAAACAGAGGAGTATAAGCGGACTTCTTCTAAAAATGGAGGAAGGGAAGAGACAGGGTTAGCCATGTAGACCAGGACATCATCAGCATATGCTGAAATTTTTGTCTCAATCGATGACTGTTTGAACCCTTGAATTAGGGGGTTAGAGCGGATTTTGATGAGGAAGGGCTCAAGACAAAGAATAAAAAGTAAAGGGGAAAGAGGACAGCCTTGTCTCGTTCCTCTGGATAAGGGGAAAAATTTTGAGAATTGATTATTAACAAAAACACTAGCACGGGGAGCAGAATAAAGTAATGTAACTAAGGAAATGAAGTGGGAACCAAATCCAAACCATTGTAATGCTTTAAACATGAATTTCCAATTAATTCAATCAAACGCTTTCTCAGCGTCAAGGGATAGGGCAGCTAGAGGGGCTTTGAATTGTTTACTGTGGGAGATAATATTGGCAAAAACACGAGCATTATCAGCTGCAAGTCTACCTTTTACAAAGCCAACTTGATCGGTTGTAATTAATAGAGGGATAAGGGATTCGAGGCGGGGCGCTAAAATTTTGGCAAAAATGTTACAATCGTAGTTAATAAGGGAGATGGGACGATAGTTTTTACACAGGGAGTGGTCTTTGTCAGGTTTGGGGATTATGATTATAAGGGCGTCCAAAAATGAGCCAGAAGCTTTAGCATTTGCAATAAAGAAGTTAAATAGTTGTAAAAGATGGGGGACAAAAATAGAATGCATGTTGGCATAAAATTCAATAGGGAGACCATCTGGACCAGGGGCTTTCGCTTTCTTGAGGGAAGTAATTGCCTTGAGAATTTCCTGAGGGGTAATTTCAGATTCTAGTTGATGAAATTCGGTAGGAAGAGATGGGGGAGGGGGGAGGTCTTTGAAGAAGCGGGAAAGGTCATCATCATCAGGGTGCGTATCATCAGTATACAGGAGTTTATAGTAGTTATGAAATACTTGTGCAATATCCTCATCAGAAGAAACCGTTGTGTTGGTTGCTTCATTGAGAATAGTGCCAATTGATTTTCGCTCAGATTTGATTTTGAGATAGTTTGCTAGCATTTTTCCCGCTTTATTCTGACCCCCATGAAATTTAGATTTAACCTTCAAGAGGGTGTTGCAAGCTTCAACTGTGGCAATTTGATTGAGTTCAGATTTGGCTTTGATAAGTTGGAGGAGAGCGTCAGGGTTCTTGGACGAAAAGTAAGAGTGTTCTAGGGTCTTAATGTTGGAGAGTTGAGCGGTGTATTTGTCACGGTTGAGTTTCTTTTTCCTAGATACATAAGAAATCGTGAAACCACGTAAAGCAGCTTTGAAAGCATCCCAATTATTTGAAACTGACGTTTCTTGGGGTAAATTGAGGGAGAAGTATTCAGAAATGAAACCTTTAACTTGAGACATAAATACAGAATCAGATAGAAGGAAAGTGTTAAATTTCCATCGATTGAAAGAGGAGGAGGTTTGGGCCAGGTCAAAAGTGGCATAAACAGGTGCATGGTCCGAGAGAAAAATAGAACCAATTTCGGACTTCTGAATCGCAGGGAGAAGGGATTTGCTGACTAGAATATAATCAATCCTGGACCTGGTGTGGTGAACATTAGAGTAGAATGTATATTCGAGTGAATTTGGATTACAAGTTTTCCACACATCAAAAAGGGGACGAGAAGCAATGGCTGATTGGAAGGATTTATGTGTCTTATCAGGCTGGAATTTGGAGGAAGATAGTCTATCTGAAAAGGGATCAAGCCATTGATTAAGGTCACCAGCTACGACAATGTTAGGGCAGTCAATGGAGGAGATGAGGATTTTGACATCAGTCCAAAATTTAGGGTCTGGACGGACAGGACCATAGATATTGAGGAGCACCATAGTTTTGTTTTGTATAGTCACTTTTGACATAACCCAACGACCTTCATCATCCGATTGAGAAGATAGAATTTGAACATCCAAACCTTTACGAAATAATATAGCTACACCACCTTTTTTATCAATAGCAGGAGAAAATACAACTTGGCCCACCCATGCCCTCTTAAGTTTCAACGATTCGACATCTGTACAATGAGTTTCTTGGAGAAAAGCAATCTGAGCATTTAACTTGGATAAGTGGGACAATACCTTTTGACGTTTAACAGGGTTGCCGAGACCACGAACATTCCACGTTACAAAGTTACACATGATGGAAGGCAAGGGAGGAGGGTAACAACTGGGTCCAATACACTGCAGGTAAGGAACTACAAGGAGAGACAATGGAGACAAACATGTTAGAAATGTGAGTCAAATACGAAATATAAAGAAAGGCAATACAAATCGGGTAAATATAGATAGACAATAGGTGCGGAAGCATCACATTCATGAGGAAAAGAGAAGAGGAGCAATGAAGAGTACTGGAGTTAGCAATAAGAAAGGAAATAAGTGATACAAAGAAGAGAACGGAACATAAATGAGCAAGGAATAAACATGAATGGCCTGTGAAAAGAAGAGGAAAAAGAAAGGAAAGAAAAAAAAGGAAATAGATAAGAAACAGATCAAGGCAAAGATGCCAGATCTGAGAGAAAAGAGAATATCTAGATAGTAGGAGCATGGAGACGCCAACGCGGGCGCCTACCCTACAGAGCGAGGAAAACGCGGGAAGATAGATAAGATAGAATAAACAAGAGTAAATTCGTAGCAAGTATTGACAAGAAAGAGACCGGGACAAGGCCACAACAGTAGTCAAGACAAAAGAGAAGTGAATGCATAAAATAGAAAAGAAATATTTTCAGTCATTAGTGTCCATCGTGGAAGTAGAGACGGTTTGGAGATACTCTCGAAGCTTCCGTGGATCATCAAAGGTACGAGAACGACCATTCTGGGTTATTTTGCAGAGGCAAGGATGTAAGATTCCATATTGAATGCTCAATTCCCTCATACGTGGACGCAGATTGAGGAACTCCTTGCGACGCGCATTCGTAGCATTCGATAAATCCTGGGCTATGAAGATGGTGTGGCCCGACCAAATGAGGCGACGTTTTGTTCTTGCAGCTTGAAGAACAGTCATCAATTCAGTGAATTCAAGAAAAAGCAGGATAATACCTCTAGGTTTGGCCGGGTTAGACGTTGGACGACCCAGACGATGAGCACGCTGTATGTTCAGAGGGGTAGATTCTGGTTGGAGTTCCAAAAGTTCATAGAGGAATTTGCGGATGAAGGCCACCATGTCGCCCTGCCCAAAAGACTCCGGAACACCATAAATACGGAGGTTATTCCTCCTGTTACGATTTTCAAGGTCCTCTGTGTGAAGTTTCAACTGCTGTATCTCCTTTTCAAGAATAGGAATTTTCGTAGAGACATCCTGGACGTCACTGATGCGTTGTTCAAGTTGCAAGACTTTGTTTTCCATGACGACCCATCTTTCTTCTATCTGCTTAAGCTTCTCATTAGTTGCCACCATGAAAGGTTGTAAGCCACGAACCTCTTCTAGAATAGAATCCAGCACGGGGTTCTGAGATGTGCGAATTGGAGATGGAGGGTCATTCTTAAGGCGTTTCGGTGTGGTACCGGTGACAGACGATCTCGCATGGCCTGCGTTCTGAGACATGATGCCAACAGAGGTGCAAACTATGAGGACCGCAGGGAAGGAAGGCACACCGCAATAGTCAAAATGTTGAGACCCTATATGTAGAGGTACAGGAAGTACTGGAAGAGGTCATATAAGAGGTAACACGGAGCAACGAAGAAGCAATAGTTCAAACCCACATGACAGGCGTCGAAATATAGTAAAAATTAATTCAATGCGCAGCCAAAAAACCATCCAGGAATATGGTATCAGAGAAACAGCAAGGCGTCCATGAAATATGGGACCCAATGGAATTATTAAATGTTCCACGCAAAATTAACAGCAGAGGAGAGGAAGGTATGGAGGGGACCATGTTCCGCCGCATAGAAATGCCGTTTGCCGGTCTCCGTGTGCAGGGAAAGTACGGAGAAAGTACGGAGAAAGCAGTCGGGAATCCCGCGTCGTCACAGAGCTCAGCAGGGCAGCGCCATCACACTCCGGCGCGTAAGCCACGCCCCTTAAGATTAATTTCTAAAACATGTATGCAGTAGTGCACCAAGGTCCACGTGGGCCCTAATGCGAAAAAGAAAAGTTAGCCCCTATACCTTTTTTGGGTAGTAAAATACAACCAGAGTTGGGGTACAGTGGCTCATGGTGCTCCGTACCTCAGTGTTTGTGCACCAGCTGCACTATTATTAGCTATGTAAATGCAGATATGTAACTTTCTCGCCCATAGAAGATATAACAAAATTACAGTGTGACACACAAGGAGACAGCGTTGGATTCTGGGAGACTCTGCCTATAGTAAAGCACACCAGTAATCAATGGCGCAGCTCAGTCATTATAAAGAAAGTATTTCACATTACTTCCCATAGAATATTCGGACATGCAAGAATCGAAACCTTAGTGGCCAGAATATAATCATATCGAGCATGCGAAAAAATACATCTTCAGTTTTCCAAGATAGTTCTCACTTGTGTGTTTTTGCTAGATTCCCGATTTTTGGAATGCATACACAATTGCAGGATTACTCCTGGACAGCTGCAACAGTTACAGTTTTAGAGGTGTACTCAAATTCTTAAGTATTGGCATGTGCATAAATGCATTTTTTGTACATTTTTACACGTATAAATGCCTACGAAACCTGTGGTTCCAAATTGGAACTTACAATGCGCGATTTGTGATTTATGAAGCCAGCAAAACGTAGCAGCCACTCTGACGACATGAACAGGAGTATGGGCGTCAAATGTTAGTAGCCAAGTGTAGCAATTGCTGATCCTGGGATGCCCTTTGACAGTCCTGGTACTTCCCTTGCCATCTTTAGTTTCTTTGGTCATGATATCACCCGCAAGAGGAAGTAAACCAGGCTGTATAAACCTTTCCTTTCTTTTACCCTGACACCTTAAGCAGAAAATGGAACCTGTTGACATTCTTGTTTAGTTCAGTTAATAGTTGTTTTTATTTATCTGCATATATATGTTATTATATTACATTACTTTAGATTGGTCCATTATAACCTACCTGCACCTGCAGTTCCTCCATGAATTAGGGTCACGTCTCAATTGGTTACAATGGTAGAAGTTGTTTCTTAGAATTCCAATGTTTTATTTTCTTTCCTATATGTTCTTTTTCATTTGATGAAATGATGCAAACCCATATTAAGTTAAATATTCGCTGTCATGTTGTTGTCCATAGCTGGAAATAGTCAGAATAGTTGAGATTTTAATCAATGTTTCAACGTGTGGAGCTGTTCAATATCTATCTTACTCAGGGGTAATTCCTTATGTCACTTTGTTTCACATTTTCGGATATTATTCGGTAGATTCAGGCCTGGCTAGGTTTATGAAACCTGTTCCCCAGAAATCAGGGAGTATTAGCAAAGTTATGTGGTGAAGATTTACAGTAAGTGTAGGCAGTCTATGAAGTTGTTGGTTAGGCCAATATATATTACATTTCCCTATTTGATTTTAACATCAGCAGAAGACTGCAAAACTAGAGAAGTATATCCGTCTCAAATAAAGACCATTAATGATATAATGAAAATAAATATGTAGACAATTGTTTTACCTTAAGCATGTGATGTCAGGTTTATCCTGCCAAGGCGGTATAGTGGAAAGGGCGTAGCTTCCAGCAAGTGCATTGGCACCATGAGCTAGAGATCTGAGAGGCTAAAAAAAACCTTATTATTGCTGTATTCCACAGCTCAAACAGTGGCAAGTGGGTCCATTTCATCCCTTGCACTAGGGCCCATGATACACTGGCTACAGCATGGTATGCTCGCACTGTTCTCACTCTTTCTTTTCCAGAAACACACATCCTGCAAATTGCACAAAGGGAGTGTCTTTCAACTGAAAACAGTCACTCAAACAATCAGATATTTGTAGAGCGCACTAATCACCCGTGAGGGTCTCAAGGCGCTGACAGAGGGGGCGGGGGGGTGCGACTACTGCTCGAACAGCCAGGTTTTGAGAAGTCTCCTGAAGGTCAGCAGGTCTTGGGTCTGTCGCAGCTGTGTGGGTAGGGTGCTCCATGTCTTGGCGGCGAGGTAGGAGAAGGATCTGCTGCCGTTGGACGTCCTGTGGATGCATGGGATGGTGGCGATCGCAAGATCGGTGGAGCGCACCTGGTAGTTCGGGATGTAGAAGGTGAGATGTTTGTTGAGGTATGGTGGTCTGGCGTTGAGGAGTGCTTTGTGAGCGTGGGTGAGGCGCCTCAAGGTGATCCTCTTGTTGACTGGGAGCCAGTGCAGGTCTTTCAGGTGGGCGTTGATGTGGGTGTGGCGGGGTATGTCATGGATGAGGTCTGCGGAGGCATTCTGTATGTGTTGGAGTCTTTTCTGGAGTTTGGCTGTGGTTCCTGCATATAGGGAGTTGCAGGGGTCCAGCCTGCTGCTAGCAAGGGCCTGGGTGACCGTCTTTCTGGTTCCGCTGCGGAGCATGCGGAGGGTGTTGAAGCAGGAGGAGGAGACTGTGTTGACTTATTGGGTCATTGAGAGTGATGATTCCAGGATGAACGCCAGGTTGCGTGCGTGGATGGTGCGTGGTTGGTGGATGTGGGTGCAACTCCCAGGGTGGTTGTCCACCAAGAGTCATCCCAGGCGGAGGGGGTGGAACCTAGAATGAAGACCTCTGTCTTGTCTGAGTTAAATTTCAGGTGGCTGTCTGCATCCAGTAGGCGACGGCCTTCATTCCTTCTTGGAGGTTGGATTTGGCAGCCCGCTTCTTGGTGAGTGAGAGGATCACCTGAGTGTCATTAGTGTAGGAGACGATGCTGAGGTTGTGTGAGCGGACAATGTTGGCGAGCGATGCCATGTAGACGTTGAAAAGGGTTGGGCTGAGGGATGATCCTTGGGGCACTCCGTAAATGATCTTGGTGGCTTCAGAGTGGAATGGGGGAGGCAAACCCTCTGGGTTCTGTTGGTGAGGAAGGAGGTGGCCCAGTCCAAGGCTTTGTCGCTTATTCCTGTGTCATGTAGACGTGTGCGTACAGTGTAATGGCAGACGTGTTGAAGACGGCCGCTATGTCCAGGAGGATGGGGGCCGCAGTTATGCCGTTGTCCAGTAGCGATCTGACGTCGTCTGTGGCAGCAATGAGGGTGGTATTGGTTCTGTGATTGCTGCGGAATCCAGATTGGGACGGGTCCAGGATGTTGTTCTCCTCAAGGAAGTGGGTTAGTTGCCTGTTGACGATCTTTTCATTGACTTTTGCCGGGAACGGAAGCAGGGAGATGGGCCAGAACTTCTTGAGCTCCTTTGGGTCTGTTGTAGGTGTTTTGAGAAGGGTGTTGATCTCGGCGTGCTTCCAGCTATCCGGGAAGGTGGCGGTCTGGAAGGAGCTGTTGATGATCTTACAGAGTTGGGGTGCAATGATGCTATTAGCTTTGTTGAAGATCTGGTGAGGGCAGGGGTCGGATGGTGAGCCGGAGTGAATGGTGTTCATGGTCTTGATGGTGTTGTTATCATTGACATGTGTCCAGGAGAACAGGCTGTTGGTGAGACTGGGGCGTGGTGAGTTTGTGGTGTTGGCATCTGTAGGGAAGATCTGGGCATTGAAGCTGTTGTGGATGTCTGCAATCTTTCAGTAAAAAAAGGTGGCTAGGGAGTCGCATAGGTTTTGCGATGGTGGGATTTCGTTGGCGCGGGAGCTGGGGATGGAGAGTTCCTTCACGATGTTTGAAGAACGCTTTGCTATTGTGTGCATTTTGTCGATGCGTTCCTTGAAAGAGGTCCTTTTAGTGGCTCGGGTGAGTTGGTGATGCTTGCGTCTGGCGTTCTTCAGGGCTGCGTAGTTGTCTTGGGTCTGTTTGTGGTGCTACTTGTTCTCGAGTCTTCAGCAAGTCTGCTTCGACTCCTGGAGGTCAGTGGTAAACCAACTGGCCTTTCTTTCGGTGCTTCTGTTTGAGGTTTTTTTTAACAGGGCGAGTGTGTTGGCGCAGTCGTCGATCCATTGCCTGAGGTTGCGGGTGGCTGTGTCAGTGTTGGTGGAGTCTTTTGGTTGGTCTCGGGTGAGGGTGGTGACGAGCTGGTCTTCAGTGACCTTGTTCCAGCTGAGGTAGGGGGTCCGTTACAGGTGGTGGTGCAAGGTGAGTTTCTTGAAGGTGAAGTGGACGCAAAGTTGGTCGGTCCAGAGGAGTTCAGTGGTGTGGCTGAAGAAGACCTGGTTGCTGGTGGAGAGGATGGGGTTAAGCGTGTGTCTGGTAGTGTGGGTGGGGGTCGTGACAAGCTGTTTGAGTCTGAGGTTGTCAAGAAGAGCGACGGAGTTGCTGTCGTCAGCATTCGTGAGGTGGAAATTCAGATCACTGAGAAGGATGTAGTCTATGGAGGCAAGAGCATGCATGCTGATGATGTCGGAGATGGCGTTGATGAACTGTGGCCGGGGTCTGGAGGGTCTGTAAACAAGTGTTCCTCTGAGGGTGGTGTTGGGGTCTGTGCAGATCTGGAAGTGCAGGTGTTCGGCGGTGCTGGAAGTGTCTGATGTGCTGGTCAAGACTCTGAGAGTGTTTCTGTAGATCATGGTGATTCCTCCTCCTGGTTTGTTGGCGCTGTCCCTTCTGGTGATATTGTAGCCATCTGGGATGGCTATGGCAATGTTGGGCACCGAGGAGGGGTTCATCCATGTCTTTGTTAGGAAGGCAACATTGGGGGAGACTGAGTTGAGTAGGTCCCAGAGTTCGATGGCGTGCTTGTGGACGGAGTGGGTGTTGAGTAGTATGCATCCGAGACGGTTGTGTTCTGGTCTGACGGGTGGGGTAGGGTGTGCTGGTGTTGAGCGGCTGGTGAAGCTGCAGCTGCAGCAGGTGAAGGGTCCATATGTGAGTCTCGGGCTGGCTTGGAAGCAGTTCAAAGTTCGGCCGATGTTGAATTCGCGGAGGGGGTTGGTGTTGTAGCTGAGACGGGCGATGTGCAGTCATGGGGGCCAGGGGGTCTGGCGCTGGGTGCGGTCCAGGCACAGACAGGCGCAGACGGGCTTGCCTAAGGCACTCCCGTTTGCCCACATCCGCTGCGTGACTGTGCATTGGTTGCCATATGAAGGGTAGGGAGCGGTAGCAGAGGCAGGTAGGTAGGAGCGGCTGAGTAGGGGGGCGGGGCCGCAGAGGCAGCAGCGCCAGAAACTGAGGGGAAGGTGAAACTGATAACAGCAACAGAACTGACTGGTAAATGATAACAAAACAAAGTAGTAGTCAGCAAGGACAAGCGGGAAGATACACTTTACAAAATGGAACTCTAGATGAAAACCCAGGGGATGCCTACTCGAACCTGAGGTGCAGGGACGGGCTGCTGGCTGGATCCCTGCGAGGGAGGAGGCTCAGTGCTGGCGCAGTCAGCTATCAGACGGAGCTGCTGGGGAGAGTGTTGGACTTGGCCCAGAGGTCAAGATTTCACCTCTGGACCAAGAGTTCTTAGTATACTAAGATTTTTCGGGGCTGTCTCAGACTACATGGCAAGCCTGGACAGAAAAAAAATAGGAAAGGCATCTCATAAAGATACTTAAATAGGACAGGCCTTCCAATGTCATTTCTACCTGTGGCTGCACTGTTCTGACAGTCACAGACACCCCCAACCTATGTACTGTAAATAAGGGAAAGTATTGTGAAAGGTGAGTGTTGGACTTGGCCCGCAGGGCAGGTTCACCCCTAAACTTTTTGCTTTATGTGTGACCCTGTGTCAGTGATTTTTGGGTCTCTGCGCACTTTCCCCTGGGTCCCAGAGTGAAAGTGCGTGCGTGTAGCATGGCTGGCCTGCCCTCCCATAGGAATGCATGGGGAATGTGTGTGTCCCTGGTAGTTCCTGATGCGTGAGGAGTGCAGGCTCGAGTTTAGTATGTGTAAACTCGTGAGAGTGAATGCTGGGAGATGGTGTCTACGGCATGTATGTGTCTAGTTGGGAAGTGCTACTTCTGGACATTGATGTATGTGTGCAGTGAGGGTGCTGGAGCGTGATTGGCTGGAGCTGGCTGGCATGCCAGGCTCCAGGAAGTCTGGATGGGTCTGCCCGGTGGTGAGTGGGAGATTAGCATGATTGATGTGTGGGAGGAGTGTACCTGTGTCCTGGATGGGCTGTGGTTTCCCCACACAATGCTGACTCCGCCCCCCTGTGGTGTGTCTAATGACCCTAGCCTCCCCAGTGAAAGAAATGGGTGGTTGGGCCATCAAGAGTGCTCCAGAGCCAGCTGTAACTGGTTTTTCCCCCACCCTGCACCCTGAAACAAAGGATTTATTAGTATAAGAAGGGACTGTGTCCCCTTAGAAAATGTTCTGCTTTTGGATCCTGCCAGAGGGGTTTTTTGCTGCTGCTGGGGCCAGGAGGACCGCCACTTGGGGTGTCTCCCTGCCTGGAGACCCAGTGTGCTGGCTCTGGCCCAGCCTTGCCCCCCCCTGCCTGCCTCCAGCCCCTGCTGGAGCCTTGTCCTGTCCTCCAGTGCTGGGGAGCACTGAGGACTCCTTGCCTGCAGCTCTGAGAGCGCTGCTCTCTGCCCTTCAGCGCTGGGGAGCGCTTAAATCTCCTACCTAGCGCTTGAAAGCGCTTTATTTTGGCCATAGCGCTGTGAGCGCTGTGTTTTTGTCCTGTGGCGCCTGCCCTTCGTTGCTAGCGCTGCTAGTGCTTGGTGTGCACAGCCGGTTCCCAACCGGCATCTGATCGCCCCGTGTGGTGAGTTGGCGGCGCGGGTGCCACCCTGCTCATGGCCGCTTTATTTTGCCCGCTTTCGTAATTTATCACGAGGGAGCCCACTCCTCGGATAATGGGATCCCGCCTGCCTGCCTAAAGCGGAAGTGGTTGGCCGGCCGGCCAATCAGGTAGCGGGCCGACCGGAAGTCCCGCCTTGCAGCCGGCGTCCCGCCCCCGGGGCTCCCGAGGACGAGGGAGAGCCCCGGAGCCCAGCGAGGAGCAGGAAAACCGAGGAGAAGTGCAGAGCCGCCGCCCAGGAGAGACTCGGCTGGGACCCAGCGCGAAGCTGGTGAGTGTGGCAGTACTGAAGGGAGGGGCGCCGGGACACATTGTCGGTGTCCGCCCCCCCCTTTCTGGTAGCGCGAGATAGCGCTAAAGTGCGGAGTGAAGCCACGAGGGCTTCAAGAGAGCATTTCATGGTGTAGAGCCGGTTGAGGCTCTTGGGGCTGTTGCCCCTGCGCTGAGTCCCCCGTGAGGGACTCCCCCGAGGCCAGTTCTTTGGTCGTGAGCCTGCGAGGCTCCCAGCCCCCCTTTGTGCAGAGTCCCCCGAGGAGGGACTCCAACGGGCCACAATTGTGTTGATGAGCCTTGAGAGGCTCGGAGGCATAGTATTTGTTGAGAGCCAGAGAGGCTCTGGGGTGCCACAGCCATTTCTCTAGAGCCCAGCGAGGCTCCCACATTGGCCCCACCGTTGTTCTTGAGCCCTGAGAGGCTCCCCCGCCCAGTGAGGCGACCTTCCTTCGTTCTGCGAGCCCAGAGAGGCTCTGGGGGTGCCATTTGTTTTGAGAGTCAAGAGAGGCTCCCGGCCAGATGTTGTTTCACGAGCCCTGAGAGGCTCAGGGGCATAATTGATATTCAGAGCCCAGTGAGGCTCTTGAGAGACAGTCAGTTGGGCAGAGCCTGCGAGGCTCCAGCGTTGGCCCATTATTGATGCACCAGTTGCCCAGCACTTTGTGGGCAGCTGCCACGTTTAGGCCCTGACATTGGGACACAGGGACAGTCACAGGTGGTGACTTGTGAATTGGGCGCCATTGCAATTGTACTTTTCTGACACCTCTGAATGGGTAGTTTATTCATCATGTGTGGTGCTTTTACACCTCTGAATGTATTGTGATGCATCATGTGTTTCCTTCCTTAGACCCCTACAGGTATAGCGATACTTAGGTGGTTTCCTTCTTGTTAGTACAGGTGGTACTAGCGAGGCCCAGGTTCCTTGTGTGATCTCCTAAGAGAGTGAGGATTGCATAGGTGGTGCTCACCTGGTACCAGTAGTGACTGGTTGTGTGTTACAAGTTCTATTTTTGTGCTACAGCAGTTTTATTCTATGATCTAAGAAGTGCTAAGTTCTAAAAGTGCATACCCTTGACAGTGGTCCAGGTGGCCCTGTCCTGTACATAATCCCTTGTAAATCCCGCCCGTGCCTGTTGGCACAGTGTAACAGTATGTGTGTTTTATCTAATGTATGTTTATTGTAATACAAAGGCTATTTTTATATAACCTTGTGTGGAGTTTCCTTTGTGGTGGGCCCTGGGTGTTGTTGCTGGGGTGCGTGCGCAAATACTTAACTTACATCGCCTCCAAGTTTAGCCTTGCTGCTCGCGCCACGTTACCTAGAGGGTGAGCAGGGGTTATCTTGGCGTGTAACTCCCTTGCCCTGACCTTGGGAATGGTGGTCTCTGACTGACTTTGGCGAAAGCCCTGGCCAGCCAGGGATCCCATTTCCAACAGTGAGGGGATGGCACTGCACCAATTTTTGTGTGGCTAAGACATGTTCCACATTGCAAATCACAGATAAAGTAATACTCCCGGTATTTGTTAACACTTTCCATAGCTACAAATCCAATTTTTTCAGTGTTCAATTTTGCTTAGTTTTTCCTCTTCTGCGAGTGTACTTTTCTGGCTTGGTCATGCTCGATGGTAGTTTAATGAGAGTTACAACCCAATAGACTGAATACTAATAAGTCTTCAGTATACTAATTTTAGCTTGTTTGGATCAGTTCATAACGTGATTTCAAATAAAGGATAGAAAGGCACAAGCTTTGTGGTGCATGAAATGTAAGAGGGGCAATTGAAGGTACACATTGTCCTATGTGAAATGTTCTGTACTCCTAGTAAACCATTGCATGGAGTTCAATGCTATCCTATGGTAAATATAAAACAAAGTCAAAGGGGTTATTCACAAAGGCATTATGGAGTATGTAAATATGTACTTCTCTAGTACTCTTCTACATACTTTGATTTTGTGTTTCAACTTTGCCTTCAACATCCTAGTCTCTTTACAAATGATTTCCATGATCATCTTGTCAATTGAGGTCTCCAACACTGAAGAGAATCCAAAAAGCATCATCAAACCATCCTTTTCATACAATATTTTTAAGAAAGAAATGTATCTAATTGTCCATAGTTGATTGAAATCCAAACCTACATATGTCAAGATATTAATCCATATAGGCAAATACTTATTGACAAACCTATGTCAGGGTTTCCACAAAATTGGTGAGATATCTATTGTTCCAATGTAGATAACATGTTAAGAAGGAGTGGAACGCATATTTTTGAAGTAAAGGCAGTTTAATGGAGAGGTTTGCTGATGGTGGGTCAGCCTCCCTGCAGCTCCCAATTTTTATTATCCTACTTTAGAAAAAAGTATCTGCACTCACCAAAACTTTCACAATGATCCTATAGTAATTGGTACCTTTTTGGCACAGCCCTCCTCGGAATGGGGGTGACCATCTTTAATGCCTTTACTAATAGAGAGCGATTTATCTTATGTATAAGCCACTGAGGATTAAGTAAAGTTTCCTCATTTCCTGCCAAGAATACTAGGCGACTCTTGTGCACTGCTGAATAATCCTTGGTGGAATAGGAAATGATGTGAGTTTTAGAAAAGCTAGAATCCCTATTTGACTCCGAGGCTCAGAGCAACCTTTGCTGTGCGGTATAGCCTGAAGCTTTCTGTTTGTAGCCTGAATTATAGATGTATTTGCTCGTAGCTAAATGGCACTGGAAGCAGAGAAACATGCAGGTTTGTAAGTGTTGTATTTAGCTATGCTTGTTTGTTGCACAACTCACAGAACTTCGTTGTTGTCATGGGGTTGGTGGGGTTCTAGTTCTATCTTTAACAGTTGGTACCTCTCTGGCTTGGCGAGAGGAGCGGTGGCTCGTTTATCCTACAATAAAAATAAGAACCTACATTTGCAGTTTCTTCGAGTTTGATTTATGAAGGTACAACAGTTATTTTGGCGACGAGGTGTCCAGGAGTTATGAGCTACTGCAACGGAACGATTGTGGAAACTTTTCCTTTCGAAGAAGAGCACTGTACTCTAGTTTCATACAGATGGAAAATATGGATAACTTTCCTGCTGTAAAGAAAAGATAAGAATAAATTCTCTCCTACCTCCTCCAGCGGCTATGGTTTTTAGTAGGGAAATTCAAGTGTTTCCCCAGCGGCAGTTTCGGCTTTGCAAGTTGTGGTGAGGTGAGGAGTTTGAGGGGTGGGTTTTGCAGAGAAAGGCGACTCTGACTGCTGAAGGGTTGGTGGATGTCTGCGGATCTTCGGGTGTTGTCCGTGGCGCAGGGGGACAGTCCCTTGTGTTAGTTGACGGTTGAGAGTATTTTTCGTTGGACGAGCTCTTTCCTCTACCAACTCCAGGGACAACTGATGATGTGTTGGAATCTGTAAAGGGATTCGGCGATCCGACTACGCAACATCTCCTTTCCTGTGATGTCAGTGGTCTTGGATCTGCAAGGGGATTGGCAGAACTGACTACAGGTCATTGTACCTACAGCGCGAGCCTTCTTGTCACGTCGTTGTGCTAGGGTGTCGCGCGTTCGTCGTGTAGAAATAGTTGTTTCCGTTTTATCGACTGGAAAAAGAAAGCTGATTCTTGGACAATGACACCGTCTGTAAAGTAAGGAGTCCAGCGATTGTTTTCTTAAGGATCTCTATAGTACTAAACATATAATCTACTGAACAGTACGCTGTACAGCACATTTTTCTGGGTTGCTGTGGCCATTCTTATATTTTTCTTTTTAGTGCCCTCTAGAGTGTTTATTTTTGCCATTTTTGTTAGGACAACCACGTAATCTGAACCATAATGCAATCTGTGAATCAACCTCCTCCTTTACTGGAAAGTCCTGGCACACCACAAATACAATTGAGGCAGTGGTTTGACGCTTTTGAAACATATGTTGGTGCTATAGGTGCATCACGTTATAGAGCTGAAAGAAAAAAATATTTGCTTTTGAACTGTTTGGGGTTTGAAGGAAGGGAGGTGTACAAACATTTACCTGATTTAGTCCTAGGTGAAGGAGAAGTTCTTGATGAATTTCAGGAAACTGTTAAGAAACTTGTTATTAAGTTTGATGTACAGCCAAGTTTGGTTGTGTTAAGACACACATTTTTTAAAAGAGCACAACTTCAAAGTGAAGATGTTGATTGATACTTAAGTGCCTTACGTAAGTTGTGTGCTGAATGTCAATTTGGTGAATTTCGTGATCAATTGGTTAGAGATCAATTCATTGCACATTGCTGTGATAAGCATATACAGCAAAAGTTACTCACGATGGGTAATCCAACTCTTGATGACATTATAAAAGTAGCAAAGAGTCTTGAACTTGCTCAGACTTCGATCAAGGATTTGAATACGCCTAGTGTTAACAAAGAAAGTGTAAATGTGTGGTTTCCTCTGTGTCTAAAGTTAGCAATGCGAGGAGAGACAAGAGTAATGAGAAAGGTGCCTTTAAAAAAAAATGTTATCTGCTACAGATGTGGTTATCCTGCAGCATATTAAAGAAAATAGGTTTTGTCCTGGGAAACATGCCAAATGCTATAAGTACGGCAACATTGGTAATTTGGCGAAAGTTTGCCAATCTAATTTGAATAAGGCTGAAAATGTTAATTGTGTAGTGGATGACAAGCACATTTCTAAGAATGAGATTGTTCAAAATTTCAAGGATATGATAGTTACTGTCACGGATGATGGTGTGGAGTCGGGTGATCCTGCTGAATGTGTAGATCCATATGTTGATGTTTTGGTTGGTGATGTGTGTTTAAAACTTCTTGTGGATTCGGGAGCTAGGATAAGCATGATTACTTTTGAATTGTTCAAGGAGTCTTGGCAGGATAGAAAATTGTTTCCCCCAGATAGAGCACCTGTTTCTTATGAGGGACAGAAGATTGACTTGGAAGGTTACATCGAAGACGTCTTACAATTTAAGGAAAGAAAGATACATGGTAAAATCTATGTAGCGGTACGAGGCCTGAACATACTAGGATGGTACCATCAGGGACTATTTGGCATGGTGTTGAGACCAGGGTCTAGAGAGCAGGTGTTAGTTGTGCAGGATATGCCAGATCTGATGTGTCTCGAAAAGGAGTTTCCTAGTATTTTCACTGATTCCCTTGGAAAAATTGCTGGTTTCAAACATAGAATCAAAGTCAAGGATAATGCAGTGCCTGTGAAACACACGGTTAGGTCTGTTCCTTTTAGATTAAGAGCAGATCTTAAGGAAAAATTGGAAAGGTTGCAGAAAAGTGGTATTATTGAACCTGTCGAGTCTAGCTGGTGGCTTAGTCCCTTGGTGGTTGCGCGAAAAAGGAATGGCAAGATTCGTCTATGCATTGATCTCAGAAGTCTTAATAAAGAGATTTGGGTGGTATTTATTATAACAGGGAGATATAATTTAGAAAACAAATGTTTGGATGACAATGTAAGACTTATTTTTTATGCTGTATTGCTAGCTCGCAGAGAGATTTGTAAGTTGTGGGTCTCTTCATCCTCCCCTAAATTAATGGATTGGATTCTAGCCATGAGGGTTGTGGCTAAGCTTGATACTTTAGATCACTCTAAGAGAAATCATGGGTTTTGGGTACCTTTTCTTGAAACTTTTGGTTGATCCCTTACTATTGGTTATGATTTTCCGATGATTAAGCCCGCGCCTATCTCGCTGGTACAATAAATCATGGTGCTCCAGGTCGATCACAGAGTGGAAGGTTGCTATGCCTGGTGAGTCAATTGGTCAAGAAAGGTAGTTCGATGCATGACCAGACTCAAAATAGGTGCAGCCTCCCCTCAACACTTTAACCAGCATAAGAGATGAATGCCCAGTGGTGAACCCAGATAGAAGAAATGGGTGGCGAGAAGGCAAATGAGGGAAAAAAAAAAAAAACATTATACTGCCTTCAATTCTCCATTTGGAACATTTCAATTTTGCAGGATGTCTTTCGGGCTCGCTTCGGCGGCCTCGGTGTTCCAGAGGGTAATGCAGTGTGTACTTAATGACATTAAAGGAGTGGTTATATTCCAAGATGATGTTTTGATTTTTGACAAGCATTTAGAACAACGTGATTTCACTTTCAAGTCAGTTCTTAAGAAGTATGAAGAGAAAGGAATTGTGGTAAAAAAGAACAAGTGTTAGTTTTGGAAGAGGGAAGTGGAGTTCTTAGGAAACTTGGTCTCTGGTGATGGTGTTTATCCCAGACCTGGTTTAATAAAGGCCGTAGTAGAATGTCCTATTCCTAAGAATAAAGGTGAGCTACATTCGTTTCTGGGTTTATGTGAATTTTACTCACGATTCATTCCTGTTTATGCTACCAAAATGAAGTCTCTTTCTAACATGCTCAGGTCAAGTGTTGTTTTTGTGTGGGAAGAAATTTGTCAGCAGACCTTTGACTTAGTCAAGGCAGAAATGGTCAATGCTAAGACCTTAAAAGCTTATGATCCCAATGTTAGTTGTATCATCACAGTTGATTCCAGTAATTATGGATTAGGGGTGGTACTTACCCAGAAATCTGATGAAAAAGAAGTCACCATCAGTTACGCCTCCAGAGTGTTAAGAGATCCTGAGATGAATTACTCAGTGATCGGAAAGGAATTGTTAGCCTGTTATTGGGCGTGTGAGAAGTTTAGGACCTATATCTGGGGTAGAAAATTCATCATACAGACTGATCACAAACCTTTGGTTTATATTCTAAGTGGTAATCGGATTAAGAATGCTACTCCTCGTATTGCACGCCTTACTACCAAGTTATTGCAATATGATTTTGGAATTAAACATATTCCTGGAAAAGAGAATGTCACCGCAGATATGCTCTCTAGACTTCCTTTGGAGGATGATGAGCCTTTGGAATTAAATGAAGATAGAGAAGATTGTTTTATAGCTGCAATTGATGCTGTAGAAAATGTGGCGTGCAGTGAGAATGAATGGAAGGATGCTGTGAATGCTGATGCCACTCTTAGTAAAGTCAAAGAGTACATTGTGGGCGGTTGGCCTAAGGAAAAAAACATGCCTTACAATATTCAACCCTTTTGGAAGGTTTCAGGAGATTTATCCATCGAAGATGGTGTTATCATGAGAGAGGGGAGGTGTGTTCCTCCTATCAATTTACGCATAAAATTGATAGATTGTGCGCATGAAGGTCATCTTGGTTTTACAATGAACAAAAGGCGATTGAGATTACATTATTGGTGGCCGTACATTGATAGTGATGTTGATGAAAGAGTCAAGGAGTGTTGTGTTTGTTCAGGTGCTGAAAAGGGGTTAAAGGATATTACACCACCTATGCAACCTATACCGTTTCCTTCTTAACCATGGATGAAGGTGGGAATAGATCTGGTAGGTCCGTTTAATTTTCTTCCTTGTAATCTTCGTTTTGCTTTTGTTCTAATGGATTTCCATAGTAAGTGGCCAGAGGTAAAGTTTTGTGCAAATCCCACGGCCAACACTGCTATTTCATTTTTTTTTTTTCAAATCGTTTTTATTAGGAAAACAAAGAAATAAAAGAAACAATAAAGGGTAATAATAATAAATGATACAGAATGACATAAATGAATGGAAATGAACACCAAAGAGCATTAAAGGATACATCATTGGTTCATGAAATAAGCATAATACAAAATAAGCAATACAATACAAAATAAGCAATACAGTACAAAATAAGGATGCATATCAAAGTCCAAGGGTGATGTCCGATTCACAAATGTTACATGGGCACAGATTGGTATACATCTATCTAGATCCCCTAGAACCAGGGTCACAGTCACACACAAAGCCAACCAATTAGTCATCAAGTCGTATGAGTGCCAGTGGGTGTAGAGTGGTTTTTAGGGGGGGGTCGAATGAAAAGGAAGAAGCATCAAGGGATTTCCAAAGCTTCTTATGTGAGGCACGCCAAGGGGAGGAATGCAGAGCTGGGTTGTCTGCTCCTCTGATGCAGGATACCCATTCCTGCCACATCTTGAAAGATACTTATGAAGCGCTCTTCCACTTACATAAGATTACCTTACACGCCAAGGTGAGCAGTAATTCTAATAATTGGCGGCCGTTGTCGTATGCCAGCTTCGAGTTCAGGACACCCAGAAGGACATAGACAAATTCCCTAGCAGGTTTAATTTTAAGAATATGTTCTATACAGTCAAAATTCTTCCCCAATATTGTCCTAACGAGGGGCAGCTGAAAAGCATGTGGGTCAGGTCTCCCATGTCTGAGTTGCAATTCCAACATTTGGGGTTGTCTCTTAATTGGAGCTTAAAAAGTCTGTTTGGGGTCCAATAGGCCCTATTAAGTAGCATATATTTAGTTTGTGACAGTATGGGGGAGATTTTGTTTACAAGGGCTGTAGCATGGATCTTGTCCCAGTCAAAAGTAATCCCTGTTAAATTGGGCTCAGCCTCCCAACGTATCTCACTACGTCTTTGAGCTTTCCCTGGTAAAGGGAGGAGAAGTTTATATGTCTTTGATACAAAATCACCGGCTGCTCTAATTCATGCCAACTGGGTCGTAAGCCAGGGTTCCGATGGTTTGAGAGAACGAGTGGACAGGAGTGTCTTTAGTTTGAGGAAATCGTAGAAATCCATCAGTGTGAGACAGTGTGTCACCTGGATCGAGGAGAACGGAAGGGGGTACATCCCATCATATAAGTCACTCACCAAATTAATACCCTTTGCAGACCAGCATTCCCAGTGGAGAGGTTACCCATTAATTTTAAGGGCAGGATTATGCCATAAGGCCACCGAATTGGTGTTTTTAAATTTGAGGTCGGTTTTATGGGATTGGTCCAGTCTTAAAAGGGCTCGTCTTGTGTTCAATAAGATGTATTCCGAGTGGGGAAGGTAATCCATTGTAAGTATTGCAGGGAGGGGGACCTTGCCAATGAGGGATCTCTCTATATCCACCCACAGCGGGACATATGTTGGATCTTCTACCAGACATTGTGCACCTTGCTTACACAGGAATGCAGTTTGGTAGTTTCTGAAGTTGGGGCGACCCAGGCCGCCTCTGCAGCTTTTTCATTGATATCCTGGGCTTCTTCCCTTGCCACAATAATGTACCAAAAAGCTTATCTACCTTGTGTAGGAAGTCCTCCGAGAAGGTCATCGGGAGCATACTTGCTAGGTAGTTGACCAGCGGGGTTGCCATCATTTTCAGGGTCTCGGCCCTCCCCCACCATGATAGATAGTTAGGCGACCATCCCTCAAGTAGTTTGGATATTTTCTTTAGGAGTAGGCCTTCATTAATACGTAAGGTAGCGATGAGATCCTTGTCAAAATCTAACCCCAAGTACTTGAAACAGCCCGGTTGCCATGTTAGGCCAGAATCCCCCAGGATGTCTTTACTTCCTTTGTTATTCAACAACTTAACTTCCGTTTTGTCCTTATTTAATTTGTATCCAGACACCTTCGAGAACTTTTCAATGGTGGCCATAAGGGCTGGTATAGCCTCCTCCGCCTTTTCAGATACTACTAGCACATCGTCTGCATAGGCTGTAATTTTTATTGTGCATTCGTTAAAGGGGATTCCCGTTATACCCTTATTATTGCGTATGTGGTGCAGAAACGGTTCGATGGCTAACAGGAAGAGCGAAGGGGAGAGGGGGCACCCCTGCCTGGTTCCCTGGTGCAGTCTGAATGATGAGGAAAATGACCCTCCCGCTCTAATTCTGACTGATGGGCAGGAGAAGAGGGACATAACTAATTTCGTAAAAGATGACCATAGTCCGAATTTATGTAACACAGCCTCTAAGTACATCCAATCCACCTTATCGAACGCCTTTTCTGTGTAGAGTGTGATTGCCACAGTAGGGGTGCTAAGAAGTTTCGCTTTTTCAAGGACGTGCGCCAAGGTCCTGGTATTGTCGCTGGATAGCCTATATTTCAAAAAGCCTGCCTGGGAGGGGTGTATAAGCTTAGGCAAAACTCTCTGCAGACCTGTTTGCTAGGATCGAGGCTAGGAGCTTACAATCCAAATTGATAAGCGAGATGGGTCTATAGTTTTTGGGGAGCGTTGGGTCTTTCCCATCTTTGGGTAGGACAGCTATGATAGCCTCTGCTAGTGTGCCCTTCACTACACCGGTTTCATTGATTTCTTGGAAGAGGTGGAGGAGTGGGGAAGATAATATGGGGGAGAAGCATTTGTAGAATCTAGCAGTGAACCCATCAGGTCCAGAGGCCTTTCCGCATTTGAGAGACTTTATGGCTTTCTCAATCTCAGTAATTGAAATTGGACTATTGAGATCTCCTTGCTCCTCAGCAGAGAGAGACGGTAGTACACAGCCCTCTAAATCTTTAAATATCTGCAATTTTGAGGGGATCTGAGCAGGCGACCCCAGATTGATCTGAGATAGAATTAATCGTGTTCTTCTGAATTTTGAATTTGAGGTAAGCTGCCAAGCATTTCCCAGCCTTATTAGAATCGCATATTTTAAATCGTTTCCTTCTATTCAACCCCACCCCTGCTCTTTCGCTCACTATTTTATTTTACTCATACTTTTTATTAGCTAGCTTGTTTAGCGTCTCCTCTTTCCTGTCCCTCAGGTGTCTAGCCTCCAGAGTGGATTTCTCCTGTTCTAGCGCCTCTAGGGCCGCGTTGTAATTCTTGTTCATGGCAGATTTAAGTTTGATGATAACCTCCCTGACAGTGCTTTTCAGTGCTTCCCAGCGGGTCAAGTCAGTGGTATCCCCATCCTATTGTTCTCCTAGTATTCTCTGATAGCCCCTTCAATGATGGTACGATGTTGCTCCTTTTTAAGTACCTCCTCATTAAGGCGCCACAGAGATTGGCGGAGTGACGGTTGTATATTGGAGACGGTGAGTGATATACAAGAGTGGTCTGATAAAACCCTCGGCTCTATAGTCGTCTCTTCTATTCTGGGGATGGCATTTTTTGTGATAAATAAATAATTAATTCGGGAGAATGAGTCGTGTGGAGATGAGTAGAATGTGTATTTCCTCCCATCAGGATTCTGCAGACGCCATGAGTCTACGAGATGGAACCTGTTGCAAAGGGTAGTGAAAGCCTTATGTGACTTGTTACTACGGAAGGTGCACCTGGAGTCCCTGTCAAGCATTGGATCAAATGGCAGGTTAAAGTCTCCAGATAGTATATGAACGGCTGAGTCAGGGATAGGATCTAATTGTTTTGTTAGACCTGACCAGAATGCTAAATCAAAAGTGTTTGGGGCATAGACATTTGTAACGTAAAATTCTGTGTTGTCTTTGAGTGATTTGGTTGTGACCCACCTCCCCTTAGTGTCAGCCGTGGAGGAGAGTAAATCAACATTGGAATTCCTGGCTATTAGAGTTAAAACGCCATTTTTCTTCGCAATCGCTTCCGAACCTGCCACTTCACTGTAGAATTTGTTCCTAAGTGTGTGAAATTGCTTAGCATCTAATTTGGACTCCTGTAACAGAACAATATCTCCTTTCTGCCTATGTAAATAATCTAAGATTTTCTGGCGCTTGACAGGTTGGTTAAGCCCCTTGACATTAAGGGAGAGAATTTTCAGGTTTCCCACTCTCGTTACTCCTAAGGGTGTATCAATTATGGATGACACCATGTGAAATTAGTGGAAGATCAATAATCAGAAAATGTGCCAAACGCCTGTGTACCTCGCGTAGCTTCCAGAATGGGGGACATCCGCATGAGCATGTGTGAAGCATCAGACGCAGCATCCCTAACTAGATAGCAGTCTGAATGAGGACCGCTCTGACTGCAGAGTAATCGGTGAATGTGCCCAAGTAGTAATAGTGTGAGAGCCCTGGCAATGACATGCGACAACTAGAAGGTTCATAAGCATAGGTACGAACAAAACTGAATACAAAAAACAAGAGAAAGAACAAACCCCTACCCCATCCCAATCCCCACTCTCCCCCACCCCTCCCCTCCCTCTCTCCCCACCCACCCACCCCTCCAAGAACGTAGATGGTAGGCATGGTGACTAGGAAAAATAACAACGCTATTCCGCCCGTGGTTCCCTTACAGATCACCATAAAACTTGGGAACTGGATCAACATTTGTGCCTCTGAGAGTAAAGCCAACTAGACGTAGTCAACCATCTGAAAACAACAAGAATCAAGTACCATACAATCGGGATCCAATGGGCTTCATGGATCTATACAGTTTACGAATAGCAAAATCAAGACTAGTCAAGGTATGAACAATGGTTTGTCTACAGAGTATGGAATGAGCACCAACATCTCCATGCAAGTCTTATCGTATATATGAAACAGTTGAAAAACAGAGGCAGTGTAGTACCTTGGTCTCGGAGCGGGCTGATTAACGAAGCCGGTTATTTCTGTTTATCTTTAACAGCGGCAGCAGGCCGGTGGGCCAGGGTCATACATCCCATGACTGCATCACTTATGTGAGTGACTGAAAGTAATGTCAACCGGATGTGAACAGTCATCTGAAAACAGTTAGTGCCCAGTACCGCACATTCTGGATCCATTGGGCTACATGTGTCTACACAATTTACGAGTAGCAAAATGAACTAACGATTTTCACACAAGGTGCACACAAGTTGTGGAGTGAGTACTAAAAGCTCAATGTAGATTTTACCATACATGTACAAATAATCAAAAAACAGGTTTAATGAAATATCATGTCTCAAATCCGCATGACGCATGAAAACAGCATGGCAACAGCGAACAATAGAGCATCAACATCACATGGTGTGAAGTAGAACATCCTGCTAGCTATATAAAAAGGAATGCAAACTATAGCATGAAATATCATGAAATGCAAAGTGAGTTCAGTGGAGACACCTAGCTACAAAGGAATACTGAGTTCCACAGGTAAAGGATACTCATTTATATCCAGAGGCAGACGCCCCCGCCACTCCATCCGTCGATGTGTCCATAGTTAGCTCTTCTGAGCCATTCAGAAGCCATTTGAGCTTTTGTGGGTCTGTGAAGATCTGTGAGGTTCCCTGAATAGTCACTCGGAACTTAGCTGGTCCCACAAAGCTGAATTGTTGACCCAGTGATCGCAGTTGTGGTCGCAGGGCAAGGAAGGCCTTCCTCACTTTGACAGTTTCCTTACTATAGTCGTTTGAGATGTACACTTTATTTGTTTTCCATAAGACATGGTTATTCTTACGAATGAAGGATGGTATTTGCTTCACATGCTGGTATGTCAAGGGTTTGAGATGATGGGTCTAGGTCCTTTTTGGTTCTTTGTTATCCTGCCTAGAACTCTATGAGCCCTGTCGAATTCAAGTGTTTGGGTGAAGGGGAGGTTAGTCGCTTGTGTGAACCACGTCTCTAGAAATGAGATGCATATGTCATGAGCCTCTTCCAAGCCTTCCGGAATGCCAAATATCCGAAGGTACCCCCTTCTATTCCTATCTTCCAATTCGGACAGTCTCCTCGACATCTGATCTGACGCTATAGTAAGGAAGCTTAGATCGCTTCAGGTCTTAACCTCTGCATCTTCTAGCCGACTGATCCTTGATTCCGTTTCAGTAAGTCGAGCGTTGGTGTCTCGTATGTCCTGCCTAATGGCCACTATTTCTTCCTTCTTAGACTTTGCTAGGTCACGCACTTCTTCAAGTCTATTCAATATGATATCCATAGTTTTGCTAACCTCTTTTTTACCTTTGATGGGCGATACTGGGTTCGGCGGCTCAGCCTTGAGTCTTTTGAGATTCTTCATCATTTCCTTATCCCCCATGAAATTTCTTGTCGGGAGTGTGTAACAGATGAAGAATCGGTCTTAGGCACTAGTAGCACTACTGAGTGTGTAGATTCTGCTCACACTATATAAGCGCGCACTAGACAGCCAATCGCTTCACCAGGCCAGACTGAAGTACGTCTCAGCAGGTGCGCAGTGCCATTATATACTGCGTATATCCGATGTGTAGTGGCCACTGCTATGTGCCAATTTAAGTCTTACTTTGGTTCAAAGATTCCTGTTTATCTGCTTTTTATTGCTTTGTGCGCCAGGTACTCAAACTCTATCTCTTGACCTGCATTGCACTGCCGTGCGTCGGTGCGTCCACGTCAACGTAAGTTATTTCATGATGTTTCGTAAAGCAGGCGCCCAATGTATTCCTTATAGCCACACAAGGGGTTCACATCAAACGCTGGTTATCGCCTGCTGATGTGCAGTAGCCCGCGCCACCCAATCATTCAATCGCAATTAACCAGAAAGCCTCCTGGAGATCGTTGGCTATCCCTGAATATCTTCTTTCACACATTCCATGCAGACATTACTAGTAACGTGCACCACTTCCTCCCTACTCTGACACAGCACTCCCTGTGTGTAAGAACAGGCCCTGGGCACTGGTAGCTGGTATTAGGGGACTCGGTTTGGTGATGATGTACAAGCTGCTCTTCCTGCAGAGAGTGGGTCATTAGTGTTTAAGCGCGAGTGAAAATCGTGCATCTGACCGCCATTTTGAATGAGGCAGATTCATGCTAGTGATGGCAATGGGGCACCAGTGATTCCATGTTTTTTGCAGGGGTGGCATTTTGTGTGTGCCACTCGGAGGCCAAACAAACATTTCTGAAGAGGCGAGAGGCAGCGTCATCGCTGTATACTCACTCAGGAGCCCGGGGAGCACCGTTGTGTAGAAGGAGTTTGATGCAAGCATACACAGATGCCTCCGAATGAAGACCAGTAGGAGCCGCCGGAATTCCGCGCTTCTTTCATTGTCGGGCGAGAGCAGAAAACGGCACTTTCACATATCGCCGCACAGGGGTCTCACATTCGCCCAGGAGACAACCCCAGGTAAGACCCCTACTTCCGATTTGTAGTCCTGTCCTCAGATTCGTATTTCAGGTGGAGAAAGTGTCCCAAAAAATCACGTAAGGCTGGTTGCCACAGGAGGAGAGAAGCTTCACGCCGCCATATTTCCCGGCGTCCAAACCACGCCCCCCACTGCTATTTAATTTTTAAGAGAAATTTTCATGAGGGAAGGGTTTCCTGAAGTGTTAGTTTCGGATAATGGAGTTCAATTTGTTAATCATGTTATGTGTTCATTTTTGTCTGAATCTAGAGTGAAACATTTGAGAAGTTCTGTTGGACATCCTTAAACTAACGGTTTTGTTGAGAGAATGAACTGTGTGATTGTGGAATGCATTAAATGGGCCAAGAATAACAACTTTGATGTGGAGAATGCAGTAAGATCAATGCTGTGGTTTTATCGGACTACTCCACACTCCATTACTAAAGTAGCTCCGTTTGTTTCTCTCAGGGGTAGGTTACCTACGTCGACTCTCTATCCGGCTTGGTTGTTGAGAACGGTTTCTCAAAAAGTTTTTGTGGGATTGACCATTCTGTGTTAGAAACACGTGTTAAGAATGCTCAGGATAAAATGGCTGTCAGATTCAATGAAAAAAAATCGACAAAAGTAACTGATGTTTTGCCTGGTGATATGGTTCGTATTAAGAGTTATAGATCGGTTAAAAAAAGTTGTGATACTTTTGGTGAAGCGGTTCGTGTTGAGAAAGTTTGTAGCAATGCTGTCATGGTTGAAGGTGGAGATTGGTGGAATGTTGCCAAAATTGTTAAGGTGAAAGAAAGAAATGACAATTTTACATGTTTGAATAGTTCTATTTACAGAAGTGATCAATCTTCCCCTGTGAGTGTGAAGAACAATTCTGTTGTGAAAAATTACAATTCTGTTGTGAAAAATTCTCCCGCGTGTGAGTTGAACAATTCTGTGGTGAGAAAATCTGCACGTGTGACCTGTCTTCCTTGGAAGCTACGTTTATTATTTTTCTCTATGCATTTCTGGTACATTGTCTTTTAATGCTTTGAATTTTGATATTTTTTGTTCTTTCGTTTTATTTTCTTGTTCATTTCTTTTATAGTATAGTATCTTCATTAATAAAAAAAGAGGTAATGTTGTATTTAGCTATGCTTGTTTGTTGTACAACTCACAGAACTTCGTTGTTGTCATGGGGTTGGTGGGATTCTAGTTCTATCTTTAACAGTTGGTACCTCTCTGGCTTGGCGAGAGGAGTGGTGGCTCGTTTATCCTACAATAAAAATAAGAACCTACATTTGCAGCTTCTTCGAGTTTGATTTATGAAGGTACAACAGTAAGTTTGTAAATAATATGGCCATGAACTTTGTGAAGGATTTTTAGACAGTTGGGTTTGACCAAGGAGGAATTAAATACAAACCCAGTTCTGAGCCCTACTGAAGGATGTTTTTGTTTTTTCTTTGTATCATTGCACCTAAATCTTAGATCTTAAGTACATTTTCCTTTGCCTTAATAATACACCCATACCATGAACATAACAGTCCTGCTTCACAAAGCCACATAAAAGTACTTCAGTACTCTTTTGCATACTGTTGAGTGCCTATTCACAAAGTCATGCATGAGTACCTGAAAGAGTACTTCTTCAGTAGTCATTCATGTACTCTTGCAGGACTTTGTGAATTAGCCCCGAATCAGATATAATTTTCCAAAAATGGAAATAAAGTAGAAATATTAATATAAAAGTAGTGCAAATTCCAAGAAGTGTGCTCTCTTCCTAATATAGCTGGATGTTTCAGGGTTGATTCACTGAGGCACATAAGAGTATACACTATACACACACAAAGTACTCCTGTAGTAATGCTGTCCAGTTATTACTCATGTGAGAAGCCAGGCATTCTTCACTGTTACCAATTTACCATGTTACCAACGTGGGTTAGATTGCTTGGACCTTGTGGGATCTTGGTTACCTATCCTTAGTTTTGAGCCTGTGACCTTGCTTCCCAATGAAATAATATTCTGATTTCCTGCAATATGTGAATGTCTATGAATGTTTTTTTACCTTGAAAGAACCAGTTTTTAAGAATTACCTGGATACTACGAACCCTGGGCGTAGTTTGCAAAGTAGCGCTATGCATAGTTACGCAAAGTGCACTTTGCACGATGCAAGCTACGCATAGCACTACGCGAACTGCGCAGTGCGCTGTTAGCAATGATTGCACAGTGCCAGATGCTTGTCCGCACTGTGCAATAATTGAAAACAGCATCTTGCACAGTGCGAGCTGTCTTTTACTGCCTCTCGAGTAGATTTTTACTCGAGCTGCAGTTTTTTCAACGTGGACTGGTAGTTTCTCATCGATAGCGGTTGCGAGCATACGGGACAACTCGCACAGAGAAACCTGACCTCCCGCATTGAGAAGCTCGCCGGGAGGTTTATTTTCCATGCTCGCGATCGGCAACTAGATGTTGCTGATCGAGAACTAGGATAAAGTCTCGCCGGGATGTCATTTTGCTTGCTCGCGGTTTCCAACTTGATGTTGAGGACTGCGAGTAAGCAAAAAATGACCGCTGCACTACGTACGCTACCCTACGCTATGCGTGTTTGCACTGTGCTACGTGCAATTTGCGCAGTGCGAAGTAGCACAAACTACGCGAGCGTAGCGTAGTGCTTTGCCTAGGCTTAGATAGTACCTTGATGCTAGGGGCTGAAAATCAGAAAGCAAACATTTAAGCCACTGTTACTGCTAAATATTGTTTAAGCAATCCAATATTTCGCTGGTTTGAGCTCATCATTAGCGAATATCGTACGCTTTATAATGGCACTAACTTGTTTTCAATTATTTTAATGTCTAAAACAGAGTTTTAACCTTCAGTGTTTTATTTCATTTAAATATTATAAACACCAATTTTTACAGATTTTTTATTTTTCCATTGTAGTATGAGAAAAATAAAAGCTTGAATCGTTTTCACAAATACTATTTGGGCAATGATATTAGATTTGACAGGTATACTCTTTATAGAGCCATATGTTATACTTTCGATTTAACCATGTGTTATATGGAGAGAAACCTCGATTTAGATAGTTGTAAACCGAATCAAAAGCTCTAAAAATATAAATCTTCTGCTTGGTGGATTAAGAAGGAAACCTTCAAAATGTGCATCGTAGAAACTGACCTAGAACCGGATTTAAATGAAGTTATTTTATTTTATTTGAACGGAGACTGCCATCTCATAGAAGGATCATTGAGAGCAATAAGTAAACATCGGCGCTCAGCAGTGAATAAAAGAACTAAGGATATAACCCACTGACAAACACTAAAGCAGCGAAGCAATAAAGCACACACCTAAATGGAATTCTTAACGCCTCGCAAGCCTTTGGGATTTTAGTTGGCACGCGCAAGGGACTAAAGAGGTTGAGTGAAATGAGGTGGCAGGATCAGGCCGGGATCAGCCACCAGAACGAGTGAAACTTTTCAGTAGCTGATATAAATATAGCCCGGCTTCCATACCGTTGAATATCTTCTACATGTCACGTGCAGCACGTACAGCTTTTTAGCTTCACTGACTTACTGGTGTTATGCTTTTAGTTTTCCTCTTCGCTACGGAGTTGCGAAATTTAATGGATGACCTACTGCAACCCTTTCCTGTGAATCTGCAGTCTTACATGAAATGTAAGTTCGACTGATTTGACGCGGACCGTGGTCCATTAGTATAAATGCCGAGGGATTTGATGCTAGGCTGTATTTACGTACACTTTTTTCACAGTAGTTCTAATATTGGATCCCGTTTCCCTGCTTTTGTTCTTAGTTAACGTCATGGTTTTTATAACAGCTTTATATATTATGGGGCAGATTTACAAGCCCCTTGCGCCACTTTCACGTAATTTTTTCCATGTTAAAAATGACGCAACAGTGTCACAAAGGGCTTGTAAATATGCTCCTTAGTTTTACATGTATACTTTACCTGCGATATTTTATCTATCAATACACCTACACAATACATGCCTTATTCCAATAGAAAACCAACCTGTATCATCACCCCTGCATATAAAATAAATAAATCATTATTCTAACAGAGGGACAAACTGTATTATCATTCATGCTATACATTTTCAGGCCTGCCACACAATTAGGACCCCACCTCTTTCACTGAATATTGTTCTACAGGTGACAATGTGTCATGCAGATGTGAGTCCTGGATTAGTATAACTAGTACCGTCTACGTGTGCTTATTTCCATTTCATTTATTTCCATTTCATGTACGCCTTGAACGGCTGCTCAACTGTTTCAAATTTGTGAGGTCTGTCATGTACTAGAGCTGTGAGTTTTTCGATAGTGTAATGATCACTAGACTATCAGGATTCGGATAGCCATCATTCCCTCAGTATTCTTCAGCATAGAAGAGTGCAGGGAAAGCTAGACATCCCAAATGGATTTTAAACTTTAACTTCATGCAAAGCATAGCTATTTAGGTCAAGGAAACAGGCTGTTTAAAGGCTTACCGGAGATTGAAGTTGTATTATATTTCTTCCTCTTTACGACGTGTCTGTAACTGACTTAGCTTTAAATTTACTCTGGGATACAATGCACGATAGAGCAGCTTAGATTCACGCCCAGGTTTTCCTAGTAATACTTCACCACAATCTTTTCCAGGCTTACTGGTCGATTTTGTGACGCTGAAGAAGTAGCCATGCGTGTTTCTCAGTCTGCAATAGTGATTGCACACACTGTAAGAGATCAACTACTACAAATCTATTTGAGAGAGGAGGCGTCTTTGGCCGGTGAGCATATCTCTCTATACCAGTGGAAGCTGACGCCTATCTTAAGTGGTAGGGCGGTGGTGGACAGGGGACAGCGGTTTGGGGAGGGGGGTTGAAATAATATAGAAGAATAAAACGTACCTGCCACTCTGCTCTACTCCCGCTGGCAGCCACCTTGCTGCTAATCTCATCGCCGTCTGGCCAGAAAGGGATGGGCCCTCAGGACCCAATCCAGAAGCTGCTCCTCTCAATGGGAGCAGTGCCAAGATTGGTCTGAGTGGCCTCCTTTGCTGCTGAGATGATACATTGGAGCCTGTACCCTGCTCTGTAACACAGCCGAATGGAGAACATTAGTGGGAATGTGTGTCTTGCTTGCCTTGGCTGGCCGGCCAAGCACACATGCGCATTAATGAGTGCACTCTCCTCCTCCCTGACGTACTCGGGCCCGCCCCACCCTATAGTTATTGTGAGCTCAGTCAGACATCAGGAATGAAATCATAACTGTGTTATTGTCATTTTATTGATCATCTGCTGGCACAGGCTGTGATGCTATGCTGCTCCCCCGTTATACAGGAGCCACCCCATCTATGTATTACCTTTTTTTATTTGTTCCTTGCTTTGACACTGCTATGTGTTGTCGTCCAGCACCCCATTGTCTACACAGCCATTAACATCTAGTGACCCACCTACTCTATTGCTAATTTGTGTGTGCATGTGGGTGTGCTCCCTTTACTGTGGGCAGGGCTGGACAGTAACAGCATACACAAACTTTGAGGCACTGTTCAATTCCTTCACGGTTATCAGGTGTTTTGGAACTGAGATTGCAGTTTTGTGTTATGGGTGCTTTTAGGCTTTTATGAAAATCTAGGGCAGAGGGTCTTAAACTTTTCACTACTGTGGACCCCCACTAAATCAATACTGGGAGCCGGGTACACCCACTAAGTCATTGTTGTCATTGTTGGAAACCGTGGACCCCTGGCGAAGCAATTTCTATGATTTGAGGCTAAAAAAATAACCCAAAATATAGACACAAGTATACCAAACAAATCGCCAAATATTTCAATATTTTGTTGAATTCACAATCAAATTTAGCAAAAGTTTTCTAAGTTTCAGTTCTTTGGATAGATAGATAGATAGATAGAAAGATAGATAGATAGATAGATAGATAGATAGATAGATAGATAGATAGATAGATAGATAGATAGATAGATAGATTACCTACTGGCAGTCCCCAGTAGGAAGTTATAGTTAGAACCTAGTTTCCAAGGGAAAAGCATTTTTTGATTTGCTAATAACTTTGGCATAGTTTGACAAATCTTCCTGAAAGGGGGCTGAGAAAAAAGGGGGGTCCCAAAACTCATTTTCTCCATGTTAATTTCGATGGGAAATTTTGCGACGAGCTACAGCCCGAACTGCTGAACGGAATTATGTCAAATTTGGCAAAAAGGTAGAGCTTGGTTCAGAAAGTGACCTTTTTTCAAATGGTGTAAATCTGTTCAGTAGTTTTTGAGAAATTCAAAAAATAAGAGTCGAAAAATCTTTTTTACATAAGAAATTTTGTGCAAGGCTACAGCTGAAACTACCGAACAAAATGACCCCAAATTTGGCATAAAGGTAGTGCTTGGGTCAGAAAGCGACCTTTTTATAAATGGTGTAAATCCATTCAGTAGTTGCTGAGAAATTAGAAAAATAAAAGTTTCAATATCTGGGCGGAGCCTAAGTCTTGTGTGCGAGCTTCACTGTGATCGCCTGCTAGTAGTGGAAACCAGGAAGTGTTGGCAGCCATCTTGTGGCTCGGTAGAAGCGAGTCACCCAAAAATGGATTAACAAAGGTATAAAACAAGGGAAGGGGGCAGGGTAGAAACACCCTCATCCCCTAGGCCTGCTCATGGGGTCTTAGAAGGACCCCTAGGGACCAAAAAAGTACTTTTTATAAAAAAGAAAAAAATCAGAGTAATTTGCGCTGGAGTTGCGCATTTTAATTTAATGAGGGCCTTGGGTTGGTTAGGTTCCAGGGGCATTTCTTAAAAAATAATAGTGGGGCTTGCTGGGGTTGCAGGGGTCTGCTGAAGTCAGTGCAGTCCCAGGGCTTCACTCATGTTGGGAGGGGTATTGCGCGGCCCCCTCCTGGAGTCCTGCAAGTGCTTATAACTTTGGCGTAGTTTGACAAATCTTTACAAAATTATCCAAAAAGTTTCTCTTTCTTTGATTAGGTCCTATATTGAAAGTTTGGGGTGAATGGTGTAGTAGGGGCTGAGAAAAAAGGGGGTCCCAAAATGTGTTTTCTCCATACACTTTCAATACGAAACTTTACAGAAGATTACAGGTGAAACTGCTGAACGGAATTAAGGCATAGTTGGCTGGGAGAAAGGTGATGGTCCAGAAAGCACGCTTTTGTTTGAATGGTGTAACTGTGTTCAGTAGTTTTTGAGAAATATAACATTTTACAGATATTGATATTTGAGAAGTCTGACGTGATTGGCTGAGGGGTCACAAGCACGAGCGTGCGGCTCATTGGCTGTGAACTGTTAAAACCAGGAAGGGTTGGTAGCCATTTTGTGATTTACTCCGTAAACTCACATGTCTCCATGTAGAAGCCATCGGGTCCGTAGTTTTACCTCTGCGAGGCAACACTGGCATCTGTGTGAGATATGCCTTTCACGCTGCCTCTCTTCATTTCACTAGGTCACGGCTATTGCTTTAGAAGCCCGTTCGTTGGCTCCCACCTCTATGGGTGCGAACTGTTGATAAGTCAGTCACACTATATGAGCATTGAAAAGCCATTTTGTGATTGAGTCCATCAGCTCTCATCTCTCCGAGGCAACTTTGAAAAGATACTGGAGCTCAACCTTAATGGGCCCGTATTTCTCCCTCTGCAAAGCACTGGTGGGCTCGCAGGTGTTCTGGTGGGACTTCTCGGTCCTGCAGTTGTATCTGTGAAGCCAAGACTGGAAATATACTGCAGGTCTCTCTCTGCGAGATATCTCCTTCACGCTACCTCTTCCCAACATCACCACTTCGCAGCTGTGCCTTTAGAAGCCAGTGCGTCGGCTCGCAGCTCTCTATCTTTGCGAGCTAGTACGCTGCTGTGCCTCTACCTCTGTGAGGTACTACGCTGCTGTTCCTTTGGGAGCAGATGGCCCATAGTTCTCCCTGTGTGAGTCGAGCCTAGGGGCCTCTGTGAGCCTGGGTGAGAACTGTTGATAAGTCACACTATATGAGCATTGAGTGGGGAAGTGTTGCTCAATGGTTAGAGTGGCAGACCCTGATGCAGAGGTCTAGCCCGGGACCAGGGATCAATTCCCCGCCTCGGCGGGTCTACGGCTCAAAAATTCCATGGACCTGATAATTCTCGCCTCAGTGTCTATTCCAATCATGGAGTCCCACTCTGCAACTCTGGGCAATAGCTTGCTTAATCTCCACAACGGCCCCCACAACGCTAAGGATGCCTGGCCTCCACCTTGGGGGTGCCCAGGAGTGGACACCTCACAGGGAACGCCAGGATGGGTTCCACAGTGGTATTCGTACAAGCGCCTTGAGACCCTTGAGGGTGAGTAGTGCACTATACAAGTATCAATTTACATTACATTGAAAAGACATTTTGTGATTCAGTACATCAGCTCGCATCTGTCCGAGGCAATTCTGAAAACATACCATAGGTCTATTTGTGAGATATACCCCTTACAGGCTGTCTCTCCCTACATCAGCAGATAACGCACTCTCTTCCCACATCACCAGCATACCCTCAACAATGTTCTTGGGCCCGCAGGTCTCCCTCTGCGAAGCAGCTCCTTGTCGGCCATCCCCGCTAACCCCCCACAAACAAATGTGACAGGAACATTTTTAAATCTTGAGCCAAAGAAATCGGCTGGTGAAATAATGAGAGACAGGAAGAGAGAGAGAGAGGAAGGGAGAAAGAGTGAAACAGTGTGAGAGAGGAAGAAAGAGGGAGAGATAGAGAAAGTGAGAAAGAGGAAGAGAGAGTGAGAGAGAGGAAGGGAGGGAAAGATAAACTTTCCCATGTGTGCTGCATAAGGCAGCACACATGGAAAAAGAAAAAGAAAAAACGAGAAGAAATGAAGCATTTCTCCTCGTTTTGCCTTCTTAAAACCAGGATATTTCTGGTCTTAAGTTTGGCGCTGCCTCCCATTATTGCCAAGCTTGATAATAGGTGGCAGGATCAAAGTGAATGGGTGTTGGGGTGGTACACCCACCAAAACACCCACTGCACGCCAATTTTTAGTATAGGTTTATCATGAAAGGGGCGTTATTGTCAAGGCTGCCCTAAGCCAATTAACATAGCTTTAAGTCATGTTAATTGCCTTAATGCTGCCTTGATAATTAGGCGATGCACATATCGCAGCGTTATCTGTAGAAAAGTGCCAATAAGGCAGCGATAAAGGACTTGATAATATGCCCCAGAGAGAGAGAAAGTGTGAGAGAGAGAAAGGAAGAGTTGGAAAGGGAGTGTTGACCCTGGAGAAAATCTTCAAAGCTCACCTTTCTGCCACCAGTGTGTGTCCAACTAGGTTCCGAGTCATAGCGTACCCTCAAGTTTAGTGATCTAAAAAAAGATAGTATAGAATTAGTAATAGAAGAGTACATACAACTGCACACGCGATAATTCACTGTTTCCCCTTTGCGCACCCATGCTGCTATACCCCATGCACTCCCACTCCCTTTAACATCTTTAACATCTACATGACCACCCTGATGTTCCTGGCCGGAGAACTGGGCGCCAAGATTATGGCCTACGCCGACGACACCCAGCTGCTGTTTACCTGGGAAAACTCGAACTTAGAAGTAGATGCGGCGCAAAAATGTCTGGCCGCCGTATTCACCTGGCTTGCCCAGGCCAAACTCAAATGCAACGAGAGAAAGTCGGAAATCATTCTCTATGGGCAATTCCCTGCTCAGTTTACAGGAGCATTGTGGCCCTCTGATTTTCCCCGCCCTCTTTCCGAAGGTGGTCTAGCCAAGAATCTAGGCATCTGGTTTGGGGAAGATCTAAGGTTTTCAGAGCACATAAAAGGACTCTCGGGCATCTGCTTTGGGACCCTTAAGTCCGTAGGCCGTTTTTTTCCCCTGCTTCCCCAACAGGCCAAGGAGATGGTTGCCCGAGCACTCATCTTGTCTCGCCTGGACTATGCCAACGCACTCTATCTTGGTATACCAGCATTCCTGGTCAATAAGTTACAACTCATCCAGAATGCTGCGGCGAGACTCCTCTTGGGCATCTCTAAACGAACTAGCATAAGATCGCAAATGTCCTCACTACACTGGCTGCCAGTGGCACAGAGGGTACAATTTGAGGCTCTGGTCTTAATCCACAGAGCCCTACATCACTCAAGCCCTTCTTACATTAGGAAGAGAGTGGCCTTCTACATCCCCCGACGATCTTTAACGTCGGCGGCCCAGCGTTTGATGGTAATTCCTTACTTCCGTCACGCCAGGTTGGGCGGTCAATCGTTTTCTGTAAAAGAAGCCATTCTTTGGAATGCCCTATCTATAGTCCTACGTCACATTCAGGATATAAGATGTTTTGAAAAACTTCTCAAAACTCACCTTTTCAGCCAGGCCTATTAATTCATTTTCTCTCGCCATAAGTGTATTATTGCTTCGCGTCAGGATACTCCTGAGTAGTTGTGCGAGCTATAAATACCAATATAACATAACATAACTACAAGAAGGTGTCTGTGCGCTCTTTTGCGCTCAGGGCGCTGTACCCATCCACTCCCACTGCCCAGAGGTGACTTCATGTTGTTGTGCACCCAGACTGTTGCGTCACATCCACTCCCACTGCCCGGAGGTGACTGCCCGTTCCTGCACACCCAGACTGTTACATCTCATCCACTCCCACTGCCCGGAGGTGACAGTCCATTTCTGCATACCCAGACTGCAGCACCCCATCCACTCCCACTGCCTAAAGGTGTTTGTCAGCTCCTGTGCACCTAGGCTGCTGCACACTATCCACTCCCATCGCCCAGAGGTGACTGCTCGCTGCTGTAGAAAGAAGCCTCTCTGCTCACCTTTCCCCACAGGCTTGTGCGTAAGAGGGTCCACCACGTGCCAAAGCAACCTTCTCTGTCGTTCAAGATGGCCACGCATCATCACAGGTTCTACACGTGTTCAGCTCTGGTGGTGTTGGGGGGACGCCAATTCGTGAAACACGGCCTGTTAGATAAAAAGTAAGATAAGACTGTGTGGCATGCGTCCATCAAAAGAGAGAGGAAGAGAGAGAGAGAAAAAGTGAGAGTGACACTGGAGAAAATCTTCGCAGCTCACCTGTCTGTCACCGGTGTGTGCTCAACCACATGCAGTGAAATAGTGCTCCCTGAAGGTCCAAATCTCAAAGATAGTAGAGAATTAGTAATTGTAGGAAAGTCCAGTATGCAGGAATGAAAAGACAGAGACGGTAATTCGTTTGATGTGAATTGATCCTCAGAACATGTCTTTTAAGCAGCAAGTATAAAGGAAGAAAGAGTGAACCCTCGTTAACTTCTACCTCCCAACTTTCTCACTGTTAAAACACAACATTTCCAAGGCGACGCGAGACAGCCACGAACTGTGAGAGAAATTTTATGCTGTTTGATGGCAAATTTAAGGGTGCAAAGTATGAAAAAATATATAGTCAACTACTTTGCTATATATGTGGATGCAACAGACATTTGACCGACTCTAAAAACTGTCATGGTATTGAAAAAAAAAAAATCAAAACGCAATATGACAGGGTAAAGCCAGGGTATATACGACTGTGTACACCTAATTCACTGTGACGCTTTTTTGTATCCAAGCTGCTGCACCCCATCCACTCCCACCTCCTAGAGGTATCTGCCTACTGCTGCGCACCCAGGCCTCACTGCTCACCTTTTCGTGGACAGGGCACCCTCCACATCATGCAGCCCCACTATGCAAGCCAGAAGTCTTGATATTGCCATGGCAGAGGACATACTCATGCACCCATCATCAGCGCAGGTTTCTACCGTGGTTAGTCCTTGTGGTGCCACTAACTCATTGACTAGTGAGTGCACGCACGGGGTGGTACGCACCCCTGGTGCATGGCCTTAACTGTGGTCTAGCAGGGCACACAATAGATGAGGTGTACAGACCACCAGTACGGGCCATAAACGCAGGCTCCACACCCGCTCAGCACTAACAATGCCCTTACCTCAGTGGACCGTAATTCACCGTTTCGTGGCTGTGTGCCTGTGCCGGCCCCAGTGCATTCGCTGCAAGCAACTCTAAAATGGAGTTGAGCAGCTGCCCCCGTTTTTTTTTATTGTCAGGGTCACGTGTCCTGTGATGCGTGTGCTGGACGGTAGTGGCTGTGGTGTGCTGAGAATTAGACCTGTGACTAGCGGATCACTACAATGAAAATGTGGGCCATGTAGTGTAGTTGTCCTTCCTTGTAAGCGCAAGCCGAGTGGGCTGGCGTGGCATTTTCCACTGCTGCGTGAAGAATGACTGCGGAGCTATAGGTGTGGTTGAGTTGTGAGGTATATGAGGAATTTACTGATGTAGGTGTCCGTGTTGTAGTGCTGCGTCACTTGGGTCACAAGCGCAAATGTGTCATTCTGTGAGTGTAGCCCCATAACATGACCAACATAGAAGGTACGGGGAATCAATGACCCTATATTCATGCATAGTTCCGCACATGAAAGATTTTGGACATGACGTATTTCTGTAGATGTGAATGTTTATTGCACATTCAGTGGAGTGTTATACCTGTAGCAATAGAGGGCCATGGAAAGTTCAGGTTGTAGTTTTTGGGACATAGTGGGCAGGCAATTAGAGCGAACCTCGTGTTCAAAGTTAGGCTGCGCCAACATATGTACCTATGTCATCCGTCGGCTAGACTGCCGACCTTGGCGCTGGAAACCAGGGTTCGAGCCTCTGGTTGCGCCCACATCCTGTGATTGTGGGAAAATCACTTAATCTCTGCGTGCTTCAATGTGTAGTGTAAATATGGTGCTCATGTAAAGTGCTCCAATACCTTCGGGTCGAGTTCGCGCTATATAAATATGTAACAAAAAAAACCTCCAGCAATCCCCTTGCACTTATAAATTGACTAGACACTCTCCTTGCAGTATTCTAATGATCCAGTCTGTACGTACGTACTTGTACAATGAGTGAGAAAAAGTTACATAATCGAAGTTTCCCCACTGCCAGAGGTAACATGGTTGCATACGCTGTCTACAGCAGAATGTAATATTGTAGGGCCCAGGGGCAGCATCTTGCAAACATAATGAACACACAGACACAGATAGATAGTTGAACTGGGTACGGGCACATGCGCTCGACTCGTTTTTATTAACATGATCACATGTCCAGTGATGTGTATGGTGGGTGCATGTGGGGTGAGTATAAGCCAGTGCCTGGGATTGGTTGGTGGTGGTAACAAGTGCAAAAGTAATTATCGGATCATACACAGAGATTAAATCATAAAGGGACTATGACTTGGGCTGCAGTAAGGTAAGGGCACTAAATGTGAAATAATAAACAAAAGATTCTATCGTAAAGAGTCCATGACTTCTGTGCACTGAGGTAGGGCGGCAGATATCATACACAAACCATTCTATCATAAAGGTTCCATGAGTTGTGATGCACTGAGGTAAGGGCATCAGAAGCAATCAGCGTGTGTGGAGCCAGCAATGATACGTGGTGTGGGCTGGCAGCACTGGGAGCAATGTTTGTTGCCTACTGGACTGCGTCATCTGTAATCACAACCCAAACAATAGATGAAACATCTTTGGAATACATTGTCGAAACATGTAGGTTTCACGGGCATTATAGTTCAAATTGTGAGCTGTGCTGTCCGCAGTGTACACTGCCATTCAGTGTTCGTTTGGACTTGCAAGATGAATTTGAATAATGTACTAAAGCTATAACTGATATAAAACAAGTTCTTGAAGCAAGGATACTAAAAGCATATTGTGTAGGTTTTGAGGGATGTTATACTTAGTTGCATACTGCACTTGTAATTAATGATTGAAGAGTAAATTAATTGTGAGCTATGATGACTGCAATGTAGGCAGGAGGCAGTGGTCAGGAATGTCCCACAGGCACGTGGCGTTGAGTACAGCTGCACAGGCATTGGAATTCAGCGTGTGTGCAGCCAGCGATGATAAGTGGTGCACTGAGTTAGTGGCACGTGAACGAAGCAGTTTGTGTTGAGTCTACAATGATGCGTGGTCTGAGTGGGCCGCACTTGTATCAATGACTTTTGCTTATTGAATTCTGCCTAAATGAAGCCACGTGGCAATCACTTATGGTGCACTGAGTTAGTGGTACCTCTGGTGCTCAGTGTGTGCACACTCTGCAATGATGCGTGGTCCAAGGGGGCCGCACTGGTAGAAATATCTTTTGCCTACTGAATTGTGCCTTAATAAAGCCACATGGCAATGACTTATGGTGCACTAAGTTAATGGTCCCTCTGGCGCTCAGCATGTGCACACTCTGCGATGATGCGTGATCTGTGGGGCGGCACATGGAGCAATATGTCTTTCCTAGTTGACTGCATCATCTGCAATCGCTCCACCACTAGGATTGTGAGCCCTGCTGTCCGCAGTGTAGGCAGAAGGCAGCGGTTAGCAAGGGCCCATATCACGTGGCATTGACTTGAGCTGCACAGATTGGGAGCATTTGGTCTTCTTAAACCATTATAGTCTCTTACACAATTTGCATCGCTACTAATCTTGAATTGTGAACGGTACTAACCCAGTGTAGGACAGAGGCAATGGTCAGGATGGGCCCCAGCCGGTAAACAGTCAAAATATCGACTTCAAAATATCGAATGGACATAATATCGAGTTTTAAATATCGAAAGGACAAAATATAGACAGGACAGAATATAGACGTATCGTTTTAAAGGTAAGTAATGTAATATCGAATGTTAAAAATATAGACAGTTAAAATATCGAAGTATATAATATAGGTTATGAAAATTATCGAATTTTTACTAATATCGAATTTTTTATAGTGTTTTTAATGTTAATATATGTGTGAAAAGTGTGTATTTATGTTATAATTTATTTTAATTAATGAAATTTGTTGTTTTAATTTTTGGGTAATTTAATTCTGTAGCGGGTTGTGGGTTTATAGGGGAATAGGGTGGGAAGTAATTTAAATATAATTAATTAAATATGCAAATTTATTTCTTCATTTTTTTTAATTGTTAATTAATTTTTAATTGGCAATAATTACAATTTAATTGGAAATTAATTTTAATTAATTGATTAATTGTTAATTATGTAAATGTTATTTTGTAATTAATTTGTATTAATAGGTAAATAATTGTAATAATGAATTTTAATTTGTAATTTTAATTGATTAATTATTATATTATATTAAATTGGTAATTACTTTTAATTAATTTTTTCTAGATATTTATTTATATTTATAGAAATATTATATGAAGTATTTCATATCCCTAATTTTGCACTCTTTGGAGTGGGAATAGTAATTTTAACCCCTACGCTATCCAACGCTTTCCCTACTGTTGCACTCACTGGAGTGGGAATAGTAATGTTTACCCCTACGCTATCCAACGCTTTCCCTACTGTTGCACTCTTTGGAGTTGGAATAGTAAATTTTTACCCCTGCGCTATCCAACGCTTTCCCTACTGTTGCACCCACTGGAGTGGGAATAGTAATTTTTACCCCTACGCTATCCAACGCTTTCCCCACTGTAGCACCCACTGGAGTGGGAATAGTAATTTTTACTTTACGCTATCCAACGCTTTCCCTACTGTAGCAACCACTGGAGTGGGAATAGTAATTTTTACCCCTGCGCTATCCAACGCTTTCCCTACTGTTGCACCCACTGGAGTGGGAATAGTAATTTTTACCCCTACGCTATCCAACGCTTTCCCTACTGTAGCACCCACTGGAGTGGGAATAGTAATTTTTACCCCTACGCTATCCAACGCTTTCCCTACTGTTGCACTCACTGGAGTGGGAATAGTAATTTTTACCCCTACGCTATCCAGCGCTTTCCCTACTGTTGCACTCTTTGGATTGGGAATAGTAATTTTAATCCCTACGCTATCCAACGCTTTCCCTACTGTAGCACCCACTGGAGTGGGAATAGTAATTTTTACCCCTACGCTATCCAACGCTTTCCCTACTGTTGCACCCACTGGATTGGGAATAGTAATTTTTACCCCTACGCTATCCAACGCTTTCCCTACTGTTGCACTCTTTGGAGTTGGAATAGTAAATTTTACCCCTACGCTATCCAACGCTTTCCCTACTGTTGCACCCACTGCAGTGGGAATAGTAATTTTTACCCCTACGCTATCCAACGCTTTCCCCACTGTAGCACCCACTGGAGTGGGAATAGTAATTTTTACTTTACGCTATCCAACGCTTTCCCTACTGTAGCAACCACTGGAGTGGGAATAGTAATTTTTACCCCTACGCTATCCAACGCTTTCCCTACTGTTGCACTCACTGGAGTGGGAATAGTCATTTTTACCCCTACGCTATCCAACGCTTTCCCTACTGTTGCACTCTTTGGAGTGGGAATACGAATTTTAACCCCTACGCTATCCAACGCTTTCCCTACTGTAGCACCCACTAGAGTGGGAATAGTAATTTTAACCCCTACGCTATCCAACGCTTTCCCTACTGTTGCACCCACTGGAGTGGGAATAGTAATTTTTACCCCTACGCTATCCAATGCTTTCCCTACTGTTGCACTCTTTGGAGTTGGAATAGTAATTTTTACCCCTAGGCTATCCAACGCTTTCCCTACTGTTGCACCCACTGGAGTGAGAATAGTAATTTTTACCCCTACGCTATCCAACGCTTTCCCTACTGTAGCACCCACTGGAGTGGGAATAGTAATTTTTACCCCTACGCTATCCAACGCTTTCCCTACTGTTGCACTCACTGGATTGGGAATAGTAATTTTAACCCCTACGCTATCCAACGCTTTCTTTACTGTAGCACCCACTGGATTGGGAATAGTAATTTTTACCCCTACGCTATCCAACGCTTTCCCTATTGTTGCACTCTCTGGCGTGGGAATAGTATTGTTTACACTTCTGCTATTGTACGGTAATAATATTGGATATTATTTCATTATATTATGTTACTATATATATATATGTTTTTACAAATATGATAGTAAAAATTTTTGTTTTACTTTCATTAATTATTTAATTTTTATAAGCTAATTTTAGTATTTTTAAGTATATTACAGTAATTAATTTTTACTATTAGTTTAATTTAACACTGTTTTTAATAAAGTTGATATTTTTAACAACTATATTTTTGTAAACGATATTTTGTACTCGATATTTTTTTACTTACCTGTTTGTAGATACAAACTCGATATTTTGTCTGTCGATATTTTGTCAACGATATTTTTGATAGTCGATATTCTGTCTGTCGATATTATCTCAGTGATCCGCCCCAGCCACTTGGCATTGAGTTGAACTGCACAGTTAGTGGCACCTGGAGCACTCAGCGTGTGCGCACCCTGTGATGATAAGTGGTCAGGGGGGCGGCACTGGGAGCAATGTCTTTTGTATAATGAATTCTACCTTGATAAGGCCAGGTGGTGTAGACTTGTGGTGCACTGAGTTAGGGTACCTTTAGTGCTCAGCGTGTACGCAGCCTGCGATCATGCGTGGTCCGGGTGGGCCGCACTGGGAACAATGTTTCTTGCCTACTGGAATAAGTTATCTGCAATTGTCACTGTATCTGAATTGTTTGCCCTGCTGTCCGCAGTGTAGATCAAAGGCAGTAGTCTCTACAGACATAAGTCTGCGGTGCTGTCCCGCTGGGTTTGCAGGGGGCCTGTGTCGAGGAAACCCGCGGTCATGGCGGTAGCCACTTGGCAGGGTGAGGCCCGCTGCTCTGGTAGACTCATTGACCTTCCCACAAGTGAACCACGCCCGATACCCAGCTTATTTATTCATACTCATACACTGGGGGGCGTACGTTGGACAGCCCACTCCGTTTTTGCTTCCAGGGGGGGACAACACAGCTACATGACCAAGATCGGCCCCACTGCCTGAGGTAACATGGTTGCGTCCACTGTGCACAATAAAACAAGTATCAATAGTATATGTCCACACGAAGAGGTTTGTGCTTTGCATAGTGAGGTCTGTACAGCACATCACTGCTACACTTGGTATTGTGTGCATATTATTGATGAGTGACTTGTGTCCTTCACGCATACTTGGTTCCGACATCTCCCAACATTCAGCTTTTGTGCAGCTGAGGGGCCATGGCGTCTTGGGAAGGTCCGTTATCCTGTTTTGCACTGCCTTGGTGGTAGTGGGAGGGGTGGTCCAGGGGGAGGTCCTGGTGGTGGTGGTGGCGGTGGGTGTTGTGGCCTTCTTGGGTGTCGGAGCTGCATTATCAGTAGCTCTATCATGTGTTTGTCTTTAGATGTGGCTGTGAGTTGGGCTCATATTCACACTGTAGATAGTCAACCTCCTTACAGCAGTTAATCTGTTTACTGTGGTGAACATTCCGCCGTGGTGCGGGCATTCCACAGAGTGGGCGGGGCTGCGTCGGCCATTGGTCGTGTGCAGCACCAGGGAGGTAGTGCTCACGTCAGCCGTTGGCTGACGCGAGCACACAACGGGTTAAAGTCTGTTGTTAATTTCTTACTGCTAACTCGGCTTATCGCCTGCTTTTTGGATCGCATTGCAGATTTGACTGGTCGTTAAAAATATGGGGAAGTGGTGTTTTAGTGGTTTTCTTTGCACGGGTGTTGAATTGAAGACAGAGTCAAGGTAAGATAACGAAGTAGAAGTTTTATTAAATCAGCCCCACACCTTAAGGCGGTGCGTCGGTCAGTTAGTTAGAATCATTATGACAGTTGAGGGCAGGGGGACGGAACCAGGACAGTGCGGGATGTGGGGGAACCAATCAGGAGGGCAGGGGACAATGGATGCTCTCGCGCAGGAGAGCTGGTAGGCACCACTTGCCAAAGGTTGCAGGGGGGAAACAGAACTAGGTTACAACACATCTTCCTCTCTTGAGGGTTTTGACAGGTAGGCCCAACGTGTGGCAAAGGGAACTTAGGTGATAAGTGAACTAGTTAACATTAGTCACAAACACAGTCTTAATAACATTTGGAATTGTGGGTGGTTCTCCCTGATGTTCTCTTGGCAACAAGGGCATGAGGAACACTCACTGTGTCAGAATGGGATTCCATGTACATATAAGAGAGTATCCTTATTCAAGAGTCACATTCAGGAGAACCTAAATAACTACTAGTTATCATCAGCACTGGACTCTCTGGTGACATTGTAGAATAAGAGGTTCATACGTTCTGCAAGGGTCAAAGCAGTGACCGGTCCAACCTCCCACTTGGATGAACGACATTCATTAGTGGATGTTGCTGAGACCTTGGATTTCCGGAACACATCTTCTCCTGTAACGACATCAGGCACCCCTTGAGCACCCTGGGGGTCGTCACGTGGTAAGAATAGCATTGAAATGTGGGCTACTTCAGTATCCACTACATTGCGTCTATGTCCTTTACTGCGACCAGCCACCTTTTCGATGTCATCATCTGTATTTGTATTTGACCAACTTCCTGCTTCATTTCCTTGGTTTTGGACGTTATCAAAGCCACTATCACTTTTCACCTCAGGCCATTCTGCTACATTGGTACTAGCCTCAACTGTGAACAGTCCATCCTCCAGTTCCCTCAACTGACTTCCATGGAAAAACTCCGTTGGGTCTACTGGACTGGATGACTCATGTTTCTTTAGGTACTCATCGAGCACATCCATCCACCCTGATGCAACTTTATTTGGAGGATATGGAAAGAGATCTTGAGCTTCCCTGCTCTTATCCAACAGCATACCACAATTCAACCATTTAGAATAATTTGCTTTGTGTCTAGTCTTCAAGTATTCGAAACTCATACAATCCCCATACACATCTCCTGTGTTTGACATGAGTCCTGCGAATGCAGCACTTTGCCGCACTGCCTGGAAATTGAAAGGGTTACTCTTATGTTTTCTTTCTGATCGTCCATTTGTGGATTGTGTAACATTTTGTTTTCCTAATTTCTCGCAATTACCATTTTTCCCAAAATTCTCTTCACTGTCTATTCTTTCATACCACTTGCTTGAACTCAACTTATCCTTAAATACACAGTAAGCCTCTTGCTTCTTATTGACCTTGTCCTCAGCTGCTTCTTTTTTCTTCCTCCTAGCAGTTTCCTCCTTGTCAACTAGGCTAATAGATGGTGGCGTTCTTTCATTCTCCATTTCGCACTTTGTCAATTGTATGCTTTTGCAAAGCGCCAGATCATCTTGGTGTTCATTCCAATTTTGATCAAGAGATATTCTCAATTTCCTCTGATCATTCCACCCGAGCATGGAGAGTTGGTTATCAGAAATGTATATAGCACTCCTAGTGCTATATACATTGTAACATAAATCCATCACTTTGTACCCTATCAATATAATGTCTTCTCCCGTGAACAATTTCAGGGATACATTGGCCACCTTCAAATCGAACCCATGTATTTTTGCAAACTTCTTACTCCACATGCTCGCGCTGATAACCGTGTAGTGTGACCCTGAATCTGCGATGATTTTAATTTTTATTCCTCCTACTATGATGTACATATCTTTTACATCCATTTATATTTATTCCAATAATTTCGCCTTTATATGTCCCAGTATCTCCGTTTCTTCAGTTAGAATATCCAATATTCCTAAACAAGGATTTCCAATGAGGTCAGAGAAACTATAATCCTGTGCAGGATAAAACTAGGACGCACGTATATTTTACTGCTCTGTTTGTTTTAGGATGCGCAATGAAATAGATGATGTAGTTTCTCTTATCAAATTTTGAATTCACACACACAAGCAGATCTAGGCGCTAACTTATTAAAGGACAATGTCGCTTCCCTTATCCCTTATCTCTTTGAATTCACACACAACAAGCAGTTCTTGGTATTAACTTATTAAAGGATACAGATTTCTCTTCATAGTAAATTCTTGAAGTGTTGCTAGTAAATTCCACCAGGGGGTACTATTCATTCATTTGCAGTACCACTTGATTTCGTTATTGCTCGGAATTATTGTGTACATGAAGTCTATGTAATTATTATGAAATAGAATTTTGCAATGTGTGAGGAGGGAATTGCAGCAGTTCATGAAATGTCACCAGGTAGAGTGGATTATCTTTCGCGTTTACCTTAGGGGAAGGGATTAAACCACAGGAACAGGAGCAACACGATCTGTGTAATTGCAGCGGAAGCGTGTGATATTTCAGTTGGTGTTACACATCTAGTACTTTCACGTTATGCTTGTAGTATTAGTAGCTTTTGTTTTTAATTAGTGCACAGTTCGCAATCACAACGTTGGCAGGCTTGAACACTGACTCGTGGGAGGCGTGAGTGGGACGCCTTTGTTTACTTATTACTCAAAATGGCCTCCAGCGCTGCGTTCCAGTGACGTCACACGCAGTTGAGCATGCGCAGATTGGCTTGAAGAAGAAGCGCGAAAACAGCTGACTGGATTTGCCTCAGAGAATATGCGCATGAAACGAAGGTTCGGCCGACAGAGAAAAACTTCATCGATGACTGTGGTCCACCTTAGGCATCCACAACTCGAGACACTCAAATCTCGGCACCAGAAGTTGACACCAGCAGGTTCTTACACCGCAGAGGATCGGCACACACCTCCGACCTCAGTGAGTGATGTCTTCATCATTATTTCACAACAGAAAGTCCATTTTCATTCATAAGCGAGAAGGCTTCACCAGGTATCACCCTTTTTTCATTCGAACAGTTGCAAACTCAAGGATTTACGCCGCACCTCACTTTCACTAAAATGCACCTCACTTTCACGTAAGACGCCGCTCATTTGACATGCGCTGCACTGATCTTCAGTATTGTGGAGAACTTTACACACTAAATCCTTTCAACGCTTATATACTATCAACTGGTAATTCTTTGTTTTTCACACAGCGTTGTCTCGTTTGGCTTTGGGTTTGCGCTGTATGTGAAGAAGGTCTCACTTCACACGCTAACGCGCAGCTTAAATATCAATAAACGCGGTAACAGAGATTATTTTAGTATGGTTCCCTGCTCCGCTCACTTCACCACCACCCGGCTGCCCAGGTTCACCTCCAGGACTTGTTCAGGATCCAGTGTTCATCTGCTTCGGGTCTAGCGTTTTTTTTTTTCTTTGCTTTACTAGCTCCACAAAAACGCCCAGAGTTTCATTAGTAATCACCGGTCACAATTACTTTTTAGAAAATCCAAGGTTCATTTATCACTTTCACTATTCAATTAAACTTGCCGAGATTGATGGAGGCTGCTCAGTTTCCTCACTGTACTTCACGGCTCACCACATGAACTTGCGCAGAGTCCAGTCGTCCTTATCTCGAGTCTTTCTTCGTCAGTTCCACAAGAAGCCCAAGTTTCAAAAAGGTATTCACTGGTCGAATAAATCTGCTATGAGTCCATGGTTCAATTCACATTCGACTCACTCAAAAGTCGATGCCTCATTACACGTTCGACTCACTCAAAAGTCTACTTGCCGGACTTGCATGAACTTGCGCAGAGTCCAGTCGTCCTTATCTCGAGTCTTTCTTCGTCAGTTCCACAAGAAGCCCAAGTTTCAAAAGGTATTCACTGGTCGAATAAATCTGCTATGAGTCCATGGTTCAATTCACATTCGACTCACTCAAAAGTCGATGCCTCATTACACGTTCGACTCACTCAAAAGTCGACTTGCCGGAATTACGGAGCTATTAATTGCTCCCGACTTGTAAATATCAAGCCAGTTCTTCCCTGAACCAGCTGCAGCACCGAGCCCTTAGAAGAGGTTGCTTGCGCAGAGTCCAGTTATGCTTATCTCGAGTCTTACTCCGTCAGTTTCACAAGAACGCTCGAGTTTCAAATGGTTTTCACTGGTCGGATCAATCTGCTAAGCGTCCTTGGTTCATTTCACATTCGACTTACTCACAAGTCGATGGCTCATTTCACGCTCGACTCACTCAAAAGTCGGCAGTGGGTTCGCGGTGAGGGTCTGAGGTCCTCGTCGCCACTGTTGAATTGAAGACAGAGTCAAGGTAAGATAACGAAGTAGAAGTTTTATTAAATCAGCCCCACACCTTAAGGCGGTGCGTCGGTCAGTTAGTTAGAATCATTATGACAGTTGAGGGCAGGGGGACGGAACCAGGACAGTGCGGGATGTGGGGGAACCAATCAGGAGGGCAGGGGACAATGGATGCTCTCGCGCAGGAGAGCTGGTAGGCACCACTTGCCAAAGGTTGCAGGGGGGAAACAGAACTAGGTTACAACAACGGGAATGCCTACTTTGTGAATCATTAGCATTAGTTGTGGCTCTCATTTGTGGCAAAATTTTGGGCGGAAGGTATCGATGGAAAAGTGGTGAGATTTGCTGTTTTGACCAGGTTGAGAATGGGATGATAATTTAAAAACACTGAAAAAAAAGATAGGTTTAATGAACATTATAATTAGAAATTAGCATTTAAAAAACCTTTAAAATTCACTGAAAAACCATAGGTTTCAGGCATGTATTAGTTAGAAATTAGCATTTAAAAAAACATTGAGAATCACTGAAAAAACCATAGGTTTCAGGAATATTTATATATATATATATATATATATATATATATATATGTATATATATATATATATATATAAATATAATGTATTGATTCTGATTTTGTAAACGGTAGCAGAAAGCCTGAGAAGACCCTGCGGACCATCAGCGCTCTATGGACCACAGGTTAAAAACCACTGCTCTAACTTAATGACTCGTAAACAATATGACTTGCTATGAAGTAACAATTTAAGCTGAAGGTTGTGGTGTCACATGTTGACTACCTTGAGTTGTCGAAAATGGTCTTGTGATTTTTGGAGAAAATCAAGTAATTCAAAATAATTGTCATTGTAAAATCCCAGGAGATTAATTATAGGGTTCTTTTTTTATAATTATTTGAATTTATTTCTAATTATTTAATCAATTGCACAGGTTTAATTGCAGTATAATGCTATTATTATCTGCTTTATTTGATCACTAATTTTTAAAGGCAATTGTTCTCATTGTGGCATTATCAATTTCATTGTGTAATTACTGTCTTACAGTTGTTTATGCCATTTTGTTTTGCCTCTATTTTCGGATTCCTATTTATAATGTGAACATAATTAATACATTATGATATTTTAGTAAAAGTGATGCGTCATACAGAACCCTGGCTGTACACCCAAACTCAGTTACAAAAATTATAATTTGTTTGTGGTATACCAAGACAATTTCTTCATCAACTTGATATTGTCTTTGATAGCTCATCCACGTTTATACAAGGAGTAAAAGAAAATTATTGATGTTTATTTTCTGCTGCAGATCTTGGTTTTGGAGTACAGGTTGTTAGGATGCTCATCATCCTCCCTTTTGGAGTACAAAATGTCCCCAGCATTTGCCTACCGGAGAGACCAATTCAGACAGATGTTTCATTGACACTTCATGGTCAAATGTGGTATTAAAAGTAGAAAGAGATAGGAAGCATGGGAAACATTCAATTAATATGAGTTGAGTCATTTGATTCTTTTTTTGCTGGCAAACATTCAGTAGTTCACTTTTTCCCATGTGATTCTGGTAACATTGTGAATGAATCTATATACCTCTGAGCTGAAGAAGGCAAATTATGTTTTGAGCTTGCATCACAATGTAATATTCAGAGTTGTGATCAGATTAGTCAGTGCATTGTTGTGAAATTTCAGACCCTCTCATAAAAATTGAATTGAGTTTAAAAACATAAAATATATTTCTTGTCCCTTTGTATGTTGAGTGTCATTTTGATACTAGAACACCTGAAACAAGTCCATCCCTGAATATCAAATAGATAAGGCTCCAATTTCCTAATGCTCCTTTTAATGAGAAGTTTTATATGGCCAACTGCCCATAGACTGCGGTCATCATATTGCATTCTGAGTATATGGCAGGGTTACGCTTATCAGAAGCCTCTCTAAGGCAGGAAAGCCTGCTCCAATATGGTAGGCTGCAGCAACACCTCTAGGAGTTAGAAACATAACCATGAGTTGCACTCCATCCTAAAGAAAACTTCTGTGGAACAAACCTGCATGGGCCCTGATGCACTAGTCCTTCCAGAATATGAAGCTTTGTACTGCCCATTTTTTGTTTGTCCTGCTGAATGTCTTCTTGTCTGCCCCGATGCTGCTGACATTGTTTTGAGCAAACCCTGAGATATCCTAGTGAGTCCAGCGATGAAAACTCAGAAACAGGAAGTCGTCTCTGCTCCTCTACGGAGATCAAATAAAGTCTGGCTTAAGAAACTGCTGCTACAGTTGCAGGTGAACACACTACCTCCCCCCTTGTACTGACCTTTGCTATTTTTCTTAAAAATTGTGCCTGCTTTGTGTACATTGGGCCAGTAACTACTAGCCATGCTTGCGAGGTGGGATTTCATAGGTCTAGGCAGTCCCGTGTCATAGGCCTACGCAGTCCCTTTGAAATTCCAAACTTGTGTAATTTTGGTTTTGGTTGTACTCACAGCTTCAGCCTGGTTGCTGCTCCTGATGTTCTAATAAATAATTGGATTTGCACTTATATTGACTCTACAGTATCAGATATCAACATATCATCAAAGTAAGTATATGCGGAGTTAGGAATAGTAAACCTGTAAATTTCTATATTTGCATAAATTGAAAATACTTGTTCATCAATATTTTGCAGTCAGTAAATTAGTAGGTTGTTATTATTGCCCTCAAAAGTCTAACTGTACAAAACCGGATTATTAGTTTGGGTGGATAGCAGTCCTCCTCAAGTAACAATGCCACTATTTTTGTTAGGACCATTAAAGCTTTTGGAAATGTAAACCTCATGCCCTCGTAACTATAACACAGAGCTGGCTGGCTTAACTTAAGAAAATGTGCAAAGCATTTAGAATTACAAAAACACCTACAAAGTCCAAAACACGACACAAAAAATGCCCAATCTAATTGATAAATATAGAGAATTTTCAATTGAACAAACAGAGACCAAAATTACAAAAATCCAAAAAGGGGAAATAAAGACATGACGTTTTATAGGCTGAATTACATGTTGTGCCAATTGCAGGAAACAGGTTGAGCAAGACTGTGGCAAAGTTAAAGTTAAGGCCAACCTTGGTCAGTCATCGGCCAGATACAAGGACATACCAATAAAGAATCATTGGCGTAAAGGCAGCAGCCAGAGGCCAAAGCAGGGAACGACAGCAACGGGTTGCAGGAGGATGGGGACCCATTGCAGTCATAGATTAAGACAGGTAAAGTTCAGGTTTGAATGCTCTGGAGGTCTTCGGCATTGATTACATTCTCGTCTTGTGTTCACTGTCTCCCTGAATACTGGAGGAAAGGCCCATTTGCCTTTAGACAGGAAAATAAAATCTTTCTAAAAATGACTATTTCTAAATAGTAGTATAAAATCCGACTTCATCATTAAGTTGGATTTTAGATTGCTAATAAAATGAGTTACTTGAATTGTATTTTGTACTACCTCCAAACTGAAGTTAAGCATTATAAGGTGGAATTATGTAACTCAGTGCTTTTTAATGGGAGAGCCAGCCTTGCCCCAGTGAAAAAGGACTTTGGGAATTTTTCACAGAACCCATACTTTGTTATAGCAATTGCATCATTATTTTGTTGTGCTTCTCATTTTAAGGAAAGTCCTTGTTTTGTGTTCATGATGATCCGGAGACTGCTGGTGCCTTGGTTTTTATCATTTAATATGCTGCATTACCCTTTCTACTGTGTATTTTAAATTGTGTACTTTTTACTGAGTGGCATGCCTTGATGCTACATATTTGTTTTAAATGTATTATTATTATTATTATTATTATTATTATGTTGTTATGCATTTACAACAACTCACTTTTCTGGGTGGAAGTCACTACCTTACTGCAACTGATAACCCTATGGGGACTCAACCCTACCTCATCCCCCTTAAATTAGGGTGTTGCTGATCATCTGCATCATCCCAGAGAGTTGAGGATTTGGAGGATAATTTTCAATTACAGACAGGGAACTCAGCATCCTGGTTAGAGGGGAGCAGAAACACAGTCACCCTAGTGTTGCTTGATTGTCCTTATGACTTCAAGAACTGAGGGACAGTGCCTGACAGTTGGGCTGAGTGATTTTATTGAACCTAAGAACAATATTCCTCAATGTGCTTACATCATTCTTACGTTAAAGGTATATTTCACAACAGGAACATCTACAGACTTCTATAGGGAGACCCTACCAAAGTAACCAAAGAAAAAAACGTTGTTACTGTTTGAGACAAGAGACAGCCAATTTTGTTTCTAAGTATCGTCTGGAAAGATATCCTTATAGGTTTGAGGACACTAGAAACTTGACTGTAACAGTAAATATGCATTGCTTCTGAGTTCACAAATGTTTCCCTCAACTCTAGGTACATTCTTTAATAATTCTTACTCCTTTCCTCCACAAAGCCATAGTCTGAATCTAGATCTTTAGTAAAACACTGCATAGAAAAACCCATGGAGCAGCCTCCACAAATGCCCTACTTATTAATACCTTCTTCACAACAAGATTTACCAATTTGTGTTACAGTTCAATTTGCGTAAACAATCTGATTCACGACCTCAACAGTTACCTTGATTCATGAACTAAGGAAATCCACCACACGGAATAAGCCATTGTAAATTACTGATCTGCTTTATCCAACCAAGGTCGTATCTCCACTCGTATTTACAACCTGGATATCCTTTCACCTAGAGAAATGTAATTCCTCTCCATCCTTATACTTCACCATGACAGAACAATTAAAAACTGGCACCAGCAGGTCCTTTAGCCACACAGACCCTATCACATGAAGATTAACAAAAACCCACACTTCAGCTGATTTTCAAGCTATCATTCTGTGTCTCGCTAATTCCTATTGAAAGGGGTAACAGATTTCATATCATTTGCCATCACCAAATAAATTACATTTTTCTAATGGAAATTTTGACTTCATGAATACACAGCAATTGTTATCACGTAATAACAGGTTTTTGAAATGGCAACATACATACATAATTGTACTAGTGATTCCTAAAAAAACTACATTCATATACAAAACCCATCACTATTAATGTTTTGACCATTACACCATCCCCTTTGAAATAATAGTCAAACATCAGCATCGCTGAAAAAGAACCTCAAGCTACTGACAACCATTCAAGTCAAGATACGTAGGGCATTTACAATAATCTGAATAAGTTATGTTTTCCTCAAGCGACTTAGAGAGATTTCTCGATTCCAGTCTTTCAAAGATGATTGTCTGAATATTGGCAGATTTTATCTTACACGCAGAAATGCCTAAAGTAAGTGTCTAACGATGGTTCTTTACTGGTTTTGGGTTGCACTAGTAGAGAAATAATTGTATAGTTACAATAGTTTTTATTAAAATTTGTGAATGTGTAAGTTTACTACATTTTGACTTTTGGATTCAATAATATTTTATTCATGGATATACACTATTTTACCTTGAACCCGATCTTTTTAATATAGTTGTTTAATATAATGCACTCTGCAGACATCAGCTAAAAAGTATGACAAAAAACAGCATATTAGTTCAAAAAGGACATTAATCAAGATAAAAGGCATCAGGTCCGATGGAAGGTAATAAATCCAAAACAGTATCTAAACTTGCAGCTTTATTTTCAGAAGAAAAAGCTTGCTGATATCCACCTTATCAGACTATAACAGCATTTTTAGGAAAAAATTAAAGAAAGTGTCTAATGGGCCTAAAGAATATTTAGGATTTTACATAACCACAATCATGAGACCCCATGTGCTAATGAACTCAGAAAATCCAGAAACTGATACATAATCCATCTCCCTCACTTCATGTTCAGCACATAACTTTCTTCAGGAAAAATGATTCCTATATCTTTGACCTCCTTCATTCCTATCTCAGAGTAAGAAATCAAACCTTCAAAAGCTTCGATAACCAGAGCCAACCTTGTTAGTAAATCTGTCCCATACATGAATGGAGTGTGCTTATCAGGCAAATAGTTACACTTACACTAAGAACATGAATCATGTATAGTGCTTACCAGACATTATAGACAAGAAGATGGCCTACTTGATGGGCATCCTGGTGGTGTGAGGTTGGAATGCCACACTCAACGAGTCCTAAATATTATATACAGGCTGTGTAAGAAACGGGGTTACTGACTGAGGGGGTGAACCCTACTCAAGGAGCAACCAAAATCCTTGTCAGTGTGAAGTCACAAGCAAACCCCAAATTAACCTGTGCTCAACTCTCTTGTGTTTTGGCACAGAGAGGTCAGGCTTAACTTAGAAGCAATGTATAAAGTATTTCTGAAGCATTTCAAACAGTAATAAAGTGAAAATACAACACAAGAAAAATCCTACACCAATTTAGAATAGAGTACATTTTAATTAATAATTTAAGACCAATACAACAAAAATCCAATCAGTGCAGCCAGAGAGATCCAATTTTTAAGATGTTGGTGAAAATTGTGCCAAAAAGCACAAAGCGCTAACTCTGGGTACTGGTCATGCTAGACCAAGACACACTCACACATTCAGGATGACTTCGATGGAGAGTGGGTTGGAAGCAGAGACCCAGTTACGCCCGCCTGACACAAGTACCTTAAAAGCTGGTTGAGTAACGATGTATGGTCCAACATTGAAGATGTGCCGTGCAGCCAAGTAGATGTGCCATGCAGCGTTGGCTTTGAGGGATTGTGAGGCTATGATACAAGGTCCTGCATCATCATCAAGGAAGCTGTCAAGTAGGGGAATTGCGATACAAAGCCCTGTTATGCATCGAAAAGGAATATTTCAGTCTGGCAAAAGGATTATTATGCCAAGTGGAAATTTCAATTTAAAACTGCACACACAGGCTGCAATGGCAGGCCTGAGACATGTTTAGAGATATGTTTAGCTACTTACTTGGGTTGCACAATGTGTGCTGCAGGCCCCCTAGTAGAATTTAATTTACAGGCCCTGGGTACATGTGGTACCACTCTACTAGGAACTTACAAGTAAATTAAATCTGCCTATTTGGTATAAGCCAATTCCGCCATGTTTTAAGGAGATACCGCAAGCACTTTAGCACTGGTTTGCAAGAGTAAAGTGTGCAAAGTCTCAAGGCCAGCACAAACAGTACCAGCAATGATAGGAGGGGTGAAGGCAAAACATAGGGGGAACACCTCCCTAAGGCTGACAGGTCTAACAGGCTTTGCACTTTTTATGTGTGCTATTAAGTGCAGGTTGTTAACATGGCTACTGACATTGGACAGTCAAAAAGGCAATTCAACAGATCTTCTCACCATCCAGTCCAGTGTAGGTTTCAGTGCCAAAGACTATTTAGGTCTGAGTTGCATGGATCCATCCAATGATCTATTTTAAGATTACTGCTGGAGATTTTGGTGTTCAAGCAGACCTTGATGTTGCAGTCCACTGATATTTCAGTAATTACTTCAAACCCTCTTTACTTTTCTAGGGATCCAATGAAGTTTAGAAAATGTTTAAATTCTCTTACATTGCATTTTACTTTCTGCCTTGTGCATATTAGTCAACATCGAGCAAAAGTGAATTACTTGAAGAGTTTTATTTAGCAACACATTCAGGTGAATTTCTGGAGATATATGATGCTTTTCAGCTAATATTTAAGATAAGGTCTGAATATGATGACTTGGAGTATTGAGCTGAGATAGACTTGTGCTACATTTCATAAGGTGCAATGGATTGTTTGACTTATGTACTCATTTCCATCATTTGGCAGTCGAAATTGCCTGGGTTTAAAAAACTGAGATGACTCTTTTTGTTTGTGGTTTGAGAGAAACAATTAAGTCTGAGGAGGTTCTTCACAACTTCCTACCTCCTTGTGTATTTATTGATTTAGTTGTGCTATTTGAACATATATCACAAGAAAGATGAAAATGTAACAATTATGTTATCATGCCCAGAATCTTTTCATCTACATACTTAGAAGTTCCAGTGGTACCACTGTTCCAAGAAAAATCATTGCCATTTGCATAGTCTGAGTACCCTCAATAGCCAAGAAAAAGGCACACTGGCAAAAGGCTGGGCAGTGTTGCATTGTGGATGAAGATTGTATAAATTAGAGTTTTACTAAACAGCTATGAATAATTCAGGAAAAGCTCAATCATCACCTAAGAAATAAAAGACAGTAGAGTATAGAGACCTTCATTTTGGGCTTCTTTTAATAATTCTGATAATCATTTGATCTTTCTACTAATTGCTGTAAGAACAGAAGAAATATAATTTGTTAATACTTCTGCATTGTTAGATAGCAGTGCCTGAAGGATGTTCAGTGATCAAGAATGGGCCACTAAGAGTATTGCTCCTAAGATACTAAAGAAGTTCATCATCATCATCATCAAAATACTTTATTCAGTTTTGTGAATAAAACCATAAAAGTTTCACGACACCATTAAACAATTTAAAAATACAGGACATAATATTAATAATTCCAGTTGCAATACAATAAGATTAAAATATAGGCATCTAACACATAATTGTAGAGCATATACAGGGCAAAATAATGTACAAAATTATGAACTCATGGGGTGAAAAGTGATAAAACAGGAGGTGACTATCAATGCTCCATACATATTCTAGATCGCAGGGCAGATTTTAAAAAACCTACTACAAATGGAATACAGTCTGGTTTCAACAATTGTAGATAAAATAGAGCAGGGCGGACCTGGGTAAAATTCAGCTTCTTTATGTTTTCCTTCCGCATGATGTATCCTCCATTGTTGTGATATTGTTGCAATTTTATGTTTCACCCTTTGATGATTATGAATTTTTAACTGTTTTTATCTTTGTTGTTATGATTTCTGATGCTCATTTTTAATATCAAAATGTTGTTGATTTGAGGTTGAAAAATCTCTTTTTAAATGTCTTGCTCTGTCCTAAATAAATGGTTGTAATACGAATATTTCACGCCTTTAGAGTTGTTCCAAGTGTATGAGTGGGGTGTGTATGGATTAGATAGATAATTTTGTTTCACAGTCCAAAGGGTAACATCTTTTTAACAATAATGTAGCTAAACTTGCCCAGTTGGCCACTCTTTATTCAAAAGGTTTTATTAAAACTAAGGTTCCAATAGCTCTAGCCACTGAGTCCAGTCCTTTGGGTTTACCTCTTCTAGTCTTCTTAATCTGGAGAGGCTTTTTGACAATTCCCACCAACAAAATGTCAAACCAGATATTTTACTATTTTTGATAGGATACGACATACTCCTACTAGTCTACTCTACTGTAGTACTTGATTTGTACTAGTGATGTATGTTGTATATTATATGTACGTATTAACTTTTTTTTTTCAATCTTGCTAATGAAAAATAATAAAATAGGGGGCTGTGTAAATGGCATCTAAAAAATGTGTAATGTTTGATAGCACAGGGTAAAGGCCGGCCTGTAAGTGTGGATGGAAAACCAAAAGGGATATTTAAAAATCAAGTAGAAAAAACCCCATAAATTATGGAGGAGTGCAAACACTTTCCGAGAGCCATAGCTAAATCATGTCTACTCTGTTGTCTGTTTCAAGCATTAACCTACAACAGCAACAGGACAGAACAGAACCACGGTGCCCACCCAACCTCCACTTAGCTTAGATTTTGACTGAGCCAGACAGAGCACACATGTCACATATATACAGCAACATAGCATTTTCCAAAGTAGGTAACTAAATCAATGGCATGCGCAGCTGTCAGTCATACCACCACTACTACACTTGTGACTCGACTCCACCACTACACAGACATGTAGATCTGCTGTGGTTGTTGTTGACTTGTTTACCTTTTATGCCACCCAGGAAACGCCCTGAGTTATTCCATCAATCATCTCTGATCCTACTGAGTGACTGTGAAGATACTATGTCACTGTGGTCATCATCATGGTGTTGTCCAACTCAGTGTGCAGTGTACAGAGTGAATCCACATTCAATATTCAAAATGCAATGGATCGGCCTGCAGTAGAAGTACATTTTTGTTATTAAACAAATAGAAGTGAAACATTGACAAGAGTTACTTTTAGTGTGTAGATTTTGGTACTCAATGAATTCACTTCAATCACAACAAACAACAACAACACAAACACCGATCACTCAGGCAGCATCCAATGCATGCCATCATTCATTACATGTTCCATCTCATCTTAAGTTAAGGGCTGTCTCTCTCGGCTTGGGAAAGGAGGATAGCTATAGTAGTCATCATGTTCCACCTCTTTTGGAGGGACTCAACGAGGCAACATTTTCTTGTATTCTACTATTAATTCACATCCAATCATCATCTGGCTTGAGGGAAATGGATTTAGGTTGAGTCAGGAGGATGGAGGAGCAGGACTCGGAGGAGTGGACTTTAGTTAAATGTAGACAGCTGCAACTCCAATATGACAATAAAAAAGACTAGAAGACGGTGGTGGTGGATTTGTTGTGATTCAAAGTTTTGAACCAGAAAGACAGACAGACAGAAATAAAAGTAAATAAGGAAGGAAGAAAGTGAGAAGTTCAAGCCTAGTTGTCAGGAAAGTGTAGCTGGTCCTTAAACGCTGGGGGTTCAAACAGAAGTAGGTAATCATCTAACACACTACTTCCATCACCTAAGTCATTGTCTTCATCTTCTGGCATTGATTCATGTATTATGTTATTCGGTGGTATAAAGTGCTGATTCATTTTGATCCTAGTTTACCTCTCCACATTTTTGGGTGGGAGACTGGTCCTTTTCACTGTTACAAAGGCACCAGCATTAATGAAAACACATTTAGAGGAGACACTTGCAACAGGGCAAGCCACATAGTTTATCGCCAGCCTGCTGGGCACTAGCCATTGGCCCCTTTTCCCATACCGATACTGCAATGGGTTTTGATCAATGTAGACCTCTGTTGGTTCATCCAGATAAGCCTGGACCCTCCACTCAATGTTCAGGGGTGCTTTACTTTGCTTGGCCTCTTTTGTCTGTGCATCAGTACTGGACCTAGCAAGCCCTTGCTGTAAATACCAATCCTGGGCCGATTTTCCTGGGGCTGATGATCCGGTTCTTGCTGTTATCGATAGTGTTGGTGACCGCTCTGAGCCAAAAACACTGCCCTCAGGCTCTGAAGTCGAACTTGACGCCGGATGCCCTGCTGCAGTACATGTTGTGGGTTTGAGTAGCGTGCCTTTAATTACCAGCCGTTTATTTTCCAAGTCACTGGCCGCCTAAGCTATTCAAGTTTTGTACTGGGCAACATCGACTTCTGAAAAAATAATTAATGTCTTACTGTTCAGTGCCGATTTGTGCTGTGGATCCAGAATTGTGGCACAAATGTGATGTTTTTCTGAAACAATGCGAGTTTGTACCCTTGTATTTTCACCTCAGCGACGGGATAAGCTCTCCACCAATTCATATGCTTCATTTTTTTCCTCCACACCTGTGTACACTTGTGACACCTCCTTTAGCTGTTGCTCTAGCATGTGCAACAATGGGATAGCTTGGCCCATAGTACAGTGCTCCTTGCAAACTTCACGTGTGAAGAGCTCGAAAGGAAGAAGCATCTCAGTCAGGCATTAAACTAGGCCTCATTGGTCCAAATGTTGGGTCATACCTTTCACAGTCGCATCCCTTATTCTTTGCATGACAAACTCATTGATTGGTCTGTACTGATGAAACAGACGATCAAGCATGTAATAAGTTGAGTTCCAACTTGTTGACACCTCTGGATGAGTGCTTTGACTGGCATAGTATGCTCACGTAGAATGATCCTCAGCTGCTTCCGGGCTTTAAAAGAATGGCTGAAATGTGTGCATATTCTTCTGCAGGTGGTTAGGAAGTTGCTGACTCTGGCTTCTTTTTTCAGAATGTCTTGAACAATGATGTTAATGCAGTGCGCCAAACACAGGGCCATGAAGTAGGCACTGTCCTCCATTGCCTTACCTATATTTCTGCCATTATCTGTGGCAAAAAAAACAATGTTAAGTCCTCTTGGGTGCAGCCATTCAAAGACCTTGCTGTTAAACTCTTCTAAAATGTTTGCAGCAGTATGAGATTTCTCCATGGCGAACATGTCTACAGATGCATGTTTCTGAATAGTATTAATATTCTCAGCAATGTCGACATCACCTGCTACAGATATCTTTTCTCTAACCCCCACAAAAGAGATCCAGTGTGCAGTAATGCACATGTAATCAGTGGCTTGGCATCTGGTACACATGTCTGTTGTCAGGTGGATATTTTGAACATCTCTCTGCTGCAAAGCTTGTCCAAGCAATTCCAGCACCACGTGATGTAGTGCTGGAACAGCAAGTCTGGCGAAATAGGACCAGCTGGGAACCTTCCATTTTGGGCAGATGGCTTTCACAAATTCAAGGAAACCCACCCCTTCCACAAAAGAAAAAGGGAGAATGTCCAATGCTAACATTTTAGCCAGCTTCTCATTGTACAAATGTGCCATTGGGTGGTTGCATTCATACTGCCTCTCTGACCTAAGCATGCTGACAATGGTAGGCTGGATTATTTTCCTTTGTGGTGCAGCTGATACAGGTAGCATCTTGAACCCTGCAGTACTCTGTTGGCTTGGTGTCTCAGCCTGACTCTTACTACGGTGCCACTGAGATGTTGCTGAGGATGTGGGTGGTACCACTACACTGCTGGGGACAGGCCTACTTAGTGTATCAGAGAAAATGTCTCCCTCTTGTTCACCTTCCACCACGATCATATTTTCTTCATTTTCACCTACAGCAATGGGTGCAGTTTTACTTAGGCCTTCAAGGTGTTTTTCCCACTGGATCAAGTGGTGGTTTTTCAGATGGGTTGTTTAGCCTCCAGTACCATAGTTTGTACCAAGGTTACCCCGACTAACACTATATCGATATCTTGAGCTTATAGCAATGTTCTCCTCCTTACTGCTAACCGAAAAGAAGTTCCAAACTGGGGAGGTGTACTTTCTTGCGGGGCTGGAGGTACCACTTGCAATGGCGGATGAACTAGAAGGTGTGCCTGGAATTTGACTCTGTGGCTGTGCAGTACCACTACTACCTACTGAGGTGGTGGTTTTGCTGTTGGTAGGTCCTTGCCGGGCCTTTGCAAATGCAAATATGGAAGCTGGAGGTGGTGTTGGTGTTACCTGTCTTGGTGGTATCAGTGCCACATGCCTCACAGCAATTTGGGATAGGGTAATAATGTCAGTCTTCATCTACACTGGGTTGGGAGTGATGTTCATGATGACTGGCTCATCATCATCATCCCCCTCTTCTACATCTAACTCCATAACTCTAAGGCTTTCTGGAACCTTCCTTTTCCCTAGCCTTGTCTTGTGGCGTGCCTCACTCTCAGACTGAGCTGATGGCTTCCAAGTGGCATCTAGATCATCCGAAGGGAGGCTTGAAGAAGAAGTTGATGGACTAACCCTCCTTTTCCTTGCTGGGGATCTGGAAGACAATGGATTTTCTGAAACAGTGTCTTGCTCTTCGTCTGCAGGCAGCTCAATTTCCTGAACTGCCCCTACTTTGGGAGGAACAACTACTATTGTGGGCAGTTGTTGCGGCTGTTGTTGCAGCTGTTGTTGCGACTGTTGTTTCGGCTGTTGTTCTGGCTGTTGTTGCCCACTTATTTTCTGAGTTTCCACCTGTGTTGATTGGGTACTACTTTGCGATAATGACATTTCAACATCACTGCTTGTTGGATTTTGCGCATGTAGACTGGCTACCTCTGCGATACTCATGGGCTTGGGCCTAGGTTGGTGGGGTGGACCCAGTGATACGGAGGTACAGCTCCCAGCTTGGTCCCCGGACACCGCTGATGCAGGCGTAATTTATTGTTTCCCAAAAAACATATTGGCCGACACACTAGTCTTGGTAAGTGCCACTTCCTTCTTCTGTTCCTTCTTCTTACTGGCAACTTTCTTGGTACTGGTGGACCTGGGACCTTTCTTTGGGGCCTTCTTCTATCTTCCTATGTCAGCAGGACACAGGTGCACAAGTTGCAGAGATGTCTGTGGTCACACGTGGACGTGACGTGGTGCGCAGCAGGACTTCAGTCTGGCAGTACAACGGGTGATGATGATACCTCCTCCTCTGTCTTCTTTCTGTGCACCTAAAAGCAAAGAAGCCAGGAGACGACAATAAATAAAATGTTCCATTTGTTGTTGTAGTTCAATTATTACTAGTAGAAACAAACATATATAATATATAACTTAGTGTATGGTGGTAACACTTGTTAGTGTTATATTATTAAATTTTAATAACTCAGTTTAAGTTATATAAAAGAACATAACAGTGTAGCCATTTGTGAGACTTTGACAACAAGGGCTTTCATGGTATACTGTGTACACTCAGGAAGGATAGGAAACAAGAAGAACAAAAGCAAAAATACAAATGTAATGGAAGTGGAACTTGTTTGACATTAATTTGCTCATCACATTATTCATGGAGCTGCAGCTGGCAAAGGGGAGGGTAGCAGTAAGCCAAGAGGAACAAATACAGCCATTTTGCCATATACAGGCCTATAAGGCAAAAGCAACACACTGCTAAACTACCAACACAAAATGGCCACCAGCCACATGGTCACTCACAGTCATAACAAGCAGGAGACCTGGAAAACAATGAACTCAAGCAGGTCTATATGGCCAGAGAAAGGGGGCATGCTAAACAACACAGCTTTAATGCAAAACGTAAAATCCACAGGGCTAAACAAGGTGTGCAAATTACAAAACAACCACACGATACACACACACACATAACAAAGGCATTTATTCAACACACACCAAAAAAGTGAAATACCCTTAATAATACACATTTTGCAATTAAATCCCATCCATAACATCAATGATGTTTAAATTCAACAGAAACAGTTGTTTCATTTCATGCACCCATGACTAGCCCTGGGCCTACTGAATGAAAGGCCTATTTGCAGACTAGACCACAAGCTTGCAGGCCTATGGCAAAAGCACACTGCCTGGCTTCAACATGGCCGTCAATCACATGACCAGGCCCCCAACAACAAGAAAGGGAATACAGACAATGCAGGCCTATGGCAAAAGCATACTGCCTGGCTTCAAAATGGCCACCAGCCACATGGCCAGGCCCACAACAATAAGAAAGGGAAGACAGACAATGCAGGCCTATGGCAAAAGCACACTGCCTCACTTCAAAATGGCCACCAGCCACTTGGTCAGGCCCACAACATCATGAAAGGGAAGACAGACAAAGCAGGCCTATGGCAAAAGCACACTGCCTGGCTTCAAAATGGCCGACAGTCACATGGCTGGGCCCACAACAACAAGAATTCTTGGCCAAAATGAACAAAGGAAAGACACGCAGGCCTATGTGGCAAAAGCAAAGCAGCACATTATTATACTACCATCACAAAATGGCCACCAGCCACATGGTCACTCACAGACACAACAAGCAGGAGGCTTGGAAAACAATGAACTCAAGGGCTATATGGCCAGACAATGGAGGCCTACTAAAGAACACAGCTTTAATGCAAAAATGAAATTCCACAGGGCTAAACAAGGTGTGCAAGTTAGACAACAACCACACCACACACACACACACACACACACACACGCACACTCACACACACACACACACACAAAACAAAGGCATTTATTCAACACACACCCAAAAAGTGAAATACCCCCAAGAATTCAGATTTTGCTGTTAAAATCCAATGCCATCCATGCAAAAAATGATGTTTAAATTCCACAGACACCACTGAAACAGTTATTTCATGTACCCACCATGACTAGCTCTGGGTCTACTAGCTACTCACAATAAAAAAAATGAAATGATGAAAAGTACAAACATTGTAGTTGCAGCAACTTCAATGCCTCAAACAAACAAACAACACCAACTTGTAAAATCTCAAATCCAAAAGTCCCCAAATCCAACGATATATGATGCAGCAGAGCAGACACAAAGGGTGATCCTTCCAGCTCCAAATCCAAATGAAAATGAACGGGACCTGGACAACGCACTCGGAGGAGCCGGCTGGACAGGAATAGGAAGTTGGAGACTCTCGGGCACTCACTTCCTCTCCAAAAAAAAGAAAAAAAGAAAAAGGACTCCTTGCACAAAAAAGTACAGCCAACTATCAATCTGAGGAGTTTTTTTTATCCGAATCATCATTTACGAGAAGGTTTTATGCTGCTTGAGAGATATTCTTTTCTAGATTGCAATTTTGTGTGTTCAGCATTGCGAGCTTCACTGAACAATTCCGCGGAATGTCCGATGGCGTGTCTGAATTACGTGTTCGCGATCGCACACTCTCGCGGGATCGTGCGGCCGGCTACCAAAATTTTGGGGCGCACCGGAATGGATATGAAAAATCGTCAGCGAATGCAGGAATCTCGGTAATTCACTACTGCACGTGCAAAAACGCAGTTTGAAAGCGCAAACAAGGGAAAAACTCTGCTACACCACAAGTTTTCAGTAACTCCGCGTTCCACGCGGAACGCGGAGTTGCCAACAATCTGCAAAATCCACGAGCAGAGCAGATTTTACTGCCCAGGCTCAGTCAAATCCTTAAAAGTTCAATAGATGCACTCCTGGATGGGGACTCTTGGTGGTGGTGATGCAGGGGGCCTCTGTTAGACTCTAGCTTGCAGGGAGTCCACTCCCTAGTTCTTCTTGAAGCAAGGAAAATTCTTTAGGGCAGTAGTGCCGATTTGTGCAGCAAGTGCAGTTTTTCAGAACGCAGTCCTTTGGGTGCAGATTCAAATTGAGCAGGGCAGTTCCTCTTCTTCTTGTAGTTTCAAGCAGTTGATCTGAGAAGCTATGCAGCTCTCCCATATTTATTCACAGTTTTCGGACGTCAAACAGAGGGGCACCCCTGACCAATGGGATACAGGGTGCCACCCAAGTGTATGGCCACTTCCTCCAAAGTTGGACATACTCATGTCCCAAAAAGCACTATTCTCTCAAAATCCAACATGGAGAAAGTGTCTCCTTTGGGGTTAGATCTGGCTAAGCCAATCCACTGGTGTGGCTAAGTTTCACTAACACACCCCTTCCAACACTTTGACTAATCTAATTACTGAGGCTCCTGTGTGGCTGGGGTTGCAGGATGTGGGGGGCAGCCTGTGCTGGTCCCAAACTGTAATTCTCCCTTTGAAGAGCAGTTTGGCAGCCCCAACATTCCAACCTTTTTGGCTTCTGCAGCTAAAGATTTCCACCCACAGGAGATCCATTGTCTACTCTGACAGGGCAGTTCATCCCTCATCAGGCAGTTCTGGCTCAACCTGGGAAATACTGGCTGGCAAATTAGGAGAGGGCAGCTGGAAAGCGGCATTTTGGCTCACAGAAATAACGTTTATTAACTTATTTCCTTTAATAGTTATAATAAACCCAACAGTGGCAAGTTGTTGGACTTATCTAAGTTATTAATTCGATACCTTACCCTACATTTTTAGGTGGCTCTTGTCAATATTTATACTTAAATAAACGAACTTAATGTTAGTCTATGGACCCATTCACTACAATAGGGAAAAATGGATTTGGTAGTTTTGTTACCACCAGGGCTTATAAAACTTATGTTATGATTTCCCTGCTTATAGATACAAGGTCCCCTACTCCTGGGGCACCTAGGGGAGACCTTAAAGATAACGTATGTGTAAAAATAAGGTAGATTACTACTATGGAAGTACCTTTAATTCCAAAGTCGAATTTGCATATAATTATAATTTAAAAGCAGCCTCCCTGCCCTGGTATATACTGAGGACCTATAGGTAGTTATTATAAACCCAACAGTGGCAAGTTGTTGGACTTATCTTAATTATTAATTCGATACCTTACACTACATTTTTAGGTGGCTCTTGTCAATATTTATACTTAAATAAACTAGCTTAATGTTAGCCTATGGACCCATTCACTACAATAGGGAAAAATGGATTTGGTAGTTTTTTTACCACCAGGGCTTATAAAACTTATGTTATGATTTCCCTGCTTATAGATACAAGGCCCCCTACTCCTGGGGCACCTAGGGGACACTTTAAAGATGACGTATGTGTAAAAATAAGGTAGATTACTACTACGGAAGTACCTTTAATTCCAAAGTCGAATTTGCATATAATTATAATTTAAAAGCAGCCTCCCTGCCCTGGTATATACTAAGGACCTATAGGTAGTTTGAATACTCCTTGACTTCTTCTATACCAGGGGTCATTCATTGACAATCCTTAACCATGTAGTTTTAATCAGAGCACATGCCCTGGGTCTGGATAGCGGAGCCCAGGGTACAATCAGGTCAGAAAACCAGCAAATAGGTCCTGATTTCTCATATGCATAATTACATGAAATTTCTACAAAAGTAGGCAAAATGCTGTCTCTAATTTTGCAATATATTTGAGCGTGAAATGCTTCATTGTATCAATATATGACAAGAAGATGCGTTTTACACTAAACAAATGTGAAGAAAAAAAACAAAAGCACCACAAACAACATCCACTCACATTCTGCTGTTCCCATGCATATCATGTTTGTGGTCAATTTACACCATTAATGGCACATATTTACTTGAAGTGACAGTATTCACGTTTTCATGAAACTTCATTTACAAGGAGCTTATCATTTGCTATGAATGGAACAAAGATGATGAATGGAAAATAGCCTTTTGAACCCCATTTGGAAATTTTTAATATTATGTAATGGCATTTTAGTTGTGTAATGCTCCTTCAATTTTACAATGATTTATGGATTCAATATTCTATGATGCATTGAATCAGCTCACATGTCTGTATTTGGATGATGTTCTGGTGATTACAACAACTTTTGTTAAAAATTAAGAATAAATGTGTTTGGTATTGTCAAGGCTTCAGCAACATCATGTGTATTATAAACTGAGAAGAGTGGGTTTTAGAAAGAAGAAGATGAATACCTTGGAATTAGAATGAATGATCCTGTCATGTTGATGGATCCCAAGCAAGAAGAAGATGAATACCTTGGAATTAGAATGAATGATCCTGTCATGTTGATGGATCCCAAGAAATTTTCAGTTATTTTTGATGGGAGCTTACCTTTAAATGCAAAGGAGACTCAAAGTTTTCTGAGATTTGCACATGTTTTCAATATTGGTAATAACTGTGCAGAAATAACTGCAGCAATCGTCATCAACCTAGATGGGCAATTTTCTTTTCACAATATATTTTTTATTATGTTAAATTCATTCTTGATATGTCTTTTGGTGATGCTCTAACACATCTTATCCAGAGATATCACTCAGTGATAATCAACCTCTGAATGTTTTTCAATATGTGGAAGGAATAGTTCTGGACCAGTGGATTCCTAGAATACTAAAATAATTTCAACTAAAGAATCTGTTAGTTGGATTTTTATTCTAGCAGGAAGTAATCTTTATACCAGATAATAACATACATTCGAATGGGATGAGAAGTGACTTGATGGCCATTTATATTTGCAGAGAAGTCAAGACTATGTTTCATTTACTCTTTCCATCTTTTTTGTGACCAGCTCTTCTTTCTGATGGTCAAGATTATTTTATACATTGTTGTTTGTTCTCTCCGTGAATAATTACACTGAAAGCATTTTAGATATTAGCAGCTGTTACCTTCAGGACTTTGGCATAGAGGTTCAGATTTACTAAGCTGACCAACACAAATTCTACTTAGTGATTTACAAAGCCATGCAAATCCCAATTGTAAAAAAAATGTAATACAGCTCATAGCACTGCCTTGTGTTACCTTGTATCAGGTAGGTGTTAAATGGGTGATGTATGAGGGTTCCCGTCCATCCACCTTTGTATATTGATTGAAACCCATATTTACAACTACTTGTAAATATGAGTTTGCAACAAAATGGTGCACCTACCTCAAGCTGCTGTAACAAGGAAAAAATATATTTGCCAGGCCTGGGCGAAGTTCGTGGAGTTTTGCTATGCAGAACTCCGCAAAGTTACAATAAAACTCTGCGGAGTTCCGTGAGTGGCGGAGCGCAGTGCGAACTGCCGTTCACGCTGGTCTTCCTGCTGCTTGGGTAGAACTTCAACCTGAGCGGGAGCTCGCGCTCGTGAACGGTCACGGGTCTGGGAAAAAACTCTGCTACATTACGCGAAGCGGAGTTTTCTGCACTTCGTGAGCTCTGCAGAGCGTGGAGTACAGAAAACTCTGCAAACTCCGCAAACGGAGCGGAGTTCACCGCCCTGGCCTAATATTTGCTTCTTCTTATCTTTTCCTCTTTGCTTGTGTGCTGCATTCTGCTACATACAAGGAGGAAATAGCCTCAATGGAATGTTTTTGTGAAAAAAGGTATCTCTTTGTGCACAGAAACCATATGGACCCCTAATGAAGGTACCCTTACGATGTGTCACAAGGGTGCCTATGTTGATGCTAGGCAGCTATGAGTGCGACAGCACTACAATAGAGCAGAAATGCGCCATATCTTTAAAAACATGGCACAGTTCTCCTCTCTCCTTTTCACACAACACAGTGCAGGAACCTCACTTGCTGTGCTGCGTTGTGTGAAATTTTAGTACATATGCAAACAGTTTCCACTGATTTTATAAGAAACATTCCACTCTCCAAAGGCTATCATGCTATAATGCTCACTGTAGACACTTTTTCAACAATTACTTATTTTTTGCCTTTGCCCAAGTTGCCAGGAGCTGAAGTAATAGCCCACTATTCTCAAACTGATGTTTCTGAACTTGAAGGCTTTCCTCATACTATCAAATCTAACAGAGGTACTCAGTACATTTATTGTGTTTGGAGAGCCTTGTGTTATGGAGCAGAGGCAGTTGTCTTTTGTTTTAAACCTTGAGCACCACCTTGTGGCATCAATTAGTATCTGAAGGCAAGCCAGTTTTTTGATTTTTAGATTGCAGATGATTGGTGCTACATTGCCTGTTTTTTATGGTAATATTAAAAATATATATTTTTTTCAATATCTCTACACCATATTTCATGCTCCTTGCGATGAATATCATACTGTTTTAGCTCAATTTCATATTTATCAGAAAACGGAGTTTCGGGCGCCTAGGTGAGCATCCTAGCTGGTGTATCCTAGTCGTACATTTTATGTAGTACTATTTTAGCTGTAAACCAGTTACATACATGTCAATCTCAATGCTACCCCTTAAACCTCTCGACATAGCTCTAGTCAGATATGGTCCTAACTCATGGTCAATCGATCACCCTTTTAATATCTCAAAAAATGCGAAAAGGAACCTCAACCACAAATTACTGAAACAATACGCAGAAACACTAATTTCTAATACCTACCATAATCTGTCCAACTGCACTACGAAAATGAACTTCATCTTCTATTCCAAACATCCTGCAACATGAAAAATACTTTCCTGCTCCTATTACAAGTATCAAAGACTATCAAGATGTCCTATGAAACTAAATTGATGTTGTCTCCTTCCTCATCTTTTAGAGGTGAGTATGATATATCCTTTTTTAAAACAGGAATCATTCTTATACAAATGACCAACCCTCACCTCTCCCTATTCGATCTACACTTTCATTCACCTTTCAAACTTCTCACTCCTGAGGGTGATCTGTTCCTTTTGCCTTCTTCCTCCTGACCCTGACAAACTCAGCTGAACCGACCAACCTTCTTCACCCTTCTAATCCATCATCCATCCCAAAGCCACCCACGGATCCAACTAGCAACCATACTTCCCCCATAAACTCACTCAGCACAAAAACACTCAGTGGAGTGTCCTCACATTTGTTGACCCCAACCAGAATTCTCCCAGTAGCAAATCACATTGTTAGACTCAGCAAATCTAGCAGCTCGGGCCTCATCACTAGACCAGCCTCTCCTGTATCCTCCGTGGACGCAAACCCTGACTCTACTTTTGTCCCTGTGCACCCCACTCTAGCTATCCTCAAGCCTAGTCCCTATAGTAAGGAACCCTCCAATATCCAAACATGCTTTGCCCCTAGCCCCAGGGTCTTGTCGCAAAGCCTCCTACACACATTACTGGAAGCGTCAATAACACACTCCCACAGATATTGTCCCATATGGAACAGAAACTTGACTCACTGGCTAATGACATAGCTCAAAACCAACAGTTGAAGGACAGAATGCAGAACAATGTCATACATTCAAACCAGTACAGAGATATGGGCCTAAATCCACCGTTGTTTTGCTCACCATGCCATCCCAGTTTGAACCCAGCCGTATGCAAATCAGTCTTGACCCTGTGCCCCATGGGAACAGTCCTGCCTGAACTGCCAAGCCAGGTCCTCCCTGGACTGGAAACAAGCATCCTAGGACCGGTTTCGGGCTTTCAGCCCTCACCAGCCAGGATAGCTTGATTCCAGTGGGATGGAGAGCACGGGTCTCACGTCTGAGCATACCCGTTCCACTCTGGGTGACAAATGCAAAAACAACAGTTGATGGACAGAATGCAGAACAATGTCATAGATTCACCCAAGTACAGAGATCTGGGCTAAAAACCATCGATTTTTTGCTCACTATGCCATTCCAGTTTGAACCCAGCCGTATGCAAATCAGTCTTGACCCTGTGCCCCATGGGAACAGTTCAGCCTGAACTGCCAAGCCAGGTCCTACCTGGACTGAAAACAAGGAATGGAGGTGAATGTTTTGCCAATGTGCAACATTCGATACATCACCTTGTGTGTTTTTCTGTTCGCCCTATCTGGGAACGGTATGCCCAGACGTGGGTCCAGTGCTCACTACGCCACTGGAATCAAGCTATCCTGGCTGATGACGGCTGATAGCCAGAAACCGGTCCTAGGATGCTTGATTCCGGTCCAGGGAAGACATGGCTTGGCAGTTCAGGCTGGACTGTTCCCATGAGGCACAGGGTCAAGACTGATTTTCATATGGCCATGTCTGAACTGGGGTGGCGTGGTGAGCAAAATAACGATGGATTAAACCCAGATCTGTGACTGGGGGGGAATGTTTTGCCAATGTGCAACACTCCGTCCATCACCTTGTGTGTTTTGCTGTTCGCCCTATGTGGGAATAGTATGCCCAGACATGGGTCCCGTGCTCACTACGTCACTGGAGTCAAGTAACCCTGGGCGGGCAACTTCGCTACGCCCACGAAGTGGGCGTAGTGTTGCCTACTTCGCCCTTTGCGAAGTAGGCGAAGCAGGCAACACTACGCCCACTTGATGGGCGTAGCGAAGTTGCCCGCCGCCCGCCTCCCTCCCGCCCTCCCTAAATGCTTTAAAAGAAGTTATAAATGAATTATAAAACCACTTACCTTGTCCGCCGCGTCCCCGGGGCTCCCGCTCGTCATCGCGCCGCCGGCGCCGCCGTCGTAGATACTAATGCGCATGCGCGGCCGCCCGCGCATGCGCATTTCTCACGAGAAATGCGCATGCGCGGGCGGCCGCGCATGCGCATTAGTATTCAGGATGTGCGCGCCGGCGGCGCGATGACGAGCGGGAGCCCCGGGGACGCGGCGGACTAGGTAAGTGGTTTTATAATTCATTTATAACTTCTTTTAAAGCATTTTGGGAGGGCGGGAGGGAGGCGGGTGGCGCGTAGTGGGGCTACGCGAAGTGCGCGGATGGGCGTAGTTTTTTGCCCACTTCGCGTAGCTTTGCGAAGCCCCACTACGCCCACTACGCCCAGGGTTAGTGTCAAGCTATCCTGGCTGATGACGGCTGATAGCCAGAAACCGGTCCTAGGATGCTTGATTCAGGTCCAGGGAAGACATGGCTTGGCAGTTCAGGCTGGACTGTTCCCATGAGGCACAGGGTCAAGACTGATTTGCATGTGGCCATGCCTGAACTGGGGTGGCATGGTGAGCAAAATAACGATGGATTAAACTCAGATCTGTGACTGGGGATGAATGTTTTGCCAATGTGCAACATCCCGCCCATCACTTTGTGTGTTTTGCTGTTTGCCCTATGTGGGAAGGATATGCCCAGACGTGGGTCCCGTGCTCACTACGCCACTGAAGTCAAGCTATCCTGGCTGTAGCTGATAGCCAGAAACCGGTCCTAGGATGCTTGATTCCGGTCCAGGGAAGACATGGCTTGGCAGTTCAGGCTGGACTGTTCCCATGCGGCACAGGGTCAAGTCTGATTTACATATGGCCATGTCTGAACTGGGGTGGCATGGTGAGTGAAATAACGATGGATTAAACCCAGATCTGTGACTAGGGATGAATGTTTTGCCACCAATATGCAACATTCCGTCCATCACCTTGTGTGTTTTCCTGTTCACCCTATGTGGGAAGGGCATGCCCAGACGTGGGTCCCGTGCTCACTACGCCACTGGAGTCAAGCTATCCTGGCTGATAACGCCTGATAGCCAGAAATCGGTCGTAGGATGCTTGAATCCGGTCCGGGCCATGTCTGAACTGGGGTGGCATGGTGAGCAACATAACGATGGATTAAATCCAGATCTGTGACTGGGGGTGAATATTTTGCCAATGTGCAACATTCCGTTCATCACCTTGTGTGTTTTAATGACATAGCTCACCTTAGACGTGACATCTCCAAACAGGCGAAGCTATCCAGAAACCACACTTTAGAGTGTTGTAAACTACCTCCTCACACAGGCTCCCCTACCATAGCCTCCAAACCCTCCCCCTGGCTATCAACTCCCTTAACCTGTCTGTCCCACAGACCCCACTGTGCTCTCCGCACCCTATCTAGTCAGCAAATCCTACCCTATTAAACCACAGACGTGGCCTTCTGAACCTCCCTCACTCTCCCAAATATTGTGAGCACTAATTGAACCCTTTCAACCAGCAATGAACCCAGAACACAAGCTTAACTCATCACCATTTAAACTATTCCAGCCTCCATGGAAAAGTCCAGCCCTCTCTCCTGCATGGTCCTAAACTGTAGCTCAGCAGCCAAACACGCAACTGAAATGGGGTGGCATGGTGAGCAAAATAACGATGGATTAAACTCAGATCTGTGACTGGGGATGAATGTTTTGCCAATGTGCAACATCCCGCCCATCACCTTGTGTGTTTTGCTGTTTGCCCTATGTGGGAAGGATATGCCCAGACGTGGGTCCCGTGCTCACTACGCCACTGAAGTCAAGCTATCCTGGCTGTAGCTGATAGCCAGAAACCGGTCCTAGGATGCTTGATTCCGGTCCAGGGAAGACATGGCTTGGCAGTTCAGGCTGGACTGTTCCCATGCGGCACAGGGTCAAGTCTGATTTACATATGGCCATGTCTGAACTGGGGTGGCATGGTGAGCGAAATAACGATGGATTAAACCCAGATCTGTGACTAGGGATGAATGTTTTGCCACCAATATGCAACATTCCGTCCATCACCTTGTGTGTTTTCCTGTTCACCCTATGTGGGAAGGGCATGCCCAGACGTGGGTCCCGTGCTCACTACGCCACTGGAGTCAAGCTATCCTGGCTGATAACGCCTGATAGCCAGAAATCGGTCGTAGGATGCTTGAATCCGGTCCGGGCCATGTCTGAACTGGGGTGGCATGGTGAGCAAAATAACGATGGATTAAATCCAGATCTGTGACTGGGGGTGAATATTTTGCCAATGTGCAACATTCCGTTCATCACCTTGTGTTTTTTAATGACGTAGCTCACCTTAGACGTGACATCTCCAAACAGGCGAAGCTATCCAGAAACCACACTTTAGAGTGTTGTAAACTACCTCCTCACACAGGCTCCCCTACCATAGCCTCCAAACCCTCCCCCTGGCTATCAACTCCCTTAACCTGTCTGTCCCACAGACCCCACTGTGCTCTCCGCACCCTATCTAGTCAGCAAATCCTACCCTATTAAACCACAGACGTGGCCTTCTGAACCTCCCTCACTCTCCCAAATATTGTGAGCACTAATTGAACCCTTTCAACCAGCAATGAACCCAGAACACAAGCTTAACTCATCACCATTTAAACTATTCCAGCCTCCATGGAAAAGTCCAGCCCTCTCTCCTGCATGGTCCTAAACTGTAGCTCAGCAGCCAAACACGCAACTGATATCACTTATTCTATCCTCAGAGAAGAAATAGATCAAGCTTTTCTCACTGAATCCTGGCTAAATGAACACGTCACCCCTAATCTCGACCTGCTTACCCCTCCCGGGTATACTCTCATCAGACAGGACAGACCTAAACGGGCCGGGGGAGGTCTAGCCATTATTCACAAAATAGAAATCCAACTCTTTATGTTAAAAAGGCAAAATACTCAACCTTTGAATACATTGGGGTGGAACTTTTAACCAAAGGCTCTCATCCTATCAAATTCCACACCATCTACCATCCTCCTGGGGACCGAGCACTCTTCACAAAAGAGTTCTCTGACCTTATTTCCAGGTTCGTCCTAACTTACACGAAGGATGTGTTCCTGGGCGATTTCAACATTCATTGGAAAAACGCAGAAGACACTTCAGTGTGACTTCTTATGAGCCTTCTGGATCTTAACAACCTGAATCAACTCTGCAATAAACCAATACACATTAAAGGCTCTACCATGGATGCAATTATTGCTAAAAACGACCTGATCTCCATCAGCTCCATATCTCCTATTGATTGGTCAGACCATCATCAAATTATCTTCAATATGAATACCACATTCAGACCCGTCCCTGATGTTACCAAAAAAATCAAGCAATTTACCAGAAATATCAAACTTGTCCCACTTCTTGAACTTGAATCCAAGATTCTTGAGCAACTACAGCTTCCTACCCCTCGTACACAGCTGAAGCACTTACTTCACACTACAACTCATCGATCTTGGTTATTCTCGACCAAGTGGCCCAGCTCAAACTAAAACAACTGAAAGCTACTACTTCAAAATCATGGTTTAACCCAGACCTCAACAATGAAAGAAGAAAACTCAGACAAGCAGTACAGTCTTGGAGACAAACCACCTCAACTACTCACCTAGCTTTACTTAGAACTACAAGGCTATCATACAAAAAACACATCTTTAAAGAAAAAGCCTCCTTCTTCCGTAACCAACTGGATTGTGCAAAAAATAGACCCAAGGAACTCTTTAACACTGTGAAAAGACAAACCATGGCTGACCCCCTCTTACTTTAACCGCCACAAATGAACAATGTGAAAAAAATGCTTGACTTTTCTCTATCAAAGTCACCAATATTGAGCAATCCTTCTTGCAAGTCTCCTCTCTGTCCTCCGTCCTTACCTCCCTCTCCGACTCACCACCCCTCATGACAGCCTCTCCCTCTGTTCCCATTGAAGACCAAATGACCCCTAAATGTACTAACAGATACCTAAATCACGCCAAACTGAAAAACAATGCCAACTGGTCTGACTCCAATCCCCTGTCCGAGAAGGAAATCTTCAATGTAATCAGGAATCTAAAGCCTTCGACACACATAAATGACACCCTCCCATCCACGATGATGAAAAACCTCAACCACATCATCGCCCCATTTTAGACTCAAATCATCAACACATCTCTCACCACGGGCTGTGCTCCGATTTCTCTCTCCTATGAGGACAAATCACACCCATTCCCAAAAATCCCAGGGCTGGCCCTAACGATCTCAGGAACCTCAGACCTATCTCAAACCTCCCATTCTTAGCCAAGGCATTGGAGAAATGTGTCTTACAGCAACGTAATCATCATATACAAAATGTCAACCTTCTAGACACTTTCCAATCTGGATTCAGAAAAGGCTGCAGTACTGAAACGGTCATGCTCAATATATCTGATAAAATTCACAGATCCCTAGATGAGGGAGACACTTACCTACTTATCCTTCTTGACCTATCGGCGGCGTTTGATACTTTAAATCCCCCAGCCCTACTTGAATCTCTGAGGTGTCGCTTCGGCATCAATGGCACTGTCTTAAAATGGTCACATCTTACCTACAACACCGGTCGTAACAAATCAAAATTATCTCATGTCTTTCTAAACCCTCGCAGGTCAATCTAGGAGTGCCAAAAGGCTCCATTTATCCCCCTCCCTTTTCAATCTCTTAATGGAACCCCTGATGGTCATCTTGAAGTAGGCAGGGATCAAACATCACCTATATGTTGATAACACAAAACTTTATTACAAAATCAAATAACCCAGTGACATTCGACATCTTAACACCACACTGATCAAGCTACAATCCTGGTTTTGCTCTAATCACCTAAAGCTAAACCCCATCGAAACTGAAGTGATTCTATTCTCTCCCAAATGCAACCACCAACCAATCCAAGAATGGCTCAACAACTTGAATGCCTCAAGTTGCTCTCTCACTATTTCCAACTCTGCAAAGTCCCTGGGCTTCTTCCTGGACAGAAACCTGTCAATGAAAGAACACATCAAAAATTCAGCAGAAGGAGCACTGTACACACTAAAAAAACATTAAGAAAATGAAACCTTTCATTCCTGCCGATGATTTCAAGCTTTGGTGCAATCCTCGGTCCTTACCAAACTAGAATATGGTAATGCCATTCTCATATGGTGTTGAATTCTCACTTCGCATCCCTTAGATCAGTTCTTAACTTGGCAGCACGGCTCATTTCAGAGATCAAACATTTTGAACACATCACTCCTTCCCTCAAGAGCCTAAACTGGCTTCCCATCGAAGGAAGATGTACTTACAAGACTGCCTGAATCATCCACAAAGCACTGCACTCACATACTCCCAACTACCTTGAAAACAAGCTAATGAAAACGGGGTATACCAGATCTTTGAGAAGCTCCAATGCTTTGTTACTCATACTTCCAAATCTAAAAAAATCAACAACCAAGTCTCATTCCTTTTCCGTAAATGCTCTGAGCATTTGGAACTCTTTACCTTGTCACTTTCGATGCAACCCTACTTCCCTAACTTCAAAAGAAACCTGAAACAACTCCTCCTCAGCAAATACTTTAACTCCTAGATTATTGACCTGGACTATTTACTGCATGTACTGATCTAATCCCGATGATCAAAGGCTGTTTTATCTGATTTATGTTATCTATTAGATGCTCTTGAATTGCTTCTCTTGTTTTTGGCACTGCCCTTTATATTCTTGTATGTTTATTATTTTCTATTTTTAATTATTGCCTCGTTTGTACTCTCATGTATGTTTTACTGTATTGTCAGACCACAATTCTGTAAAGTGCTCTGATACCTTCGGGTATGGCAAGCGCTATCTAAAACTTATTTTTTTTTAAATTATTGGGATTTGAACAGTTTTTCTGCTGGTTTCCATCCCAAGTCAGAAGGAAAGACACACCAATCTAATCTGTCTATAGACATATCAACAATGTTACTATTATGCATCTCCATATGGCCGCTTTACGTGGATTAACTCCTTATGATCTGGAAAGAGTGCATATTTCAACACTTTAACTTTTCTGACATAGTTAAATGACTGTTTCTATGACATACAAATTACAATGTTGTACAGCAAATCAGACATTTATGTTTGGATTAAACATTCTTACAACATATTCTTTACCACCCTGTAGAGGAAACTAACTGTGTGAAATACTTTATTAAGATATTCAAGTAATCATAAATCACAGGCCTTTAAGGACAACCTCCCCTTTGCACAGTTTCTGAGCGTAAGGAGGAGTTGTTTTGAGAAATCTGTCTTTTTTCAATAATCTGACATCCTAATATATAAACTGTTCAACAGGGGGTCCCCAAAACGTCTTTTTAAGAGATCCAGAAAATAGTATGGTATTTCTTTAGGGAATTACTGTTCCAGCCCAAAGCTAAAAAGGTTGAGAATCCCTTAGTTTTTGTTGCCACCTTCTGTATAATTAACAATGACTTAAGCAAAGTAGTATAAGAGCACTGGCACATGGTCCGAGATTAAACAAATTCAGAAAACAAGCCTCTCTTTAGACACAAATGAATTGTTATTTACAATTCTCTTTAATGGTAAAGTCAGATTTTAAGTCACAATTCTGACAATGTCACCTTTAGAAAGTTGGCATTTACTTGTCCAAACCAATTACGCCTTGAGGCAGTGTCCTGGTTCCCATGACTGTGAATGGCTCTGTTGCTGGGCTTAGAGTATTCTTTCCAGACAGTGAGATTGCCTAGATTGCTGGGGGCAGAGCTGGTCTCTGCCCCCCCTAACATTTCAATGGGCTACCTTCAGCAGACACACAAAGGAACCTGACTTTAGTATTTTGTCACTGCAGACTTCTTGGAGCCTTGGTAGGGGACGGAAGGAACTTTCCAGAACAAGATGTGAGAGTAGCCAAGAATATTCTCCCACTTCAAAGGCAGGCATCAGGTATACATATTGTACCTCCAGAGCCACCAACCGTCAAGAGGTTGCCCCCAGGTCCTGTACTTGTAGAAGTGGTGTTTTAGGTGCTGCTCTTGCTTAACCATAAACGTTAGGACTTGTAAGTTGTGACCTTGCATGGATCTACATGGCTTAGTGAACCTGGAGTAATGCAAGGCAACACAAGTCGCTACCTTTCGTTACTCTGTCCTGGGATGGCGTTCCATGGGTAGAGTGTGGGTGACGCCATACATCTACCCATGATTTTTGGTGCAGTCCCAGATATACTAACCAATGAACCAGGGAATGTGTTAAAATGCTTCGTCTTCCCAGGTGAGGCATAACAAAGGAATGTTCATTTCTTTTCATCATTTCCTCTTTCTACATGTGCTGCATTCTGCAATCCTGCCTGTAATGCAGGTCCTCTTGCACAATGGTGCAAGGCTGCCCGCGTCGGTGCTTGGTAGCCACACGTGCACCAGCACAGAGGTAGAACAGGAATGCATCATATGTTAGTAAATATGTTGCATGTCTGCCCTCTCTATTTGGTGCAGAACAGCAAACTGTCTTACTGCGTTGCACCAAATATTAGTAAACCTGTCCCCAGTGACAAACAAACCTGCCTGCCTGCACAGCCCGTGGCAGGGGGCATGCTGCAGTCCTGACCTTAGCACCGTGAGGGGAACGGCCAAGCCGACCGGGAAAGCCGTGAGGGGAACGGCGGTAGTTCCCATCGGGGAACTACACTATCCAGCAGCCCCGGGACCGGCGCACACCTGAGGAATCACCAGCGCGCCCGGAGGCGCTTCATAGCTCGCGCCCTCCACTCGCCCCATGAGTTGCGCGCGGGAGCAGCCCGGGAGAAGCCCGGGCAAAGGGCGGGCCCTCTGTGGCCCTCAGAGGCACGAGGAGGATGGGACGGGGCCACTCCCCCTGACCCCATTTCACTGCTAAGGTAATTACTTTATGTCCTTCCTGGCATTTTGGCAAGGGATTACAAACTGAACTTTAGCTGAGAACATTCTAATATCCTCAGACTTTCTTGAGACCTTGTCATACCCTTGTGATAGCCTAACAATCGCACTCCCCATCATGACACACAAGGGGGTGATCAATAGATCTATCAGCCAGAGAGGCTTGCACCAAGGGTCACAAGTTCTAAGCAGGCCATCTCCGTCCATCGCCAATTTGATTGAACCTGCCACATCTATTAACCAATCGCTTGACCCAACCAATGGCATAACGCAACACCTCTCGCTCCTGGATGAACTAAATTCCCTCTGCAAAACAAGGTATGCCACCGTGGAACCCAGAAATGAAATTAAAAGTTCCTCCCCTTGCCCCGTTGCACAAACCAGTATGTCTACCCCAATCGCCAGCCCCCGGGCCCAACCCAAAAATGTTAATACACCAAACACAGTCTCTTCGCAGTCCTCATCTAGTAAAAGGAAGTGGGATGGGGTTAAGCACATAGGGAATAAATCAAAACAGCAAAAATTATGTTTTAGCTCTCCACTGACTGCAACTAACCACCTTCAAATTTGGAAGAAAAAATAGACCAATAGATAAGCTCCTTCAATTCGAACTTTCTGGCTCAGATTGAACAAATGGTTGGCTCACTCATCTCTCCACTGACTGTTAAAATGACCACCCTAGAGGATAGGCTGTTGGGAATAGAGAAATGTTTAAAGGCCAGCCAAACCCGCACTGAAAGTTCTTTAACATCAATCTGTCTGAGCTCACTTGGTACCAAAAGTAACATTCAAACTTGTCCCCTAGTCCCTATCCTTTCACCCCAACAATGCACCTAAAGCTAATCACAAACCGGGCCCTTTACAATATACTGCTTCAAAAGTAGAGCCTAATAAGAATACTACTCACATACAGCTACCCCCGGAGGCTGCACCCTTTGTGTGTGTTCTTGCAGGAGTTCCCGAAATCAAACATGGAAAAACTGAGCGGGAACAAGACTTACTTAACAAAGTCATATATTGGCTAACTAAAAACAGGCCTCTGCCCCTTGGTTTAGATGGTACTATCAAGTCAGTTAGAAGGGTGGGCTGGCTAGGCCCCCTACAGAAAGATATTGACGGGGACCTCGTTCTAATAAAATTTAAAAGCAGCTCAGTTGTTCCTTACCTGCGAACTTTGTACCCCCGTGAAGGTGTTGGCCCTATATCCATCTGGGACCTACAAGACTTCTACCCAAGCAGGGCATATACCCCCAGACTAAAACTAAGGGCAGAGTCAGTTCACCCGAAGGGCAGAAATACGCGTACACTGTGTGGCCATGACTTTCTCCGCCTTGAACTACCCTGTCACAATGTTCATTGGCCATGGGTATGGAAAATCATGAATTCTACTATGAAACAAAGGAACTTATTTATGCAACGTGGACTAATGTTTTATCTTCCTTCTACTTTGTGTATTTGTATGTACTTCTTGCCATGAGTGTTTTTAAATGTATGCTTTTATGATTTTAAACTAAAAATCGAATAAAGCTAAAGAACGAACGACTAACTGTATTGTGGTGGATGATGTTGACAAGCTGTTTGAGGCATAGTAGTTTGCCTTGGAGATGCACAGGGTCACTGAGTTATATTGGATATCCACTCTCTGGAGGCACATACCCAATAAAGGGAAGGATGCATTGCTGATCCTAGGTAAGGTGGACAGGAATAAACATCCTCTCATGAAGGACGCCCTTGATAGGAATTATGGTCTCACCCCAGGGAAATGTAGTCAGACTTTAGGGACACCCAGAAGCTGCCCCAACAATACTGGTTAGATTTTGTGGAACAATTTTGCAAGGCACTGGATGGTTGGAGGAAGAGTGAGTGATTACAAGGAGCTGTGCAAACTGTTTGCCGGAGAGAACATGTTCGGTAGTTGCGCTACAGAGCTGCACCCACACCTAGTGGATAGCAATGAACCTTGCAAGGAGTCTTGCCAAAGTGGTTTAGAACCAGGGTCCAAAGGGAGGGTTCTGGGAGTGACCCCCAAGATGGGTGGTTCAGGTTCCCCCAGCAGAGCGAGGGAATGATACAGGGAGACACAGGGAGGCCCCAGCGTAAAGAGAGGGAAAGTGTTATTATGCCCCTTATGAAAAACAAAACCATGTTCTGGTGGGCAGTGGCAGAGAGTGCCCTATTTCCAACCCTGGTTCTTTGATTGTTCCCAATTAAGTCAGAAACAGAGGGATTCTGTATGTCCTAAGAAACAACCCACTTGTGAGAACACTACAGGGATTGCCAATGTGGCCTTAGGGGAAAGTAGTTCCCAGGGGCAGATGGTAGAACATGCCATCATCTCCCTTAGTTGGGTGAACCTGTGCTCCTTTTAAGTGGGAGTCAACACTTTTACCAGGTGACAGTAAATTGGATCCCAGTCACCACTCTGAGGGATACCTGTGCTAGCAGACCATAGCAGCGGAAAGACCGGTTTCCTCAGATCAGTACACTAGACAGGTGTGCAAGGTCACTCAGGTCCATGGACAAGAAGTCTTCCACCCTATGGCTCTACGGCTATGTTCTTCTTCGAATGGGGTGTGGAGATGACCCAGAGGAGGGTCATAGTCAGTCCTTAGATGTCTATTAACTGCAACCTGGGAAATGAGTTGCCACCAGTGTTGAAAGAGCTGGAAGGGGTGACTTTCCAGTGTGCCCTGAAAGCCCAGGTTTCTGGGATTGCCACTCCCAAATGTAGTCTATGGGGCCCATTGGGGGGCGCAGAGGTGCAAAGGTTTGCTCCTGTCCCCTGTACAAGCTCGGGGTGCAGACCCTGGGTTGGACAACCAGTCTCAGTCTTTCCTTGGGTTGAGGACAGAAGTCTGATTCAAGGGGTGGAATGGACCATATCACACAGTTTTTCTCAGTGGTTCTGCCTACCAGCGTACATCTGTGAGTGAATTAAGGTCTGGTGCTATAGAAGAAGAGAATGTTCCCTATATGTCAGTCCTATGGAGCAGGTGAGTCATGATAGAGGGATCCAACTAGGTTAAGTAGGGCATAGAGTTGATAGGTGCCAATGTAGAAGAGGCTCATTGTCCATGTTCTATCGCCTAAACAGGGAAGTCCATCAAGGTATTGATCAGTCCTCCCTCGTTTTGACTGGATGTGGATGCCATATTGGACTTTGCCCTCTCTGCATGGTCAACCCAGACCTTTTGCCTTCACACCTCCTGTTTTCTGAATTTTATTACTGGTGGCATTGGGACTCTCTCTATGGACTTGACCTCTGCTACTCAGTGCTAAAGTGCGTGTTCTCTCTTCCTAAAGAAAGATACATTTGGATTACACATGATTGGCATATTTAATCTACTTAAACCTTCCTGGTATATGGTATTACATTTTATTTATTCTTTTTATACAGTGCACAATTACCCAAAGGTGTCTTGGCGCTAACAAACTAATACACTCTGTTAATCAATTCTCATACTCAAGTGTTCAAGATGGGACCTTTATGAATAAGTAAGTTTTCAGAGCCTAGACATTTTTGTTAATATTCATCTCTAAGCTTAGCTCCGGTGACAGTCTGTTCCATGTCTGGGCTGTGACGGCAGGGAAAGTCCATCCTCCCAATCGTGCTCTCTGATATTTAGTTACTGTGGTCAAACAAGCAGAGTTTGAGCAAAGAGATATTGGATTGTGAGGTATTGGGTTGGCTGTTGACTTGGGTTTTAATTCTGCTCAAACAACAGCCATTATACCTTTCAGGGTGAAGCACAAAAGTCACAAAATTAACCTGTGCTAAACCATTTAGTAACATGGCACAAAAACAGTCAGTCTTAACTTAAAGGCACTATGTAAATTGTTTTGCAGCAGAATCAGTAATAAAGTAAAAAATACAACATAAGAAAAATCCCACACCATTGTAGATAAATAGGGTGCATTTTAATAAATGATTTGACATACAAACAACAAAATCCAATTAATAGAACCATTGTCATGAATTTTTAAAGATTTAGGTAAAAACTAGCACCTAAAAGTTCAAACTGTTGACCGCTGACATCTAGTCACGCGAGACTGGGTCAAAGTAAAAGAAATATGACTCACCGCAATGGAACTCGAGTCAGAAACAAAAAGTGGATTAGACCCAGTCAGTGCTTACCTTTGGATTTAAAACAAATTTCAACAAAAAGTCTCTGTGTAGGTAGATGTTCAGTGGGGCAAGGTAGCGGGTGGTCCTGAGTGTCATTGTTAAGGAGCCGCTGGACAAAGTCATGGGGTAGATTTCCATGTTCAGACTTAACCCCTTTTATGGAAGTTGAAAACCTCCAGTGGGACAAAGCTGAAAGCTCTAGCTAACAAGGCCTCCATGAGGCCAGATGCCCCCTTCTACATAGGACCACTGTACAGGATTCTTTTTTTTTATTGGAGAGGATTTGCAAATTTAGTTTCATCACTATATCATACATATGCAACCTATAACATCCGGTTTATGCAAAGGCTTAAATGTACATATAATTATAATATATACATTGAGTCAAATGAAAGAACAAGAGTACATCGTCCCAACGTGGATAGATAACTGTTTGAGAAGAAAGGAAAAAGGAAAGCAAAAGAAAGAGGATAGAAGACAATCCAAAACATTGCAATTACACTAGCAGACCATTATTGCTCGTCTAGTCTTTCTGGGATCTTTCTATATCCTATATTCCTTTATATACTGGCTTGCCTAGTAATGCATTTCTTCAGAGGAGTCCAGATTTCTCTGCCACGCTTTCGAGCACCCCGGCCTTTACATTTATAGAGTACTTTTTCGAGGTGATATATAGCAAGTAAACGACCTATCCATGCTTTAAACCGTGGAGGATCTAATGGGCATATTACCAAGCAATAGCGATAATTATCGCTATTGCTTGGTTAGAGACAAATTTTACCGCTGAGCTGCGGCGATTTTTATCGCAGATAAACCTTGGTATTACCAAGGTTTATCGCAAATGCGATAAAAAACGGCCGCAATGCATGAATATCGCTGAAAAGTCCGCGATATTCATGCATTACCGAGCTAATGCTCTTAGCCATGTTATCCACCTCCCATTGGATAACATGGCTAAGAACTGCTCAGGGCAGGTGTTAGCTTTTGGAGATATTCGCGCTTAGCGCGAATATCTCCAAAAGTTGGTAATAGGAGATAGCGATGTTAGCGACTGTTTCCAGTCGCTAACATCTTGGCACGCCCACTTTGCATATCATTAGTGATAAATATCACTGACATGCAAAGTGGGGCCCAAGATGGTCGCTATCTCCTACTAGCTGTCGCTAACTGGTGTTAGCGACAGCTAGGTAATAGGGAGATAATTTTATCTCAGTTTTCTTGGCTTTTAAAGCCAAAAAAGCGGAGATAAACCCCCTTGATAATATGCCCCTGAGTCTTTCCAATGGGTGGAGATAAGAAGTCTCATTACAGCTATTGCAATAAAAACAAATTTACTCATATGATAACCGCATTGTATACTTTCATCACATCCTAGTAACATTAAAGTTACAGATATTTTAATAGGGCATTCTACGGCTGCTGTCAAGAAAGTTTCTATTTGTTTTATTAATATATTTAATTGTTTGCAGCTATAAAACATATGAATTGTATCCGTGGGTCCTTGTTTATATCTAGGACACTTATTATCCTCTCTTTTACCCCAGCGATGTAGTTTTTCCGGGGTATAGTAGAGCTCATATAATGTATAATAGTGTTGGGCTTTCAGGTTTGCCGCAAGAAAAATCTTGTTGGATAGGTTCAAAGAGCGGCATATATCGGTATCAGGATCTCCGGTTTTCATAGCCCATTTAGCTTCTACCGCCTCCAGATGGAGGGAGTGTATCCATTAATATTTTATATATAGTCTTAATTCTAGTCTGAGGATAAGAAATAATTTCAATTAAGGGTATTTTATGAAGGAATAATCCCTTCTCCTTTGTTTTATTCAAATAGCTAGTAATCTGTTTATATTTAAAGAATGAGTTATCCGATATACCAGTGTTTCCCAAACTGTGGTCCGCGGACCCCCAGGGGTCCGTGACACATTCCCAGGGGGTCCGCAGGCAACAGTTTTAAAAGCACAGAAAAGTTTATTGTATAATTAGCAGCTTTCCAGCAGCAATAAAAGTGTCACGATAAAGCCAGTGATTAATGAACCTGCTGGAGCGTGAGGAGAGCTTTGTTTAGTGGCAGCTTTGACTTAACTAATGTAGCACAGAGAGTTAATGTGCCTACTGCAAAGAACGTGTAACATGCATTTTATGTGCACAGGTTCGTGGTTACTGCTTTTGTCACAGAGATTCTTTTGTTACTGTGCACTTCATAAGTGACAATCGTAATGTAGCAGAGGGACCTATAAACTATCATCAAAGAGCTGCTTGCAAACTGCATGGTACCAGTTAGTAACTTTTGTTTTTTCCCAATTATTCATTATCCTGATGCTGCTAAAAAGATTTATTTGGGTGGAAATACACCTTTAATGTTAAAGTCAGTGCTAGCCACTGTGTTATGTTCTGAATCCTGAGTTTGTGCTTTTTCAGACCAAGCACTCTTTAAACATTTTATATACACACTGTTTTACATGTACGATTCAATGTCTCTATATGTGTGTGATGTAAAGTGCTCTGACATCCTACAATAGTATGAGAGATGCTATCAAACAAATGAAATACATGTGACAGAGGGGCTATTACTTCAATATAAAATACTATGGGCCAGATGTACGATCCATTTTTATATGCGTGAACGGGTTCGTGAACCCGCTTTCACATGCAAAAACGTATTGGGCCATGTACATTGCGTATTTCGCGAGTCGCAATTTGTTTGCGACTCGCTAAATAGGTTTTGCAACTTGCTATTTGGAAGGGGCATTCCCTTCCAAATAGCGAGTCTTAAAACCATGTACAAATGTTTAACGGTTGCAAAACACTTGTGATTACCACTTACTTCAAGTAGATGGTAATGCATTTGCAAATGGGAAGGGGTCCCCAGGGGACCCATTCCCCTTTGCAAATGCATGCAAAATTATTTTTTTTAAGGGCAGGCAGTGGTCCCAGGGACCTCTGCCTGCCCTTAGAAAATAAACCGAAAACGTTTCATTTTCTTTTTTTTTTAAATGCATGGTAAATGGGCTGCATTTTTTTTAACTGCTTTATTTTAAAGCAGTCCCAGCCATGGTGCCCTGCAGAGCCCAGCAGGCACCATACCTAGGAGGGCTGGCATTCCCAATAGGCTCGCAAATTGTGAGAGGCTCATTAATATTAATGAACCTTGCAATTTGCGACCCGATCGGGAATCCGAAACAGTGTTAAACACACTGTTGTACATTTCATTTAGCGACTCGCAATTTGCCACTCGCAATGTGCCGCCAATTGCGAGGCGCTAAATGAAATGGTCGTACATATGGCCCCAAAATCCTTAAGGGCAGATTTACAAGCCCCTTGCTCCTCTTTTACGCCACCGTTGCGTCACTTTCGTGATGCAGCGGCGACGCAAAAGATGCGCCATGGTGCAGGGTATTTACAATGTGACGCATCTGAGAGATGCGCCACATTGTAAAGCCCTGCGCCAGAAGGAGGCGTTCCGGTGCAGGAACGCCTCCTAAAAGTGGCTGAGTGAAATCTACAAGATTTCATTCAGTCACTTTGGGGCCCATGCTGCGTCAAAACCCTGCGCCTGCTTGAAGTAGGCGTAAGGATTGACGCAGCATTAACAAGATTCGGCCCCCCAGAGCATTGCTGGAGCTGTGTCGCGCTTGCGACGCAACTCCAGCAATGCGCCACCTTTACGGCACAGATGCGTCATGCATCTGTGCTTTTTTGCCCCATGAGGCGCAGCATTGGAAATGCGGCGCATCAATGGTGGCGGAGGCATTGCGCACAATAAGTAGCGCATCCCTGCTGATATGCATGGATGGTCACTTATTGTAAATCTGCCCCTAAGTACTTTGAGTATTTGCTTTGTGTGCACACGTGTGTATTTTTTTTCGAATTACCGTTTTAATATTTGAAATTTAACTCATACAAATTGCTTGGGAGTCCTCGGCTTCCAGTGGTGACTCAATGGGGGTCCTCAGGAGTCAAAAGTTTGGGAACCACTGCGATATACCATATTTTTGTTGAAGCTCCGAAAATAACAATCTTTGTTCAGCTGAATATAGGTCACCCACCGTCAGGACTCCCTTTTCCTCCCATTGTCTAGCCATTCTATCATACAGGGATGATGAAGAGGGGGAAAATCGCCATAGCGGAGTATATCTATTATATGTAGGTATGTTAGCTAGGGTATTCATACTTCTCCAAATTTTCCAGATTGTTTGCATTATCTCAAACTTGTTTTAATTAAAATAGCTGGGCTCAATTTGTCGAAGAAGTACCCCTTGGGCATTGACTCCTACGGCTAACTCACATATTGAGGGCAAATCACCATTTGGGTTATATTATCTGCCATTGCTACCTGACATAATTACAAACACCATTTGCTGTAAAAAGCATGCATAATAGTAATACCTAACATTTGGAGCAGACCACCCTCCTTGTTCCTGTGGCAATGTTGAAAATTTAAAGGATCGACGGATTTTAGAATATTTCTAGGCAAAGCTACTAAAAATGCTGTCTATTTTCTTTAAAAGCTGTTCTTCAATAGCGACTGGTATAGATCTGAATAGGTATAAGATTTTCAGAAACATAACCATCTTTAAAATATTGCATTGTCCTATGAGTGATAAATGGAGTCTATTCAATCGTCGAAGATCTGTACTAATCTTATCACATATTGGTAGCATGTTTATTTTCCAGATGGCATCTATGTCCCTGGTTATCTTAATACCTAACTAGGTTCCTTCAGCTAATTTTCAAGAATCATTACACCCAGTGTTTTTGTTACATAAAATCTGAGTTTTGCCTGTATTTAAGAGGTAGCCTGATTTTCGGCCATACTCCTCGGCTAGTTTCTGAATTTGGACAATGGCTTTATATGGTTCTTCTGTTATTATCGCCAGATCGTCAGCATAAGCCAGTCATTTTGTCTCATGGCCATTACATTGTACTGGCATGATAGTCTGATCTTGAATAATTTGCTCTACAAAGATGTCAATATATAGAGCAAACAGTATTGGCGAATAGGGACACCCCTGTCTCGTCCCCCTCGCAATCACTATAGAAGCAGATTTTTCCCCCATAATATTCAATCTAGCATATGGCTGCTAATGCATAGCTTGTATGGCTGTTAAAATACCAGGGCCAAAGCCCCTTTGTACCATAGTTGTCCATAGGTACTGCCATGCCACACGGTCAAAATCTTTCTCTGCGTCTAGGAGGATCATAGCCATCTTCTCCCCAGTTGCCTCGGTGACATCTAATAAAGCTATTGCACGTCTAATGTGATCTGTTGTGCCTCTTGCTAGTATAAAACTGTGCTGCCAAGGAGAGACAAGATGAGCTATGATCCTCCCTAGCCGGGTATCTAAAGTTGTTGAATATAATTTTGTGTCTGTGTTCATAAGAGATATAGGTTTGTCTGAGGCGAGGTTATTAGCTGGCTTTCCTTTTTTTAAAAACACTACTATATCCGCCCTTTGCCAGGACTCCGGAGGGATCCCATTATATTGTACCCCCAAAAACAAATCTAGTAGCATGGGAACTATTTCTTTTTGAATCACTTTATATAACTCCAGGGGAATCCTATCTGGACCTGGCGCCTTCCCTGTAGCCATAGCTTGTAGAGCGTTGAGTACCTCTGTTTTAGTTATTTCTTTATCCAGCTCTTTCCGCATTTCTTCATTAAGCCTAGGTTGATTGCCTAAAGTGGGCTCAGTATCACTATCTAACATGGCATCCATATTCCCTTGCTTATATAGGTCTTGATAACATTTCTCGAAGGTTTTAATGATATCCTTTTTAGCTGTATATGAAGCTCCATCATTACCCTTAATTTCTGTTATATAATTTTTAGCTATTCTTTGTTTGGTCCGTAGAGCAAGACTCTTACCAATAGATTCACCGTACTCATATCCTTCTGACTTAAGTGCTTGGTAGATGGCTGCTGCTTTCATAGTGTAGTGGTTATTTATTTCAGCCTAGATAATTGCTATATTTTGACGTACTGTACTATCTTCACTCTCTTGATTTCGTCTAACTACCCCTGTATATTCTTTTTCCAGCTCTCCCAGTTTGGATATCAGCGTATTATTTTCATGCTTTTCTTGTTTCCTGGCTCTTCCTACAAAACGAATTGTCTTCCCCGGAGCCCAGCTTTAAAACTGTCCCAAACTGTGTTGCATGAGGAACTATATTGATTAACCTCGTAATATTCAATAACCCATTATTTAATATGTGTTATATAGCTTTCGTTATGCAGCAATGACTTATCAAATGTCCATTTCATATTTGGATGTTCTAGATTTGGAAGTATTAGACCCATAATTAAGGGGTTATGGTCTGAAAATAATTTCAGCAGTTTCTTTACTTCAAAAGATGAGATAAGAGAGGAGGACACAAAGAAATAGTCAAGCCTATAGAAATGTTTATGAGGGTTTGAATAATATGTGTACTCAGGATCTAATGGATGTTTCACTACCCAGACATCGCGCAAATCATAGCTAGTTTGTAAAGCAGAAAGTGCATGATGAACTCAGGGTTTTCTCCCTTGATATCTTTGGGTACTGCAAAACCCCTTTTCATAATGAATGTTGAAGTCTCCACAGAATATAAACGGGCAGGCCATGATGCCGCCTCAATTTCTAAGTTGTTAAAGATCTGGGGATCGTCCTCATTTCAACCATATACTGTAAATACGGTGATTCCCATAGGGAGCTGGGCCATCGCCCATCTTCCTGATTTGTCTCCCAATGTCCGTATGGCCGACCCTAACCGATTTTTCATATGAATCGTAGTTCCTCCAATGCTTGAAGTCTGGGTAGAACATGTGATGAGGTTATAACTTCTTATAGCCAGCATATCCCGGCTCCCCCGCAGGATGTGCGTTTACTGCTGGCATATAATGTCAGCATAAAGTTTCTTAACGTCTCTGCAACTCTACTACAATTTTGTCTGTCATTAAGACCCCCTGCGTTCACTGAGCAAATAGTAATTTTAGCCATTTGATCTACTCAATTTTCTCTGGTTTAATCGCCTTTGTCTACTGGTACAATATGTTTTATATTCGTTTTTGCTTATTTCCTCTCCATTTTCCCCCTTTTTTCCCTGACCCTTCCCCCCACCCCGCCCCCAATTTCACCACCTCCCATTCCCCACCCTACACCTGTGCCCCTTGCCTTACTCTTGGCTACCCCTCGATTCCCACCCCCCACCCTTCCCTTACAAAAAGGCATTAAAACTACTAGTAGTAGTCTGCTGTGATGGTCGCTCCTCTCTGACCCAAAAAATAAACAAAAGACAGCAAAAAAGTCGAAAAAGGTTCATAAACTTATACTATAGAGATCTAAGGAGGAAGAGAGACACACTAGTGAGATATATCCATACACCCTAAAATAATCTTGCCCTTAATCCTAAACATCTACTCGGTTCATGAGTTCAAGTCCATTTCTCTAGATATTCTTGTATTTTAATTTCTGTGGTAAAGAATCGGACATGTTCTCCCTTAATTATTTTCAATCGGGCAGGATGCAGGAGAAATGCCTGCCCCCACGATCTTGCACTGGTTTAATCATTTGTTGAAGGCGCCAACGTCTTTCAACAGTAAAATGACAATAATACGGTTGTACAAAAAAAGTGTAACCCCCACCGCTGCGCTTTGTTGTGGGTTTTGCTTTGTCATAGACTGCCTGGTGAAGTAGAAAATTGCAAAAGTATATAAGTATCGCACGGGGTTTAGAGTCAGGCTTTCGAGATGATTTGAGATTAAAAGGAACGCGGTGCGCCCTTTGAATTTCTAGTTCCCAATTCCACTCCTCAAGCTCTGGGTATGCTTTAGACAAGACATCAACCATGTATCTACGGGTGTCCGCTCCTTCCTTTCCCTCAGGGACCCCCAAAACTTGTAAATTATTGCGACGCGATCTGTTTTCAAAATCCTCGATTTTCCACTGTATATCGACGAGCTGCGCCTCATGTGCCACAGTAGCCGTGCGTGTTGTGGTAATATCGGTTTCCAATGTTTCCGTCCGGGCCTCGAGGGCTGTGAGTCGTTCGTTGAATACCACACATGATTTTGTGACTTTTCTGACTGCCCCCTGGATTTTACACATTGTTGCGTGCGCTCGTTTACTATCTTGACGTGTCTCTTCCCGATGAGAGAGTATACATTGGATGACAGTGTCCAAAGTTGGGCATGCAGCAGAAGATACATTCTTCGTTGATGGTATATTTGTGTTGCTTGTGCTAAATAGCTCCACTCCCAGATAATCCCACCTTAGGTTTTTCTTCTGTGGGCTAGATTGAGTTGCTCTCTTCGTCGTTCTGCAGATTGTGGCAGTCATATCTTTTTTCCCAGTATCCAAATTCTCATCGCTGGAGTCTTCCTGAGAATCAGAAGGGGAGCCGGACAATGACCAGATACCATCAAAAACTGAGTAAAAATCTTGCTCACTATGGTTAGAAGATGCAGCAAAATTCTCAGTTACTGCTATTGGACCCCCTAAGGCATTAATTGGGTTAATAGAACTTTGCTTAGCAGAATTGTCTGCAGGTCTTGTAATAACTGTTCTATCCCCATTGCTAAGAATTTGTTCCTCTGGCTGCAGGCAGGGGGGGTTTCTGCGGAAACAGGAGATTGAATATATTGTTTTGGCTGGCACAGTTTACTTGTTACACTATTGATGGCTGTGCTAACATTCGGGGTCGGGATTATACTTATAGCTGGCGGGTTTAATACATCCTTTCCCCTAGTCTCTTTTCCTTTATCCATATCCCCCCCTGGTACTGCTCACCTGATTCATCCGATACACCTTCTTGTTGTGACTTGAGCTGTGGGGTTGCTCGCAGCATTTCTAGCACTTGATGGCATTCCAGTCCGGCTCTTCTTTTCATCCAATTTAGGTTGAGGATTTGTTGCTGAACATACTTGTTTCTTGAGTCCCGCTTTAATTTGGGAATCCGTGGCTGTATTTACTGCAATATTCACGTTAGGGGACAGCCCGACACCCAAGCCCGAGTGCGTCTTTCCTTTGACCCCCGCAGCAACAGGAATTTTCTGGGCCATAATCGCTGAATGCTCCCGACGAAGCCAAGAGCGCTGCAGACGATGATCCTTCTCTGCACCACAGGACGCCGAAACCCCAAGTAAGCCAAGAGAGCTCTCATCAGCTCCGCTTGGCAAAGCAGCATTCCACACAGGACAGTTCCGGGGGAGGTCTCCAGGTTTGGAAGGTTTGGAAACACTGTATCGTCTGGGTCCATCCCCTGTTCACCCGTTACTTTGTTGCGGCCAGTGCATTGGAGTTCTACAGGATTTTTTCTCTCTCCACCACCTAGATCATCTATTTTCTTAATACTGCGGGCAGTTTGTGTTTTTAGTCCGGTTTTGCTGTCATATTCTGCCTCAGTGTATGTCCACGGTCAGAGAGAAGCGAACGGCCGTTCTACTCAGCCGCCATCTTTCCAAGTCGGACTACTGTACAGGAGTCACTGCTGTGGAGAAGAACATAGTCAGGCTGACTGGCAATGCTCCTTGGGCAGATAGTCGGGAAGGTTACTCCAGGTCTCCTCTCGGTTCTCAGAGCAGTTTCTGACAAAAACATTTTTAAGTCCCAAGTTTTGGATTTAGGCTATATGGCCACATCCAAGGGTCCATGATACAGGAGTCACCACTTGGAGGGTCAGGTCTCACTCAGGCTGGGTCTAGGTGTGTGTAAAAGCTGGACAGAGCCTTTTCTGTCCCAGTGGCTCTGATTAAGAGGCCAGGCAACTTGCCCTTGCCATCATTCTGGTAGTCCTGGTTTCAAGAAGTGGAAAAGGGCTGAAGAAGCAAGGCAAGCCTCTGAGGGTTCAAAGCATGCTTCGGGAAGTAGAACAGTCCTCCCATATGCAGCAAAGCAATCTTCTGAAGTACACAGCAAGCCACGACAGAAGGCAGTCCTCTGGAGTCCTTACACAGGTCCAGCAAGTGAACTGCAGAGTGGGTCTGAGAGTCCTATTTATATACCTAGCGCCTTCTTTGAAGTTGGAGAAGTTTCCAAAGATTTCCAGTTGAAATGCTTGGAGCTTCCTTCGGCCTTCCTTGCCCTGGCTCCAGGCAAGCTGCAGGTACAATCCACCTGTTTCCTTTTTTGTGAAGGTATGGCAGAGCCCATTGACTTGCACATAGGGCTGTGCCCAAGTTTGCCCCACCATCCTCCTTTGATGGCCTATCCAGGGACACCTAATCCCTCTACTGTGTTCCTAACTTGGGGGAATATACAAGGTTTCACTGCCAACTACACTCATGTGACCCAGGAATAGACTACAAGCACCATATAGGGCAGGAAAATGTCACATTCGAAAAGTGACATTTTCAAAATGGTAACTTAAAATGTGACTTTACCATTAAAGAGGATTTTAAATTACAATTTCCCAGACACCAAACATGAATACCTTACCTGTTTCAAACAAACGTTAGCACTTATTAAATAAAGTAAGGCAACCCAATGTTTTATCCTATACGAGAGGTAGACCTCATAGTAGTGAAAAACAAATCTAGGTGGTTTTTGCTTCCAGAACATCTCTAATTTAAGATGTCCAACCTCTTCATTACAATGCACCCTGACCTATAGGCTGCCTAGCGCCTAACTTATGCGTGACTTATATGCAATAAAAGGGAGTTAATGGCTTGGTAAGGGGATTATATTGCCAGTTCGAATTAGCAGTTTAAAATTGCATACAGGCTGGAATGGCAGGCCTGGGACATGTTTTAAGGGGCTACTTAAGTGTATAACACAATAAGTGCTTCAGGCCCAGAAGTACTATTTAATTTACAGGTCTTCGGCATATGATAAACATATTTACTCAAAATGTATAAATGAATTAAATATCTCAATCTGGTAAAAGCCAATTTTACCATGTTTTGGAGAGTAAACAGTACCACATTAGCACTGGTAAGCAGTGGTAAAGTGTACAGATTCATAAAGCAAACAAAAACATTCAGAAAAGTAGGAGTGGTGAAGTCAAAATGTTTGGGGGTGACCCTGCAGAGAGTGCCCAGTCCAACAGGGAGTAATGTATTTTTAAGGATGTCCAAGATACATGAGTTATGTGTTCCTGGGTTGAGAGCTTTATGAGCCATACAAAGGGGCTTGAATGGCATCTTTTATAGACAAGATGCCAGTGTAGCTTTCCAAGTAGCGAGCAAGGTGCTGTCAGACTTACTCCTTCAGAAAATCAACCTTGCACCATATTCTGTATAAATTGTAACCTCTTTATAAAATAATCCAGTAGTCCAACATAAAGAGCATTACAAAAGTTCAATCTGCTTAAAATTAAGGATTGCACCAGTAGCTGTCAAGCATATTGGGGTATAAAAAATATTATCTTCTTTAATTTTTGCATGAGCAGGAAGCATGCAGAAATCAACTTGATGCTTAAATGAAAGTTTTCTATCAAATATCAAGCTGGATTATGGGCCGTGGATGTTGTCTCAATGCTTTCTCCAAATGATTGGAGCCTCCCAAAAGGACCAGATTGAAGGATTGCCAAAAATCAAAACCTCTCCTTTTATCTGAATTCAACTGGAGACAGTTGACATTCATCCAACAAGCAACCTTAATAAAACAGCCTTTAAGTTTCTCCTGAAGATGATGCCCTCCATGCAGATGAATAGTCGGGTATCATCCATATATCAATAAAATTGAAAGCCAAAAAAGGCAATAAGATCAACCAGGGGAGCCACTTATATGTTGAAAAGCATAGGGCTGAGAGCAGCCCCTTGAGGAAACCTCACATAATATTTCTAAAATCAGAGCAAAAAGTTGATATCTGAACGACCTGTAATCTGTTTGCCAGAAAGAATTCAAAACATCTAAGTGGCTTGTCTCTCAAACCAATAGCAAATATTTTTCTAGTAAACCATATTGAAGGTGGCTGACAAGTCAAGGAAGATCAGTGCACCTGAAATTTCTGCATCCAATATCATGCTGATGTCATTAGTAGTGTCTGTAGGTATGGTTTTAGTGCTACAACAAGACCTGAATTTTGACTGGTGCTTATTAAATACAGACACGCAAGGCCACCTTGCATGGCTCTAAGTGGCTTGATAAATCCAGAGTAAAGCAATGCAGTGAAAATCACTGCGTTGCATTACTCTGCCCCAGGGAGACATTCCATGGTTGGTGTGTAAGTGTTTTCTACAACCCCCATGGATTTGGGTGCATTCTCAGTTTTGCCATAAGTGGTAGAACTGAAAAGGTGTTAAAACTGCTACACATCCCTAATATGTTTATTTTTGTGGGTTTTTACTCTTCTGTGCATGCATTTTACTGCTTTACACATAGAAAGAGGAAATTACCTCACTGGATTGTTTTTGTGCAGGAAGGTGTCCCTTCCTGCACAATTACCATTCTGCTTAAAAAGCAGGCGCCCTTGCATCAAGGTGCAAGGGTGCCTACGTTGGTGCTAGGCAGCACATTGTGTGGCAGTTCTGGGAAAAGACAGGAATGTGCGGTACCATAGTAAATATGGCACATTCCTGCCCTTTCCCAGTCACGCAATGCAGAAAAGCGGGGTGGCTTGTTGCAGTGTGCTGTGTAACTTGTTGGTAAATTTGCACCTAAATACAGGGCTGGATTGGCCATGGTGGGTACCAGGCAATCCCCCGTTGCGCCGCACGGGTGGGGGCTTGTTTTGGGCCCCTGGGGGCCGTTTTTGTTACAGGGCCGTTTTTATCTGCCCTGTACCAAAATCAGTCGACAATCTGCCCCGCGGCACCTTTAACCCGCATCTCCCCCGAGGTGGGAGTGGGGGGGACGGCCGAGCACTTCCCAGTGCGGCCCTGCCTAAATATTATAATGATGGAGTGAATAACAAAGATGACTGTTCTCATCAAACATCTGTGCCCCACACAAAATGTTAACTGTGGCACTGGCATGCAATAGGCCAGAGGCCAAACCTAAATTGGTTGCCTAACATGAGATCCTCCCTGTCTAGTTCACTCTTACCCTGCAGATCATAATCTTACTTATACCACTACAACAGCTGAGAGGAATCCCTGAAGGATAAGGGCACATTATATCACTGCAACTCAAGGGGAAGAAGCAAGTCCTGACTCCAGAACAATCGAAAAAGTTGTAGGAATTAGAGGCTAACTTAAGATTTACAGAGGCAGCTGTTCAGACCACCGATAAGACAATCTGCTGCTTCTGCACATGGCTGCAGCAGCACATACATGCTCTTGTGCATCTGACTGTCAATTGGTCAATATCAAGCACTTTTGAGTCAAGATCAAATTCTTCTCCGTTTGCTCCTAGAAAGAAGTATTGATTATCTTCCCATTTTTTGTGTTCATTGACAGCCAGAAATGTTTCCATCATGAACGTTTTGTGCACCCATTTGTGATTACTGATCAGGTAAATTCTATGCCTTTTCTATTAAAAATGTCCTCATACTTGGAAGAGTGATTCTAGTTTCATTCATTTTCAGCTTAACCCATACATGGTGATCCTTACCATGAACTTCCATCTGAACCTCTATTAATTTTTAATTCGGGGACAACCAGAGCACGTGTTTCAAGAAAAATCTGTTTCTAAAAGGTTTCAAGCTTGTCTTCAATTTCTGATCCATAGGAAAGTGTACCTTCTTAGTGAGCCTTCTTGGGGAGATGTTTCTTCTGACCCTGCTCCCTTGCCAGTTCATGATTTCATTCAGTGACATGCTGACAAAGATGTATCTTCAGGAAGGAAGAATACTGCTACATATTTATCAAGGATGCTGAGATGCATGCTGTGAGGGTTTAGAGTGTGTCAGACAATACATGCATATAGGCAGCATGCTCCTTGAGCAGCTGGATGATGTATGGCTGAACACTGGACTTAGCCAATACTTGAGTACATACCCCACACCGACTACAGTGGCATATCTGGTTCAAAATTACATGGAGGCATGTTCTGCAAGTATTTTGGAACATCAGGCGTGAAGTATGTGGAAATTAACTCGAGCATCAGGAGTGCGCAGGTAAGTTTATTACTACGTAACGAGCAACACAGTATCGATGGTCAGATGCACAAGAGCTCCTCTAGTGCCAACACCAGTTCAACTGTCAAATGTCATAACATTGCATTCTAAACCACTGAATCATAGCATTCCTGTGTAGGAATCTCCATAACACAGGATTCCAACACACGTTACACAGTCTAAAGGAAAACAGTGAGTATTACACATCTTCTCTTCTCCCATAAACAACCCAAACCAAAACACACAGAAACCACACTGTGGAAAGGAGAAGGACCACACAAAAGACTAACAAGAAACCCACACCAACACACCAACAGATACTAATAACACCAAAAAGAAGATACAAAGAAATAGAAAAAATATAAGCAGATAATACAAATATTTACCTGCAAGTAGGAAATCTTCTAGGCCTAACTATGTTTCTGATACTTCTGTATCAGACAGTGTTCTGGGAATTTCCAGGAATATCTTGATTACCCCTTGGTTTTTGACCATTCTGTACACGATCAAGAGTGTCAGTAGGGACCATTGCAGTGTGACGACCAATCTCACAATCACCCTCACTCTAATGCTCATTGCCCACCTTAACAATTTTTGCTAGATTCCACACTGTCCACTATTTATTTTAACGGCATTGCTACAGATGTTTTCCACTTTAACTGGATCATTGAACTTACTTCTCCCTTTTTGGACATGGACAGCACACTTGATATGAACCATATCACCAACCTTTGCCAGGACAAGCTAAAAACCTTTCTTATTGTCATACCAGCCTTTCTGCTTTTCTGTGTACGACTCACGTTTCTTTTTTACCCAACCAATCAACTGCTTCACAACAGACTAACTTTAAAGCCATTTAGCCAACCATGCTGGTCAAAAACTGTTGTTGGCATTTCTACCCCCCAATAGTTCAAAAGGAGAGCCTATGGTGTTTGAGTGTGGTGTCGTTCTATAGAACCAGAACATTCAATGTACAGAATTCTCCACATCGTGGTTCTCACATTTTGCCCACCTGATGCACTCACCTATCAATTCGCTTGCGGGTGATAAAGGGACTTTAACAGGTGTTTGACCCGACATGACTCAAGGAAAACCTGCAGTTCTCTACTAATAAATTGTGTGCCATTGTCAGAGAGAAGAAATTTAGGAAATCCCTGTTTCTAGAAAATGTCTCTAAGAAAATCCACAACAACACCATCTGCTTAAACATCTTGAGCTCAGGTCATTTTGAACAGCAATCTACCAGGACTATAAAATATTTGGCACCACTATGAAAGGAATCATAAAGACCCATGATATCAATCCCAATCTTGACACATTGACCTGAAGGATACTCAGTCGGCACGAGAAGCTGATAAGCTACTATCAAGCTCAGCTGATTTGTACACCAAACAATTTTCTACCACCTCATCCACTTCAATGTCCATTGTTGGCAATCAAAAGGATTCACAAATATGTAATTTACTGAGAGACGAGCCAAGATGTCCCTCCTGGGCACTGCTAATAAAGCTAATTCTCACATAAATGTGGAGAAATCAATTTATCCGACCTCGGGCTCATTCCAAATGACAGGTCTTGAGTCTCTTCCTCTTCAGTGAGGACGATGTACGGAGGTGGTGAGGGAGGATGTTCCAGGTCTTGGATATGAGGTGGGAGAAGGAGCGGCCTCCACTGTGGCTACTGCCAATGCATGCTGTCTGTGCAAGGGCAAGGGAGGTGGAGCGAAGATTGGTGGAATTTCAGAAAGTGGTTCATGTATGCTAGTTCCTGTTTGTGGAGGACTTTGTAGGTGTGTGTCAGTAGTTTGAATTGCCGTTTTTTCTGGATGGAGAGCCTGTGGAGGTTCTTCAGGTGTGGGGTAATGTGGGTCCAATCTGGCAGCTGAATTTTGCATTGCCTGGAGCCTTCTCATGACTTTGGTGGTGGTTCCTGCGCTTAGTGTGTTGCCTTAGTCCAGAAGGCTGGTGATTAGGGCTTGCATGACTGTTCTTCTCGTGCTTATTGGGAGCCATTTGAAGATTCTTCAGAGCATGCGGAGAGTGTGGAAGCAGGTAGAGGAGACTGTGTTAATCAGTCATTTTATGGTTGAGGATGATGCAGCATGATCTTTTGGTGTAGGGGTGGGTCTTAGTTCAGGGGCCACCAGGTGTCCTTTCAGACTGAGGTATGGTTTCCAAAGACTTTGGTCTTATTTATGTTGAACTTCAGACAGTTGTCCTTCATCTAGGCTGCGATGGTCTTCATGCAGTTGTGGACGCTGGTCTTGGTGGCGGAGGGATCAGTTGAGATGAGAATATGAGTTGGATTTTGTTGGTATAGGAAATGATGTTGATATTGTGGGTTATGACAACGTTGGCTTGAGAAGTCAGTTAGGAGTTAAAGAGGGTGGGGCTAAAGGGCTGAGCCTTGAGTGATGCCATGGATGGTGATAGTGATTTCCAAGTTGAAGGGAGTTCAGCGGATTCTCTGTGTGTGGCCGTTAGGAATGATGCGATCCATCAGAGTGTGTCTCCATTGATTGTGATCTGGAGCGACATCTTGATGAGAGTGTGGTGGGATATGTTATCAAAGGCTGTTGAGAGGTCACAAAGGATCAATGCCACTGATTCTCCTCTGCCGAGTAGGGAGCGGATGTCATGTATTGCTGTGATAAGGGTGGTCTTGGAGCTGTGTTTGGCCCAGAAACCAGATTGGAAGGCGTCTAGCAGGTTATTTCTCTCTGCATGTTCGGTGACCTCTTTGTTGATTGGCTTCTCTAGGACTTTGGTGGGAAACAGGAGCATAGAGATGGGGTGGTTGTTCTGGAGGTCACTGGGGTCTGTGGAGAGTTTCTTGAGGAGCGGTCTTGCCTCTGTGTATTTCCATGCAACAGAGAAGGTGGTTATGGTGGTGGATATGTTGAGGATGGTGGCTTGTTGGTGGCTGATCATATTACTTCCTAGGTTGAAAGACAGTGGGGCAGGGGTTGGTGGGTGCTGCCGAGTGTATAGAGTACATGATGGCTGTGGTGTCCGGAGTGATGAGCTGTTCGCGGGACATTTTGGCCATGGGAGGCTTCTATTGGAGTGAGGAGGCTGAGGACATTGGTGAATTGGGGTTTGAAGTTCCAGTAGATGGTGCATATCTTGTTGTGGAAGTAATTCACTAGAGTTCCACAGAGTTTTTGTGAGGGCAGGGTCATGTTCTCATGGATGGTGGGCAGGCTGATGTTGAAGAGTTCCTTAATGTGGTTGGCGCAAGCCTTGATGTGGTCTGAAAGGGCGTCCTTTTTAGTGTCTTTAAGTCATTGGTGGTATTTGTTGAGGGCTAATCTGAAGGGGACTTGGTATGTAATGTCTCTGCTGGTTCGCCATCTTCTCTCCAGTTGTTTTCAGCTGTGTTTCATTGTACTGAGTTTCAGTGTGTACCAATTTTCCTGTTTGGTGGATCTGCGGGTTTTAGCTAGTTTGATGGGGCCACTTAGTTGGCAGCGTTGGTGATCCACATGTTAAAGTTTTCAACTGCCTTCTGCAGGTTGGTTGCAGCTTCGGGCATTGAGGGTGTCCATCCATTAGAACTTTGTCACTTTGCTCCAGCTGTGGAAGGATGTATTTGGAAGTTTGTGAGTGGTGTGCAGTGATCCTGTGAGTGTGCAGTGGAAGATGGTGTGGTCTGTCCAAGTGAGTTCTGTGGTACAGCTGTATTTGACTCTGTTGCTTGATGTGAAGATAGGGTTCAGTGTGCGTCCTGCTCTATGAGTGTGGTCTGTCGCCAGCTGGATGTGGCCGATTTGGTCCATTCGTTTCAAGAGGTTGGCAGAGTTTATGTCTGTGGAATCATGTAGGTGGAAGTTGATGTCTCAGAGGAAGATGTAATGCTTGGATTCAATGGCGAGTGGGGTGATGAAATCTGTGATGGTGTCACAAAGGCTGGTTCATTGTCCTAGGGGTCTGTAGGTGAGCCTGCCTTTGATGGTTGCTTTGTCGTCAGTGTGGAGTTGGAAAGTAAGATGTTCCATGATTGGTGTGTTGTCATCTTTGGTGGTGGTGCAGCAGCCTGATTCATTGTGGATGATGGCGGTCACTTCCGTGTTTGTTGGTGTTGTCCCGGTGTGTTATCTTATAGCCATTGGGCATCACACTGGTGATGTCGGGGGTGAGGATGGGTTGATTTAGGTCTCTGTGATGAGGGTATTGTTAGGGGCGAGGCTGAAGGTGGTGTCCCAGACTTCAGTGGCGTATTTTAAGAGCAATCTGGTATTTTTCAGGAGGCATCAGAGTGTTTCCAGGGTGTTGTCGGTCATGAGGGGGGGGAGGCATAGGTTTCTGTGAGGGCAGGAGGTCCTATGTTGTAGATGAAGAAACAGCGATAGCAGGTGAACAGTCGTGCTGTGAAGTGGGGAGATGCAATGCAGCAGTTGTTTTGGCGTCCAGGGTTCAGGGCTTAGGGATCTTTGGTGCAGTACCTGTTAGTGCCCAGAGAGCCAGGGTTCCTCGCACTGGGCATGGCTCAGGCGCGTACGGGTGCAGATGGGCTTGCCTTTGATGCACGTTTGATGCATCAGTGGCAAGGACGCTGTGCAGCAGCACTGCATTCTCCATTAATTAGGCCCTACAGGTGTGCTGGGGAGGTGGAATGCTGGTGGTGGGAATTGGTGAGCAAGTACCAAGTCTCACTGAGCAAACTGCCACACAGCACAAATGGACACACAAAATAAAAAAAACAGTCTAATGCTTAAAATTGAACTGAAAATGAGGCAAGGCCAACTAAGGCTAATCAATCCCCAGTTGCTAAGCAACACACAGCTGGCAATGCAGCCAATCGAGGACAGTTAGATGGGAGGAGAGGCATGCAGCTGAGCAGCGTGGGGGAGCTGGTAGAAGGACCTGCTCCTTCTATTAATCCCACTGCCCGAGGAAACGTAAACATAAACCCATGTGAAAATATAGCACATATGTTGCACTTAAAGCATTTGAAAACAGCTGGTACTCCCAAAATGGACGCAGTGACTTAGCCCTTGGGAAAAGGAAATAAGTCTCCTAAAATATCCACGTACGTGATGACGAAATAACAAGGAGATGTTTGACGAATACCCTAAAGAGGGTAAATGCACTGTCAGACAAATAGACAAGGAGATATGATGCAACTCTTTCCCCCAAGAAGACCAAAGGCTGTGATCAAAGCAAGAAATGCATGCTGAAAGATGCTCCTAAAATGGCAGCAGTGCATTGACAGACTCATTATAAGCCAGGAGCATTATATGCCTTAAGGCCAATAGTGGCTCATAGGTTCATTTTAGCCGATGCGCACCACACTCACGTCTAAGCAAGGGCTCACCAGAAGCACACCGTGGCAAAGCTGCCCAGGTGCACAGGTGCTGGCTTCCAGGCAATAATTGGTGTGCCTGCAATAATGACTTGACAGCCGGTAGATGAAATTATTCGGACCTCAAAAAAGAATATTGGACAACATGCGTAGAAAAGGTACCACTGGCTACGCAGTACTTCCTGTGCATCTTCAAAATGTGGATTCCGAAGCAACCAGGTTGGACAGAGTTTCGCTTCTCATATGGGCTTTTGGAATAGCCAGACCGACCCAGTCTCCCAGGAGATATATTGGGGCTTCTACCTTCATAACACTGGACAGGTGCATTTTGAGGAGCCTGCTCAGGTGGGAAACCCAGTGAATTCCCCTCAGAAAGGACTTGCAGTTCAAATAAAACAGAAGAGGGAAAGGCACTAACTAGAGGACAACTACTTCATATCTAAATGATGTGTGCAATCATTGGAGGTTAACTCAAATGACTGGGGAGCGAAAGGTGATCAGAATCAATCTTCTGCTTGCACCTGTTCTGATGTTCGCCGAATTTACTATCAAACCAGTACACATAAAAATCATGACTATCCACAGTTTGCTGGTGGTCATTGCACTTTATTACAAGGTGTGGTTAGTAGCGTACTGTAGCTACTGCTCTCCATAAACTATAAAAACTGCCCATAACTAATGGTTCAACACTACTGAGAGACCATTTTACTTTCTCCCCAGTGTTCGTATCAGTAAAGATTACTGATACTTATAAAATGCTTCAAGAGCAAAAAAAAGCAGGTTAAATAAAAAAAAAACTTCAGAAATCGCAAAACTAAAAAAAAAATGTTCAAGGTTTTTCTGAAATGATGGCGCATGTTCTCCATTCTGAACAAGACATATACGTTGAAGGATACCTTGTGAATATGGGACCAACCAAATGTTTTAAAAAATGGTAAGTACACTGGAAACCTCCAAGAAAAAGGAAATGTGTTGTGGCTAGATCAGCTGCAAAGATGGTTAAGAACCTTTTTCCTTACAGTTATAATCTTATGCAAATAAATCATTTAATTTTAGGTAAGATTTTAAATATATTATTAGGCTGCCGTGCGTTAAACCAGATCTTACTGCACCCTTAGGACCTCATTTTCAGTGCCCCATGTATTCAGTTTCTACCGCACATGGGATTGTATGCCTGAATTGGGATTCTGAGAAGTCTTGTAATTACTTTACCTAGAGATTTTGGTCTGCATGATTTCCACCAGATGAATAAACGTGTGCAGGCAAAACAACACATTCCAATTTTAGTTACCTTGCAGTGGGGAAATATGCACCAGTACCTTGTTAACTCCCAGGGGCAGATGTATCATTTGCGATTCCCAAATAGCAATTTTTAAGAAATCGCTATTTGGGAATTGCAAATTGGAATGTATGTAGAAATTTGCAATTTTTTAGCGATTTCTTAAAATTCCTTAATTGCGATTAGCAAATTGCTAATCGCAATTAAGGAATAATTTCCCATTCATTTCTATGGGCCAGGAGGCCCATAGGAAGGAATGTGAAGTTATTCTCAATTTGCGATTCGCAATTCGCTAATTGCAAATTCAGAATAATTTCAAGGGTGCAGGGGTGTCCAAAGGACACCCTGCTGTACCCCTGAAACTTACATGTGTGCGCATATGGCGCACATACATGCCCTAAGGGCATGTATGAGCGCCACATGGCACCTTAACAAATGCCAAAAAGTACATTTGTAAAAGAAATCGCAAATTACCACCAACTACAAGTTGGTGGTAATTTGCGATTTCTTAATGTGGATTCACAAAAAAAATGCTTGATGCATAGCATTTAAGGAATTGCAAAATTGCGATTCCTTAAATGCTTGAGCAAAATAAGGAATCGCAATTTTTGCGATTCCTTATTTTGCGATTTTGCACATATATACCAAAACACAGTTTGCGATTCGCAAACGGCTTCATACATCTGGCCCCCAATCCGAAGAGGCAGACACAGATCAATGCAGCAATATTACACCCAGTAAGCAGTCGTTTGGAATTGATTGTCGCCAGGTGCTGTATTACCAGTGAATGTACACACACTTGAAATGTGAGCCTTAGTTATACAGACAGGGCTGATGGTTGTGTTCGGCAGCATAATTGTACTTTCACAGTACTTTAGTTGACTGGCAAAAACACTGCGGTTTAAGAGAGTGTGAATACAGTTAGACATTTTCGTTTTCAAGTTCAAGTAGTTTTTAATTCTTCCAGTCTTTTTAATCTACAACACCTGACTTGGTCCTTGTTAAATTGCTTAGGTTGATTGCAGTCAGAAAGTGCTGATATTTATAATACATGATTAATTAAATCTCCAGGAACCGAACCTGCTGAATTAATTACTGTCTGATAAGGTGATTTATTCACATGGCCAGCAGCAATTATCAGCCCGTTTCCATCCAGAGTTACCTATTACAAGCACAGCCACTAGGAAAATCTGAAAAAAATCTGTAAAATAATTTCAAAATGTATCTCTGCAGAACTATACTGTTAGCACATGCACACGTTTAATAAAGTAGCCTACACTGACTATGATTTCCTGAAACCCCAAGAAACGTGTTTTGTCTGCAAAGTGTAACACACCATAATGTTTCTTATGACTACAAGATAAGCAAATCTTACTTTGCAAAATCTGATGTGCTAAACAGTTGGAAGTGCAAACGACAATTAAGATTGGCGTTAACTGAATTCCGGATTCCTATTTCTTGATGGAATGTGGGGGTATATTATCAAGGGGTTTTATCTCCGCTTTTTTGGCTTTAAAAGCCAAGAAAGCGGAGATAAAATTATCTCCCTATTACCAAGCTGTCGCTAACACCAGTTAGCGACAGCTAATAGGAGATAGCGACCATCATGGGCCCCACTTTGCATGTCAGTGATATTTATCACTAATGATATGCAAAGTGGGCGTGCCAAGATGTTAGCGACTGGAAACAGTCGCTAACATCGCTATCTCCTATTACCAACTTTTGGAGATATTTGCGCTAAGCGCGAATATCTCCAAAAGCTAACACCTGCCCTGAGCAGTTCTTAGCCATGTTATCCAATGGGAGGTGGATAACATGGCTAAGAGCATTTGCTCGATAATGCATGAATATCGCTGACTTTTCAGCGATATTCATGCATTGCGGGCGTTTTTTATCGCATTTGCGATAAACCTTGCTAATAGCAAGGTTTATCTGCGATAAAAATCGCCGATGTGCGGCGATAATTTTTGTCTCTAAACAAGTTAGAGACAAAAATTATCGCTAGTTGTTGGTAATATGTCCCGTGATTTTTTCAGACTACAATATAGGGCACTCAATGATGTCAGAGCGCCACTTTTAACGACTACAACATTCATGATGTGAGTTTCACAATTGCGCCTGAACTGTTTGAATGCTGCTATGCTTTAACGCACAGAAAAGTGGAACATGGAGTGTGTAATGTCGGACAGTGCTGTAGGGTGAAAGGAAGAAGAGTAGGAAACGTATAACAAAAAAGATCTTCTGGTCGTATTTCTAGCACAGCTCTGAAAATGAGCCAGCAGCTTAAACAAGGAGGGACAACACCTGCACCATTATGGGCCAATCACTAAATCAATACTGTCCATGTATTACTGATCGAGTGTTTCCTCTAAATACAAATTTTGGAGAAAGGCAAGATGCTGTCATTTGAGAGGTATGGGCTTACTTGTTCTGAGTTTAAGAGCTGATTTGCAGTCTTGCTGACAATGATGGATTTGTATTTTGCAGAGAATGATGCAGTGAGTTAGTGTGGAGAGGATTAATCTAAAAACAAACAGTGACAGGGCCAGAGGCAAATCCTATTGATGAATTTGTATAACTTTTTTTTCTTCCTTTTTTACTGAAGTGGTTGCTTTTTATAGAGCTTCCTGGGCTTGCGATGCGCTACACAGTCAGGGGGGCCTCAGAAGCAGTGGAGAGCAGATTGATGTTCAGCTGACGCTGAGTTCAGAGGCTTCTGGTTGGGAGGCAGCCGCCACCCCTTCAATTGCGGACCTAGAGGCTTTTGTAACCCATGCAGTGCTGCTCACATATCTCTCAAGTGTATAGGATTCCCAGTGGGGTCTTAGCTCCTTAGCCACAACGTCCCCCAGCAAGGAAGACATGATGAGTCCGATTACTAACTGAGACTGTGGAAGAGGTGTACATTCGTCTCTCTGAGCCTGCGGTTGTTGATGATTGCTTGACCCAGGTCATCCAGGTAGTTTGGTTTCTGGTATAGCATCCAACTTGGTGGACCTTCAACAATTTCTTTCCATGCGTTCTTCCCTTGACTCTCATTGTGCTGGTGATATTTTGTTTACTTCTTCCTTCTTATTGGGACAAAAGCAGACAAGCAGTGATCTCATAAAAGTCTGTAAACAGCAATCTAAGGCAGTGCAATTTGGACAGGCTGTTGACCATTCCGATGTAACTCTACCATGAATAAGTGCAATTAAATTAAGGTTGAAGCTGTCTTCCATTTGTTTGGCTGGATGTGTCTTTGTTCTGACTGGTTAAATGGTCTACATAGTTAACAGTTATTGCTCTAAAAGAACACAAAGACAGCCCTCCAAACCTCGTCTTTGTAATATTTGGAAAACAGCTGCCTATTGCTGCTTGATGCCAACATCAGCCCTGCATACTGTCAGCCATACATTATACTATCACTGGCTTGAACTAGGCTCTGTTGTGGTTAGGTTTAGTTGGATTTTATCATGTATAGTTGTAATTGTTTACTAACTGTAGTTTTTTATATGTTGAGCTGTCCTAAAACATGGCAGTATTCATTGCTTTCTACTCTTTCCAAAGCCCTAACGTCTCCTTCATTTTTACTCACTCGTTTACTTCTCTCTGATAGCATACATCAAAATGGACGAGTTTTGACATATTTCTTTTTAATAACACCTTATAAAGTCGGGCCCCAACTCTTTTGAAATACTCTACCTCCGAACCTCCCTAAGCATGCTGCCGAAAACCGTAAATATGGGTCTGGAGAGAGGTCCCCGGGACACTAATTTTAGACCAATAACACAATGTTCAGAAAGCAGCCTCAAAACTGACTTACTCCCCTTTTTGCACACCACCACCACTTGGGTAGAAATCATTCGTAAAGATTTGGACATTTCCCCTAAAGAGAAATGTAACATTGGCTGTATACACTCATCCCCGTGTACTTTAGCTAATTGGCTTTAAAGGGTGGCCACACCCCTTTGGTCCTCGGGTCTATATTGGAATCGGTCCGCATGTTTCAGTCCTTATAATGTTATGATAAAATCAGGGCATTTCTATGCTTTATATAGGATCATGATAATTTGTGAATCAAGGTGTATAATGTGATGGGGATGCAAGTCAGCGTGCTTAGAAGTGGAGACGGGGCACATCAACCTAACCTGACCCGGAAACGATGTTATGATTACTAATTGGACTTGCAAATTCTAATGTGTATTGCTCAGTGTATCAATTACAAACCATTGACATTCTTCATAGCGGTGGTTTTTCTTAACACCGCTAAATTGCCTCTCTTCAACTGACTGCCTTGTAAAGCCGGTCATAGCCCTTGGCCTGCAACAGCAAGGCCCTCCTTGGCAGCTGGCGAACTATTTGACCCTACCTTCAAATATATAATGCACAATCACGTGTCTCAGAACATGTTCAACAGTTTACAAATTCCTACAATCACTGATTACAGACCACAAGATATTCTGCAGCGTAAAAAGGCTGAAGATGATAACCATAATCAGACTGCCACTCAGTCATTAATTTTACAGTGTCATTGGGAAAGTGGGTCTGGTGGAGGAGTAGCAGTGATATACAAGACGTCAATTCATTGCTAAATGCCACCTTCTGAGCACTATAATCCTTCTAATGAATAATTTAGGACGTTTTCTTACTAAATGCCTCAACATTCTATTAAATACTCTCTATAACCCTCTGAGGACTGTATGGAGCACTAATGAATCAATTTGTTATATATGTGTTTGGACAGGAATGTCCCCTGCATGATATTCAGGTGGGTCCCCCTTTCACTGAAAGACCCAACTGCATGTCAAAATAGGGTTCTGACTTTTTCTTTGGGCTAGCTAATGTGATTATCTAGCATGAACACAGAGGCCTAGGCCTGTCAATGATGATTGTGAAGTCTAAATCACATTCAATGACAGTGAGGGGCATAATGACATGGGACTACTGCCCATGTCCTGCGTTGTTGATTATAGTAGTGGTAGCAGCCTACAGGCTTTTCCAGATTATAGTACTAAACAAATTTCTCCTGGCTCTAGTGGAGTCCTGCAACAGACAGGATCCATTTTGATTTGCTCCAGGTTTGACATGGCTCAAGTTACAGGTGGAAGTTTTGTTTCCGCCGAAGTGGACATATCGTGCCTGCATTGATGGAGCTGAAGGGAGGAGCCCAGACACTGAAGTGCGGAAGTTTAGAGACAAGCTAACCTCATAAATTCTCTAATGTCCTATTAGCAGGGAATTGCTAATTAATCCATCCTGAGCGCTACTATTTGCATGATGGCAGTGGAATAGGGGTGAGTAAACGGTCACATTTTTTGAAAGTAATGAAGTTAGAATTTCTAGTCAGCGCCTTCCATTTTAATTTTCTCTTAGTGGTACTTTAGGAAGGATGGTGACAGGCAGGTGCAGGGTCTTCACACTCTATTTGAACTACTGATGCCTGTATTGTGCGTGCCCTTCTATTGCCAGTGGTGTACCCAGTATGTCGGCACAAAGGGAAATTGTATTTCTACTGTAGTTGAGAATGCTCTCTGTGTGAGCTCAAGAGCCTGTTAATGTTTCTATTGTATCTGATGTCTGTGTGAAAATGCTTATACTTATGTTCCCTGTGTTGCACACATTCTAAGAGCTGAAGACTTGCCCTTTCTCTACCTGTTCTCAGTATAAGGGACTCTTGCACTGTGAATCATCAACCTCATCTCTCTGCAGTTCTTAAGAGTAGTAGCGATATAAATGTATCGAGAGTGTAGGAATCTGGGCAGTGGGGTTCCTCATTACCAGGAATAAAGTGCATTGTGGCTGAGTACACAGCCATAGGGCAAGGCTCATTGTGATAGCAATTTGAGGCGCACAGGACAGAGAGATTCACACAATCAATATCAAATATAGGTGAGGTCAAGAGAAGGGTGCATTGACCTGAGCTAGCGAGCACAGATCTCTGATGTGATGTGGTGCATGCAGGTAAAAATACAGGGTGACAGGATAGGGAGATAGTGCTGAAGGGCCTTTCTATGTGTGGGTTTTCAGAAAGTATCCCCAAATCACATTAAAGATGACAATTTTCTCATTCAGTTTATACATGATTCTTTTGTATTTAGCTATAATCATAATTTCTCTCAACCAATCTTTTTGCATTACACCCTAAAGACTTCAAGTGTTGTCACATACATTGCTTTGTAACAGAGAGCTCATATGGTGTAGCTATAATTGGGGAGGAGACCAGTAACATTTGCTGTTGCATGTTGTAATAGTTGTACTTTAGCCTGGTGTAGGAAAGGACTTCTTTTTATATGATCACCCCATTGGCTTATTTACCTTGCATTTAAGTCCCTAGTATATGGTGCGAGAGGTACCGAGGGCTATTAAGTTAAATGGCAATAGTGAACTGCAGTACTTAATTGTGCCAGCTCTACATGGACAAGGTTAAAACCATGACACAAGGCCTGTTAGTGCAGCTTAGTATTGCAGCATTAAAACTGCCAACTCAATATGGCAAACTAAACCATTTTGCCAAGTCTAAACGTTCCGGTGTACCTGTTGAAGCTCTCGTTTCGAAATGTGAACTGAGGATGAAAAAATTGCAATGTATACCCCAGAGATCACAGGCATTCCTGATGGTACTGTCACACTTCTCATGCTATGGTTGTGGATTTGCTATAGCTGTATAAATATAGCATGAACTGGCTCCAACTAAAAGTTTTTACCGTCTATTAAACAAGATCTGATCCAATTCTGGGACATTAACAATTTTCTATTCAGTTTTGTACTTACGTGAATCCAGAACTCATAAAATTAAATAAGGGTATTGTATTCTGTTGTCACATGAACCCAAAAGAGGAGTAAAGTATAAACGTATTTTAGTAGAGAGGCATCTTTGTATCTTAGTAAAACATCAGAAGAATCTGACCCTGTTCACTCATACTTGGTACTACTCCCTCGGTGGATGGATGGATGGATGGATGGATGGGTTTTTATATAGCGCAATATCACCGCCAGGTCTCAAAGCGCTTTGCATTGGGAACCCGTCCTGGTTTTTCCCTGTGAGATAGCCCCTACTGGGTATCCCCAAGGTGAAAGCCAGGCATCCCGCTGCGGGGGGCCGTAGTGGAGATTAAGCAAGTTATTGCCCAGAGTTGCAGAGTGTGAACCTGTGATTCGAGTAGGCACCGAAGCGAGAATTACCGAGTCTGTGGACATTTTGGGCTCAAGACCCTGCCGCGTCGGGAATTGAACCCTGGTCCCGGGTCTGATCTCAGCGTCCAGGTCTGCCTCCTCTAACCAGTGAGCCACACTTCTCCACGGTCAGCCCAAAGGAGAAGCAACAACTTTATTTTCAGATCCCTACAATGCTGAAAATTGAAAATATAAGCATGGCAGGCTTCTATGTGCCTGGGGTTGTTTAAGAAACAACACACCGAAACGGGGGCGGGGGGTGTTTCTCCAACACAAAATACTAATATATCTAGAAGGCAGAGTGTCTTGGAATTTGCAGTTTCCCACGCCCGTGCCTTGCATTGTGGTCCTATGAAGGAGAAACGCTGGAAAGCCAGCTATAAATAGAGGAGACCTTCCAACATGCATTAGCTAGAAGCCCTTTTGTAGCAGATATGTCAGTGGAGAAAGGTGCACCTTCCTCTAAATGAGGCGGGCAATCAATTGATTTGTCAGATCAGCGCCCTTGCAATTTTCTGTATTTCTCCCATCTTGTCAAACCCCAAATGATGCCTGCTATATCTATCAGCCAATTTCAATGGCATCTTGACAATCATTGCCTGACCATCGTGAACCAATACAAACCCCTGGGCATCTGGTTAGGTAACAAAGGAGGTCACTAATTACACTTGAACTCATTAACATCAGAACTAGCTTTGCTGCAAGGTGCTTCCCGAACAATATTTAAGAGCACAAACAAGTTCTCCTTTGAGGCACTGCTGAAAATAGTCTCTGCCAAATTAGTGCCAACGCTTTCATATGGGTAAGAGGCCTACCCAGTAAAACTGGGTGCTTTCCTAAACAAGACACAGAGCGCAGTGTTCAGGTCTTTTTTTTCAATTACCAGGAACCACGTCGCCAGCTCAAATTAGGGTGGATTTTTCATTACAGGGTCAACTGCTCTTACAGACAGCCTGCATAATAAAATACCTGCACTCCACAAGATCTGCTGAGCAAGGATCTTTAAAACATCTCATTTGACCGGAAGTTGCGTGTTTTGACAGTACAACTAATTCAAACACCTGGTTACATGCCCTAGCCGAAGCATTGGTGCAAACTCACTCAAGGGAGCTGTGGAACTTAAAATTACCTCATCTTCAGTTCAAAACAGCCCTTAACAGAAAGGTAAACAATATAGCTCTTGAATCTGACCAACAAGCATTTGCTAGAAGAGAACATGATTACTTGGTCTTTAGCAGCTATGACAGAAAAGGCCCTCAAAAATACATCAACAAAACAGCTCTCGCCTATTATAAAATGATATTCCTACACCTTCGGATGGGCTCTTTTGTGTCCTTAAACCTGTCACCACCATGGGCGGTTAAGCCAGAGTCGAAAATATGGCGACTATGCAGTCTATTGCAGGAGTCGATAACTCGCTTGCTCTGTATATGGCCTACACTCCTGGAAGATCACAGAAGATTACTTAGGCTCCTATGGGCTAAGGAGGGAGTAGGGACATTACCATCTGCCGTCAGCTTCCAATTGAACAATGAGCAGCCACAAGCAATCACAAAACTGGTAACATTATTGAGGTGTGTGGAGAAGCAACTAAGAATACATTCAGAACCTCAAAACGAAGAAGGGGAGGAATTTTGAACCTTGAAAAGCTTTAAAAAGTAGCCTCAAATAGACAGAGTATTGATTTTTCCTTTAATACTAACTTATTAAGTCACTAGCTTTTTATAAAATTGTATTTGAACAATTTTCACTATTAAGGAAACCTGAGGATGAATTATGGATTACTTGTAAATTATTGAGATTTACAAAAATCATTCAAATTTTATTTGAAATTAATGCACTTTGACAAACTTCACTGTCTAAACAAAGTATTTTTGAATCGGAATATCAGCCTTGGGGTGGTCTTCCACCCAACTTTTTGCCTCCTTCTGCTATTTTTTTGACCTCATTTTTGATGACTCTAGGACTCTGAGCACTCTACCACAACTAACCAGTGTTAAAAGGAATGTGCTCTCTCCTCTAAACTTGGTAATATTGGCCTATACTCAACTGGCATATTTAATTTACTTATAAGTCCCGAGGGAAGTGGTATTGTGTGTACTCAAGGCCTATTTATACATGATATGCAACTAGTAGGCCTACACTACATGTTGGTTCAGAATGCATGCTTTCCGTAATTTGGTGTAAATCCGTTAAGTATTTTCAGGGACATGTAGGCTTAATCCCAAAATCCTACTGAAATGTGATTGCCCGCCAACGTTTTAACCAGGAAGTGTTGGCAGCCATCTTGTGACCAATATACATGATAGTACCCTATTTAATGCATTGTGGTGAATGGCAGGTTTTAAGGGTCACAAAAAGGAGAACATATAAAGGGTGATAACAGATTTTAGTTACAATATAAATCATTTCTTGATTGTACCATACTCATTTTAGGAATTATGGTGTGTTATTAGGTGATTTTACCCTATGAAAAGCATTCTCCTGGAATTTCAAGAATCATGGTTTGAGAGCAAACTGTGTTCTCACAATTTGCCCATAGAGGTTATGGAAGGTGCTCCAGATGCTAAAACCAGAGTACATTTTCTGAAAATTCACACTATCTTTCTCAGCCATATGAAAATGAAGCCTGACACTTGATTCTCTTGTGTTCTACTACATCCTCCCAGAGCATTCTACAGAACAACTAGAGCACTAATGGAGTTGCTTATGCCAAAATTATTATAGCAAGCAAATGATGGACGGAATGCTGACAATGCAAACATTCTCCCGCAGTCAAAAGATCTGGGTTAAATCCATCGTTCTTTTGGCCACTACGCCACTCCAGTTTGGACCCAGACAAATGCAAATCAGTCTTGACCCTGTGCCCCATTTGAACCGTCCACACCGAACTGCTAGGCCAGGTCCTCCCTGTACTGACAACAAGCTTCCTGGGACCTGTTTCAAGGTATGTCACCCTTCTTCAGCCAGGCTAGCTTGAATCCAGTGGCTAAGTGAGCAAGGGACCCACGTCTGGGCATACGCATCCCACTTAGGGTGGAAAGTGTTACAGCAAACAAATGATGAATGGAATGCTGACAATGCAAACATTCTCTCCCAGTCAAAAGATCTGGGTTAAATACTTTGTTCTTTTGCTCACTACGCCACGCCAGTTTAGACCCAACCATATGTTAATAAGTCTTGACCCTGTGCCCCATGGCAACAGTCCAGACCGAACTGCCAGGTCAGGTCCTCCCTGGACTGGAAACAAACATCCTGGTACCGGTTTCAGGGTATGTCACCGTTCTTCAGCCAGGCTAGATTGAATCCAGTGGCACAGTGAGCAAGGGACCCACGTCTGGTCATACCCATCCCACTTAGGGTGGAAAGTATTACAGCAAACAAATGATGGATGGAATGCTGACAATGCAAACATTGTCCCTGAGTCAAAAGATCTGGGTTAAAACCATTGTTCTTTTGCCCACTATGCCACCCCAGTTTGGACCCAGCCATATGCAAATCTGACTTGACCCTGTGCCCCATGGGAGCAGTGCAGACCTAACTGACAGGCCAGGTCTTCCCTGGACCGGAACCAAGCATCCTGGGACTGGTTTCAGGGTATGTCACCATTCTTCAGCCAGGCTAGCTTGAATCCAGTGGCACAGTGAGCAAGGGACCCACGCCTGGGCATTCCCATCCCACTTAGGGTGAAAAGTGTTACAGCAAACAAATGATGGACAGAATGCTGACAATGCAAACATACTTGCCCAGTCAAAAGATCTCGATTAAATCCATTGTCCGAGGATGCTTGCTTCCGGTTCAGGGCGGACCTGGCTTGGCAGTTGAAGTCAGGGCTGTTCCAATGAGGCACAGGGTCAAGACTGATTTGCATATGGCTGGGTCTAAACTGTGGTGGCGTGGTGAGCAAAAAAACAATGGATTTAACCCAGATCTCTTGACTGGGGGTGAATGTATGATTCAGTCAGCATTACATCCATCCTTTGTTTGCCTAGCACCTGTAACAAAATGATGGCACACCTGAAGTCAATTTGATTGAATCAAACTGGTAAAACTTAAAATATTTAATTTAGAAAGGAACATAAGGGCTCAGTTTGTCATAGATATTATGGTTTGTGCTGTAGAAAGAAACATTAGGTCACCTTTTAAGCAAGTTCTCAAATATCTTCCTCTTCTATTTCATTAAAACATTCTGACATGCAGACTCAAACATGCAATTTCAACTAATGCAGAATGAAACATGCACTTTCAAAACCAGCAGCAGACTGCTAGTTAACTCACTGGTGATGAGCAATTCTATGTGAGGACTGAAGGTGAGGATTATGCATTAGTTCTTCACTTTTTATTACCAGCAGGTCTAAAGTCAACAAATAAACAATCACTGTCCACACCACAACTCCCATGAGTCCTTGGGAGGAGACCATGGTAACTCGAGCCAATATTAGCACAGTCCATTCTAACATATATACCCTTGATGTCAGCAGTCCTTTCTCTTTCTTCACTGCTGTGCTAGTTAAGTCCCTCTTTCCAATCATGCCTCTCTGGAGTTGTCTTTGTGGGGGGATTATACACTGACTTTGGCTATATATCTATTTGTGTGCCAGTGGCAGTTTTCCGATCCCAAAGTTGGCTCCGGCCCGAGCGCTTATGCCCAGTACAGTGCAAGTCCTCTGGGGGCATCTTTTTGCACTGTATGCAACCTGTCAGGCGCTTCCAAGCCTGGGTGACCACACATTTGTTTCCTATTGCACTCCACAGGTCCACGAGCACGCTAGAGAGTTGCGTATAGGTGCTGGGTAAATTTGGAGCCATGTTTTCAGCACTGGATAAGGCAGAGACTTCTATTAAAAAGTTTTTTCCAGGGAAGGTTTTCACTGGGACTGGAAGAGGCAGGGGTCGCACCTCCAGCCATGGCTCCCAGTCAGGCTCCTACAGAGGCCAATCCGGCTGCAACAATGGCTGGAATTAAGGCAGGCAGGGCACCTTCTACACTAATCGAGGAACCATATGGCCAACTGGGCCAGAGGCGGAGCTAATGCCCCAGGAGGTTTTAAAGGGAAGAAATAGCCTTTCTTTCCCTCGAGAGTTAGGAGGGATAATTTAATGGTTTGCCCACAGGTGGGAAGAGATTATGTCAGACCAGTGGGTCCTGGAAACAGTAATGTGATATCACATAGAGTTCTATGGAACTCCGACCCAGGCTTCCAGGCCGCTGCCTTTGGTCTTCTCAGAGTCAGATATGGCACTGATCGACTCGGAGGTGCAGGATGTTCTATCCAAGGGAGTGATTCGGAGGTCGACCCTGCACCCTCAAGGTTTCCTGAGCAATCGCTTTCTGGTGGTAAAAAAGGGCAAAGGGTTTTAACCTGTAATAAACCTAAAAAGCTGTAATGAGTGGCTGATTCATCACCGCTTCAAATTGGAGGATATCCACCGCCTACGAGATCTACTATTACAGAACGACTGGATGGTGCATTTGTACCTCAAGGATGCCTATATGACAGTTCCCATTTTTCCACCTCATCGCTGGTTCTTCCAGTTTGCCTGGGGGACCAGGTGTTTGAGTTCCAGTCCCTACCCTTTAGCCTCTCTTTGGCACCGCGGTGCTTCAAGAAACTGTTCAAACTAGTGGTGGAGATCATCCCGACGAAGGGCATACGGTTGATTATCTACCTCAACGATCTTCTCCTGGTGGACCAATCGCAATCACAGCTAGAATCCCATTTGAACATGACTATTGCCTTACTTCTGGGTTAGGGTTTGTGATCAATGAGCAGTAGTCAGAATTTAATCTGCCTCAGAACCTAGTGTTCTTAGGATTCGTCATAGACTCCACGATGGCCACACTCAACCTACCAAAGGTGAAGATGGAAAAGAGCAAAAATAAACTGACCAAGATCCTACCCAGGGGCAGGATGTCCCTCAGGCAGCTGGCCAGGATTATTGTCTTATTATCATTCTCGATTCAAGCCATATTCTCCGGCCCGCTACACTACTGAGCATTACAGCGACTGAAAGCAGCTCATCTCCGCAAAGGAATAATATCCTCAGAACTGATCTCGCTGACCGACGAGGCCAGCACAGAACTATAATGGGGAACAGACCATATAGAAGCATGGAATGGGAGGGCGATCTTCAGGTCCCTCCCGTACTTGGTGATAGAGTTGGATGCCAGCTGGATGGGTTGGGGAGCCAGATGTGGGGATGTCTCTATGGGAGGACGATGGATGGAGGATGAATTGGGCCTGCACATCAATTGTCTGGAAGTCCTAGCTGGTTCCTTTGCGATCCACTCTTTGACAAGAGACAAAGTCTCCAGCTGCATGCTAATCAGGATGGACAACACAACAGCAGTCCAGTACATCAACCGACTGGGGGTACCAGATCGAGGGCACTGGCAGACATGACCAAGGACTTCAGGCACTACCGCTTCCAATGACAGATCTCAGTGACGGCGGAATACCTGCCGGGCTCTCTGAATATGGGAGTGGACTGGAACTCCAGACACTTCACAGACACCAGCAATTAGCAACTGGATGCAGTGGTCTTTCGGGCCCTGATGGATTGGTGCGGTCCCTGCTCGATAGACATCATTGCATCCAGACTCAATGCACTGACTCCTCGCTCGCGGCAGTGGACCCCTTTCTGCAAGATTGGACAAGGGGGCAACCTTAAGCATTCCCACCTTTTCTCCTAATTCCCAGAGTAGAAGCTCAAGTCTGGCATCCTAAAGCATCTTTGATTCTGGTGTCGCCAACCTGGAGATCTCAGGCATGGTTCCCCTGCCCACTGGAACTATCATGGATGGTACCGCTTTGACTTCCATCATTCCTTGAGGTCCTACGACACCCCCAGGGCCATCATCATCCCATGGTACTACAAGGCAATGTACATCTCATGGTATGGAGGATTTCAGGTGATGCTGGCAAGTAAGGAAGACTTTCGGATGATGCTGTAAGGCTCATCCAGCAGGCATGGCTCCAAGGGACCACTAAGCGATACAGATCGGCTTGGAGATGATGGGTTTGTTGATGTGTGGAGAGACACCTGGATCCTGTGGGGGCACAACTTACAGTTATCCTGATTTTCCAGTGGAGCTGGCTGGCTCTGGCCTAGTTGGCTGCACGGTAAATTACTTCAGCTCGGCCATCTCAGCAGGGCACCTACCCATTCATAACACTCCGGTCGGCGATCACCCTTGGGTGTGCAAATTTGTGATGGGATGTCTCGCCCCCCCGAGCCTAGATATTTAGGCTTGTGGGACGTGAACCTGGTGCTGGGCCTTCTGATGGGCTGGCAATATAACCTATATTTTTCAAGGAAAGAACACTTGGCGAAGCTGGCTATGCTTCTCTGTCTCATTTCTTGAAAAACAGTATCCAATGTCAGAGCCCTAGACATCACAGCACTTATATTTACCCCAGAAGAGGTGTCATTCACCATCTCTCGAACAACCAAATGTAGTACCAGGTCGGTAAGCTATGCTGCTTTTGAATCAGCCCCTAAGCTGTGTGTAGTAAGTTGTCTTAAGGCCTACGAAGAGGTTACATTGGAGAAGAGACCTCCGGGTGAAAAACAATTACTGATTGCCCTTAGGAAACCATTCAGGGCTGTATCTTCTCCTTCAGTGCAGAGAAAGAACGTCGTGGACAAAACATCGAATGGCACAAATATCATGGTGAAAATATTGTAGGTCAGAATTATCAACATAAAAATCTTGGTGGTCAAGAATATTGATTTTAGGTAAGTAATAACGATAGAAAAAATATCGAAGTGTTTAATATCGTTTGGAAACATTAGCATGGCGGGCGGATCGCCACCGTCCGACCGGCGGTAGCGATCTGCCCGCCAACACACCCCACCGGATTACCTTTTCCATCCGCAACATAAACATGGCGGGGGTATACAGCGGCGGATGGAAAGACTGTCCGCTGCTTTTCCGCCAGGCGGCAATCGTCCCGGTTGCCTACCGGGTAGAAAAGGCCCATAATATGGTGGCGGTGCCTTGCAGGCACCGCCATCCATATTAGCATGTGGCATTTTCAAAGCCTTTCCATGGCGCAGACTCTGCCATGGAAAAGCATGCAGTTTTCGCTTTGGGGGCCTGTTGCGGGCCCCCAGGGGTGTGACGAGGTGGAGGGCTGCACTTGGGGGGTACATATGGTTCCCCCCATCATTGGCATGGACAAGGTGGCATGCACCACGCAGTGCATGTAATGTTGTGCATGCCAATGCACAACATGCATATATTGCATTGTGGCGGGTGCTCCTTACAGCACCGCCCACAGCAATGCAATATATGCGGGATGACACCGCCACCATGGCAGTGGCATCCTAATTGCTATTGTCGGACAGCAGCACCTCTTGCTTTTTTTTCCAAAATCTCCCTCTTACCAAGTTCAAAATTTTGGCAAGTTTGGTATATTGGATCATGGAAGGCAGGAGGAATAGGCAGGGGCATGCGCTTGGATAAGAGAAGGCAGGAGGGAGACGGTTGTGGGCATCAAACTCACCTTACTGGGCAGGTGTCAGGGGTCGCAGCAGCACATTAAATCACACTGGGGAAGTGGGATGGCAGTTTAGAAAATGGACCATGGAGAGCAATAGGGTGAGAACAGGGCCATGCACATGGTAAACCGAGAGCAGAGGGGATAGAGGCAAGGGCAGCAAGCTGACTATATTAGGCAGACAGAAGGGACAGTTGTGGCATAAAGGACCATGAAGGGCAGGAGAGAGAGGCCAGGGGAATGACAGCAGACCAAACAAGGCAGCAGGGAGGAGATAGGGGTCTGCACATGGAATACAGAGGGCAGGGGGCACAAACAACACGCTGACCATGGAGGGCAGGTGGGATGGGCACTGGAGGCACAATACACAATTGAGAGCAACAGTGAGACTCTAATGACATACACAGAGAGAATTGAGGGATTATAGGAGGGGTCAGGTTCAGTAAGCTGACCACACAGGGCAGGTGGTTGGGGCTGTGGCAGCACAGAAGACCATGCATGGCAAGCAGGAGTGTCAGTGGCAGCACTGCGGCCATGGTGTACAAGAGGAAGGGGGCAGGAGCATGCACAAAAGACCATGGAGGACACAAGGGAGGGGTAGGGGCAGGACACCGACAAAAGATGCCAGGGGAAGGGACTTCACAACAGACCAATCAGGGCAGAAAGGAGGAGCAGCAAGTTACGCACAGAGACTAAGCAGGAGGTCAATAATGCTGCATAGAATTGGGGAATGGAGAGCAGGAGGAGTGGGCAGGGACATTGAGCTAAATGGAAGGCAGTGGCAGCAAATCAGACCATGAATTTCAGAACAGAGGGTAGGGAGGAGGTGGCTGGAATAGCAAGCTAACTGTTTAGGGCAGGCAGGAAGGGCCATGGCGGAACAATGGTCACACACAGCTATAAAGAGGGAGCAGGGTCATTGACATGGACAATGAATGGCAAGGAGGATTTGGGCAGGATCAACAAGCTTGGGTGTGGTCAGCACAATGCCAGGCCAGGCCCTACGTTCAACCCCACTCCCACTGTGCATTGCAATGGGCATCTTTACATAAACAGAAACTTGGAAATTCACTGAAAAAAACAAAAGTTACAGGGATATTATAGTTAGGCTCAGATTTCATTTGTACAAAACCATTGAAATTCAGCAGCTTTAGTTAGCCAAGCTAGCTATAACTCACGACCCTACAATGCACGGCTTATCACCTCACATATTACATCACTCATGACATGATCAGTGACATCACTGATGACATCTCAAATGACATCACTGATGACATCATTCAGTGACTGTGAGTTTTTTTTAAAGTTTATGAGTGTTAAATATATATACCAAGGTTTATTGGTGAATCAGTGAATGTATGAGTGCCTATATGGATGATTCAGTGGGTGCCTGACTGACCTCATAAGTGAGTGATAAAGTCATCAACATATGGGGGAGGGGGGCCACACAACCCTCCTCCTGGGCCGATTTTGGCACCATGTACCCCATCCCCGGTGCCCGGTCATGTCTCCTGCTTCCCCCAGGGCACTCAGTGTGCTATGGGACTGTGGGGGAGTCTAATGGGATCTGCTCTCCTAGCAGGCTCCTGGCTTCTGTGGGAGCCGGCATTGCTCCCGCAGCTCCCTGCTACCAGGAGCAATGTTTTCATCTGTTTCCCTGCACACATATTTGCCTGCAGGGAAACAGATGAAAACTCTGCTTTCTGCAAGCTAGAGTTGTTTGACCGCTTTGGCTGTGAAAGCGGGGTTATGTTTGCTTTTGCACCAAGCAATAGAAAACAGCTACCTCCCTTCCTTGACACTGGAACTGAGTTTCCAAGTACTGCTGAGAAGACCATAGATATTATAATGGTGAAAACAAACATGTTCTAACAAACTATAGAGAATCATAGAAAGCAGTATTTGGAAACTCCATTCCTGTTCCGAGCTGTACTTCAACAATGAAAACAGAGAAATGCAAGTAACTTCACATTTAAAAATGAAATTCTAAAATGAAACTGGGTTCAGCAGTGGAAAAATAATTAAGTTAGGAAAATTCCTTTTTTTTTATTTTGTAAACAACTCCAAAAAATGAGAAAAGGCATATACTTTACACACTAATACTCAATTGTACCATCATATAAAGCAAAAAGTAAGAGTCCAAAGGAAAGTATGAAAATAAATGCAGAAACACAATATTGCAACATTGTCAAATGCTTAGAGGAACAGCAGGAGGGACAGGAAAGCAGAAAAGAAGTAAAAAGGCTACAGTAATAAATGCTTTCCCAAATACCAAAAACGTGAAAAACAGAAAAAGTGAAGAGGTCGAATAAGGCCAAACATACACTTTACTGACTAGAGATTTGCTCCTTCAGTTTGAGAAGGCAGCAGCAGACCAAGTTGTGATAGGGGACCAGATTTTTTCCCCTCATCTCTTAGACTTCAAGCCCCTAGTGGCATAGATAGCTATCTCGTGGTTATAGACGCCCAAGAAGCGAGCTAACCACATTTGGAAGCTCAGGGGGTCACTATCTTTCCAGCGTGCTGCAAGTATAATTCGGTAGACAGCAGCTCCGATGAAAAGCATAGCTTCCTCGCTAGGATTCAAATTTAGTGTACAATCATACCCGAGCATGCAGATGGTGGATGATTCAGGCAAAACTCGCCCAAAGACCTCCTCCCAAAATTCCCATATCATTTTCTTATAAAGTATAAGCTTGTCGCAATCATAAAACATATGTAGTAGTGTGGCCGGTCCACACTGGCACCTAGGGCAGTGATCGTTGCTGCTTTTCCCCCATGAGTACAGTTTTGCTGGGGTGTAATACAGATTGTAGATTGTTTTGTACAGTTGTGCTTTTGGATTAGTGGAGAGCAATAATTGTGATGTCAGTGCCAGAACCTTGTCAATGTCTATATCTGGATTGTCAAGCCTATTTGCCCATGATACTTCAGTAGATTCCAAGTCATCTAGAGTTTTTTGATGCAGGGAGGTATAGATGGTGCAAATTCTGGCGGAGGGCCTAATGATATCTTCAATAAGGGGTATTTTATTCCAACGTATGCGGGGTAGCTTGGTGTTTAAAATATTTCTTACTTGATAAAACTTTAAAATATCCGTGGCAGGTATATTAAACTGGTTCTGAAGGGTGATGAAGCTAGCTTTCATATCTGTGCCAAGGAAGTCAAGAAGGGAGATAATACCCCGTCTTTCCCAACTAGCGGAGATCATATCATTAACATTTGGAGGAAGCAGAGATGAGTGCCAGAGTGGAGTGTAGCGGTCTAGTTTGGGAATTTGCATATGTTTAGTTATCCGTGCCCATACTTTCCACGCCCCGATGACAATTTTAAACTTAACTTTTTTAAAATAACTGGGCTCTAGTTGTCTTAAAAGTAATCCTCTAGCTTTATGGCCAAGGGCTAATTCATAAACTGACGGTATTCCCGACTCCTCCCCGTTAGATACCGGGTTGACCAGCGGGGCAAACTGTTGTAGAAAGTCTGCCCAGAGATATAAACATAGATGTGGAATAGCGAGTGCACCTCTGTCAACTGGCAGGGATAAGAATTTAAACGATCTCCTAATTTTGCCGTATTGCCAAATAAATTTAGAGATCTGGGCGTCAAGGATTTTAATAAAATTGTCTTCAACTAATAAGGGGATTGACCGGAATAGATATAGTATCTTGGGAAAAATTGTCATTTTAACATAATTCCCTCTCCCTATAATAGATAAATGAAGGCTGTTTACTCTCGTTAGATCTTGTTTAATAGAGTTAATAAGTGGTTCATAGTTAATTTTGGTTATATCGTGAATCTCAGCAGATATACAAACCCCTAGATAAGTCGCTTTTTCTGTTCTCCTAACATCTATGCAATGAATATTATTTGTACATAGTATGACAGTTTTACTTTTGTTAAGAGAGTAGCCTGAGTGAGATCCGAATTGATGTGTAATTGCCTCAATCTCAGTTAAAGCTAGATCGGGTTCTGGTGTTAAAATTGCTACATCGTCGGCGTAGGCTAACACTTTTGTTTCAAATAATCCTGTCACAGCTGGTTTGATTCTAGTGTTGTTGAGGAGTTTTAATATAAAAGGGTTAATGTAAAGGGCAAATAAAATAGGGGAGCAAGGACAGCCCTGCCTCGTTCCTCTTGAGATGTTAATACTGCCCGATTCATGCCCCATAATTTGGAGTTTAGCCTTGGGATCGATATACATAGCTTTAACTGACTTAATAAAGCTGTGCCCAAAATTATAATGCTCTAAAATAGCCCACATGAATTCCCATGACACTCTATCGAATGCCTTTTCGGCATCGAGAAGAATCATTGACATCTGGCTGCTGGTTGCTGACATAATATCAAATAATGAAATTGCTCTACGGATATGATCGGTGGTACCTTTCCCTGGAATAAAACCGTGCTGCCATGGGCTAACCAGATGTTCAATGATCCCCCTTAACCGATTAGCCAGAATTTTTGCGTATAATTTTGAATCTGAGTTAATCAGTGAGATCGGGCGGTATGATGACGGGGAGTTGGTGGGCTTCCCCTTTTTGGCAAAGATAATAATATTGGTATCTTTCCAAGATGCAGGAGTTCTTCCATTCCACTGTACCCCTTGAAATAAATCTAGTAGTAATGGTAGAATAATTTTGCCTAGAATTTGGTATATTTCCAGCGGAATCTTATCAGGACCTGCCGCTTTTCCCGAGGCTAGTTCGGCAAGTGCAAGTTCGAGCTCTGAAATTGATATCTCTTTGTCCAAATCGTCTTTTGTGGTATTATCTAGGCTACTGTCTGAACAGGTTAAAAAATCATTGAGAAATTTCTTAATATCTTCCTTACTAGAGGCGACATCATCTTGATATAAATTCTGATAGTAGCCTTGAAAGGCCTCTACTATATCCTCTATTTGCGTGTATTCTAGGTCATTCATTTTAATGGATGAAATTGCATTGTAGGAGGCACTTTGTCTTGTATGTAGAGCTAGTTGCTTGCCAACCTTTTCCCCATTCTCATAAAGGTTCCTTTGATGAGTTCTAAAAGTTTCTGCGGATTTCTGAGTAAGTCCTCTATTCAGATCGGTTTTAAGAATTATGATCTGCCGAAGTAGGTTTAAGCCGTCTGTTTTTTGTGCAATTGATGATGTATGAGCGGCTTCTAAGCTCGCTAGTTCCTTTAACTTCTTGGTATAATCAGCGGTCTGCTGCTTCTTGAGTCTAGCTACATAACTAATGGTTTCGCTTTAAAGCAATCCCAGACCACATTTCTGGGAGCACTGTGGCGGTTGATATCAAAATACTCCTGGGCCCAATTCCTGATGAAGTTGATATAATCTCTGCTAACCAATAATTTCCTATCAAATGTCCAAGCTGAGGGTTTTCTGGTGGTACCGGTTATATTTATAGTGAGAGCAAGGGCGTTGTGGTCAGAAATTAGCTTAGGGTAATTAATAATAGTTGCTAGACTTGAAATGTCTCTGGTAGTAAATATATAGTCAATTCTGGTGTATTTGCTGTGGGGGTGTGAGAAGAATGTATAGCCTGGTTCGCCTTGATGTTTAAGAGACCAGATATCAACAAGATTATGATTAGGTATTAGTGAACTAACAGCCCTATATACTCTAGGTTTTCGACCAGAGTATATATGGTTTGCCAAGTCGTTGCTGGTAGAGCTAAGTGCAATATTAAAATCTCCCGCAAAGATCAGTGAACCAGGCCACCCTGCCAATTCCAAATCTAGACTCTCAAACATAGATTGGTCGTCCAGGTTCGAGCCATACACTGAACAAAGGGTTAGCCCTAGAGCCAGTTCTACAAAAACCCATCTACCATGCTGATCTGCTACTTGGCGTAGAGGCTTCCCTATGCGGTTTTTACCTAGTATGGCTACCCCCCGGGTATTGGTCGTTTGGGTTGTGGTTGCCAGAACGTTATACCTTTGAGATTTAAGCAGGCTTTGCTTTCCCCAGGGTAGGTGGGTCTCTTGAAGACATATAATGTCTGAAGAACCCCGCTTAATTATCTCGAAGAGCCGCCCACGTTTGTCTTGATCATGCAGCCCTGCTACGTTCCAGCTACAGATAGTTATCCTCCCCATAAGGCTAGGTAGTTTGATCCCTTGCTTACACTGATATTTATAGTTGCATTGCGAAGCTTGTTTTGCAATTCATTAATTTAGTTCGGATTCTTAGGTATGGAGTTGTTTGCGTTTTTTGTGTTTCGTTCCCCTTCCCCCCAGCCCCCCAGCCCTCCCCTGCTCCCTCTCCCCAACCCACCCGTTCCCTCCCCCCTTGCTCCCAAACTAAGGCAAAAAGACTCCGTTAGAGTCTAGAAATTGATGGGGGTGCAGCACACTATCAGGTCCTAACCAGTATGCTAAAGAAAAAAAGGATTTTAACCAAAAGAAAACTTAAAGGAGCTCAGTTAAAGAGTAAAAGTATATGTCATGGAGCGTGATATTGGGTTCCAATTCCTCAGGGGTGCCTACATGACTAACTTTATATAGTGACCCAATCCTAGTAAACATTTAAAGGCCCAACAACCCCACACAAAATCAGCATTTTTTTTTTTCCTTTTAAATATTTTAACAGGAATAACTGTACAGTTCCGCAATCGCAGATGGTCGGGCTAAAATTAACAGTACTTCGTCAAAAAATTCCAGCTAATGCTCCATTCATAGTGTTATTTCAAGCTATCTAGGTATTCCTGGGCAACAATCTCGGAGACAAAGAACTTTGTCTGCCCCCCATATATAACTTTGAGCCGCTCCAGATTGTTAAGATATACTGTTGCCTTCTTATCCTGGAAAGGTTTTATTAGTTGGCGCAGCCTCCACCTTCTCTCAAAAGTGGTATGACAAAAGTCAGGGCATGAAAAGTACGTAATATCTTTGGAGGTGCGCTTGGCTTCGGGCCTGGCCTTCTCAAACACAGCCTGCCTAAGCAAAAAGTTGCAGAAATAGACTAGAATAGCCCTCGGGTATGCTCCGGGTTTAGCGGGGGTTTTCAGGGTGAGTGGCATGCGATGGGCACGCTGTATTTCAATATCCCAGTTCCAGTTGGAGAGCTCCGGCAGGGAATCACGAAAGAGGTTTATTATAAAGGAGCGGGTGTCGTCCCCCTCAGATTTCTCCGGCACACCCAAAATGCGCAAGTTGTTTCTGCGCTGGCGATTTTCAAAATCTTCCAGTTTTCATCTAATGTCCCCTATTTGAGCTTCGTGTGACTCAACCCGCTCTTGAACGGCCGCCACTTCGGCCTCGTTAGCTAGGGTTCTTGCCTCAACCTCTGTCAATCGATCCCCAAATGTACCACAAGTTTTGACCAGTTTCCGCACTACACCTTGTACTTTGCGGAGAGCTGCTTGTGCCCTGCGACCATCCTGCGAAGTTTCTTTGCGATGTGCGGCTATCGCCTGCAAGACCGCGTCTAAAGATGCAGGTGCTGGAATTGTAGGAGCAATTGGAGTTGCTGGTGTTAGCTGCTCGGTATGGGTATGGTCCCAATCTAGACCGGCCCCATGAGGCTTGTTCCTATGCTTACTGACAGCTTTCTGTTTAGGTTTAACAGTACGTGGCTCTGCGCCAGCATCGGTCAGGCTATCTGATTCATCCGTTAGATATGAGGCTGAGGAATCCCCCCAGTCTGCTTCGAGTTCTGTCTCATCGAGAAAATGAAAAAAAATCGCTAACTTTCTTTTCCTGGTCGTTGTGAGCAGCACTGTCTTTGTCTGGGGTACATAAAGTGTTAGTAGTTAAGCCCCTCTTGGTATTGGACAAGTCTGGTTCATGATTCAAGCTGGGGGTATGATCGGAGGCTGTATCGCCTGATGGGTTCGATCTGCCTTGCTCCCTTGTACTTAGGCCAGCCTGTGGCAATGTTGTGGCGCTGGTTGAGCCGTAGTCTATGCCAGCGACGGCTTCAGAAATTGCACAAGAGCCAGAGTCTGCCGCTGTTATGGGGGATGTCTCATTGCCATACATCTCGACAATATTACTGTTTATGCTAAGTATTGTTGAGGGGCTCACCTCTGTGACAACCGGAGTCTGTGTTAAAGACATGCTGCTTGCCTTGTCATCGCTCCTGGAGGCTTTGGCATCGACGTTGGCAGGTTTAGTCTCGGTCAGCGCCGTTCGGGCGTCCAGGCTGTTAGGCAAACTCGGAGCCGGGCTGCTCGTGGTGCCGACTTGTGATGCCTGACGCTTCCCCCCTTGACCCGGAAGCGTATTGCGTCCCTGCTGCATGAGCTCCACAACTGACGGCCCTCCGGCGTCCTTCGGCATATCCTTCTTCTTCCGGGTTACGGCGCCTGACTTGGCAGAGTCGAGTGCTGCTACAGTCTCGTCTTTGCGGAGTCATGTAGATGCGCCAGCCTTCTCTGCTTTCTCTTGGGCGGCCATCGATCTTTCGACCCCACGGCGTTCGTCTGCCTTGCGTTGTGTCTGTCTCGCGGCCCTTGCACGGGCGGCTGCTGACAGGACGGGTGTAGCGGCACTCCTGGAAACTGGATCCGAAGCCAGCATCCCGGCGCACTGTGTCTCTGCGGACACTGAGGGGTGAGTACAGCTGACTACCAGGTCGGATTTGCTTAACGGTGTTGCCGATCTTTGAAGGATATGTTTGATGACAGCCCGGCCTATATAGGAGTAGCAGGCCCAAGTCGTATAGCGAGTGGAGGGGTTGAGATCCATGCGCTCAACTGCATTTGATTACCCTGTATCAGCATAAGGGTCTCAGATAACTCCATGAACAGAAGTATTTCAAGTGGTGATTTTAGCTGGGGTCGCTTACTCCATAACTGCTCATTGTGTTAGAGCTCCTTCGGCATAGCTGGTCAGGAACCTGGAGCGTGAGCACTGCGATCCTGGTCAGACCGCCATCTTGCCTTCCACTCCCCGGAAGTTAGGGAAAATTCCATGGCATTTGATCACAGTTAAGAAGGAAAAAACTACCAAACTGAGCTGGATGAACTGAAGCAAATATAAACACTAATTGGCCTTTCTGAATATTTAAATATTTTTTAACAACAGTGGCTAATTGGATAACAAATGGAGCAGAAGAAGACGAGTTTGAAAATCCAGTAAAGTTCCAGCAACCAGCCCTTGTCCTGAAGATAACCCAAAGTAGAAAGGGAAATTTGAAATGTGTCAACCTGATTCTGCACTTCGGAGTCTGGACTAAATAATGATCAAACTTAGGCAACTCTAAAAAGGAATAGGTGACTGAGTTTGTTTCAGATTAATTCCTTAAGTGTGCAACAAGTAGAAGTGCACTCTATCTAGATCACAAAGCAAAAAAGAATACTCCAGAATGGAATGCACTGGTTATTGGGTTAATGTAATTGTTTTTCATTCACTGTAATATTTTGACATTATGATTTAATGTAGAAGGAGTATATGGTGTTTAAGATTGAAGACAGCCCTTGCTCAATGTTTTGATACTTTTGTCAGATAAAAATGTATTGTGTTCCTGGATAATGCAATAATTACATTATTGTAAAAAAACTAACATAAAAGAATTAAAAGGTTAAGTTATTTAACTGCTCAACTTTTAGAAAGTTGACATTTTCCTGCCCTCATCTATTTGGTGCCTGCAGCCTCCCCTGAGTCACATGACTGGGTGTAGTTGGCAGTTGGACTGTGTTTATTCCTCCCAGGCAGACACACAATATAGGGATTATGTGTACTTGGAGTGGCTATCAACTGACAGGATGAGGAGGTCAAAGCTAGGAACAGCTCCACTTGCAACTCAATAGGCTGTGCTCTGCCTTCACACAAAGGACTCATCACCTCTACATTATTCATGCAGCCAGCTTGGAGCCAGGGCAGGCAGTCAGGAAACCTCAAGCACTTTAAAGGGAATTCTCCTCCCATCAGCTCTAAGAATGTAAACAATACACAATCACTGTCTGGGGAAGCTGTACTTCCCCACCCACCTTGTGGTCTGAAAGCAGTCCCTAGTCTGAAGGACACTGGGGAAATGCAAGAGTGCCAGAGTTCAAAAGAGCCAGTCTGCCCTGGTCAGTATCTACTCTAAAAACCTTTACTATGCCCAGGCAACGTTTAAAACCTTTCCTACCTTGTATGAGTGCTGTACAGTGCAAAGTCAGAAAAGAAAGGAGAAATGAAAACTGCTTTTTACATTACTTTTAGGCAACTTTCCAACACAATTCAAGTTTTGCGCCGGAAAGTAAATAGCAAAAAAAAATATATATTTTGTACTAGTTTGTATCACTTTTGTGATGCAAACTTAAAGCAAAATGTTTGTAAATATGACCTTTACTGTTACGGATACACACCCCATAAAATAGCTTATGACAATTGAGTAGACTGTAAGTCCTAAGTGTCACTGTAAGTACTCCAAATAAATGGCATTTGTTCTGGATATCACTCCCGGACATCATTCTGCATGACATTGAGGTTTGGTCCGTCGAGATAAAAAACACACATCGAAACCTAATTTATTTCAGACACGGAACAAAAAATTACTTCCAAAGGAGATTCAATTTTTTATGCATCATTGTAAACAAAGCAACATGAAATACACAGAAAGCAATGAAATAAAGGGAATGTAGCTAGATGCTAAAACTGTCTTTCACTTAGAATCAAGGAAAGAAACAGGACTTAGAGATGACAGACCAAATATTTATGACAATACTGTGATGTGAAGGGTAAAAGATTGGTCACATTTATAGAGCTATCACTATTGCCTGTGTCTTTGATAAGACATCCTCATAATGAAAATCTTGTCATAAGGAAGAGTGGCAAAGGTGTAATGAATCAGCTGTAGGTAAGGAGGTCAAGCTCAAAACTATTGCACCACAAATTTGTAGTCAAAATATTGACTCCCGAAATATTGTGAAGGTAAATATATAAAGGTAAGTATAGATTTACTATTCTTAGCTTCACATTTACATACCTTCAAGGTATGTATATTGTTAAGGTGTCTGTATAGGTAGCAGGTATGGTAAATCTACACTTACATCTGTATACACAACTTAGCAATACTTTTAGAAATGACAGTCTGATTGAGAAACTTTTGTAGCACAATATTTCAAACTAGATATTATGGTAGTAAGGCCATAACCAAAAATCAAATGTCTCAGCATTTCATTGCACAAACAGGGGCACATATACCAAATGTTCATGCAATGTAGAGCAGAAAGCTAATTTGCTGCACTGTGCTGCATTGCATTGTGTTGCTTGGAGGGGAGAGAGCAGAAATGCTCTATATTTACACATATATGGAGCATGTCTGCTCTCTCTTTGCACTGGCACACTGTGTGCAGCCTAGCCCCAAGGCAGGCATCCTTACACCATTGTACAAAGGTGGCTGCATTACAGGCACAATTGATTTGTGCAGGAACGGACACCTTCCTGCTCAAGAACAATCATAAGAGGCATTTTCCTGTGCTGAAAGAGGAAATAATGATGATAAATAAATATGGCTTCTTGTTATACCTCATTTGGGAAGGTGTAGCATTTTGATGCATTCCCAGGTTTACAAATCTTTTAAATCTGGCACTGTACCAAAACCCATCAGTGGATGCATGGGAACGCCCTGGCACCACCCATGGAACGCCTCCCAAGTTGAAATATAACGTAATGCAGTGCAAGCAACTGCCTTGCATTACATTTGTTTACAAAGCCACACAAGGCCTGGCAAATCAACAATTGGGAGGCTTCGTAAATATTACTGAACCCTTTACATTGTCGTTCATAAATATGTGCCACGGTTTCAGAAAATGTGTAAATATTGGTGGAGGATAAAATGCAAAGCATTTTCTTCTCTCTCACAGATGGGTTTGTTTGGTTCAGAAAGGCTTTTTGTTGGCATACACGTATTGTTTAACAAGAAAAACATTGGTTTCTTCTCATGTTTATTTTCCTGTGAACTCATTCATCCTCATACATTTTGCCAATCACCTGCCCCCACCTATCACATCTATTTTCTGTTTTCTAACATTATTCAGATGCCACCTTTATCCTAAACTGACTGTAATTTCTTTCACTCTAATTCTAGTGATTTTGTTTGCCTGTCTGTTTCCGTGATGGCTTCTGGAGCCAGAGCTGCCAGGCTCCTGTTAAAGATAAAGGATGGTCATCCAAAGGTTTCTCAGACTGATAGCTCTTTGGAGACTCGTTCTGAAACTCCTGCAGCTGTTAAGTTTAAAGAATGTAACAAACTAGAATCATTTGGATGTGCCTATTTTGAAAACATCCATGGAATGAATAAAGTAGTCCCAGCTGTATTTTGCATACCAAATGTTGCATTGTTATAATTGTGTGTCCATGCTAATCCAAAGCACCTAATTGTTGTTCATAACTTACCCACCATGTACAAAACTGCATCTCAGCTTTTCCTCCAGAGTTTAAGATTACATCCAGCAGGTAGGTAAAAAAGATACCTGCCATTAAGAGTAGATCTGCTTTTTTTTATTAATGCTTCAGTGAAACAAACATCAACAATACTGAAGCATTGAAAACAATAGTGAATAGCATGAGGGGGTGTTTCGATTCTTGTATATATGTCTCTTCTATGTTGGTTTGTTCCCTCATGCTATTTTTTTTTCAGGATAACGGATTTGTCCAAACCGAGAGTTGCTTACACACACATCAACGGAGCGATAGGCCCCTTTGCCTTAGTTTTGGGGGAGGGTCACATGGGGTGGGAGGGGGGGTGGTGGGGTAGGTGGAGTGTTAGGGGGGTCACGGGGGGGTCTTGGGGAGTAAAGGGAGAAAAGCTCGGTCAAAGCCAGAAAATTTCAAGCCAATATATATTGCTTTTTTCTAATTATTTATGTAAGTATCGGTGTCACTGGTTAATGAATCAACTAAGACGTGATGGCTAGCTTTAATTTTCGTATGTGTTCATTTAATGTATGTGGCCTTAACAACGTTCTCAAGCGTAAACGAGTGCTGCATGAAATTCGCTTAATTCAACCGGATATTATATGTCTCCAGGAGACGCATATCCCATGGGGGAATAGGAAGGTTTTGAGGGATTTTGGGTACACAGTATTGGCGGCCTCACAGCAATCTACCATGAACCAGGGGGTGGCTATATTGGCCCGGCAGTCCATAGTCGCAACAGGAAAAATTAAAGTTGATAGTCTAGGACGCTGGGCAATTGTGAGTGTAATATAGGGAATGTTACAGCTACGATATGCACGGTTTATGGATCAAACATTGACAATACTGTAGTGCTAGAGTTTCTGAATGTTGAGCTGGCTCTCTGGGGTACACCGCTTTTTTTACTTGGCGATTTTAATATTCATGGTGAGCCGAATACCTGGGACTTGAAATCTAGTGGTTACACAGGCAGGAAGCCGAAGGTATTCAGAGAATTAAGACAATTATTGCTTCAACATGGGCTGATTGATGGGTGGCCCCTGGCAAATCCGAGGGATCCAGGTTTTACTTTTTTTTCTTCACCTCATAAAAAATGTGTGCGGTTAGACTACATCTTTTTACCTAGCCATTTGGCGGGAGGCTCTCGAATGTCTGTAATGCCACGTATTACTTCTGATCATGCTCGGATTGTAATAGACATGCCCTTGATTAAAATTCAGCGTGTGCAACGGTCTTTCACATTTAAAACGAAACTTCTTACGGATGAGACATATGTGCGACATGTTTTAGATTGGGCCCAACAGTTTTTTTATATTAATAGGGGCTCTACCACATTTGCAATGGTATGGGACTGTTTTAAGGCAGGGCTACGTGGTGAGACATGTAGCTATGGCTGGGCACTACAACACAAACAAAAAAACATAACTCAACAACTTCTTGATGATCTAATAAATGCAGAGCGTGAATTGACGCGAGATATTAGTGTGCAGCAGGACAGTAGTGCCTCACAAGATAAAGTTGCAAGATGCAAGGCAAAGATTAATGGGGCGTGGAGTTAAGACATAGCACGGCAATATAAAATGTATCCTGCTGAGAGATATGAGTATGGCGAGACTGTGGGAAGATGTTTAGCTCAAAGAATGCGTGGGCGCCAGACTGCACAGCGTATAACATCTATAGAAAATAGTCAAGGTGTTCTAGTCGAATCATTGGACGATATCCTTAAGGTATTTCATGATTATTAAACGGACATTTATACCCAAGAACACCTCTCTTTTGAGTTAATCGGTCAGTTTGTTGATAAATATGATCCATCTCAGTTACATTCTATACATAAAGATGAGTTAGAGGCACCAATTACAATGCAAGAGCTTGAGCCTGCACTTAAAGAATTGGCTTTGGGGAAAGCTACTGGCCCCGATAAGCTTCCTCTAGAGATATACCATGTGTTATTTTCCATTATCAAAGTTGATATGTTGGCAACATTTATTGATGCCCAAGCCGGACACCCCCCTCCATCATGGATGATGCATGCATAATCGTATTTAAAAAAAAAAGATAAGCCTTCGCATCTTCCTGGGTCCTACCGACCTATCTCACTTATTAATGTTGATGCGAAATTATATTCTAAAATCCTGGCGAATCGATTGATTCAAGTTGTCCCGGCATTAGTTTCTGAGCAACAACATGGTTTCCTTCCAGGCCGTGGTACGATCAATCATATACATCGTGTTATTGCAGTTTTAGATTACGCTGCTGCAACTCGTATGAATGTAGGTTTGGTGTTTTGGTGATCGCGTAGCATGGGCATTTTTATGGGCAATTATGGAAAAAATGGGTTTTGGACCTCGATTTATGTCTGCTATACAGGTTATGTATAGGCGTTCCAGGGCCAAGATCTGCCTATCAGGCCAGGAATCAGCGGCGGTTAATATCACTCGTGGCACACGACAGGGGTGTCCATGTTCGCCGCTGTTGTTTGCCATGTACATTGAACCGCTCTTACAGATGTTGATGCGATCTCAACATATACAATCGATGGTGTTACCTGGGGCACTATACGTGCATTAGCTTATGCTGATGACGTTGCTGTCATAACATCCGATCCAGAATCAGCATTACATGATATTGAAAATTTAACTAGTGAAGGGGTATAAGCTTAATATTCAGAAAACACAGGTTATTTGCTCAACAGGACTCTGTCCTAATGACTGTCGGGTTACTCCGGAGGCTAGATATCTTGGCATTAAAATTAGGCTATCGCTTCAAGAGTTAGTTATGGTGAATTGGACGGATATTCTACAATCTGCTAAAAGTCAGCTTGAGAAACTGGAATGCTTACATCTATCGCTGGTTGGGAGACGCAATGTTCTAAAAATTTCTATATTGCCTAAAGTGCTGTATTATTTTCGGTCGGTGCCTTTGGAGATACCTGTACTACAACAGAGGAAACTACAATCTATAGTTGATAGATTTCTATGGGGTTGGAAATCTGCACGCAGGGCATCCAAATTTATGACACTTTCAATTCTGCGTGGTGGATGGGGGGTCCCGAATTTTGCACTATACTATTTGGCTTGTCTTATGCAGAATATTAAATATTTCGCGATTGGGGGGACCCCACCTATATTTGAAAGCCCTGATATTTTCTCTCTTTTACTTGGCTCAGAATCACGACAAATGTTGCTCCGTTTTCTAGAACCTAGTACTAAAACATGGCAGATGGCGGAACCTTCTTAGAAATGCACCTGATCCAAATAACCTCTGTAGTAATTTTTTCTTTTTTTTTTAGATATTTAAACGAAAATTATGTGCACACCGAAAAGACACCCTCCATCACAATGACAGTCCTAAACAGAACTTTAACATGTAATGAAAAAAAGCACAGGTGCACCATAAATTACAAATGTGCGAGAACAATAATATTAATGTCAAGGCACAAATAATGATGTCCAGAAGTCTTGTTTGTTTGAACAGCCGACGCGTTTCGTCCCGGGTGGGACTTCTTGAGGGCTGTATTTGCAAAAGACATTTAAGACAAACAATTAAAACCATGAACTATTGTATAACCCAGCTGAGCAACAATAGTAACACATTTTACAAAAACATTCCTCTTAAATGTTACAGAAAGAACGAAACTGTTTGCTACATTTCCCAAACAAACCAAACGAGACTGGTACCTATCACACTGTTATTTAGATTAATTCTATTGGAGGTAGCATTGATTACAGAAAATTACGCACATAAACTTCATTTGGAAACAATATGAGGATACAGATAAAGTTGGTGAGCAATCCTTAGCAATCCTTAGAACAGCAATGATCGAAAACATGACATGTGAAACATAAACTGTGGTTGCCACCAAAATTTAAATTTTTGATTTTTTAACGTGCACACCTACCAAGAATAGAATGACCAATCCTTGGCGGTGTGAACGATCGTACAGTATGGATCCGATTGAAGAAGTCTGTTTCGCAGTAAAAAAAGCTAGTACAATCTCTACAGATGTGACACCTGATACCACAGATGGAGAAGCGAGACCTACCACCAATATTTTTTTTTTTATTGGAAATGGAAAGATTAAGGCTGGGAGCCAGACCAAAAGAACAAAAACCAGAAGGGGGGGCAGGAGGTGGCAGGAACGACAACAGAGGAAGAGGTCACGGTGTAGAGGCGGTGGCGGGGCGGACGAGGTCGAACAGGACAAAGAAGTAATGGAATTATCTGCAGGTACCATTGTGGGAAATGAAAAAAGTATTGTTGTTAACCTTTCGGATAGGGCTCTATCCACTGTAGAAATGTCTGGTTTGAATAAGGGTTTGGGTTTCTGTCCAAATAATGTGGGTGGGGACACCGACATTTTTGTTGACCTGTTTAAATTTATCTGTGCTTTAAAACTAAAAGACCACTTTGTCAGAAATCCATCTATTGTGACCACTGATTGTAATATTGGTACTACTTCTGTTTACACAGCTACTGAAATAAAAGTCATTCAATCAATGATGTCAGTTGAACTTGAAACATCTATTGACAGTGATATGGTTTGTGCGGAATTGGGAATAGTTGAAGATGCTATGATCGATAGTGGCTTAAAACCCAGGTCCAAATTCATTCCAGCCGGAACCCATCCCAACATTGACATTTTCAAACAAAAATTTACACAAGGTTTACATCAACTCTTAGATCATCCCATCCGTCCTAATACACGCCGTCACAATCTTACTGGTGAAGAGCGTTTAGCCTTAAAAAAAACTCAAAACAGACAGCTCCATAGTAATTCGAGAAGCAGACAAGGGGGGCAGTGTGGTTCTGATGAGAAAGGCGGATTACCTTTCGAAAATTGAACGACAACTTTCCGATACCTCTTGCTATACCAAAATTTCCCACAACCCCACTGCCGCCGTGGGTGCCCATATTAATATGAGGCTCACAGATTGGCGTGAAGAAGGATTGATCAGTGAGGAAGAATGCAGATACCTCATGGTGTCAGAGCCTACATTCCCTTGTATATATATACTGCCAAAAATCCACAAGGGCGGCCCTTTTCCACCTGGCCGCCCTATCATCTCGGGGGTAAATTCACCTACTGAACGTCTATCGGAATATGTGGATGTACAGACAACCATTTGTACAAAACCTTCCGTCCTACATAAAGGATACTAAGGACATATTGGCTAAGTTTGAGGAATTCACATGGTCAGAAAATTTGATCTTTGTTACACTTGATGTTACGAGTCTCTACACGTGCATTAAGAAGGAATTTGGCATAAGAGCCCTTGAATTCTATCTGGGACAGAGAGCAGCAGGATTCTTGGGACACAATGAAGTTCTGATTGAGATGACCAACATTATTCTATCTAAGAATTTTTTCCTGTACGATTCCATGTGGTATCAACAGATCCAGGGTACGGCCATGGGTTCCAGATTTGCTCCCGCTTATGCCGGGCTCTTTATGGGCTGGTTCGAGCGGGAGCATGCCTGGGGACGTCGGGCAGCAGAGTGGTCAGAACATGTGATCTTCTGGGGCAGGTACATTGATGATGTTATCATGTTATGGAATGGACCTGTCCCGGATCTTATGGCCTACTTTGATTTTTTGAACAATAACCCTTACAATGTCCACTTCCCAATGGAATATAACACCAAAGAAATTAACTTTCTTGATGTAACCTTTTTTGTGGAAAACAACAGGATAAATAGTAAAACCCATAGAAAGGCCACCAGTTGCAATAGCACGTTACATTTCACCAGTGCACATCCTCGTTACGTTATCAATAACATTCCCTACGGGAAGATGATCAGGATGCGACTTAATTGTAGCACCCCAGAAACTTTCTCCCAAAATATCATGGAGACCACAAATCGCTTCCGACATAGGGGTTATCCTCCACAGATTCTGAACAAAGCACTCACAAGAATTGAGAAGGTACCTAGAGAATCCACCCTAATCCCGTCAGGAAACAAGAAAAACAAGCCTCCTAGTATTGCGCTCGTTACACCTTATACAGATGAGAGTGCGAGAATATACAATACCCTTCGGAAACATTGGCATTTACTTACATCAATACCCACTTTACAACGGATTGTAATAGCTAAACCCAGGGTGACATACAGACGTGGTCCCAATTTGAGAAATATTCTTTGTCCCAGTTACATTACTAAGGAGAAAGGTGTGGATTGGCTAAGCAACAAGTTGGTAGGCTTTTACTCTTGTAGGGGATGCAATATGTGCAGCCTTGGCAAGGACAACACAAAGGAGTTCTGTTTTAATACTACACAGAGGTATAAAATTAACCATTATATAAATTGTAATACTACCTATGTGGTGTACGTCCTCGGATGCCCATGTGGTCAAATCTACGTCTGCAGCACAAAAAGGGCCCTCAAAGTAAGAGTACAGGAACATGTCAGGGCACACAGAAATGGGGACCTGAAATATGCTATGACTAATCACATGCAGGAGAAACATCTACCCAATGACACCATTTGGTTCTTGGGTATAGATCACATCCCAGTTAACCCTAGGGGGGGGGATAGACTGATAGCCCTGCGAAGAAAGGAGGCCATGTGGATCTGTAGATTGAGAACTTTAGAATTTGGTCATAATTTCGATGATGAGATGCACCATTTTTTGACATAAAACTGACCCATGAATATCTAAACTTCTGCTTACATGTTCCCATTATATTGTTCTTTTTTACATATATCCATGGTGCACACCTTATACTGGGTGTGCTTTTGCTACATTGTCTGAGTATAACATGTGTATGCCCCTAATTATGGTTGTATGTTTGCGATCTTGTCCTTTTTACTTCTCTCTGCCCGTCCCCCTGTTAAGTATGACATGTGAAATTTCCCTAAATATGGCTGGCCACTAGGATCCCTCTTGTCTGTAAGCATTCCTATTTCTTTTTTCTCTCTTGCATTTTTTATGGACCACATGTGTCAGTTATGTGTATTTCTTGAGGCATTTGCCTGAATGGAAGAACATGTTTATTATGACTTACCAAAAAAGACATACACTTTAGACCAATTGGTCTAATACTTTTATGTCCACTATAGGGCTTATATATGTATACCGCCCCTGTTAAGGCTGTCTGATCCTCAAATATTTATCATTTCACATTCGTACTCTATTATTTCAAGATGTCTGCCAATCTTGTTAGACTTTCCTTTTGAGCAGTTACTCATCATATCAATCATATGTTTTAAATATTGACATATACATTTTTGTCGATTTTTTAGGATATTAATTAGACATACACATTTGTGGTTCTATATTTAAATGATCGTCTTTAGTTTCTTTACATATCTTTTTATTATATCTGTTAGTCATACTCGATAGTCTATGTGGATATGTTATCCACATATATCCAAGTGCTATCACATTGTTGCCATTTAGGGTATCATTATCGTTCTATGGTTCTTCAATATATTGATGTTTAGGTCCGCATGTACCAATTCAACATGGCCGCTACTCACGTTCTTTACTTTCATATTGATCCCTAAGGTTCGCATGTGCCACTTCAACATGGCCGCGACCTACGTCCATTTTCCACCTCCATTTGCCCACTTTTAATACCCATGTACGATTACATGGTTACTATCATAGGCATTATTACCACTTTTCAGTAGGAACTTTAAACGTGTAGGACAGATATTTGGTTTTTTCTTTACCCTGTCCTTCCATCTTCACTATCCAATTTCTGAAAATGTGGACACCGTTTTAAGATGGCCGCCGCTTAATGCCTATATTACATGCTCATGCTCGGTGCCGACACTATTCAGGTGCACCGCCTTAAACAATTATTTGGGGTATAAATATGGGCAGTGTTATGGATGTTTACCATCAGGTGCTATACGTACTGAGGGTGCACGGCGTCTGGGCTCCGCATGTCAGTTTCGACTCTCCTCGCGGTAAGTCAACATATAAAAACTCTGGTCATTTTTCTTTCCTTTGATAGTCGGCATCACTTTTCGACTGGTTCTCTAAAGTAACCATAGTTATACTTCCTCATGGATTATTTTCAAGTATGGGCATAGTGTTCTAAGACGTGGTCTCTTGTTTATCCAGATCTCGTCATATTTAAGACACCATGAATTTGGAGGGTTTTATATATTGACCCCGCGTTGTTACTTGCCCTTTTTCTTTCATATAATTAATTCTATATGGATGCACACATGTGGGAGATCACACATAACGGGTTTCCTCTGCTTATTGATATCTCTTGACAATTGTAGATATAACTTTTTAGGAGTATTCGTTATACAGACCTTTCATCACCATGTACACAATACAGTGCTAGAGAGTTACTGTGTAGGGGGGGACTTTGGTAGTTCTATCTGTTTATTTACCTCCTTTCCACGTAGACACACTCTTGTGTTAATTACTCATGTGGAGGGAGGCTTATTGCTTGTTTATCACGAGTCCACAAAACGTTTTTTTTGAAGTCTTATTTTATTTATAGAGATAACTCCTTTTCCTTTTCGTGACTTAAACTATGCACCATACTATTTATCTCCTTATGTTTAGAAATCTGGTCGAGGAGTAAGGGGATACCTTGAAATTAAAAGCCATCTGCTCTTTGAGAATCTCCTTGCATAAGTTCAGGTAAATACTCACGTTCATTACAATCCAATCTGCCACTTTTCTCATCACTTTAATGCATTCTATTTGATGACTGTGTCTTTCTCTCTTGTTTAGATCAAGGTGCACAACCCATGGATGGTGCACCCTTGTAATCCTATATCGAGTACATAAGTGAATTTATTTGCTTTTTTACTTACAATAACTTTAGGTAAGCCTTACATACTGGGCAGTCTATACAGTTCAGCCCAAATAGGCATGTTGGTCCAAATTGAAATAGGTCTGTACCCATAGAGTAGGGACTGCGTAAAGAGACCCTATTCAATTAGTTTAATATAGACTAGAGAATGGAACACATTAGATCTGAATATCTTATACAGGTACATCTTTTTACCTTTAGCAAAACTTCAAGCCCAGTTGCATATTTTTTCTGGAGGATACAGACAATATATAGACCTCCAATTTCCGTTGCACTTTGAACGTGAGTTATTCCCCCTTCATTTATGTACCTTCTAAATGGGATATGCAGATGACCTCTTACTAGGTCTGCTTTCCCCCTCTCCTCTCTCAAAATTGTATTACATATATCGGTTCGGTTTTCTCATGTCTTTTTTCACTTATTTTCTTCATCTATTTTTTACTGCGAAACAGACTTCTTCTATCGGATCCATACTGTACGATCATTCACACGGCCAAGGATTGGTCATTCTATTCTTGGTAGGTGTGCACGTTAAAAAATCAAAAATTTAAATTTTGGTGGCAACCACAGTTTATGTTTCACATGTCATGTTTTCGATCATTGCTGTTCTAAGGATTGCTCACCAACTTTATCTGTATGCTCATATTGTTTCCAAATGAACTTTATGTGTGTAATTTTCTGTAATCAATGCTACCTCCAATAGAATTAATCGAAATAACAGTGTGATAGGTACCAGTCTCGTTTGGTTTGTTTGGGAAATGTAGCAAACAGTGTCGTTCTTTCTGTAACATTTAAGAGGAATGTTTTTTAAAATTTGTTACTATTGTTGCTCGGCTGGGTTATACAATAGTTCATGGTTTTAAATGTTTGTCTTATATGTCTTTTGCAAATACAGCCCTGAAGAAGTCCCACCCGGGACAAAACGCGTCGGCTGTTCGTTTTCCTCTGTTGAAAAATAAAAGATTCAAACAAACAAGACTTCTGGACATCACTATTTGTGCCTTGACATTAATATTATTGTTCTCGCACATTTGTAATTTATGGTGCACCTGTGCTTTTTTTCATTTCTAGAACCTAGCTATTACAAAAGAACTAGATTTAAATTAGTATTGTCTGCCTTTAAAGGATGGCGCTCAATTCGGAAGCTTATCTCGCTAAGACGTATCAATTTTTATACCCCATGTAACTCTATAGAATTGTTTCCTCCAATATTTTGGGATCGTACGATGCGTATATGGGGGGGAAACGGTATGGGATGTCTTGGCTCTATGGTTAAAGACGGTACGATAGCCTCATTTCAGGAGCTAAAAGATATATATATGGTTTCTCAGCATGATTTTTTTAAGTATCTACAACTACGCGATTTTATTTTGAAACATCCAAATATTCTACCGTTGTCCAAATGATTTTATTGAAATACTTAAAAAGCCATCACGAATAGGGATTTTGTATAACCATTTGTTGAATACACAGCTGGATGACATGGGGTCACAGGAGTCTAAATGGTGCATTAGATTGGGTACTTCTGTAGTACCATTTCAAGATTCAATCTACATGGCTGCCAAAATTATTTTGTCAGCCAATTTATATTCACAGCATTTTAAAACGTTATTTAATCTCTATCATACACCTCTTAAAATGTTGAAATGGGGTAATGCTTATAATGGGAAATGTTATAGGTGTCAATCCGATCAGGCGGATATTGTGCATATCCTTTCAGATTGTTTAGTTTTAAAACCTTTTTTTATATCTATTGAAAAATTCTTGACACATGTTACAAACTGTGAGGTGGTTATGTCCAGAGAGTTGATTATTTATGGTCTATCTAATGACACCGATCTCTTTTTAGGTTACCATGAAAATAGATATCTTTTATTTATGGCTATGGCAGTAGCTCGCTTATGCATCTCTTCAGAAGCACCTGTATATGAAATGTGGCGAGCAAAGTTTTATAATGTTTTCTATTTAGAATATAACCTTTATCGTATTAAATCACTTAGAAAAATGAAAAGGGGGTGTAAAATTTGGCAGGCAATGATAGAACATTTAGGTCCGTTGGAATGACATCCATATGATTGTATATGATGGTACTGTTTTCTGCAATGTTTTTTTTCTGGGCTCCGTATATATTTGCACCATCAGTTTGAGTATATATGATGCTCTGCTTTGATTCAATGCTTTTGTATTTCTGGCTTTGAACTGAACCAATAAAAAAAAAAAAAACAATAGTGAAATAAACAGGACCTCAGTGGAATATTCTGTTCTGTCATTGCTTGAATCAGTCAAATTTGCAGCCATATCACTTCAACCCAATATAGCATAATTCATCACACCATTACAACACAAAAATAAGTGCAGCACTCTTTCAACATTGATCAACCGGAGACATTACCACCAAGAACGTTTACCCACGTTCACCTAATACTCATAAAATATAGCAACGTAGGTAGATGGTTAGGTTGTTTTTTCATGTTTGCTAATTTTTAAGTAAATATATGGACAACAACCAGGATAAAGTGAGTTCAACTTGTACAGTATCATAAAATCACTTGACTATTAAGAGAGTTGTTTTCCCATGTAAAGTAATTGGTAAATGCAATCTGTGAGGTAGTAAAGAGCATTTTCTCATGTCAATTGTGCTGTTCTCTGGTAATAATCTGGAATTTGACTTTAGGTTTGTAGTAATACTTGTGTGAATGTGTCTTTATTAGTACAAATGCTCTAAATAATGTGTTGTTGGACAACTTTTTTTTTACTGCAGCTATCATACACATAGTAACTGCAAAAAGAATGCCCACGCATGCTAGAAGTTGCTCACTCAAAATGTTTTTTTCAAAATCATGGAACAGGGCGGCCCAGTGACATTGCCCAAGGCTTTGTACACTGAAACAACTCAAAATGGGCTTTTGATTCTACAATAAAAACTTCTGTATGGTTTATAGGGACCTTTCACCACCCACTCCTGGCCACACAGTGATCGCTTGACTAGACTGTTGCATAGTCCATGCAGTGACAAAAAGAAATAAATATAGATAAATGAATACATATATATTTGTATACATATTTTACCTAATGGCGGTCACCAGTGAGTATTTATAGTTAAGACCATGTTTCCATAGGAAAAGCGTTTATTGACTTGTTGATATCTTTGGCAACATTTGACGAATCTTCTAAAAAAATTCCAAAAAAGTGCATTGGTAATTCTAGTTTTGTAAGGAACATTTTGGGGTGTTACCCCTGTTGTGTAGTTCCTATAAACCTATATAGAATCTGCACGTTTAAACAACAGATACTGTAGGATTGGAGTCAGATTGATTCTGGACACCCCTACCGAATATGTTATGTTATGTTATGTTATGAACTTATATCGCGCACACATCACCGGGGGGTATCTCGGCGCTTTCCTCAGTCACAGCTGGAGAGCGGAATGGCAAGACAGAAGTTAGGGCAACTAAAACAGGTGAGCTTTGAGGTGTTTCCTAAAGGCATAATAAGAGGAAATTCCACGCAGGGCCACTGGGAGACTGTTCCAATATTTAGGGGCTAAATAGGAAAAGGCCCTACCCCCCGACCTGCTGCGCTTGATGCGTGGCACATAAAGTAGTTGCATCGAATGAGATCTCAGCGCCCGGGTGGGTCTGTATCTTTCCATTTTCTTTTGCAGATACACAGGACCTAAGCCATGAAGCACAGAGAAAGTCAAGCAACAGACCTTGAAAAAGGACCTTTGTTTGACTGGAAGCCAATGGAGGGATTTCAGCAAAGCATATGTCAGCCTATATACCAGCTAGCGCATAGTGCCTATAGGAATCCCTCTTACCAAGACGAGAATAGTTCTTGGCAACTATGTAACATGACAACTCTCTCCTATCAAGGATCGTGGAAACAGTGTACAACTTTTCGCTCAGTCACTCGTGCTCACTTCGTCTCAGAGATATACACAGAATAAACAGTGGGGACGTTTTTAAATAAACATTTATTGAACCATCGTCATTCTAGTTTAAAATAGGTGTGCTGAAACAACCATTAGAAAAGAACAGATATAAATAATTATAAGCACTAACAAAGTAAAAGGAGGGTAGATTTCTACCATCGTACTAAAACTATGAATACAGTCAAGTATATGAAATACATTTCAGTAGAATGTGTACTCCTACAATGTGTCCCTAACTAGATGTACCTGAATGTACCTAGCATACATGTTGGTGTAAAGCCAAGAATTCCTCTAGGATAAAGTCAACCCCGTTACCTGAAGTGAGAGACTTTGGGTCACCATCTTGGTCTTGAGGCAGACACCACGCAAGGGATGTCAGACCACTGCGAGCTGGAGTGTCTGCGTGCAGGAGCCTCCGCGTCTCTCGTCAGTGTGTCAGCATGGAAGTCCTTTTCTCCTCTCACTATCTCAGCAAAAGATGATGTATATATACCCAAAGTGATACCCCCTGGGGATATACCTTGCTGTGTCATGTCGGACTGGGATGACGGAAGGAATGACATTTATACATAGTAATAATCGGACTGGGATGACGGAAGGAACGACATTTATACCTAGTAATTATGCAGAAGATGGTAGGCCCGCTGTACTGCTGTTATTCCAAGAATCCTCATGCATAAAGAATGAGGCTTAAGCTTTTTGGATAAAATCCCATGTTATCTTTGGACATTACCGTAACTAGGTAAAAGGTCAGTACTATGATCCATTTTGTAGTGTAATTGTAGGGAGAATATAGATGAAGGGTTAGGAGACTACCTGAGCCTATATTAGGGTACCTATATGGAACATAACACCCCAAGCAGGGGCCAAAAACAAGTGCTTTGTCCATGTCAATTCCCATAGAGTCTTTAGACAAGGCTACAGCCCAAACCGTCTACGGAATTACAACTAATTTGTCAAAATGGTAGATTTTGCTCCACAGACCACACTATCTGTTATTTGGTGTAAATACATTCAGTAGTTTTCGATACGTTGAATGAAATCCAAATTTGTATATCTGGGCGGAGCCTAAGCAGAGATCTCATGGTAGGATCTGATTAGCTGTCAGCATGTCAACTAGAAAGTGATGGACGCCATCTTGGGGCTAATATACATGATAGCATTCCATGCTAATACATTGTAGTGAATGGCAGGTTTTGAGGGTCACAAAATGGAGAACATTTACTGGGTGATACCAGATTTTAGTTACAAAATTATAATTTGTTTCTTAGGTGATTTTTCCTGTGAAAAACCTTTCTGCTGGGATTTCAAGTATCATTTTTGAGAGAAAGCAGCTTTCTCATTATTTTCCCATAGAGGTTATAGAAGACGCTCTTGAAGCTAAAATTAGAGCATATTTTCTATAAATACACACTTTTCATCAGCCATATGAGAATGAAGTCTGGCATTCTCAGTAAAACATGTACTTCCAACAGGAGAAGCCTGACAGTTGTTTCCCTTGTGTGCTACTGATATTTCCCAGAGTGTTATAAAGAACAACTAGACCACTCTCAGTCTTACTCATGACAAAAGTTTGAAACACCTGAAGCCATCTTGATTGAACTGGTAAAACTTAACACATTTAATTTCAAAGGAACAAAATGAGGGCGTTCATTTTGCCGTAGAAATTATGGTTAGTGCTGTAGAGAGAAAAATTAGGACACATTTTAATTGCGGTCTCAAATATCTCTCTGTTGTACTTCAACAGGTGCAGCCTGTCAGTTAATTTCAACAGAGGCTACCCTTATTCATTATGGGCCTTATTTAAGAGGCCCCACCCTAACGTCACTTTTGCACCACCAGAACATCACTTTTTTGATGTTCCAGTTGCGCAATGTGACACTATAAGGCCATGTAAAGCCACATTACGTGGCTTTGCATGGTCTAATAAAATGTGCCCCCTTCATTTAGAAAACTGCATAAAAAGGGTGTTCCATTGGTATTGCTGGGGGCATTCCCAGCAACATCCATGACTTTTTGACACTGCCCCAGATTTACCAGAAATTGTAAGTCTGAGGCAGTGCCAAAAAGGTATGGGGAGGCAGAACAAGAAGAAATATCTTTATTTCTCCTCATTTTGTGTCCTGCATTCTGCGCGGTTTCCCTTCCTGCCTGCACAAAAATAATCATCCTCGCAATACAGGCACCTTTGCACCATAGTGCAAAGTGCCTTCGTTGGCGCACGACACCTCATTGTGCGCCGGGACACGCGAACAGGGAAGGATTGCACCATATCTAATAGACATGGTGCATTCCTGTCCTTTTCATTTGCCGTAGGATAGCTGCCCTATGGAAAAAAAACACAAATGGGGCCCTAAACCTTAAAATTGCCATTCCTGCTGGAGCACCTTTAAAGAAACTTGAAACATGCCAATTCCAAATTAGAACAAGAACACAGTAGTCCATAAATAGTCCCTTCACAGAACATGTGTCCTCTTTTAAATGCTACTCCTGACAAGATACATACTTCTTATATTGCTATTGTTAACATTTTAAGATAGTCCAGAGTGTGTGTATAAGCATTAATACTGGCATTTGGTGATGTTTTGAAGACTTCTAAATCATAGAAGCCAGGGTTTGTAGTAAAGGGCTTGGTCGCCCCACTCACTGCTGCCGCTCCTTCCTGCCTTTGCCGCCTCCTGCCTGCAGATTCCTTCGCTCGCTGCCCGCTGCTCCTGGGAATTTCCCGCTGCTCCTGGGAATTTCCCGCTGCCCGCTGCTTCTTGGAATTTCCCGCCGCTGCCTCCCTGCGGCCCCGCGCCCCTGTGATTCCATTCGCCGCCCCGCTCCCGCCACCCAGCTGCTCCTCCCTCCCGGCTCCTTACTTATGACGCCCCCAGAGCGACCGCGCAGCGGACGCGCGCAGCGGGAGCACCGATTGAGCGCCGAAGGTGCGCCAAAGGTAAGCCCGTCTGCGCCCGTCCGTGCCTGGCCCGCGCCCAGCGCCAGGACCCCTGGCCCTCCCCGCCGAGGCAAGATGACCCGACTGACCTACGACGCCGCCACTCTCAACGCACTCAATGCCGGCCGGACCCACGCCTGCTGCCGAGCCACCCCGAGACGCACCCACGGACCCTTCACCTGCTACACCTGCAAGTTCACCTGCCTCCGAACCTGCCCCGCACCCGCCAAGACAAACACCAGCAGCAACCACCTCAAGTGCATCCTGATCAACACCCGCTCCGTCCACAGACACTCCGTGGAACTCTGGAACCTCCTCGACGCTACATCACCGGACGTCGCCTTCCTCACGGAAACCTGGATGAACGCCTCCTCTGCACCCGACATCGCCATCGCCATCCCGGACGGGTACAAGATCATCAGGAGGGACCGCATCAACCAGACCGGAGGTGGCATCGCCATCGTCCACCGGAGCACCATCCGCATCACGACCGACTCCAACGACTCCTTCGCCGCAGCCGAACATCTCCACTTCCAGAGTCACACTGACCCTAAGACGACCCTCATCCACAGACCCCCGGGACCACGCACACAATTCAGCGAAGACATCACAGACTTCATCAGCCCGCACGCCCTCCCCTCCACTGACTACATCCTCCTCGGGGACCTCAACTTCCACCTGGAGAACAACAAGGACCGCAACACCACCGCCCTGCTGGAAAACCTCGCCAACCTCGGACTCAAGCAACTGGTCAACACCCCCACCCAGTACGCCGGCCACACGCTTGATCCCGTCTTCTCTTCCAGCAAGTACATCACCTTCAGCCACGCCACCGGACTCCACTGGACCGACCACAGCTGCGTCCACTTCAGCTTCAAAAGATCCACGACCCACCACCACCCGCAACAGGTACCTCACAGGAATTGGAGCAAGATCACCGCAGACCAGCTCACCACCTCCCTCAGCCAGAGCCCACCCGCCAACACAACGGACCCCAACGAAGCAGCCCGCAACTTCACACAGTGGCTGACCGCCTGCGCCGACGACCTCGCGCCACTAAAGAACCTTCCCAGCAGACCCAGAAGCAAGAAGGCATCCTGGTTCACCAACGACCTCAAGGACTCCAAGAAGACCTGCCGCACCCTCGAGAAAGCCTGGCTCCTCAACCGGACCACCGACAACATGACCGCCCTCAACACGCTACCCGCAAGCACCACCAGCTCATCCGCACCACCAAGAAGAAATCCCTGAAGGAACGACTGGACAACAACGCCCACGACAGCAAAGAGCTCTTCACTATCGTCAAGGAGTTCTCCAACCCCAGCACCGGCACCAACGACATCACACCGTCACAAGACCTCTGCTACTCCCTCGCCTCGTTCTTCCACCGCAAGATCGCCGACATCCACAACAGCTTCGGCGCCCCACCCACGCACCCAACCGGTGAACCAATGCCCCCCACCGCCACCCTTCGCACCTGGACCACGGTGACCACCGAAGACACAGCCCGCACGATGAACACCATCCACTCCGGATCACCGACCGACCCCTGCCCACACCACGTCTTCAACAAGGCCGACTCCACCATCGCACCCCAACTCCGGAACATCATCAACGCCTCCTTCAACACCGCCACCTTCCCGGAGAGCTGGAAGCACGCCGAGATCAGCACCCTCCTGAAGAAACCTACAGCGGACCCCACCGATCTCAAAAACTTCTGCCCCATCTCGCTCCTCCCTTTTCCTGCTAAAGTCATCGAGAAGATCGTCAACAGACAGCTGACCGCCTTCCTCGAGACGAACGGATCCCTCGACCCCTCGCAGTCCGGCTTCAGAGCCAACAACAGCACCGAGACCGCCCTTATCGCAGCCACCGAGGACATCCGGACCCTGCTCGACAAGGGGGAAACAGTGGCCCTCATCCTCCTGGACCTCTCTGCTGCATTAGACACGGTCTGCCGACGCACCCTAGTCCAGCGCCTCAGCAACATCGGTATCCAAGAGAAGGCACTGGAGTGGATCATCTCGTTCCTCGCCGGAAGAACACAAAGAGTCCGCCTCCCCCCGTTTCGCTCCGAGGCCACCGAAGTCATCTGCGGGGTCCCGCAAGGATCTTCACTCAGCCCCACCCTCTTCAACATCTACATGAAACCTCTCGCAGCCATCGCACGCCAGCACAACCTCAACATCATCTCTTACGCCGACGACACCCAGCTGATCCTCTCCCTCACCAGAAACCCCTACACCGCCAGAACCTGCCTACACGAAGGGATGAAAGACGTCGCCGAGTGGATGAAGGACAGCCGCCTGAAACTGAACTCGGACAAGACGGAAGTCCTTATCCTGGGATCTTCGCCCTCCGCCTGGGACGACTCCTGGTGGCCCCCAGCCCTGGGCACCGCACCCAAGCCAACCGACCACGCACGCAACCTGGGCTTCATCCTGGACCCCTCCCTCTCGATGACCAGACAAGTCAACGCCGTCTCCTCATCGTGCTTCAACACCCAGCGTATGCTTCGCAAGATCTTCCGCTGGATCCCGACCGAGACCAGGAAGACTGTCACCCAGGCACTCGTCACAAGCCGACTGGACTACGGAAACGCCCTCTACGCCGGAACCACAGCCAAGCTACAGAAAAGACTCCAGCGCATCCAGAACGCCTCCGCCCGACTCATCCTGGATGTCCCCCGACGCAGCCACATCTCCAGCCACCTGAGGAACCTGCACTGGCTCCCCGTCGACAAGAGGATCACGTTCCGGCTCCTCACCCACGCACACAAGTCTCTCCACGACCTGGGCCCCAAGTACCTCAACGACCGCCTGACCTTCTACACGCCCACCAGCTACGGTCCACCAGCCTCGCCCTCGCAGCCGTACCACGCATCCGAAGAGCCACCGCCGGAGGAAGATCCTTCTCTTACCTGGCTGCCAAGACTTGGAACTCCCTCCCCATCCACCTTCGGCTGACCCAGGACCATCTCGCCTTCAGGAAACAACTCAAGACCTGGCTGTTCGAGCAGTAGCATACCCCTCCCCCCAAGCGCCTTGAGACCCTCCCGGGTGAGTAGTGCGCTATACAAATGGCATGATTGATTGATTGATTGATTGATTGATTGATTGATTGATTGATAGTTGCAGTAAAAAAAACGGTTAATGAAGTAAACTTATGTTATAACTAGGTTTATTAGTATTACCATAGAAGTAGGTGTCAGTGCTGTGTGAGGGCAACAATTAAGTAGCCCATGAAGCCTCCCTCCGATTGTCCATTGGGAGGGCTTAACCTCACAGGTCGTGGTCCAGCGCGGTGCGCCACATGTGTGTGGACTCATTAGCTAGCAGTAGAAATCCAGCTCGAATTCTGTGCGTGAATCTGCTTGTGTCACCTAACCCCAAGCAGACAATGGGTTAGTATAGTGGCAGATCAGCTGTTTGACCACCCGCACATTAGCTGGGATGAGTGAGGCAAGGATTGGCTAGACGTGATCTTGTGAGATTGGGACAGCCATCTTTCAGTGGGAAAAATATGCAGTAAGCTAATGCATATGCAAACAAGAGTCACTGTGGCCTAATGTGAATAAGGAAATATTTAAAAAACTCATTCAATATGAAATAAGGGCACAGGTGAGGGAGACGTTAGATGGTATTTTGGAAGACAATAGGAGGAAAGAGATGGAATCATGAATGGAGTTTTTCTTCTTAGAGTATGAGGAAATGAGGCAGAAAAGGGGGGAGCATTTTGAGGAAAACATACCATATACAAGAGAGTAGAAATAATAAAAAAGGGAAAGCTGGATTAATCTCCTTAAAAACAAAGGTGTCCTAAGTGACACACATATGAGAGGTGATAATCGCGATACACAGAGAGTACCTGTCCTTAGCGGCACACAAGAGGATGAGTTCAATAATTGGATATGGTATCCTTTTCAGAATACAATAAGGAGTTAGATGAGTATATCTTTGTTCATGTCCAGGTTCATGATTTTGACATGGAGTTTGAGGAAAACGTGGAAATTGCCTATAAGGAAGTTTTGAGGAACCCCTTAGAGAAGGAGATATGTTCACCTTTTAAGATTAGGCACCTTTGGAGTGGTGAGTTGAGGACTATGGATCATGTAGCCACGTTTATTGCACAATGGCTAAGAAACCCAGTTGAAAAAGAAGTGAGAAGGATAATAAAGGCTGAACGTTCTAGGCCAGTTATTGATGTAATGGTGTGTGTAAATTTGGATCCAGAGATTATTTATTTTTATTTAAATTGGGCGGAGACCCATGAAATGGACTGGAACATTTTCTGAAGCAATGTCAAGATGAGGTTTTGAATCTTCTTGGACCATTAGCGAGAATCTTTGATATGGTGGAAGAGGATCACATCAATGACAAAGAGACAGATTTAGAGCTGTTACGAAAATTGTGTCAGAGGGCAGTAATCCTTTTGGGCAATGCAAATGCTGGATTTATGGTTGAAAGAAGAAAGGCAGTTCCAAATAAAAATCAATTCAATGTTGGGTGACATGGCAGACAAGGAGCTCAGCGAATATGAAAAGGAGCTGCTATTTGGTAACAGCTTTGTTAAAAGCGTAAGAAATTATGTGGCAACATTCACAATGGTTAAAAAGGCTCAGGTGAATATGAAGAAGGTTTTGTGAAAAGGTGCTTTGGTAGCGCCAGAAGAGGGGAACTTTCCACTGTCCGGGGAATGCCAAGGTCCCAATATAAAAATGAGTACAAAGGTTATGGAAGAGGATATAAACCTCTTCAGGATTCTACTCAGAGTTTTTTCGAGACGGAGTCAGAATTATCAAAGACGCCATGGTTAGTATGGTGACTATAATTGGTTTTTCCCAAAGAAGGGTGGGAGGTCGGTTGAGAAATTTTAGGAAGAGTGGGAAAGGATAACCAAAGATCTGTGGATTTTAAAAGCAATACAAGGGTTTGAAATAGAGTTTGTGGATCAGCCATGGCAGATGCGGGAACAAACAAAGTTATGTATGACAGAGGGGCAAAGGTTGGTGGTAGATTCAGAAATATGGGAAATGTTGCAGAAGGGAGCAATAAAAAAAGTGGGAAACATCCTAAATAACGAAGTTTTATTAAGACTTACCTGAACAACGAAGTCCGAACAACAACAAATCCTGATCAACGAAGTCCTGAACAACGAAGTCCTAAACCATGACTTTTCCCAGACTGCAATGCAAAACTATGTGTGGCATCTCTCCGCCCCCATTCTCTGTCCCTGGTACAATGTGGTGCACGTCACTATTCCCCTAGACTGCTGCTAAGGCCTGACATTAATCTCCGCCCCCCCGACTGTTCACATCTTCTCCGCCCCCTACCACATGGAAAAGGCAGTGATGCAAACTGGCTGGTGGGCAACGAGGACTGAGAAGGCCTGACATTTTGTACTCTTTGCCCCCTGGCCCAATGTGTGGCATATTTCTCCTCTCCGCCCCTTTCCCCTCATCTACACATGGAATTGGCCTTGTTGCCTCCTGTCTCGCGGACTACGAGGAACGCAGGGATGCTGCCAGCCTGCATCCTGTTTTGTAGCACGTCCCCCACCCCCAACATGACACTTGATAATAGATATTTGGCTGACGGGCTCTGAGGAACGTGGCGAAGCAGCCAGCTTTTATCCTGCTTTAAAGCACGTGGAGGGAACAACATCTTTGGGAATGCTCTGGCATTGTCAGGTAGGCACCATCACCAGGAAGGCAGGCACTGAGGAGAGCGGGGTAGCAGACAGGCTTCAACCTGCCAGCATGGTAATACGTTGGGGGCACCAAAAACCACAAGTTTCTCTCCTCCTCCCCCTTGACATTGTTAGGTAGGTCATTTACATTTTACATTGTTTGAATTGATTTCATTTTTATTTATTTCATTCTTTTATTAAATAATAAAATCAGAGTCAAAATGTTGTAATTAAAATAATTTCATTAATAATATGATATGGAATTATTATCAAAAATATGTAACAAATATTTTATTCAATATTGTTGATGTTTCGTTTTTCTATACATTTTACTTCATTAGCATACTATCATTTTCAACACTTTTCAATCATTTGTAGTTAGTTAGGGTTTAAAAAATATGACTATATATTAAAATATAAGTTGAATAAATTATCAATGAAATGGGTAATGAGAAATTTAAAAAGATTTTGTGGAAGTATTGGTATTACAATAGTGCCATCTATTGGCCAATCAAAAGGTGTTTTTTTTCGTGGTTTAGGAAGTCGTTGTAAAAAAAGTACTGGTTTAGCATTGCTCATTGTTTAGCTTTTGTGGTTCAGGAAGTCGTGGTTTAGGCAGTAAATGTTTAGTCATACATCCAAAAAAAGTAGAAGAATGTATCAGAGTGTACATAAACACTATATTTTTAGTTAAAAAAAGGACAAAGGATGGTGGGCCGTTATAAATCTGAGGGAGGTGAACATATATTTGAAATATAGCTGCTTCAAAATGGAGTGAATCCAGTGTTTGAGAGATATGTTAATAAAAGATGATTGGTTAGTGACGCTGGATTTGAAGGACGCTTACTTCACTATTCTTGTGGAGGAGAAAAGTCAGAGATTTATGCAGTTTCATTGGAGGAAGAAATCATATGAGCTCCTGTGTCTTCCTTTATGGTTGTCATCTGTCCCTTGTTGCTTCACGAAGGTGATGAGAACTGTTTTGGCCTGTTTGAGGAAGAGAGGAGTAAGGTTAATAGTTTAATTGGAATACATTTTGATGATTTCTCTGGGCAAGGAACAATTGAGGAAAGAGTTGAATATGGTACAGGATTTATTGGAAAAGCTGAGTTTTATTATAAATACAGAGAGGTCAAATTATGTCTAGCACATAGGAATGAATTTCTAGGCTTTGAGGCAGACATTGTGAAAGTTATGCTTCAAATTCCAGAGAGAAAGTAAAAATGATAATGAAGGAAATGTTGCATGTATTAAAGAAGGATGCACTGTCTTTGAGGGAGTTAGCTTGCATGATAGGTTTATTGTGTTCATCTATTCAAGCAATTTTCCACAATCATTGCATTATCATGCAGTGCTGAGCATAGAGAGGCATTGAAGAAAGGTTTGTGGTATGGAGAAAGAGTATCACTGAATCAGGAGGGACTAGAGGAATTGAATTGGTGGCTGCAGAGCAAGTATGCCTGGAATGGACGGTCATATTTTAATTGAGCAACAGACATCAACTTGAGAGGCTGTGGAGCATATTTGGAGAAGAGACATACAGGTGAAGTGTAGTCAGGAGAGGAGATGAAGAAACATACACATTGTTTAGAACTGATAACAGGCTTGTATGCCTTGCAGAGTTTCAAAGAGGTTTTAGTAGGGCAGACAGTGATGATGAAAATTGACATCTTAGCTCTAGCGTATATCAATTGTTTAGGTAGAACAGATCCCATGGCCTGTCTGATTTGAAGAAAGAAATGTAGTATTTCTGTATGGAACACAAGATTGTGGTAAAGGCGGAGAATCTGCAAGATCAATTGAATAATATAGCTGATTGGAATTCAAGAAATAAAAGGGACTTCAGTCACTGGAAGCTGAACACTTGGTATTTCATGAAGATGGACAGCATTTGGGGTCCGTTGGAGGTAGATCTTTTTGTGAGCAGGCTAAGTTACCAGTTAGAGAAGTATTTCACATGGATTCTGGACCCAGTGGCATGCGTAGTGGATGTGTTTCAATAGACATGGAAGGGAATAAGACCTTATGCTTTCCAGCCTTTTGCAATGATTCAAAGGGTTCTAATAAAGGTAAGGACAGAAAAGGGCCAAATTGTGTTGGTGACACTGTTTTAGATGCCTCAAGTATGGATTTCAGCAGTGAAAGAGTTGACATGCAAGATTCCTTTTTTATTTTCCGGCTTAAGATGGCTTCCTGGAGAATGGCGTAGGAGAGGAGCATCCTTTAGTTCAAAATAGGATATTGAACCCCCTTGTTTGGAAGGTGTAAGGTGATCTGAATGTTTCCAGGAACTTTTGAGCAGGGCTGTTGAATTGCTTGAAGAGACTTGGGCACCTGGAACAAGAAGAAGGTATAAAGGAGTTTGAAAAGTATGGCCTAGTTGGTGAATGGAGAGGGATATGGATCCCGTGAAGGCACCTGTAGCAGAAGAAGTGTATTTTTCTGGAGGAGCAATTTGAGAAAGGGCTAAGTTACAGACCTGCACATTTTTATAGGTTGGCTATTTCAGCTGGACATGTTCATGTGGAGGAAAGTACAGTGGAAAGCAATACTATGGCTTATAGAGTTTTGAAAAGCATGAGGTTAAAAAGGCCTTCGAAAGCTAGGTATGATGTCTTGTGGGATGTGAATTTACTGTTAGTTAGGTATCTGGATTTGAAAAGACTTACAGTAAAGTTACCCTTTTTGCTCTGTTTGATATCCTGCAGAAGGTTTCAGATGTTAAAGCTTTAAAAGTAAGTAATAAAATGAATGGCCGAGTATATTTTGAAGTATGGAAAAGAACGAAGACGATGTCTGATTCAATATTTAATCCCAAGTTCATAGGATGTGATTAATTGTGTGTAATCAAATGTTTGAATGAATACAAAACAAAATTATGGAATACAGAACGGATGGGGAAAATCAATTTGAAATTTCGTATGTAAAACCTTATGGAACTGTGACAAATACTATCATGAAAACATGGATTAAATGGGCTATAGAACAGGCAGGCATTGATATTCATCACTATAAGGTACACTCTATGGGCCCGATTCACAGAATGAACTTAAGACAAAATCCTAAACTTACTACAATTTGGTATTCACAGAATGCACTTACTACTTTTGGAATTCACAGAATGCACTTACTACTTTCGGGATTCACAGAATAAACTTACTACTTCCGATATTCACAGATTGGATTTAAGACAACTAACTTTACGTCCGCCGCCGGGGAGTATTTTACGGCTCAAAATCGTAATTTACGGCACTGTGTCGTAATTTACGATTACGAGGCGTATATTACGATTACAGGGCGTATTTTACGATTACGGGGCGTAAATTACGCTTTTGGGCCGTTGGGCATGTTAGCTAAGGGGAAACACCTGGCCAAGGTCCACCCATCCCCCAACATGGATCAGCTGACACACAGCAGCCAATCCCAGCCAACAGCTCCATTTTGCCATGGTGTATGCTGCCACTGCCTACCATCCCCCACCACACTCCATCTAAAGCCAATTAACACTAATTGGCCAGTACCACAACACACATAAAAGCAGCACACAGTGAAGGAACAGGTTTGGCCACAGAGAGACTGTTACGACAACGCTTCCAGTGCCAGAGACCATGGAGATGCGCAGAAAGAGAAATTTCTCAGCAGAGGAGACCACCATGCTCGTGGAATACATAGTAAGGCACCACAAGCGCCTATATGGGCTACCACCATATTGCACCAGTGGTGCACAGAAGCAACAACTATGGCAGCAGATAGCCACTTCTGTCTCAGCCCTGGGGGTGGAGAAGCGAAGTGTACAGGACATTAAAAAAAAGTGGCAGGACGAAAAGCAGAGAGTAAAGGAAAAGTACTCCAGGATAGAACTGAGGAGAGTCCTCCCTGCTGCATGCCCTGGATCCCGCATCCAGCTCACCCCACTGGAGGAGGATATCCTAACAACTATACACCCCCACTTGGTCCATGGGCTGCCTGTTAGTGACGTCCGCTACGTGGTACCAGGTAAGTGGAATGAAAAGCAAAATTGCATGAAGAGATTGTCTGTGTTACACTGTCATAGTGATCATGGAAATTGTCCAAAATGCATAAATATATATGGTTAGTCAGAGACTCATGTGTCACCCACTACGTAGCACCACAAGTCCCAGAAACCTTTGCTTCCGAAAAGGCTAATACCCACCACCCTATTAAAAACATGTGCACAGTACTGATGCCATACATACACAACTCAGCTAATTCAATAACTGTACATAATGACAGAAAATGTGCAATGACAAATGGAAATTTAAAATTACGTTAAATAAATAAATTAGCTAAAGACAAACATTAGCAGGGAAGCGCCAGTACCAATGTGACATGCAATTCAAGCCTTGCGCAAACACGGATGTGTCGTGTACATATGGTGGTGCACTGTGGTGCAGGGATAAACAGATGTGTGTTGAATCTGATGGTGTCTAGGGGGGCTTTGCTGAAGTTGTGTTGCAACAGCGTTGCAACTCCAACAATGTCCATGCACTGCCCAAACCTAACGTGCTGTGCCACTTCTTACGTCTGCTTCAAGCAGGCGTAAGGTTGCGTCGCAGCGGCCTCTGATAAGTAATACTGTGAAATCACGTAGATTACACTGACTCACTTGGACGCGGCATATCCCAAAGGAGTGCACACCCTGCCTACCTCCAAGCTGACGTTGCGCAGGGCCTCACAACATGACGTTTCACCCTAGTAGCATCACGTTGCAAATAATCCTAAATGTTTTGTCTGTTGTAAACCACTGTTGTGTCACAGAAGTGATGCAACAACAGTGTAAATCATTTTTCTAGGGGGTCGTAAACCTGCCACAAAATCTCCAAAAGTACTTCACCCTGTGCCAGCCTAAATCACAAAGTAGATGGTGAGAGTATCCTCTGATGTTAATATGTCCAACACATATCCTGTTGTCCAATTCCCACTCTGCCACGCCATTCCATCCCCAACACACCACTGTTCCTACCTGCCCTGTCTGCGGCAGTTCCGCACAGTACTGTTATCACACAGAAGATATGGGCAAATCCCCAAAACGTTACACAAGCACTTTTCCCATTTGTCAACTTTTCTCTCTTCTCACCCATTGACACATCCAGCCAGATTACAGACAACTGCAGTAGCAGAGGTCACCGCATCGCATAGGAGGAATGGGCAACGTACCGAGGAAGGCATGTCATCCACACAAACTGGTAAGTCAAAGTGGACAGGAGATGGTCAAAATGTAGATATCGTCAGAAGACGACAGAGGGACAAATAGTGGCCAGCTATGTAAGTCAACCATTTATGCTACATTTGCTGCATTACAATTGGAGTTGTCAATGGACATTCACCTTTAACATATGACATTTGTGAACAGCAAAAGACAAATCATAAAATGTCTTGGCTGATCATACCTTTGTAATTGTGGTACCCAACATGTATTACACCAACAAACCCAGAACGGGGAAAGCAATCCTGTAATCGAGGGCCACAACAAGTCAAAAGGGTGTACACACCATATTGTAATAGTGTATGTAGACCTTATCAAGAAATAGCATTTGCACCGATACGGAAATGAAGACCAAACAGTGAGATACCAGTCTCTGTAGTATTGACAATGCATACACTGTCCAACTGCTAATCTGTCATACGTACTTCATTCAGCACAGTCCACACAGCTGATCATGTACTGCGTACATTGGATGGATAATTTCCGGACATCAACAAAACACGATAGTGGACTTAACCTATGGATTCGTAGGTATGTCATTGTGACGTAGGTAGCATCAAGGTAGTGGGCCCAATCTAAGTTATATGTGGGATCACTTGTTACATATTGTATGACACACTTCTGCAACGGTGGTGACCATGACTGCTTGTGCCCGTCCTGTGCCAGAAATTGAATGCATCACATGTGGCGGCAGGAATGTAAAGTTGCTAAACAAACTTATCATTGTAGGTACAATGTTGTCCTCCCAGAACCCCAGACGCCCACTGACTTCTGCTACTAGGTTGGACTTGACATCTGTCCAGGGACCACCTACTGCTCCGGTTCAGGGCCACGGTAAGTCAAGCTTGCTGAATGCTTATTAATTCTGCCTTTCACCTCCACCGTATGTGTTGTACAACATTGTTATCCTGCATCACAATATGCTCACATAGGGCATTTGAACACATGGCCGATCAGACCCTGGTGGCAAATGAGATGCTGACACAAAATGTATGCCAAGTGTTTGCACAATGGATATACAATAGCACAATGTGTCATAAGAAACGTCCACAACACAACAGGCTTGCAATTCAATGATATGCTAAATCCCTAGCAACATTAACATGGTCAAATCAACATGAAATTGGTATGGCTGAGGCACACACTGGTGCCAGTTGTGTACCTGTGAGATGGGTGTAGGGACTGCTAAGGAGAATCTTCATGCAGTTACACCTGCTAAATGTTTTTGCTGAAGGGCAACAGGATAATCCTGTGCAGGTGGGAAGATTCAAAGCTACTCACCTCATCTGCAATGTGTGATCTAAACCAAATGTTGTCTTCAGCTTGCCTCCCTTCTACCATATTCAAATGTATAGGTGAGTGTATGAAATATGAGGTTTGGATGTCTGCTGCACAAGACACCATCTGTTGTCATGTAAGTAGTACCATGATGTTGGAAATGGAGCTTGGGAACAGAGAACACTCAAAGGATGGACATTAGTAATCTGTGTTCGCTCATTCAAAAATGAGCTGTGTGACCTCATGGGTAGGGAAGCACAAATGGGCAACATCAGGCCCCTGACAACTGCAAATCTCACACATGTACTCCTTTCTGATTTGTCAACAGACAACATTATACCCATGGAAAAAGTCTGTCACAATGGTAAGGGTGAAATCAGTAACCTTCTCATACAAGTTCGTCAGTTGATGTGTCATCTTATTGATGTCAGTGCTGCATGGCTGTAAGCTAGCAAATGCTGCTTGTGAAAAGGTGCCCACATGTTAAGTCAATGAGCTACACATGCTGCACATCGTCCTTGATTATCCACAAATGGCTAAAGACAATTTATTTGATCTCATAGCCACAATCTGTTGTACTAAAATATGGACATGTATTTCTCATCACAGGTGCTGACAGGATGAGACGACTGCAGCGGACACCATCCCGGGGCTTGCATGACATCCTGGCTGCAGCTGTGAAGCCGTCGCGCACCTGTCCCACATGTAAATCGGGCATGAGGAGTGTCAACAGCTTAGATTTCAAAGCCTTTACAGAGATCGAGATCCCCTTTTACATGGAATCAACAGTTGTTGATTAGAAAGTGAAATACAGACCAGGAGTGATACATATGCAGGTCTGTCATTTGGTGAGGCAGATCGTTGAGAATGTTGTTTCTACCCTCTACAGCTATTTCTACAACAACTATGATGAGACAGGTGCAGCAGGATACACCAGGAGGGAACGCAAAGGGACAGAGAGTTGGGGCTGGAGCTGGTGAGTTTGCTAGTATCATGTAGATCTCCATGTAACACCTCAGTGCTATGGTGTGAGCGGCCATTTGTGGTGGTACCCTAACATGATCACATGATCCTCATCTGCTTATGCAAAGTGCAGTAAATACAACCCTGGTGTTGCTGTACATGTAATACCTGGTCAATCACTAATACAGTTGCAACCTCTGTCTTTCAGGTGATGCTGAGGGAGAGGCAGACAGCCCGTCAACCAGTGGTGGCCGACGGGCAATCCAAGGGGAGAATCCTCTGATCCTACAGGCAGCAATGTCGGCTGCAACTCATGCCCAAGAGGAGGATGATGAAGATCAAGAGGACGTTGACTTAGAGGATGATGAGTACATTTCTATTGACTCCGGGGATGACAATACTGATGTCCTGGACTCACATCCTCTGACAAGCCACGCCCGTCTGCCTCCTCTCAAACCATCAAAAACACGGCATACATCAAACCATCCACGGCTCCCACACATCCACTCACAGATATCACTCACTCACAGCCCTCACGTCCGTGACCGACATGGTGGTTCCCCTACCCATTCTTCCCTACGCAGTTTATCCCAGCCATTCTCTCCAACAACTGTGGGAAGTACCTGCCCTGTTGTGGACCTGGTATCCCCTGGGCGCCCTACTCCTGCCCACAGACTTCTACCTGCCCCCCGCCCCCTGTTGTTGGACCTGCTCATCTCATCGCTGGCAGACACCAGCAGAGGGGGTCTGCACGTGACGATGGTGACCAGTGGGAGCAGGACTTCTTCCAACAGCAGGCAGATGTGAGGCAGGACATTCGGGCCATAGGGGCTACCCTGTCTGACATTTCTGGGTCCCTGCAGGACATGGCCCAATTCCCTCAGGTGGTGGACAGGATGGCCCATGCTTTGGATAGGATGAATAGCACTTGGCAGGAAATGTCTAGAACTATGAGAGACCTGATATCCATCCAAATGGAAGAGAGTGCAAGACACCATGCCTTGGCCATGAAGATGATGGAGGGAATGGTGAGAGTGATCCAAAGTCTACCTTCACGGCCAACGCAGGGAGGGGAACAATCATGTCGGCCTGTAGGACAGCACATCCCCACACCTGTAACACCAACTGCACAGCACCACAGCCAAGGTACCCAAACACACCTGCACCCTGCACAGTCACTCCCAACACCCCCACTACTTGCCAAACCACCACAAACCTCTGCACAGACACTCCCACTACCTGCCAAAAAAACACAAACCTGTGCACAGACACTCCCACTACCTGCCAAAAAAACCACAAACCTCTGCACAGTCACTCCCACCACCCCCACTACCTGCCCAAACACCACCAACCTCTGCACAGTCACTCCCACCACCCCCACTACCTGCCCAAACACCAACAACCTCTGCACAGTCACTCCCACCACCCCCACTACCTGCCCAAACACCAACAACCTCTGCACAGTCACTCCCACCACCCCCACTACCTGCGCAAACACCACCAACCTCTGCACAGTCACTCCCACCACCGCCACTACCTGCGCAAACACCACCAACCTCTGCACAGTCACTTCAACCACCTGAACAACCAGCCCTTTTCCAGCCACAGACACCTAATGTGCAGACACCATTGGCACCTGCACCTCTTGATCAGCCTGGACAACACCCACAGACACGAAGGCGACCACCTCAACCTCACCCCTCACCGCGTTCCTCCCCCCCACTATTACGGAAACGCAAACATGACCGCCATTGACATGGCCAATTTGTTTTGGGCTCCTTAGGAGTATTTAGACAATAAATATCTACCAAAGTAATATCCTGTTGTGTACCATGTCCCTTCTGACAATGTAGGCATGTGTGTGTGTGTGTGTGTGTGACAGGTACAAGTGTAACACATCATAGCAACACGTTGTCATGTGCATAGAATGTGACTTACTAAATATGTGTCTATATTTGGGGATAAACATTCAAAATGAAGTCAAACTAGTCAGACAAAGTCTAATTCTGCAAGTTATTTATGTAGGAACACAAACAAACCGTCCGTTTGGAAGGGAGAAAGCAAAACAAATGATGATCTTAATGCAGAAGGAGAATGGAACTTGGATTTGGGTGGGGCAAAACAAATATAATACGTCAGGTAGCGTCATGGGAACCAGTCTATTCACAAGGGGAAAAAGAAATCTCCGTCCGAAACAATGTCTCAGTCCAACGGTCAAGTGTCTTTCTGGTCATCCTCCAGGACCACAATGTCTAGATCCTCTGGGTCGGACACATCCACACGGCTGGCTGATGCAGGAACAGGCACCACACGGGAACGTGACACATGAGGAGTATGGGGGGAAACAGTGTGGGGCAACGGACAGGGGGACACATTGACGGTGGTATGAGAAGGCACTTGGGAGATGAAAGAGGTTATGGCTGTGTTCAGGGACTGGACTTGGGTGCCGAGGTTGTCCATAGATCTTACTATGTCCGTGTTCATGGACTGGACATGGGTGGTGAGGTTGTCCAATGATCGGACTATGTGCGCTTGCATCGAGCGTATCTCCAGACACACCTGTAGCAAGATGCGAGCGGACATGTCCAATTCACCCTCGACCATCCAACTCAAGTCCCCTGGCACAGCCACGGGAGGAACAGCACCGGCACGGGGGGGGACCCAGAAGGGATGTGGTGCCTCAGGTCCGGAGTGGATAGGTACGGCTTGGCGGCTACGAGGAGGGGGACAGGTATCAGGGGATTGAGCTGGAGCCCCCGATGGCATGGGAGACGCTAGAGGTAGGGAGGGGCTGATGGCAGGCCCAGGTTGAACATTGCCCTGCCCCGGGGACACCTTTTCCTGACCCACTGGTGAGGTATGTGTGGCTGAGTGGCCATCCCCCACATCATGGTCGGAGGTGTCTGGTTCTTCAACCCCCCCTTCAATGTCCACAGCCTCCACCCGGGACATAGTACCAGTGTCATGTTCTTCTTCATCCCGGGTGGGTGAAACCCCCTGGCCTGCAGATGTTGAGGGCCCCTCCTCCTCCTCTTCCTCCTCCTCTTCATCGCTGGTGGAAAGAGGGTTTAGCCGCCGCCGAACTGATGGTCTCCTTCTCCGGACTTGTTCCTGCGGATCTCCTGTCTCACCCGCCGTGCCTGCAGAAGTGTAAGCAAAATCCTGATGTGGTGGTTGTTCCATGCATGACGCTACACATACATTGAATAGCCTAGGTCCGAATTTGTTTGCCTCTGATCAGACTGTATAGTTATCAGGGGCCGATTTACAACTACTGGCGCATCTCGCTAATCAGCAGAGGTGTATCTGATGAGTTGCAACGCATCAGCCCACCCGTGCGTCACCCCTGATGGCCCGCATGTACAAAGCGGCACAGCGTGGCGCTTGGGTGGCAGATGTGTGATGCATCCCCGGTGGAATAGCCGGGCTTTGCTGGAGTGCTGACATGCTGCGGCAATCCTTACACCTGCTTCAAGCGGGTGCGTAGATTTCAATCCGTTTGGCCATAATAGTAACTGAGTGAAATCTTGTAGTTACAATCAGCCACTTTTAGGATGCACTCCTGCACCGTATGCGTCACGTTGTAATAATCCTGCTGCATGGCGCTTTGTGTGCTCCGCCGCTGCGTCACTAAAGTGACCCTATGGCGGTGCACAGGGGCGCAGGTGCCTTGTTGATCTGCCCATCAGTCCTTATGGACTCAATGGTGGTTGGGAGCACACTGCCTCACAGTCCCAGCACAGTTTGCCCCCTTTGCATCCGGGAAAATGCTGTTTACAGTACTAACTTACTCCTGAATCATCTGTGTTTGCAGGGAATGCTGCCAAGTTCCTCTCAGATCACAGTAACACTCACAGGCACACAGCAAACCCAGAGGATTTACTTTGCTCTCTGAAACTGCTGCTCTCTACTGATGAAGCGCTCATTCCAGGAACGTGTGTCTAGAGACATACAGCAAAGTCAGCTGCAAAATTGGTGTATGGCTCCAGATTATTCCTAAGTAAGTTTGAACTGTGTACAGCATTTACCAGGATGCAAAGGGACAAACCGTGCTGGGACTGTGAGGCAGTGTGCTCCCAACCCCCATTCTGTCCATGCACTTACATTACATGTATGCACACTGTCATATACTGATTTGAGTTTCACATGGACATCTCATGTGTATTATTGTGGCTTGCGCAACTGCGTTATCCAAACCTCAACCTTTGCATTGTTGTGATCTGTGTGTCGTGTCACTGCTGCATGTGCCAGTTCAACTACAAGTCCACCATAGGAGCACATGAAGAGTCCAGATATGATAGGTATTGGCCATTGATATGGATTAGCAGCTATTGAAAGTCTGGACAAGTGTCATCTGCTTTGTAGCATTGTATGGGACAAGACAAATGTGGGTCACACATCCACGTGGGGTCTGGAGTACTCCTCTAGCTGCATTGTGTGTCTGGCCTTTTGATGTCCCCACACATCTTCGAACAATCCAGTGCCACATAGTGCCTTACTTGACTTACAAGGTAGTGCAGTACACCGCTGAACAGTGGTGGGCGGTTGTGACAGCTACCTGTACATGTGAAATGTCATATAGGCCACTGAGGGTGAGACGTCTGTCAGTGGACACACCTTGCCAAACCATGTAAACTTGTGAGTGATGCAAGGATCTCAAAATCTGTCATGACTCCAAAGCACATGATGATCTGTCTCAATTGGAACACAACGCTACAGGTGCAATGCTAATCACAACATCCAATCCCCTATGGCCTGCCATGTGCAGACTGGACAGTCTCTGTACCATCGCTCATCCAATGCACACATCTGTTATGATTGACTTGGTTCAATTGTAGTGGTGCTGGCAGAGCAGAATTCAATATGGATGCATGAGTGTGGCGCATTTACCCAGTTGTCATGAGAAAACTACAACTCCCAAAATGCACCCTGGCCTGTATAGTACATATGCCACAGTGTGCCTCTTGAAACCTGGTGACTGCTGCTTGGACATGCAATTGGCTAATGGAGGCATGGAACACAAAATGGTACAGCACTGTTTCACTCACATCATACTCCCAGACTCATATTAGATATGATGCACTTACTAGGTCCATGCTGCTCGTGCTCCTCCAGCTGAGCATGGAGGGTCAGCCAAGCTGCTCTCAGGACCCTCCTGTACAGTGGTGACAGGCGAGGACGATGTACATGGTGCTGGGAGGACAGGCCAGCCAGCTCGGTAGCCTTGGTACGGGCCCACCGCTTCAGGTCCTCCCAGCGCTTGAGGCACGCCCTAGGCCTCCTGATGGCCACTCCCACTGCACTGCAGCGCTCAGCGATGTTGGCCCATAGCCTGCCCCGGGCTGCAGTGCTCAGCTGCTGCTCAGGGTCCCCATATAGCTGAGGGAATTTCTCCAGCACCCCCTCCACCAAGATGTCCAATTCCCTGTCTGTGAAAGGGGGGGCTCTCTCCTCATATTCCTCAGCCATTATAGGGAATTAGGTGAGATGAGAGCAGCAGGATGCCTGAGGATCTGATCAGTGATAGAGGATGACTCAGAATGACCACAAAATGGCTGCCAACTACTTCCTGTGATGTATTTCCTGTCTCCCACTTTATGTATTTGCTTGCCTGTATGAAAATATGTGTTCTAGTTTATTTTCGTAATTTATGGCACGAAATCGTAGTTTCCGGTTCCGGATCGTAGTTCACGCGCACGCGCATTACGACGCGGCACCGGAAACTACGATTTTGCGCCGTAAATTACGATAATGACCCGGAACACATTATATCATACAGGAAATGTTATACAGGTAGTGGGAGACAGGAAATACATCACAGGAAGTATTTTGCAGCCATTTTGTATTAATCCTGGGCCATCCACATTCTGTAAACAAATCCACTGCCATCCTGTTGATCTGATGTAGGGGAAGGTGAAATGACAATGCAGGTGTGTATCATGAATATGTATGAAAAGGGGGAACAGGTAATTTCAAGTCATTTATGCAGTGAAGGGGGTAGGGGGCTGACAACATCCATCCCACTTTCCTAATCTCATACTTTGCATTATGGGACATGTAGTTCATATTGAGTACTCAGTATCAGAGTTGAATGAAGTGTTATGTAACATTGGTGTGGATATGTCAGATACATATGGGGGCAGCTATACGAGCCGTGTATGCAACTATTGCGCCACAGTAGCGTAACTTTGGTGGCGCAGCAGCGCTACGCCACCTCCATGCTGTGGGGTATCTTCAACAAGACGCATCTGTGAAATGTGTCATATTGTAAGGCCCTGCACCGCAGTTGTGCATTCCTGCACAGGGGGGCCTTCCAGCACACAAACACCTCCGAACAGTGGCAGGGTGAAATTTACCAATTTACACTCAGTCATTTTCATGGCCATGCTGCGTCACAACCCTGCGCCTGCTTGTAGGAGGCCTAAGAATTGATGCAGCATGTTAGGCATCGGATCGCCGCTTGACTTGCTGGAGCTGCATTGCACTTGCGACCCAACTCCAGTGGTGCTTCACCTTTATGACAGCATATGCTTCACGCTTCTGTCTATACTTGGCCCACAGCGCACAGCTTTGTAAATGCGGCACATCCATGATGGCGCAAGGGATGTCTGCTGTGAGGCACAATTACTGGGGCATCCCTGCTGATATGCAGAGATTCAACTGTTATTGTGAACCTGACCCATGGTGCATGAATCTCCCATGACATCATCACTCACATTCTGTGCCCATCATCTGTGGGGAAGTCAAATCTGTAGTGGGCATAGGCCTGAGTATGCAACCTTTTGTGATTTGGTGACCCATCCTCTAGGTCTAGGTATGTCTCTCAGGACATGTATTGTTTGTGATCAGCGTGAATAGTTTGTTTTAAGGCTGTCCACTACGCTGCTTGCTGACATGGGCACATGACCTGAGGCACAATCCACCTTTTGACTTCTGTCAGCAGCTGTGACTTGCATGCAGTTAGTGTGGTTTGCAAAGTCATCTCAGGGTGGCATTTATGGACACTGTTGTGTCTGTCCACATTTCATCATTGACAACAGACAGCAAACCACATGTTGGCCGTGACACTACAGGTTGCTCATGCAAAATACGTGGCAACGAGCTGATCACGGACTTGCATGCCCTGACGTCGGTCATGTGCAATAGCCCGGTCTCCCACATTCAGAGCTAGTCGAGGTTCGAGAGGCATGTGTAAGCCATGCATTAGAGCAATGTTGTGCAAAACACAACAGGCTAGTATGATCTTGCACACGACTACTGGGGAGTACAGAAGCACACCCCCTGTACGGTCGAGACATCTGAATCGCGACTTCAACAGTCCAAAAGTGCGCTCGATGATGGCTCAAGTACGTATGTGTGCCCTATTGTACCTACGCTGAGGTACAGTGTTAGCACGCCTGTAAGGGGTGAGGAGATGTGGAGAGAGTGCATACCCAGCGTCACCTGAGGAGGGAAGAAAGGGCAGTTGTTAACATTTCACTCTTTGACTTTCACAGGACATGATCTATACGTTCATACATGCAGTGTCTGTTGGGCCATGTTTCTTATTGTACAATCATTACTATTGGGGGGCATTCAGACATTTCAATGACGCATATCACTCATTTTCAGTGCTTGGTACTTACCCAGTAGCCACATGTTACCAAATTCTCCAGCAGCCATACGCCGAGCAAGAGGTGACATGCGGAATATGAAGCTGTCATGTGTACTGCCTGGGAACACTGCATGCACATTGATGAACCTTCCACTGGCATCACAGACAGCTTGTACATTGATGGAATACCATCTGTGTTTGTTGCAGAAGATGTGTGCAATGTGGCGGGGTGGCTGAAGGGCCACATGGGTGCAATCGATTGCACCTAGCACACGTGGGAATTGTGCAAGGAGATAAAAATCTCTTGCTGTCCTTTGTCTCATGGCCAAAGGTTATGGCATTTTGATGTAGTTGGGGGCTCTATCAGTGATGCATCTCAGTACCTGATGCAGGCACCGCGACTGGCTTGCCTGGGAAATGCCCACATGGTCACTGGTGACCCTTTGGAAGGACCCAGTAGCAAAGAAGTGGAGGGCAGAAAGGGTTTTGAGGTATGCTGGTATTGCATGTGAGCAGCAGGTCACAGAGTCAAGTTCCTGCTCCCACTCACATATCAATTCCAAGATGACTTCAGGTGGGAAACGGTACCTGGCCCTTACATCGTGGCTGGACATTCCAAATATGTTGACCCTCTGCCTGTAGATCCTCTCTGCTCTTCTCCTCCTCCGCAAGTCGTTTTGCCGCCTGGCAAGGGGTAGTGCTACAAACACGCTCAGTGACATCCTGAAAAGGGATTGCTTGTGTCTGCTCTGCTTTCATACATGCTGCAGGGCTGGGATTGGCTGCTGTGTGTCAGCTGATCCATGTTGGGGGATGGGTGGACCTTGGCCAGGTGTTTCCCCTTAGCTAACATGCCCAACGGCCCAAAAGCGTAATTTACGCCCCGTAATCGTAAAATACGCCCCGTAATCGTAATATACGCCCCGTAATCGTAAATTACGGCACAGTGCCGTACATTACGATTTTGAGCCGTAGATTACTCCCCGGCGGCGGACGTAAAGTTAGTTGTCTTAAATCCAATCTGTGACTACCGAAAGTAGTAAGTTTATTCTGTGAATCCCGAAAGTAGTAAGTGCATTCTGTGAATTCCAAAAGTAGTAAGTGCATTCTGTGAATACCAAATTGTAGTAAGTTTAGGATTTTGTCTTAAGTTCATTCTGTGAATCGGGCCCTATAAGAGATACAATGGGTGAAACCTATCTTTCTGGTAGAAGATTGGAGAAGAGTCAAAGAACAACTGACTGGTCAAATGCAATTACATTTGTAAAGCATTACTTTAGGCCAGTAAAGCATATGGCAAATATGATGTTGAAGTGCTTTCAAAATGCATAATGGTAGCCTCCTGTCTTGAAATGGAACGGCGATTCTCCAAGCATAATAAACAGAGAAACAAGATTTAATTAAAGACAAAGATGCTAACATTATACCACCCACCTCTTTCCTTGAAAAAGTAACTGAAGGGTAGTAGGTGGATAAGATCATTATAGTATAGGGAAACAGTTCAATAGCAATATGTACAAGTACTTTTGATAGTATTACCAATGTTTTATGTTTAGAGGTTTATAAGGTTATGAGGATAGACACATTTTTTTATTGTTGTTTATTTATAAAAAAGGATGAAGAGGAACTTTGGCAGAAAATAAACAGTTGGGAGAGGAGTTTACGGACGTTTGTTGAATTTAAAGAGGACAAGTGTTCTGTTAAGGTCCTATTTATTAACTACTGTGTTCTGCTTCTAGTTTGGAATTGTTCTGTTTGAAGCCATCTTGATTTAATCACACTGGTACAACTTAAAGCATTTAGTTTAGTAAGGAACAACATGAGGGGTTTCACTTTGTCATATAAATGATGGGTAGTGCTGTAGAAAGAAATATTAGGACACGCTTTTAGTGAGTACTCAAATATCGTCTTTTTCTATTTCATTAAAACATAATGAAATGTAGACTGAACCATGCACTTTCAACACAAGTAGCAGACTGCCATTTAACTCCTTGGTACTCAGCAGTTTACTACAGTGTTCTGATGAGCTACCATTCTGAATCTATGCCAAAAGTGTGGCATATTTGATCGCCATCTTGATGGAATTGAAGTGGAAAACTGTAAGCATTTTCTAATGAAGATACTACAGTAAATAAGGAGATTAGTTTGCTTCATAACAAATAAGTCTCTCATGATGGCCACCATGGAGGAAGAAGCCTGAATGTAGCACAAATATCACCGAATTGTAGCCCAAATACAGCCCAATGCCAGAAGTGTGCAAAACACTTTAGTTGTTTGTTTTTTATGCAGTTTTATATGGCTCAGTCTTGACCCAAAGGTATTGGAGTGCTTTACATGAACATCACTTGCATTGCACAAGGACACATTCATTTTGGGTTTTAGGCATGTTCCCCCTCTTCTTATTTATTAAAAAAAAAAAAAAAAAATTAAAGACGAGACCAGGCTCAAGTAAATGGGGTCCCCGGGGCCGAACGCGTGTGTATGGGTGTTATATATTCTAAAAGGATTATCAGACCACCCTGAAAAAATTTAATCTGTCAAAATTGATATCAAAATACAACAGGTAGGAAGCAGGGGCCAAGAAAAGGGGGGTACAAATAGTGTGTTTCCCATGTTAATTGTGTAGAGATTTTAGATATAACTACAGCCCGAACCACTGAACGAATTTGCACCAAATTTGGCAGAAAGCTGGATCTTGGTCCATAAAGTGACCTTTTTGCGATTTGGTTTAATTCTGTTCAGTAGTTTTTGTGATATTTAAGGAAAATAAAATTTGTATATATAGCGACATGAACTCATCACAGCGCTCCATGATTCCATGTGCCAACAGGAATCTAGTGATTGACTGGCCGCAACCTGAGTTGAAAGTTGAGGCTGCCATTTAAGATATCAGAGACTGGTCCCTGACAGTAAGAATAGATATGACATGCAGTGGAAGGGGGCAGGGAAGAGGTACCCTGATCCTCTGAGAGCAATATAGAAGTCTGTGAGGGAGTCCTGATGGGCAAGAAAATGCCCAGCAATGCTTTTTTTCTACGTATGAGGATTCCCAAATCTGCTGTGATACTTAGTGCAGCCCCCAGGTAACTTTGCAGCAGATTCATGAATTCTGTTGAAAAATTTAAAATAAACAATATACATTCACTCAGACACTAATTCACCCACTGAGAAACCCAGACAGAGACTCTCATACCCACTGATAGACAAATTTGGACACTCTTTCACACATTCACAAATTTGCTCAGACACTCACGCACCCACACATAGACCCACTCAGAGACTCATGCACCCCCTTAGAGACCTACTCAGAAACTCATGTGTCCATGCACAGACCCACTCAGATACTTACACACCCTGTCACAGACCCATGCAGACACTTACACACCCACTCAGACACTCAAACATATGTTCACAGACCCATTCAGACACTAACACACCCACTCAAAGACCCACTCAGACTCTCTTACACCCACTCACAGACCCACTCAGAGACTCATACATCTACTCACAGACCCTCTCAGACACTTATGTACTCATTCATAGAGCCAGTAATACACCTACTCACATACCCATTTGGACACTAACACACCCACTCACAGACCCACACAGACAATGTATTAGGATTTTCGGTCCTACCCCAGTATGTGTGCCTAGGTCCTTTTCATCATAGTGCACACTCATGAGGTCTGGATGCTGACAATCCACAATGCTTTTAACCAAAGGCAGCAATTGAGGCCACTTTAACCCTCTCTGGACAATCCATGCAATAACAATATTAAACAAACCCAAGTCCTTGTCAATTCCACTCTCTCTAGCACACTCTATGTCCCAAAACACAACGCTAGGACTAACATGCCACATGGTAACCATTTTAAAGTCAAAGAGAAGTAGTGCACATGAGAAGGCTGACACTGAATGACACATTTTTCAAATTGAAAGGCAGTTAAAATGGAAGACAGGACTTGTTTAAAAATTATATTTTATTGGATGGTGTAAATGACCAGGTAGCTAAGATTAGGTAGTGATTTTTGGCAGAAAGTAAGTAGATTGGCTGTCGAAAATGTTAAAAAATGTTATGCTATTTTGGATATGCTAAAGTATAAGCCAGTATGCTGCTTATAGAACATGCTGCAAACTTTTAACCTACTGGTACAAAAGACTGGGCCAAAGGGGTTTGCTATGGAAAATTAGGTAAAACAGAGTAGGGGGAATAGTTCTAAATAGACTGTACTTTCAAAGTTAAAAGCAGAGTGATTTACATACTTTGCTCTTTATAAAGTACTTATTTTCTAAATCACTACTACCTAAAAAAAGTAAAATGCAATGTTGTAGTAGTACAATGTTAACTGGTTTAATGGACTCCAGTATAGGTTTGCGAATCTGTCATGAAGTTACACTATACTACTCTTTTTTTCACTTAACTTTTTGTTCTTCCAATTCTCAGTGGTCAGTTCTTTCTAACCCTTTCTTAATCTCTTTTTAAGAAGCCCAATCTCGTGGTGTTGGAGAGCAGAATCGCAAACCCATCCTCGTGAACGTAAAACATGTACTTCGCACATTTAGACAGTTAGAAATGCATTTACATAATAATACACCCAGTTACACATCCAGCCTGGTACCAGTGCAGCGACAGACATACTAAATTAAACAACCATGGAGTAAGTCACCCACCCGGTGAGAAAGTGACAGAGCCACTTACATATTCAGTCAGAAGCCCGCACTGCACATAAGCACCCAGCATTAACACACCCAGTTAAACGAAGAGTTACTGCAGAGCCAGTTTGCAATCAATAGACTCAAATACATACTCATATACATGATAAAGATAATTCTACAGTGGCAAAATAGGTTAGATATCCAGTGAAACACTCACATAGTGTGGCTCAGATACCTATTTACAAAAGGATAGGTCTGCTCACAAACCCAGTCAGACAGCAACAAAGACACGTACACATCCACTCTCACACCCTCACATCACTTAAGTATCTGCCAGCAGTACAGCCAGCAGCACACAGTCTTACATACTCCAATACTCACTAATCTAATCAGTAAGCAATCAAAACAGCCCCTGCATAGACATTTACAAACCTATAGAGTTACTGAGAGAGCAAGTCATATACCGACATAGCTACTTATACATCAAGGTACACACCTACAGAGGAAACTCATACACTAGCTCAGCTATGTGCTCATGTAATTACACTCCTCGTGGCCCATCTAGACAAGCAGGCCTTAAATATGTTGGTATACATCTGGCTCTCTCAGTAACTCTATAGGTCTGTAAAATATTATTGTAGCACATATAAGTCACATATAAGGTAGGCTTTAGGTAAGCTATAGGACAGGTGGCTATGTGTGTAAACCCCTTGCATCTGTGGGATGGCCGGGAGCCTGACCCCCGCTACAGTGCTCATGTGCGTAGGACAGCTCCCGGTCATTCTCGCACATGGTACAGGAAATCTGTCTGGTATAGGCACCAGAGAGATTTCCTTTCAGTTATAACATCCTCAAGAGCTGGGGAAGAGCTTCACCAGCTCCCGAGGGTGTTCTGATACTTTCTCTGAAATGACGATCAGGTAGCACTTTGCGCTGACGAACTTTCATAGAAACCTAAAGTGGATCTCTGTTTCAGTTTCACTGCCTCGGTCCTCAGGAGGCTATCTCAGCCCCTGAGCCCTGAGGCAGACAGGAGAGGTATCATTGGAAAGGGGAGACGCTCCCCTTTCTAATGGCACACCTTCCTAGTAGATGCTTGGGGGGATCCCCTCAGGAGGGCAATCACTAAGCCAGGATCCTCCCACTAGATGCCAGAGAGAAGGCTCCCCCCATATTTTTGGGCCACATCAGTCTTTCTGCCCCCCCCTGTGAGGCATATAGATAGGGTCAATAGCCCCCGATCTGCCCCCGGGGGCAAAAAGTGCACCAGGTACTAGAGATGTTTTTATGTATAAAGGGGTGGGTGCTGCCCAAAATGAGCATACCCATGTCCCCACCCCCAAAAACAATTCCACAGTTTTTCTGCCCCTTGGGAGTCATATGGAGCAACGGCCCCCCCTATCTGCCCCCTGGGGGGGCAGAAAGCACACTAGGCACCAGGGATTATTTTATGTATATAGGGGTGAGAAATGTGAGGAAAATTTGTTTTTTTTGTACAAAGTTAGAGGTTTGTAAGGGGTTTGTGGTAACAGAGCTTGGTGAGAGCCACACAAGTCTCCCCATCCTGTATTCCCCTGGGTGTCTGGTTTTTAAAATGAATATGTTTGCTAGGTTTTCCTAGGTGCCGTCAGAGATAGGATCTGAAATCCACAACTAGGCACGTTGCAAAAAAAGGGTCAGTTTTTACTGTAAAAATGTGATGTGTCCATGTTGTGTGGTAGGCTGTTTCCTGTCGCAGGCACTAGGTCTACCCACACAACTGAGGTGCCATTCTTATCAGGTGACTTTGGGGAATGTGGGGTGCATGGAATTTTGTGGATTCATGCAGATTCCATAACTTTCCATCACAGAAATGAGAGGAAAATGTTATTGGTTTTTAGGAAAGTTTGAGGTTTTGCAAGGGATTCTGGGTAACAGAACCTGGTGAGAGTCACACAAGTCACCCCATCCTGGATTCCCCTGGCTGTTTAGGTTTAAAAAATTTATAGGTTTGCTAGTTGTCCCTTGGTGCCGGCTGAGCTATGTTTCAAAATTCACAGCTAGGCAAAAAAGGGCTGGTTTTCACTGGAAAAATGTGATGTGACCACTTTGCATTTTGAGCTCTTTCCTTTCGTGGACAACCATGCCTTCGTACAGAAGCGAAGTAGCATTTTTATCAGGAGACTTAAAGGAACACAGGATAGTAGAACAAGTGTTATTACCAATTGACTTTCTTTGCATTTCTGCCTTCCAAATGTAAGGCAATTCATAAAAAAAGAAGTCACTTTGAAAAATGACCTTTAAGTCACATGCTTGTATGGGTACGTACGATTTTGGCGACGTGCAAATAACCACTGCTTGTAAACTCAATTTTTTGTTCCCATTTTAGAAATTAATATGTGTCATTGGTACCTGTTTTTCACCCTTTATATTTTAACAACTTAATTGCTATAAACCAGGTACACAATGAAAAAGCATTGCAAGATGCAGCTCAGTTATTGGCACGGGGTTCCTCGTGTTCTTGGTGAATCTATATATCCCCACAATAAGAAGTGTCCATCAGATGTAATTGTATATTGCTTTAAAAAATCTGTGATACTTAGAAGAAGTTACAGCTGAAAACATTGGCACAAATGCCTGTTTTTTTCAACTCAATTTCAATAGTTTCTATTTTCAACTATAACAACACCTTGAAGGATCTACACAAATGACCCCTTGCTGAGTTTGGAATTGTGTCTGCTTTTCAGAAACGTATAGCTTTCTTGGATCCGTTATTCTATTTACACCACTTTCTACCACTAACTGGAAGGAGTTTGAAAGCACAACAAAATGTAAAAATAGGTAATGTCCACGTAAAATGCCAAAACTGTGTCAAGAAGCGTTACGCCGCAGCACTTTTTCCCCATTTAATTTTTTTTTTATTTTGGCACATTTCTGGGTCCCCTCCAGGGGAATCCACAAACCCTGGGTACCTTTAAAGTCCTCAGGATGTTGGAAGAAAAAGATGCAACTTTGGTGTGAATGCCTTATATGGACTAACATTTACATGGGCCTAAGTGTGAATTACCCAAAATACCATAAAAAAGGCTCAGCACAAGGGGGAAAAAGGCCTAACAGTGAAGAGGTTAAAGGTAATACATGTACTTTGAAGTTTCAGTGTGAGTTACATTCAGACTTGCAGTCCTATATGTCCAGTTAAACATCCAGTCCCCAGTCCATACTGTAACTCATAAACCTATTACAAGAGCATGGAGTCGCTCACACACCTTGTCAGACAGTCCGAGGCATTTATACATCCACTCACTCACTCACACATGCAGCAGTTGTTTATCCAGCACTAACAGAGCTACTTGCACACATAATTACACACCACAAGAGTCACACAGCCTGTAACCAATCTATGCACCTACTTAGATACACATTTAGAGACTCATACAGTTTCTAAGAGAGGCAGTCATACAGCAACATTGTTACTTACTTATCCAGTGACAAACACAGAGACAAAATGGTACACTCACTCAGATATGTACTCAAGTACTGCCATAACGAAATCAGTCATCCAGATAACTCACCCTTGAAAAATGTTTTGGACCTTTTACTTCAGAGTCTGTGTGTGCAGTTTTACTGCTAGGCTGACTTGGCATTTAAATCCCCTTGCCAAGCTGTACACTTCTACTTATACTATGTATAAGTCAAGTCACCTGAAAGGTAGATTTTAGGTAGGCTATAGGACAGCCTGCTATGTGGTAAAAGGTTATGCATGTAATTTGAAGTATCAGTGAGTAACATGCATACATACAGACCTATATGAACAGTTGAACATCTATGGCCAGATGTACGATCCTTTTATGCAGTGCAAACAGGATTTCCTCCCATTTTCAACCGCAAAAAAAGGTAATGGCATGTACAAATGCAATTTTGTGAGTCACAGACTCGCAAAGTTGCATTTGAGACTCTCGCTATTAGGAAGCGGCGTTCCTTCCTAATAGCGAGTCACCATGCCATGTACAATTGTTTTGCGACTCCATCTGTTCGCAAAACACCCTGTTCACCACCTACTTCAAGTAGGTGGTAAACCACTTGCAAACAGGTAGGGGTCCCCTGGGGACCCCTTCACCTCTGTGAGTATTTGAGGACATAATTTTTAAGAGCGGGCAGAGGTCCCAGGGACCACTGTCTGCCCTTAAAAAAGTGAAACAAAAAAGTTTCATTGTTCTTTTTTAAATGCATCCTGTTTTCCTTTAAGGAAAACAGGCTTAATTTAAAAAAAAAAAACTGTTTTAATTTAAAAAGTAGTCCCAGAATGGCGGTCTGCTGACCCCAGCAGGCCAACATGAGTGCTACCCATTCCCAATGGAATTGTAAATCGCGACAACCTCCTTAATAATAATGAGGCATGTAATTTGCGACCCCATTGGGAATTGCAAACAGTGTCTGAGACACTGTTTTACATCCCAATTTGCAAGTCGCAAATGCGATGCAATTTGCGACTCGCAAATTGGTGGGTCGTACATCTGGCTCTAAGTCTTCCACCCATACTGCAACTCATAAACCTATTTACAAACGCATAGAGTCACTCACACACCCAGCTGTAGAGAGACAGAGGCATTTGCACATCCACTCACTCACACATATAGCAGTTACGTATCCAGCACTAACAGAGACATTTGCACATGCAGGTACATACCCTAAGAGTCACTTACACAGCAAGTAAGCAACCCATACAGTTAATTAGATTCACATTTAGAGTCTAATAAGGTTTCTAAGAGATCAAGCCATATACCAACATAGTTATCTACATATCCAGTAACACACACACAGAGAAAATAGAACACTGATTCAGATATGTATTTAAGTACTGTCACAACAAAATCAGCCATTCAGACAAGTCACCCTTTAAACATGCCTCAGGCTTGCTACTACAACGCCTGTGTGTGCATTTTTACTACAAGGCAGACTTGGCATTCAAAGTTCCCTGCCAAGCCTTATAAGTCCCCTTTAATTACAAATATGTGATCACCAAGGTAGATTGTAGGTAGGCCGTAGGGCAGGGTGGTATGTGCTTAAAAGGTAAGACATATATTTGGAAGTTGCAGTGAGTTGCATGTGCACTTACAGACCCATACACCCACTGCAGAGCCTGAGTTTGCAGTTTTACTACCAGGCCAACCTCTTACCAAGCCTTAAAGTCTCCTTTTGTTATATATAAGTGACCACTAAGGTAGGCTGTTGGTAAACCATAGGGCAGAGTGGTACGTGTTTAAAAGGTAAGACGTGTATTTTGAAGTTGCAATGAGTTACACATGCACTTAGAGAGCCATATGTCAAGTTATGCATCCAGTCTCCCAGCCATACTGTGACTCATATAGCTATGTAAAAAATCTTAGAGCCACTAACACACCCAGTCAGACAACAACAGAGGTATTTACACATGACTCATACACACACACACAGCACTCATGTATCCAGTAGTAACTGAGGAGCATGTACACACCGTTACATATCACAATATTCACTAACACAGCCAAAAAACAATTATACAGCCACTTATACACACATTTACAGACGATAGGTTTAGTAACAGATCCAGTCATACCCTAATATACTTAGTTACATATCCAATGACACACCCACAGTGGGACTCTTCCACTCATTCACATGTGTTATGAAGAACTGACGCTAGCAAGTCACCTGACCAGACAAGTAGCCCTTTAGCCCTTTAAACATGTCTGGGGCCTGCTATTGCAGAGCCTGTGTGTGCATTTTTAGTATACGTTCTACTTGGGAGGTAAAACTCCATGCCAAGCCTTACATTTTCTTTCCACTCTGTATAGGCACCCCTAAGTAAGACTATGGGTAGGCCATAGGACATGGTACTATGTGCTTGGAAGTGAGACAGGTACTTTGAGAGGCAATGGAGTTGTTAGTTTTGATAGCAATGGAATGGAATGAACACTATTATAATGAATTATGTAGGAATATAAAGGCATATTTACCAGTCCCTAATGCCACCGGAGCGCCACTTTTTCTGACGCCACGTTGGTGTTGCACCATTTCCCATATTTACAAGTGGCACTAAGCCACTTAACGTGGCCTAACGCCACATTGCATAAATGCCCCTTTTGTTCGCAGTCTGCTGTGGTAAAGGTGCGGGCAATGGGTATTGCAGTGGGCATTCTACTGCAACACCCATTGCTTTTTGATGCTGCCACAGATTTACAAGGTTGGGACAGCACCAAAATACTAAGGCCAGGTAATACCTTGTCTTAGAATGGCGATAAGAGGATAAAATATTAATTGCACCTCGTTTTTTGCTCATTGCAGAAAGAGCAAATTGCCATTATTGATTGTTCATGTGCCGCAAGGTGATCCTTCTGGCACATAAACAATCACCCCTGCATCACAGGCACCTTTGCAACATGGCGCAAGGGTGCCTGACCTGGTGCTAGGCTACTTTTTTAGTGCCAGAGTTATGGGAGATGCAGGGGTGCACCTTATTGATGTTAATAAGTCACAGCCCTGTGTTTGAAAAATGTTGGATCATAACGTTGCCAAATTTGGCATGACACCACACATCGATGTATTTTAGTAAATATGCCCCATAGTTGCTTGAAATATGGAATGTATACTGTATTTTGTTTTCCGATATCTACTTGTGTTCAAAGAAAGCAATTTGCAATGGCAAGAAAAGAACCGAGGAGGTGGAAAAAACAAAAGAAACAAAAGAAACAGCATTACCTGCAAAAAAATGAGAACAAAAAGGAAGATGATGGACAGAAAGTAGTGGGTGAAAAGAACTGCTGATAAGAGAACTAAGGAGCTTCTTAAAACAGTATTAAACAAAATTAAAAATATGGAAAATGATGTGAACAAACAGGAAGCTTTACCAAAAACTAAGAAATGAAAAGCGGTAACTCATGTTCAAAGTGGAAAATGTTCTAAAATAAACAACTCTCCTGACAGCAAGGCAGAAACAGAACAAAGACAGAAGAAGAAGAATGTTTAGACATAGGGTACACAGAATTTGGTAAGAAATACAAAGCAGAATAAGAGAGGAACAGTAGCATTGAAGATAAAAAGAACACATAGAAAGTGTAGTAGATACAGCATTTGCCTCAAAGTAGAAAGTATTAATCCTGATGCTAAGTAGAATGAGAGTACTGAATAAAACAGTGTTGTCTATAAACAAAAGATGTAAAAAAAGGATTATTAATAAAAATAACTTTTGCCAAATTTTCAAAAGAGAGTGGAAACTTACATTTAGTGCTGCGCCTTTCTTTAATAAAAAAAAGCTATATTCAAGAGAACACGTTATTGCTTGCAGTTGAAACAACTGGACGATGATATTAGGTGAAAGATGGTAGTGCCATAGGCAAAAGAGGAGATGGTTCCTAGAAATGTATAGGAGGAGATAGCTCAAGAAGTACAAGGAAGACATTGACAGGGTCCTGTATATAAATGGGACTGTAGTACTATTTGTAGAGTTCACCAGCAATCAATTGAAATATTTAGAGCTTTTCTGAGATAATTTCTAAGTAGAAACGTGAAGCACAAAATTGCACTCTTGCACGGTGTAGATCCAAGTACAGTGAGGCAATTGACAAATTTACAGGGACACCCTTTGCAGTGTCTATCAAAAAAAAGTGTGCGCAACCACTTTTAACCATATTCAAATGTTGGCTGTTCATCATTATAAGATGCGAAATTTTGTTAGAAGACTTTAATAACATTCCTGCATTGTGTTTAGGACAATATAACCAAGTACTTTTGTATGGGGCAGTATTAGAGGTTGATAGGTTTGTGATGATATTTAAGGATGTTCTTTGTTCCTGACGTAGAGTCTGGTGAAAATGAGGAGTTTGTATGTCCACATGTAGAGGAACAAAACACCAGAACTAGTACTGATAAGTTTGCACAAGGAATACAGATGAATGCAGTTTCTATAGAGAAACCAAACTTTGTATGTACTGTTGATGCACTCACTACCAACGGCCGACCCAACGGACCTGAAAAACTACTGGCCCATCTCTCTCCACCCCTTCACTGCCAAAGTCACTGAGAGACTCGTAAATACCCAACTGACTGCCTTCATCAAAGAGAATTCCATCCTGGATGCCTCTCAGTATGGATTCCAGGGGCAACGACAGCACCGAGACCGCCCTCCTCGCCGCAAAGGACAACATCTGCATGCTACTCAACCAGGGACACACCGCAGCCCTCATCCTTCTGGACTTCTCCGCAGCCTTCGACACCGTCTCACATCGCACACTCGCAGCCAGACTTCACAAAGTGGGGATACAAGGAACCGCCCTCGACTGGATACAATCCTTCCTCTCTGGCCGAACCCGAGGGATCAGACTCCTTCCCTTCCTCTCTGAACCCACTGATATCAACTGCGGAGTACCCCAAGGATCATCACTCAGTCCCAATATCTTCAACATCTACATGGCCCCCCTAGCCGCCATCGTCGGACAGCATGGGCTCATCATTGTATCCTACGCCAACAACACCCAGCTCATCCTCTCATTCACGAAAAAGCCCGAATACACCAGATTCTGTTTCCAAGAAGGAATGAAGAATGTGGCAGCCTGGATGAAAGACAGCTGTTTGAAGCTCAACTCTGAGAAGACAGAGGTCCTCATCCTCGGACCCTGCACCTCCGCCTAGGACAACACATGGTGGCCCACCAGCCTCAGGAGCCCAGCCACCCCCACAGACCACGCACGAAACCTCGGCATCATCCTCGACTCCTCCCTTTCCATGGACCATCTGATCAACGCCGTTGCCTCCACCTGTTTCAACTGCCTACGGATCCTCTGCAAGATATTCAAATGGATCCCCCCTGACTGCAGAAGAACTGTCACCCACACACTCATAACCAGCAGACTGGAGTACGGCAACAACCTATATGCCGGTATCAACAGAACCCTTCTACACAAACTCCAAACCATCCAGAATGCCGCAGCCAGACTCATCCTCGGGACACCTCATCACCAACACATGACCCAACTCCTATGAGAAGTCCACTGGCTCCCAGTTGAGAAGAAGGTCACCTACAAACTCCTCAGCCACGCCTACAAATCAATCAACAACATCAGACCCAAAAACCTCAATGAGAGATTATCCTTCCACGCACCCAGGAGGAACCGCCGATCCGCAGATCTCACCTTGGCAGAGGTCCCCCACATCCACAGAAGCAGAGCAGGTGAGAGAGCCTTCTCCCACATCATAGCCAAGACTTGGAACGAGCACCCTGTGAACATCATACGCTAACCGACCCTACACACATTCAGGAAGGATCTCAAGACCTGGATCTCCAACTGATCCAGAGCTGCCCCCCCTGTGCCTTGAGACCCTCATGCGTGAATAGTGTGCTATAAAAAAACTGATTGATTGATTGACTACAACAAACTAATTCAAAATGTAGATTTGTTCTAAAAAAAATGAGCAAGATAACATAGATAAGTGGCTAGACTTTGGTGTGTATTTATTTCTGGAAGAACAGTTCGATTTCTCACCGTGGCATAATATGTGTAAATTATTGCTTTGATAAGTTAGAGGAAAGCAAACTGCCAGCCAGGGCAATACATAACAAGTTAGGATTGTTATCAATTCCAGAAGAACTTAAAGAATTAAATGTTTGTGAATCAATTCTCATAAAATGTATGCATCCTTTTCGAACAATAGTTCATATTGAGCCAAAGACAGGGAAATTAGAACCAACAGTACTAAAGAAAGTTCTTAAAGGAAGAGCTCTCTTATTACTTTTAGAAATTAAATGGAATATTGAAACTGTTAGTGTAGAAAGAGATATTTATGAAACCACTTATCACTCTTGTAAATGGTGTCTCTCCTAGTAGTGGGTGGCTAGCTCTGCTCCGCCAGCCGAGTTATTAGCGTTTTTACCACTACACGCTCTGCCTGAAGTGTGAAGTTTGGCTGAGCGGAGATTACTGCCACCAACATTTGATTTGGCCTGACTCTATCATGGGATTTATTCAGGACTGGCTTGGGCTTCATGCAGTATGACATGCGCACTGCAGTTCTAGCTGCCCTTGCAGTCGGGGCTTAGCTACTCCACTTCCCAGTCTGAGCGAAGTGGAGGGTTCTCAGCAATCTCAATGCAGGGTGCACTATGCAGCAGGACTGCAGAGAGGAGGCTATTATAGACTGGTGGCTGTACTGATGTGGATAACAACGTGAAGGTGAGGTACATTTGAAACAAATGCAGTAAATAAATATGGGGGGTTTGCAAAATCCAGACCAGCAGCACCAGGTGGGCTACACACAGAGAAATTATTTCATTTTAGCCTACTGTCCTGGGATAATATATATCACTCTGCATCATGTGCCCTTGCTACAATCCACTTTGAAAAGATGTCATTGTGCTTGGCACAATCTGCTTTTTGTGTGCACTGCAGATATCAAAAGTACTCATGTAGCATACAAGGAGTCTCGTAACTCGACATCATGTGCGCTCACAGCAATCTGCTTTGTAAAGATGCCATTGTGCTTGGCAGCAATAGAGAACACCGCGGTCTGCCACTTATGTGAACTGCACATATAAATAGTGCACATATAACATTCATGGAATCTTGTAGACCCAGGTTGCTTTCAGGGATTTCTGAAGGCTGGTGATATTTGAAGGAGAGTTTTTTTCACCATGTACAGGGGCCCCTGTGCGTCAGACAACACCCATAGGCGTCAACAACCCAAGAATCCGTTGGATTTGGGAAGGGTGCATTCCTGCGCAAGGCCTGTGGTACTAGCCTAGATGACTGATTTGGTCTGTGTCTGTGCGCTGTGGTGCCTACCAAGACCACCAGCCCTGCATGTGCCTGGATACATACTTCGGGACCTCAGGCTGTGGGTCCAGCCATGACCACCAACCCTGCTCAAGCCTGGCACAGACGGTGGGACCCCAGGCTATATATTTTATGAGCAAGGACTGCACCAACGGTCTGCAACGCGGAACTCCGCAGAATTTCAAGGAGTACAAATCTGCGAGCTCCACCTTGGCCTGGATGTTAATTAAGTAGAAAAAGCTTCAATATACCTCCAGCTAAATAATATTTATTATGAAAATGTCAATGTACTTGGCGATGTAATGTGGATGAAACAATACCAACAAGTGGACTAATTTAAAAAGTGGAAGGATCTAAATCAGAAAAAATAAATATGCACAATATTATATCCATCCACTTAATTCCCAAAAAGTTATTTGCAATGCTATTGATCTCTTTCAAATGAAACAAGCAAAAGGAGCTCCAATGAGGGTGTGGGAGAAAAGTGAAGCGGCCCATTGTTTTCCACAACTATTTCCCACTGGGGCAGATGGCCAATTTGATGACCACCCCATACAAATACCAGCATCTGAGTGCAGGCCAACCAGATTATATTCAGAGAATGCTAGATGTCAACTGTGTATTCCCTACACATTCCTTCTATTATTTGAGAGTGACTTGTCTGGACTTTCATCTGCTAATAGGAGTTAATCTTCAAAATCGCCCAGCCAAGGAATTTGTTGACAAAGTTCAAGGTAAGGATGACAAATATAAGTTGATGAATTTGATGACATGCCAATGTGGGACCAACGAGTATTGGTATTGTCATCATGGAGCACTGAAAAGTATGTTGCAAAAGGTAGGTGCACCTACTTAGTTTGTGAAACTAAGTTATGCAGAGTAAGCTTCGGATGACTTACTTGAATATTTAAGAAAAGTACACTCAAACATTAAGGAAATCACTATGAAGACAGCAGGAGAACTTTGCTCTTTGGATGCTGCAAATGTTTGTAGGTATTTTACGGGCAGGTTTCAAGTCATGTGACTTTAATCCTCAATAAATAAATAATCCTCTTGGTGAACTTACTGAATTCCTGTGGTGTTAAGAAGTACCATGCAAAAGTTACACCTCATATTCACATGCTGTTATGGATAAAAGATGCAAAAGGCGGTGATGACTATGTACTCTCTTTCCGAAAACAGTATGTAACATGTGGTGTCCCAAAAGGCAATGAGGAAAAAGGCCTGAGACATTAAATTCTGCACTTTCAAACACATAGACGTGGCAAGTACTGTCATCAAAAATACAGGTGTAAAGGAACATTTTACACAAGGTGTCGTTTTGGATTTCCGAGACCTGTCACTTCCAAAGGAAGAATGAGCAGCTTTTTATCTGCAGTCAGGCATACACTGATACAAAATCACTGAAGAACACATACAACTTCAGAAGTATAATGATGACTATAATACTATGATTCTGAAAATGTAGAATACAAATATGGATATACAACTTGTTGCACACAACAACATTGCTGTTGCTCGTTATGTACCTTTGTACATTACAGAATCAGAGAAGACAGAGATGAAGGAAATGTGGGAGGAGATTTCTGCAAAAAAGATTCTATGTAATTGTTCAGCTACAGCTTCAGCTTGAAAATGATTTCACATGGAGAGACAGGCTCTTATGAAGTCATGTGTGACTGATTGAGCTCAGCTAGTTTGTACTCAAAGTCAAGGGGAATTGTTTGGGTAAGTCTAGGCCTCGCAAGCACACAAAAAAGAGTCTTGAAATCTTTCCCGGAAATTCAGTACCTAACAGAGTTTGCACGGGAACAATAGATACTATAAGAACAAATATGTCGAATACTTATTATCCTAGATGTAGTCCACACCTTGAAAATTTGCGTCTATGAAATACTTCATCATTATAGATATAGAAACAGTGTAACAGAAAATGTAGATGAAGAGTATTATGCAGTAGTTATTTGCAACAGTAGTTTCTTTTGACATTCAAAAGAAAGTTTAACAAACCACACAAAACTTAATTGCCAAAATGATAAAAGAGAGTTTTTCTATTTGGCACTTCTGCAACTGTTCATGTCTTGGCATTCTGGATCAGAGTTACTCAGAAATGTTTTGACTGCTATGAAAATACCTTCAACCATGTGAAAGACAGCATTCCGTATTCATTCTTCCCTAACTACATACACATTTTAAATGATGAGATTGAACAGGGGAAACAATTGCCACTGATATAGCTAGAGGCAATTCACAAAACAGCCAAAGCTCAGGAGCTGTATGTCAAGATCCTCTTTGGCAACCAACTGAAAGTAAAGCTGCCATAGCCACGAATGCGATGGAAACTGCAAAGCAACAACCAAGACAAGAAAGTGTTGATTTGGAGCAGGACAACTGAAATATGAGCAGAAAGAAATATATAAGGAGGTAAAAGAGAAAATAGAGCATGGATTGCTCCACAAGAAGAATTAATGTAAGTGCTTATCATTTAGGCCAATACTATTATACGTCAGTGTTCAAGCTGGCACTGGGAAAAGCATTTTAATTGAAGTTCTACCGCTTACCTACAGATGGCTACATACTCAAAATTGTTGTGTGTAGTAACAGCACAACTGAATAAGCTACACACAATATTAAAATAATTACTTTACATTGACTACTCATGCTACCTGTAGAACAACAAACTGTACTACCAAATGTTATCCAGTGAACCTTGTCATGAAGTCTCAAGAGTACTGAAGAAAGTGAAACTTGTATTCATTGTTGAGATGAGCCTGGTCACAAACCTAATGCTTGCCTTTGTACACTTCAGAATGCAACCGATTTTAAAAACAGAGAATGACATGGAGTAAAGTACTTTTTTGGCGACATACTACAACTTATCCCCTTCGGCCTGTGTTCAAGACGTTTCTCCATGATGAAACTCAGAATTCCTTGGGAAGTATTGGAAATGCGAACAGTTGGCTAAAAATCCAATACAATAAACTACTTAGTAATATGCGTCAAGCATCTCACATTCTACAAAGAAATATTATCATGGGTATTAGAGTAGGAGTTCTCACCAAAGAGGAAAAACATCAATTAGAAATTCAAATTGTTAAGCAACGGTTTTCCACAACCAATACAGCAGCAGAGCAAATTTTTACTTTGATTCTGGAAGAAAAATTGATCCTCTAATGCCTAATACCTACAAGTATGTATGCAGAACTGCTGGTTTACAGAAATGTTTAAGTCTTTTCAAGAATTGAAGAGTAATTTTGCATAGAAATGTAAATGTTGAGGAAGGATTTTTAAATGATGCCATGGGCAAAGTGATAGATTTACTAACTCTACAAATAGGAATGATATTGAATACTTAGCAATATCATTTCATCAGACTGATGGAGTATAGAAGATTGGTAGGTAAATTATTCATTTTTTGCTTGAAAAAGACTTGTTTGTTCTGCTGCAGCAGATTTCAGTTTCCCTAACATACGCTCTGACTATACATAAATCTCAGGTTTTATGTATAGATGCAGCTTTTATCAATATTGAAACTACTGTGTTTAAAGACGATATGTCATATGTAGCATTATCTCGAGTTAGAACACTGTTCGGTTTGTTTTTGGTTGAATTTGAGAAAGAAAGTAAGAGCTGATCCAAGTAGAGTCAAAGAATACAATTGGTTAAGAAATGTATATGCTCCTCATTTAGGATAGTATCCCATTTATGCAAAGCAGATAATCCGTCCAAAGTAAAAGCTTACAAATGATTGTACAGATTTTGCTGAAAAGAAGGAAAAGAAGGAGAACAAGGAATCTGTTAAGTAGAAAAAAGTGGATAATGAGGGAGATACTCAAGTTTACCAGTTATCAAACCCTTCTGGTATCAAATGCTATACAAATGTTGTTCTTAATGCACTCTTTCAGTTACCACGCCTTGTAAATGTAATTGAACAAAAACCCCAGAAGAGATTATATTTAGCACTGTGTGGTTTGCTGCAACATTTACATAGTGATAGGACTGTAATACATTGTGCTTCCGGCATTCAATATCTAGTAGATGGTCTTCTTTGTAGTTTTAGAGAAAGAAGTAATACGTCTTGTAGACTTATTTGGACCACGTTACACATGGAATCATGAGTGTGAAAATTACTCTTTTATGTCTAACACTCGAATTAATTCTGAACAATTTTTGTACTTAACACTACGGGATTCCAAAAGTGGGTCTTTTGACAGATCGATCAAAAAGACTGACCAAAATACAATCTGTCGAAATTGTAGATCAGATGTTATGTCTACATTGCTTATTCAGAGAAGTAGACAATTCCATATATTAATGATGCAACAATGCAGAGCAGATGGATATTAGCTGGTCTAAAGTCAAAATACCCTTCCCAGACCAAAGAGGCCAGGCACTTGGCATACTTTGTGGGATGATATCTGCCTACCCAAAGGTAGACTAATGATTCCCTTCTGTTTTAAATTTTTGTGGCCTGACACCCAGACCTTCAATGTGCCCTGAAGGACAGAGTAGGTACCAGCGGAAGCCATTGCACTCTTCATGTACAGCACTGAAATGTTTTCTGATGTTTCCTGAATATCTTTTTCCAGAGAAAGGGTTGGTAGGAAGTAGTATGTGAGTTGATAAAGGTGGATCGCCGTATGGCACAACTTAAGGCAAGGTAGGCAGAGTCTCCCACTGTAGTGCTTTTACATAGCTTGGCAGCAGAAAGTCTCAGAGCTTTCCCCATCAGATATAGTGTAAATCTGGAAGTCATTTTTATGAAGTTGTGACACGGTAACATGTATCGGTAGCTTGCCGAAAACGTAATTGAGATGAGGGGCTACCACAATTTTCATCATTTGATCTGCTCCTTATAAGTATATCTGTAAATGCTGCCCTTTTATAAAGATTCTACATCTCAACAGTGACAACCATAATGTTGTCTGTCACCATATGATGAGAGTTGCCATGGATCAGAACTCCCAGGTACTGAATCCATCTGAACTGCAGGCCACTCAGCCTATTTAATATTGTGACTGATGTCATGGATAGCACTTCTCTTTTTAATCTGTTGACCCAGTTGCTGCAAAAGGCAGAGAAGCAAACATGCAGAGGTGGAGCTTCACTGTTTTTGTGCGTAGGCATCTAGTTTTTTCCATACTTCACTCCTTCTGAAGGTAAATGTGGAGTTTACTTCGCTTCCTTGCTTTTGATTAAGCACGTTCTTTTAAGGTGATCCCCACTGGTGGGCAGTCTTGTTCCACACATAGCTCCCTCACACAAGGATGCTACTGACGCGCCGCACGTAAAACTATTTAAGAAGAGTTTTCTTTTGGGCAGGTTGAATCCCCAATTCCGGACGGCATATCGAGAGGCCGGAGGTAAGACGCCCGATTAGCCAGTATTAACATGGGTGTTAGACTTAATACTTTACGCGGTTCTTAGAACTAATAGAGGCAATCGTTATCTCAATTTTTTCCCAAAGGTTTCAAAGGCAAGTAAATAGCCTTGTTCCTTACTGTTAGCAGTCTTCTGGAGACAGATGGCCCCGCAATACAAAATGTGTATTTGAAATAGATTTGTTCTCTGAACCCCGACCGCCAGACGCAGGAGGTTAGTGTGTTTTATTAAGCAGACATTTAAGATGTTTTTTGATCATCAGACAACTCGTCGCCTTTCCTGATATTAATGAAGACATGCATTTAATTGTAATCATCATCCTGATATAGATACATAGGCACGCCTGTGACTTGAACCAATTGCAACTACAGATTGTGAGGACTAACGTCTGATAAAGGTACAGTCCCCGGAAGGGTGCTTTTTAAATGAGTTTCTGCATGAGTATGTCTTCTGAACGTAGGCTGTGACATCCCCAAATTATTTATTTTTGATAGGTCATCTTTTGTGAAAAAGCTGTCGTGCTGTCATAACAAATTCAGGGTGGAACTTATTAGAAGGTGAGCAGAGACAGGTCTCTCCACTAAAGACCTATTTTCTAAACCTTTTCAAAAAACTAAAGTACCTTTGTTTTTCCTAAACAGGCCACACACAGATTATTTTTAGTCCTGAGGAAGACCCTCCACAGACGAATACATTTTCACATTATTTCCAGGGGTCGAAACGTCGACGCTAAATATCAAGTGCAAATGATCACCCAGACTAATACAGATTAACAAGATTTATTTTACACTGGGTTGATACACTCTCAGCGATATTTCACACTTTGTCTAAATGTGTTTCTTCAATTTATGTTGAAGTGTCTTTTATATATGGTGTTGTGACAAGTAGATTCATAGTTTTGTGTTCACTTCATGTCAGTTATTTTGAATGTTATTGTATAGTGTTTATCTGTGTGTGTATTTACCTATTCGTTTTGGATACATGTTTCACATGAATTTATCATAAAATCATATCAGAGAAACGTACAAGTTTTTGACTTTGGTTTGGTTTCATTGTAATTAAGATACATAGATTTTCATTAGATGTGAGTCCTATCAGAATAGAGGGACAAACATTAAATACAGGTTGTATGCTCTCTTGAAGCTAATAAGTGGCAGAACCATTGTTCTCTTAATCGATGAAAGACAGCTGTCTGAAGCTCAACTCAGAAAAGACCAAGTTCCTCATCCTCAGAACCTGCACCTCAGCTTGGGGCAACAGCTGGTGACCCTTTGCCCTCGGGGACCCTCCCACCCCTACAGACCATGCTTGGAACCTTGGCTTCATCCTTCACTACTCCCTCTCCATGAACCGCCAGATCAACGCTGTCACCTCCACTATTTTCAACTGCCTTCGAATCCTAAGTAAGACCTTCAAATGGATACCCCCAGACTGCAGAAGGGCCATCACCCACGGGCTCATAACCAGTAGACTGGACTACGACAATGCTCTCTATGCCGGAATCAACAGAACTCTCCTACACAGACGCCAAACCATCCAGAACGCCGTGGCCAGACTTGTCCTAGGAACACTGCATCACAAACACATGACCTAACACCTATAAGCCCTCCACTGACTCCCCATCGAGAAGAGGGTCATCTTCAAACTCCTCACCATCTCATACAAATCCCTGAACAACATAGGACCCAAATACCTCAATGAGAGATTATTCTTCCACATAGCCAATAGGAACCTCCGCTGCGCGGACCACGCCCTGGCAGAGGTCCCCCGCATCCGCAGAAACAGAGCTGGTGGAAGAGCTTTCTCCTACATCACAGCCAAGACCAGGAACGAGCTCCCTGTCAACATGGGACCTCAAAACCTGGCTTTTCGACTGATCCAGAGCTGCTCCCCCTCCCAGCACCTTGAGACCCCTACAAGTGAGTAGTGTGCTTTACAAACCCCTGATTGATTGATTGATTGATTGATAATGGATTGTGGAAAACCCTATTAAATATTGCATGTTCACTCTGAGTTGAACTGCAATTTGTGAACATGTTCCCCATATGTAAGTAAAGTGCTTACCTAAAGCAGTCGGGCTGGACTGTTCCCATGAGGCACAGGGTCAGACTGATTTGCATATAGCCATGTCTGAACTAGGGTGGCAGAGTGGGCTAAAGAACGGTGATGGATCAAACCCAGATCTTTTGACTGGGTGTGAGTGTTTGATTGGTTCTGATGCTCCGTCCATCCCCACCCCCTTTTGTACCGCTACCTAAAGCAGTAGACATCAACCATGCAAGGCCACATAATGATGTATCGACAATTAAAATTTAGGAGTTAGCATAGGAATTTAACAATCCATTACATTTTTAAGGTAATCTGTGCTTAAATGTTAACTTGGTGTCATCACATTCAGTCCATCCTGGATGGTTTCTCAAATATCTGGTGTAATGACCACTAGATGTCGGTTGCACCTAATGGAAAATGATTGCTGGATGATTAAAAGTGTATCCAAAAATTGAAATCTGAGTAGATGTGAAACCGGTTATTATGGTTATTATGGTCTGCAGAACTCCTTTGTATCATAACACAAACATACTTATTTAGCATAGTTAATACAACACTTGACACAAGTTAAAATCCACAGTTTGTACATAAGTGCACAGCTTGATATATCAATTTTTTAAATTATACATACTTACAATCAGGAATAGCAAAAAAACAAAACATGTGTATTTGGGAAGCCCACGTTAACCCAGAAGGGTATCTTGGTGCTGAATAAAGTTTTTTTATTGTTACCAAGTGGTACTCATTTTATCAACCACAGAAGGATGAAAGGCTGAGTGGACCTGCCGGAACTTGAACCTATGACCATGTGGTCAAATAAAGGCACCTACAGCGGACACATTAGTCTACTAGGCCACCAGACCCGGCTAGGAAGTATAGAATTCTTTCAAATTCCATGACTATAAGCATTGCAGACATTTATGTTCCCAATGATAGCTGCTCGTAAAAAGATCAAGATTGGGGAAAGTTTTATTTGCTAGTACTTTGTCAGGAAACACAGTGTCGCCAGCATTTGCGCTCCCAAGTTGCAATCCAAAACATGGACATTTGTAAAACCCAGCCGGGTTAACATTCGGTGTCCCTTGAACTAGTCATCCTTCCCTCCTAAGATGGCCGCCGTAGTGGCCATCATATTATCGTAGTATTCAGTGGCAGTCTAGTGTAGGAAGGAAGAGCGCAGCTTTAGAACTGCGCACTTCAACGACGTTCGTTCAGGAGAAGCACCCGAGTTTCGCCGCTCCGCGTCTATCTTTCATGACGGGAGTTGGTGTTAGTTTAAGTAATTAGGAAGTTCCGAGTTTTGCCGCTCCGCGTCTATAATTGTGGCGGGAGTAGCGTATTATCCCTGCAGCATAATTATTTCCGTCAGAAAAGCCCTTCATAGTTTCCTAGTCTTTCCCTCAGTGTCAAAGTACTAGTTTAGTCCCCGCTAGGGTAAGTCAAGTTGTCGAGTTCCACAGTGGCAGAGAGCTCAGCTCAAGTCAGAAGCAGAGAAGAAAATCTTCATTCCAGACTTCGAAGCAACCGACAACGGTTGAGAACTGAACATTGAATAGACAGTAAGACAATATATCCGTCAGGTGTCTGCAGCGTTTGAAGGCCTCGAATTTCTACCCATCTTTGCGATTGCCCTTTCTTTTCCTTTCCCCCCTGTACCTTCCTTGTACCTTTTTGTGCGCTACCCGGAGGATTCCACAGGCCTTGCTGCGAACTCAAAACCTTGGATATATATATATGTACTTCGGACTTTCATAGAACCCAGTTACAAGATTACAGCAGAAAGTCTCTCAGGTATTTATAGTTGAGATAGTCATAGAAAGGTTAGGAAGTAGAATAAGGAAGACATAAGAAATAATCTAAAATTATCTCTCTCCTCAGTAAGAAGGCTTCCTGTAACAGCATTATCCAACACAGAAGAGTAGCAATACTTTTGGAAGGAGCTGGTAGGATAAGCTTTAATTAAGTTCATAGAGTCAAGTAGAAAAGTAGGTCTGTTGTTTATTCCTTCCCTCTCCACCTGTGCATTCGGCACCCTCAAACAGTACGGGAGAATCCTGTAGAAGATTCCTACCATCTAGAGGGGTGACATCAGCTTTCGGAGTATCTCTTCTTTTATCCACTTCCCCTTTTCCCCCTTACTAGTGACTCAGCTCTAGTAGCGGAGTCACTGGAGGGGTGGTGATTGGGACAAGCATCATCCTGCCTCTGCGAAGGGTCCGGAGCCTTCTGACAGTTTGAAGTGCCCAAGAATTTACTTTGCCTAGGCAGAATGGCCGAGGGGATGGATCTTAAGGCCTTAGGTGCAATATTAGAGAGAATCCAAAGGGATATTGGGGCGGTCCGAGAGGAAAATAAGAGTTTAAAACAGGAATTAGTGGCCTCTCGTCAAGAGATTAGAGTCCTAGCTCTCAAGGTTGATGGTCTTGCTATGGGAAACCCTGTTCAGAGCACCCCAACTTCTAGTACCAGTATTTCAAGTGTAGACCCCAAGGCAGTTGCGCAGGTTATCCATTCAGTCTCTCCATTAATTCCCTTAGCAGCCCCTGAAAGATTTTTAGGAGACCCACAAAAGGCGCAAAATTTCTTAACGCAATGCTCTCTACATTTCATGTGCCGTCCCACACTCTTCCCTGATGCTCAGTCCAGAGTAGCCTTTATTTTATCTTATTTAGGAGGAGAGCTGCCAATTGGGCTATGCCGTTAGTCACCAAAGATGACCCCCTTCTTTCTGATTATACCCGGTTCAAAAGTGAGTTTCTCCGAATTTTTGACAGGAGAAGGATTTCTCAGGCTACCGACAATGAGTTGCTAGAATTACGCCAAGGGTCCAAAGATTTGATTACTTATCTCACTTAATTCAATAAATTAATTATCTAAACGAATTGGCCTGAAGAGAAAAGAGCAGCACTGTTCTATCGAGGATTGAGAGATGACATCAAAGACACTTTAGCGCAAGTTCCTAACCGTCCTAAAGAGTTAACGGCTTTGGTGGATCTGGTATTAGAATTAGACTTTCGTAATTCTGAACGCAAGGGAGAGAAAATCAAAGACTGGAAGATGAATTTTCCTCGTTTTGATCGAATGAGAACTGAGAAAAATAGTGGAGGAAATATTGACCCTGAACCCATGCAAACTGGAGCGGTGAGAGGTCCGTTGAGTAAAGAAGAAAAAGAACAGAGACGTTTGAAGAAGCTATGTTTGTATTGTGGAGGTTCCGGTCATTTTGTGAAAGAATGTACCAAACGTCCTAAGTTTCCGCTGAAGGGAAACGATTCGAACCATCAGTAGGCGGAGTCGCTCTGGTGGCAAAAGAAGATAAGTCGACTCCAGAAACGCATTTGATTTTAAATACCCTACAGTCCATGGCCCCGCATGTGATCCTACATATGACCTTAAAGTTTCGTGAACATAAGATTTTGGGAGTTGCAATCATGCTTGATTCAGGAGCTACGGGGAATTTTTGCGACATTAAATACGCTCAGAGAATGGGTATTCAAGCCATCCGAAAAGAAAGAAAAGAACCAGTTCGTACTGCGGATGGAACAAACTTGTCCTCAGGACCAATCACCAGTCATACGGAGGTTTTAGAGCTGATTCAGTCTGATGGTCATCGAGAAGTTTTACAATTCAACCTAATAGATGCCCCACAATTTCAGTTGATTTTGGGACTTCCATGGTTATCAACACACAATCCAGTTATTGATTGGAAGAAGCGTACCGTGAAGATGCAGTCTCCTTATTGTTTAGAACATTGTTACTGCACTGAAGATAGGTTAGAAGAACCTTCTCAAGCGTCATTACTTTCTCTGGGAAGTCAGTCTATTGGAGTCATTGATTCTGGAGATGTTCCTACTGAATATCAGGATTTTGAGACCGTGTTCAGTGAGCAAGAAGCAGAACTGCTGTCGCCTCATCGTACTTATGATTGTACTATTGATCTGGAGCCGGGGGCTGTCCTTCCTTGCAGCCGAATTTATGCACTAACAGAAGCAGAGAATGACCATCTCAAGGATTACATAGACCGTTATCTCGCCAATGGGTTCATCAGGCCGTCTCAGTCTCCAGTATCCTCTCCCCTGTTTTTCATACCGAAGAAGCAGGAGGGCAGTTTGAGGACTTGTATAGATTACCGAGCCTTGAATCAGATAACTATTAAGAACTGCTACCCTCTGCCTTTGATCTCGGTCTTGTTGGATCAAATCAAGGAAGCTCAGATTTTTACCAAACTTGATTTGCGTGGAGCGTATCACCTTAACCGCATGAAAGAAGGACATGAATGGAAAACAGCATTCCGCACCAAGGGCCTCATTATGATGGAGGATTTTCCGCATCCTCCGGGCCGGCGGAAGCCACAGCCGGCCCGGAGGATGCGGAAAATCCTCTGCGGACCCACCAAAGACCCACCGCCACATTAGGATGGCTGGTGGGTCCTGGTTTCCGTCCGCTGCTTTTCCGCCGTGGTTGGCTTACAACCGCGGCGGAAAAGCACTAATATGGTGACGGTGTCTCTCAGACACCGTCAGCCAGATTAGGATGGGCTCAGAAACATGCTTTTCCGCGGCGGCTTTTCCGCCGTGGAAAAGCATGTGTAACTTCACTGCGGGGGCCCGTTGCGGGCCCCCTAGGTGAAGGGGGATGGGGGGTGCACATGGGGGGTACCTATGGTACCCCCCTGCATTTGTATGCAGAAAGCAGCAGGCACCGCGTGGTGCCTGCCACTTTCTACATACAAATGCAAAGCGTGCATTTTTTAACATTGCTGCGGGTGCAGCTTGAAGCCGCACCCGCCGCAATGTTAAAAATAGAGGATGTGACCGCCAGGGTGGCGGTCACATCCTAATTGCACTGGAGGGACCTCCGCAGGCCTTGTGGAGGTTCCCTCCTACTCTATGGTGGCGGACGGACTCAGGTCCGTCCGCCATCATTATGTGCCCCCAAGTTTGGCCTTTTTGAATACTGTGTCATGCCCTTTGGGTTGTGCAATGCGCATGCAGTGTTTCAACATTTCATAAATGATGTTATGGGAGACCTAATCGATCAGATAGCCATCATTTACTAGGACGACATTTTGATTTACTCCAAGAACCCACAAGATCATCCGGTACATGTACGTTTGGCTTTGGAACGGTTAAGGGCTCACTGTTTGTTCGTCAAGCTGGAGAAGTGTGTCTTCAATGCGACCAAAGTGGAATTTTTGGGATTCGTCATTTCCTCTCAAGGAATCACCATGGATCCAGGGAAGGTGCAAGCGGTGGAGAATTGGCCTGCTCCTTGAACTATCAAGGAAATTCAAAGATTTTTGGGGTTCGCCAATTTCTACAGACGTTTCATTCAGGGGTTCTCCCAGCTAATTGCTCCAAATACTCGATTACTAAAGAAAGGAGTTAAGTTCGATTGGTCAACTGATGCAGAGCAAGCTTTTCTTGATATCAAAGGTAAAATTGTATCCGCCCCCATACTGTTGCATGCAGATCCCGCTAAACCTTTCTTCGTGGAAGCAGATGCATCTGATCAAGCTATCGGTGGTGTTCTCTCACAACGACATCAGCAGACAGGGCAACTTCATCCGGTGGCTTACCGCTCCAGGAAACTAAATTCGGCGGAGTTGAACTACACCATAGCTGAAAAGGAACTGTTGGCAGTTAAAGATGCCTTTGAAGATTGGAGGCATTACCTGTTGGGAGCCAAACATACAGTCACAGTCTTTTCAGACCATAGGAATCTACAATTTTTGAAGTCCGCGAAGACTCTAACTCCTCGGCAGTTACGATGGTCCCTATACTTTGCGGATTTTGATTTTGTGATCACTTATCGTCTGGGCACAGAAAATGGGAAAGCGGATGCGCTATCCCGTTTGAATACTGAAGAAGTAGAACATCCTGTGGACCCACAGCCAATTATTCCAGAAACGAAAATTATCTGTACAGTCTCACTTGATAATTTCCAAGAAGAAGTTTTGAAGAGTTTGTCCAAGTGGAGATTCAAGAGTGGGTTACTCAAGGAAAAGAAAGACGAGTTCAAAAGCAATTACCTTACTACAAAGACGCTTTATATCTTCCCACGTCAACTCTCCAACAGAAGGCCTTGCAAAATTGTCATGACCACCCATTGGCAGGTCATAAAGGAATATCTAAGACCCTGGACTTGGTGCAACGTTATTTCTGGTGGCCTGGGTTGTCCTCTCATGTCAAACAATATGTGCAGTCTTGTGAGTTATGTGCCAGAAGCAAGCCTAGTAGACAAGCTCCACAGGGGTTGTTACAACCACTCCCCACTCCGACTCACCCATGGCATACTATGTCTATAGATTTAATCATAGATCTACCCATTAGCAAAGGTTTTGATACCATTTTGGTGATGGTGGATCTGTTCGCCAAAATGAGTAATTTCGTTCCGATGACAGGTACCCCTACAGCCCCTGAGTTAGCGCAAGCATTTGGTGAAAATATAGTGAAGATCCATGGAGTTCCTAAGGTAGTGGTGTCTGATCGGGGTCCTCAGTTTATTTCACACTTCTGGCAGGCTTATCTTCAGGGTTTGGGAATTGAGAACAGACTGATCACCAGTTTTCACCCTGAATCTGACGGTCAAACGGAGAGAATTAATCAGGAACTAGAACAGTACCTCCGTTTGTTTCTTATTGATCAGGGTGGTGAATGGTCAGATCGGTTGTGGACGGCTGAGTTTGCTTGTAACAATGTGAAGAGTGCCTCCACGGGTTACTCCCCATTTTACTTGAATTTTGGGCGTCATCCTAATCCCTTTCAAACTCAGGAGGATTTGGAAGTACCTGCAGTCAAGGATTTGATGAAAAACATAGCCTCCTTACACAAATCTGCAGAACTGAATTTAATCAAAGCTAAGAAGTCTTACAAAAAATGTGCAGACAGGCATAGACAACCTGCTCCTCAATATCAGGTGGGGGATTTGGTGTGGCTGTCTACCAAAAATTTACGTTTAAAAGAGAATAGAAAGTTTCAATCAAGGTTTGTGGGCCCCTATCCAGTTGAGAAAGTAATGGGACCAGTTACTGTGAAATTGAAGTTGCCAGCTAAGATAAAGATTCAACCAGTCTTCCATGTGTCCTTATTAAAAAAGATCAAGCCACAATTGAGATTGAGTAGACCTCCAGATCCACTTGACATTCAAGGTCATTCAGAGTACGAAGTGAAAGACATCTTAGATTCTAAATTCAAGAAGGGGAAACTTCATTATCTCGTGGATTGGAAGGGGTATGGCCCTGAAAAAGATCTTGGGACCCTGTGACTAACATTCATGCCCCACAATTGTTAAAGCAATTTCATGCACTAAAACCATTCAAACAAGGACCGATAAATCGGTCGTTGAGAGGGGGTACTGTCAGGAAACACAGTGTCGCCAGCATTTGCGCTCCCAAGTTGCAATCCAAAACACGGACATTTGTAAAACCCAGCCGGGTTAACATTTGCTATCCCTTGAACTAGTCATCCTTCCCTCCTAAGATGGCCGCCGTAGTGGCCATCATATTATCGTAGTATTCAGTGGCAGTCTAGTGTAGGAAGGAAGAGCGCAGCTTTAGAACTGCGCACTTCAACAACGTTCGTTCAGGAGAAGCACCCGAGTTTCGCCGCACCGCGTCTATCTTTCATGACGGGAGTTGGTGTTAGTTTAAGTAATTAGGAAGTTCCGAGTTTTGCCGCTCAGCGTCTATAATTGTGACGGGAGTAGCGTATTATCCCTGCAGCATAATTATTTCCATCAGAAAAGCCCTTCATAGTTTCTTAGTCTTTCCCTCAGTGTCAAAGTACTAGTTTAGTCCCCGTTAGAGTAAGTCAAGTTGTCGAGTTCCAGAGTGGCAGAGAGCTCAGCTCAAGTCAGAAGCAGAGAAGAAAATCTTCATTCCAGACTTCGAAGCAACAGACAACGGTTGAGAACTGAACACTGAATAGACAGTAAGACAATATATCCGTCAGGTGTCTGCAGCGTTTGAAGGCCTCGAATTCCTACCCATCTTTGCGCTTGCCCTTTCTTTTCCTTTCCCCCCTGTACCTTCCTTGTACCTTTTGCGCGCTACCAGGAGGATTCCACAGGCCTTGCTGCGAACTTAAAACCTTGGATATATATATATATATGTACTTCGGACTTTCATAGAACCCAGTTACAAGATTACAGCAGAAAGTCTCTCAGGTATTTATAGTTGAGATAGTCATAGAAAGGTTAGGAAGTAGAATAAGGAAGACATAAGAATTAATCTAAAATTATCTCTCTCCTCAGTAAGAAGGCTTCCTGTAACAGCATTATCCAACACAGAAGAGTAGCAATACTTTTGGAAGCAGCTGGTAGGATAAGCTTTAATTAAGTTCATAGAGTCAAGTAGAAAATTAGGTCTGTTGTTTATTCCTTCCCTCTCCACCTGTGCATTAGGTACCCTCAAACAGTACGGGAGAATCCTGCTGAAGATTCCTACCATCTAGAAGGGTGACAGCAGCTTTCGGAGTGTCTCTTCTTTTATCCACTTCCCCTTTTCCCCCTTACTAGTGACTCAGCTCTAGTAGCGTCATCACTGGAGGGGTGGTGATTGGGACAAGCATCATCCTGCCTCTGCAAAGGGTCCGGAGCCTTCTGACATACTTTAAGAATAGACATACAAAATTTCTAGGCATCCTATTGCTCGTTCCGTGAGAAACGAACAGTTCCTCTACAAACATCAACTATATATATATAATTGTAGATTGGTACAATTGTCTATTGTATTGAAGTCCGAAATATAAATTGCTTATAGATTTCCAAAATGGCTTATCTGTATTTTCTAAAAGTTCAATTTTATTTTTTTTGGTTTCAGAAATTTAAAACCATAAAAGTTAACACTACATAAAAGTTACCATAAGATCGACACAATTCATCACAGTTAAAATACAATTACCAACAAATCAAAAAATTCTGAGATAAAGTGCAGTATACAGGTACCAGCAATCATGATTCGTATGTTAAAACCCGCAACAAAATTGATAGCTATATGTGGTTTAAAAGTGGACTTAAACCATGACCCTTATTAATGTTTATTAAGACAAGCCCTAGACTTCACCTCAGATTTCAAGTAGCCAAGAACAAACAAACTGTCACTCAACAGTTGCAAGTACAGGAGAGCTGGGCGAGCCGGTTTAAAATTCATCCTCTTTAAAATCAGCACAATAAAAAACTTCCGGGGAACCTCATAAAATTTACAAAGTAGTACAAAGTGTAGCAGATCCTGTGGAGACTCTCCGTTGCCGCCACAGGGTACTATTTAACAACAAGGGGTGGTGATGGACAGAGTTTCTGAATTAAGCAGAATACTCTCACCCAGTCAAGAGATCAGGGCTAGATCCAGCACCGTTTTTTAGCTCACTGCACCATCCCAGTTCAGAACCTGGCTATATGCAAATTAGCCTGTTCCTGTCCCAGTGCATGATGGGAACAGGGCAAACCAAACTACCAAGCCAATTCTTACACTGGGAAGGAAACAAGCTTCCGGGGACCGGTTTCTGGCATTTCAGCCGTCGTCGGCCCGGCTTGCTTGAATCCTGATGGTGCAATGAGCAAGGGACTCACATCTGAGTATGCCCTTCCACGCTTAGGGTGGACAAAATATTTAACAACAAGGGGTGGTGATGGACACAGTTTCTGAATTAAGCAGAATACTCACACCCAGTCAAGAGATCAGGGCTAGATCCAACACCGTTTTTTAGCTCACTGCACCATCCCAGTTCAGAACCTGGCTATATGCAAATTAGTCTGTTCCTGTCCCAGTGCATGATGGGAACAGGGCAAACCAAACTACCAAGCCAATTCTTACACTGGGAAGGAAACAAGCTTCCGGGGACCGGTTTCTGGCATTTCAGCCGCCGTCGGCCCGGCTTGCTTGAATCCTGATGGTGCAATGAGCAAGGTTCTGAGCTGGGATGGGGCAGTGAGCTAAATAACGGTGATGGATCAAGCCCTGATCTTTGGACTGGGTAAGAGTGGTCTGCTTAATTCAGACACTCTGTTCATCACCACCCCCTTTTCTGAATCGTTTTTGGCCACAATAGGTGTGGAAGGGTATACTCAGACATGAGTCCCTTGCTCACTGCTCCATCAGGATTCAAGCAAGCCGGGCCGACGACGGCTGTAATGCCAGAAACCGGTCCCCGGAAGCTTGTCTCCTTTCTGGTGAAGAATTGGCTTGGTAGTTTGGTCTGCCCTGTTCCCATGATGCACTGGGCCAGGGACAGACTAATTTGCATATAGCCAGGTTCTGAGCTGGGATGGGGCAGTGAGCTAAATAACGGTGATGGATCAAGCCCTGATATTTGGACTGGGTAAGAGTGGTCTGCTTAATTCAGACACTCTGTTCATCAGCACCCCCTTTTCTGAATCGTTTTTGGCCACAATAGGTGTGGCAGGGTATACTCAGACATGAGTCCCTTGCTCACTGCTCCATCAGGATTCAAGCAAGCCGGGCCGACGACGGCTGTAATGCCAGAAACCGGTCCCCGGAAGCTTGTCTCCTTTCTGGTGAAGAATTGGCTTGGTAGTTTGGTCTGCCCTGTTCCCATGATGCACTGGGCCACGGACAGACTAATTTGCATATAGCCAGGTTCTGGGCTGGGATGGGGCAGTGAGCTAAATAACGGTGATGGATCAAGCCCTGATCTTTGGACTGGGTAAGAGTGGTCTGCTTAATTCAGACACTCTGTTCATCACCACCCCCTTTTCTGAATCGTTTTTGGCCACAATAGGTGTGGCAGGGTATACTCAGACATGAGTCCCTTGCTCACTGCTCCATCAGGATTCAAGCAAGCCGGGCTGACGACGGCTGTAATGCCAGAAACCGGTCCCCGGAAGCTTGTCTCCTTTCTGGTGAAGAATTGGCTTGGTAGTTTGGTCTGCCCTGTTCCCATGATGCACTGGGCCAGGGACAGACTAATTTGCATATAGCCAGGTTCTGAGCTGGGATGGGGCAGTGAGCTAAATAACGGTGATGGATCAAGCCCTGATCTTTGGACTGGGTAAGAGTGGTCTGCTTAATTCAGACACTCTTGTTCATCACCACCCCCTTTTCTGAATCGTTTTTGGCCACAATAGGTGTGGCAGGGTATACTCAGACAAGAGTCCCTTGCTCACTGCTCCATCAGGATTCAAGCAAGCCGGGCCGGCGACGGCTGTAATGCCAGAAACCGGTCCCCGGAAGCTTGTCTCCTTTCTGGTGAAGAATTGGCTTGGTAGTTTGGTCTGCCCTGTTCCCATGATGCACTGGGCCAGGGACAGACTAATTTGCATATAGCCAGGTTCTGAGCTGGGATGGGGCAGTGAGCTAAATAACGGTGATGGATCAAGCCCTGATCTTTGGACTGGGTAAGAGTGGTCTGCTTAATTCAGACACTCTGTTCATCACAACCCCCTTTTCTGAATCATTTTTGGCCACATTAGGTGTGGCAGGGTATACTCAGACATGAGTCCCTTGCTCACTGCTCCATCAGGATTCAAGCAAGCCGGGCCGACGACGGCTGTAATGCCAGAAACCGGTCCCCGGAAGCTTGTCTCCTTTCTGGTGAAGAATTGGCTTGGTAGTTTGGTCTGCCCTGTTCCCATGATGCACTGGGCCAGGGACAGACTAATTTACATATAGCCAGATTCTGAGCTGGGATGGGGCAGTGAGCTAAATAACGGTGATGGATCAAGCCCTGATCTTTGGACTGGGTAAGAGTGGTCTGCTTAATTTAGACACTCTGTTCATCACCACCCCCTTTTCTGAATCGTTTTTGGCCACAATAGGTGTGGCAGGGTATACTCAGACATGAGTCCCTTGCTCACTGCTCCATCAGGATTCAAGCAAGCCGGGCCGATGACGGCTGTAATGCCCGAAACCGGTCCCCGGAAGCTTGTCTCCTTTCTGGTGAAGAATTGGCTTGGTAGTTTGGTCTGCCCTGTTCCCATGATGCACTGGGCCACGGACAGACTAATTTGCATATAGCCAGGTTCTGGGCTGGGATGGGGCAGTGAGCTAAATAACGGTGATGGATCAAGCCCTGATCTTTGGACTGGGTAAGAGTGGTCTGCTTAATTCAGACACTCTGTTCATCACCACCCCCTTTTCTGAATCGTTTTTGGCCACAATAGGTGTGGCAGGGTATACTCAGACATGAGTCCCTTGCTCACTGCTCCATCAGGATTCAAGCAAGCCGGGCTGACGACGGCTGTAATGCCAGAAACCGGTCCCCGGAAGCTTGTCTCCTTTCTGGTGAAGAATTGGCTTGGTAGTTTGGTCTGCCCTGTTCCCATGATGCACTGGGCCAGGGACAGACTAATTTGCATATAGCCAGGTTCTGAGCTGGGATGGGGCAGTGAGCTAAATAACGGTGATGGATCAAGCCCTGATCTTTGGACTGGGTAAGAGTGGTCTGCTTAATTCAGACACTCTTGTTCATCACCACCCCCTTTTCTGAATCGTTTTTGGCCACAATAGGTGTGGCAGGGTATACTCAGACAAGAGTCCCTTGCTCACTGCTCCATCAGGATTCAAGCAAGCCGGGCCGGCGACGGCTGTAATGCCAGAAACCGGTCCCCGGAAGCTTGTCTCCTTTCTGGTGAAGAATTGGCTTGGTAGTTTGGTCTGCCCTGTTCCCATGATGCACTGGGCCAGGGACAGACTAATTTGCATATAGCCAGGTTCTGAGCTGGGATGGGGCAGTGAGCTAAATAACGGTGATGGATCAAGCCCTGATCTTTGGACTGGGTAAGAGTGGTCTGCTTAATTCAGACACTCTGTTCATCACAACCCCCTTTTCTGAATCATTTTTGGCCACATTAGGTGTGGCAGGGTATACTCAGACATGAGTCCCTTGCTCACTGCTCCATCAGGATTCAAGCAAGCCGGGCCGACGACGGCTGTAATGCCAGAAACCGGTCCCCGGAAGCTTGTCTCCTTTCTGGTGAAGAATTGGCTTGGTAGTTTGGTCTGCCCTGTTCCCATGATGCACTGGGCCAGGGACAGACTAATTTACATATAGCCAGATTCTGAGCTGGGATGGGGCAGTGAGCTAAATAACGGTGATGGATCAAGCCCTGATCTTTGGACTGGGTAAGAGTGGTCTGCTTAATTTAGACACTCTGTTCATCACCACCCCCTTTTCTGAATCGTTTTTGGCCACAATAGGTGTGGCAGGGTATACTCAGACATGAGTCCCTTGCTCACTGCTCCATCAGGATTCAAGCAAGCCGGGCCGATGACGGCTGTAATGCCCGAAACCGGTCCCCGGAAGCTTGTCTCCTTTCTGGTGAAGAATTGGCTTGGTAGTTTGGTCTGCCCTGTTCCCATGATGCACTGGGCCAGGGACAGACTAATTTGCATATAGCCAGGTTCTGAGCTGGGATGGGGCAGTGAGCTAAATAACGGTGATGGATCAAGCCCTGATCTTTGGACTGGGTAAGAGTGGTCTGCTTAATTCAGACACTCTGTTCATCACCACCCCCTTTTCTGAATCGTTTTTGGCCACAATAGGTGTGGCAGGGTATACTCAGACATGAGTCCCTTGCTCACTGCTCCATCAGGATTCAAGCAAGCCGGGCCGACGACGGCTGTAATGCCAGAAACCGGTCCCCGGAAGCTTGTCTCCTTTCTGGTGAAGAATTGGCTTGGTAGTTTGGTCTGCCTTGTTCCCATGATGCACTGGGCAAGGGACAAACTAATTTGCATATAGCCAGGTTCTGAGCTGGGATGGGGCAGTGAGCTAAATAACGATGATGGATCAAGCCCTGATCTTTGGACTGGGTAAGAGTGGTCTGCTTAATTCAGACACTCTGTTCATCACCACCCCCTTTTCTGAATCGTTTTTGGCCACAATAGGTGTGGCAGGGTATACTCAGACATGAGTCCCTTGCTCACTGCTCCATCAGGATTCAAGCAAGCCGGGCCGACGACGGCTGTAATGCCAGAAACCGGTCCCCGGAAGCTTGTCTCCTTTCTGGTGAAGAATTGGCTTGGCAGTTTGGTCTGCCCTAATCCCATGATGCACTGGGCCAGGGACAGACTAATTTGCATATAGCCAGGTTCTGAGCTGGGATGGGGCAGTGAGCTAAATAATGGTGATGGATCAAGCCCTGATCTTTGGACTGGGTAAGAGTGGTCTGCTTAATTCAGACACTCTGTTCATCACCACCCCCTTTTCTGAATCGTTTTTGACCACAATAGGTGTGGCAGGGTATACTCAGACATGAGTCCCTTGCTCACTGCTCCATCAGGATTCAAGCAAGCCGGGCCGATGACGGCTGTAATGCCAGAAACCGGTCCCCGGAAGCTTGTCTCCTTTCTGGTGAAGAATTGGCTTGGTAGTTTGGTCTGCCCTGTTCCCATGATGCACTGGGCCAGGGACAGACTAATTTGCATATAGCCAGGTTCTGAGCTGGGATGGGGCAGTGAGCTAAATAACGGTGATGGATCAAGCCCTGATCTTTGGACTGGGTAAGAGTGGTCTGCTTAATTCAGACACTCTTGTTCATCACCACCCCCTTTTCTGAATCGTTTTTGGCCACAATAGGTGTGGCAGGGTATACTCAGACATGAGTCCCTTGCTCACTGCTCCATCAGGATTCAAGCAAGCCGGGCCAACGACGGCTGTAATGCCAGAAACCGGTCCCCGGAAGCTTGTCTCCTTTCTGGTGAAGAATTGGCTTGGTAGTTTGGTCTGCCCTGTTCCCATGATGCACTGGGCCAGGGACAGACTAATTTGCCTATAGCCAGGTTCTGAGCTGGGATGGGGCAGTGAGCTAAATAACGGTGATGGATCAAGCCCTGATCTTTGGACTGGGTAAGAGTGGTCTGCTTAATTCAGACACTCTGTTCATCACCACCCCCTTTTCTGAATCGTTTTTGGCCACAATAGGTGTGGCAGGGTATACTCAGACATGAGTCCCTTGCTCACTGCTCCATCAGGATTCAAGCAAGCCGGGCCGACGACGGCTGTAATGCCAGAAACCGGTCCCCGGAAGCTTGTCTCCTTTCTGGTGAAGAATTGGCTTGGTAGTTTGGTCTGCCCTGTTCCCATGATGCACTGGGCCAGGGACAGACTAATTTGCATATAGCCAGGTTCTGAGCTGGGATGGGGCAGTGAGCTAAATAACGGTGATGGATCAAGCCCTGATCCTTGGACTGGGTAAGAGTGGTCTGCTTAATTCAGACACTCTGTTCATCACCACCCCCTTTTCTGAATCGTTTTGGCCACAATAGGTGTGGCAGGGTATACTCAGACATGAGTCCCTTGCTCACTGCTCCATCAGGATTCAAGCAAGCCGGGCCGACGACGGCTGTAATGCCAGAAACCGGTCCCCGGAAGCTTGTCTCCTTTCTGGTGAAGAATTGGCTTGGTAGTTTGGTCTGCCCTGTTCCCATGATGCACTGGGCCAGGGACAGCCTAATTTGCATATAGCCAGGTTCTGAGCTGGGATGGGGCAGTGAGCTAAATAACGGTGATGGATCAAGCCCTGATCTTTGGACTGGGTAAGAGTGGTCTGCTTAATTCAGACACTCTTGTTCATCACCACCCCCTTTTCTGAAACGTTTTTGGCCACAATAGGTGTGGCAGGGTATACTCAGACATGAGTCCCTTGCTCACTGCTCCATCAGGATTCAAGCAAGCCGGGCCGACGATGGCTGTAATGCCAGAAACCGGTCCCCGGAAGCTTGTCTCCTTTCTGGTGAAGAATTGGCTTGGTAGTTTGGTCTGCCCTGTTCCCATGATGCACTGGGCCAGGGACAGACTAATTTGCATATAGCCAGGTTCTGAGCTGGGATGGGGCAGTGAGCTAAATAACGGTGATGGATCAAGCCCTGATCTTTGGACTTGGTAAGAGTGGTCTGCTTAATTCAGACACTCTGTTCATCACCACCCCCTTTTCTGAATCGTTTTTGGCCACATTAGGTGTGGCAGGGTATACTCAGACATGAGTCCCTTGCTCACTGCTCCATCAGGATTCAAGCAAGCCGGGCCGACGACGGCTGTAATGCCAGAAACCGGTCCCCGGAAGCTTGTCTCCTTTCTGGTGAAGAATTGGCTTGGTAGTTTGGTCTGCCCTGTTCCCATGATGCACTGGGCCAGGGACAGACTAATTTGCATATAGCCAGGTTCTGAGCTGGGATGGGGCAGTGAGCTAAATAACGGTGATGGATCAAGCCCTGATCTTTGGACTGGGTAAGAGTGGTCTGCTTAATTCAGACACTCTGTTCATCACCACCCCCTTTTCTGAATCGTTTTTGGCCACAATAGGTGTGGCAGGGTATACTCAGACATGAGTCCCTTGCTCACTGCTCCATCAGGATTCAAGCAAGCCGGGCCGACGATGGCTGTAATGCCAGAAACCGGTCCCCGGAAGCTTGTCTCCTTTCTGGTGAAGAATTGGCTTGGTAGTTTGGTCTGCCCTGTTACCATGATGCACTGGGCCAGAGACAGACTAATTTGCATATAGCCAGGTTCTGAGCTGGGATGGGGCAGTGAGCTAAATAACGGTGATGGATCAAGCCCTGATCTTTGGACTGGGTAAGAGTGGTCTGCTTAATTCAGACACTCTGTTCATCACCACCCCCTTTTCTGAATCGTTTTTGGCCACTATAGGTGTGGCAGGGTATACTCAGACATGAGTCCCTTGCTCACTGCTCCATCAGGATTCAAGCAAGCCGGGCCGACGACGGCTGTAATGCCAGAAACCGGTCCCCGGAAGCTTGTCTCCTTTCTGGTGAAGAATTGGCTTGGTAGTTTGGTCTGCCCTGTTCCCATGATGCACTGGGCCAGGGACAGACTAATTTGCATATAGCCAGGTTCTGAGCTGGGATGGGGCAGTGAGCTAAATAACGGTGATGGATCAAGCCCTGATCTTTGGACTGGGTAAGAGTGGTCTGCTTAATTCAGACACTCTGTTCATCACCACCCCCTTTTCTGAATCGTTTTTGGCCACAGTAGGTGTGGCAGGGTATACTCAGACATGAGTCCCTTGCTCACTGCTCCATCAGGATTCAAGCAAGCCGGGCCGACGACGGCTGTAATGCCAGAAACCGGTCCCCGGAAGCTTGTCTCCTTTCTGGTGAAGAATTGGCTTGGTAGTTTGGTCTGCCCTGTTCCCATGATGCACTGGGCCAGGGACAGACTAATTTGCATATAGCCAGGTTCTGAGCTGGGATGGGGCAGTGAACTAAATAACGGTGATGGATCAAGCCCTGATCTTTGGACTGGGTAAGAGTGGTCTGCTTAATTCAGACACTCTGTTCATCACCACCCCCTTTTCTGAATCGTTTTTGGCCACAATAGGTGTGGCAGGGTATACTCAGACATGAGTCCCTTGCTCACTGCTCCATCAGGATTCAAGCAAGCCGGGCCGACGACGGCTGTAATGCCAGAAACCGGTCCCCGGAAGCTTGTCTCCTTTCTGGTGAAGAATTGGCTTGGTAGTTTGGTCTGCCCTGTTCCCATGATGCACTGGGCCAGGGACAGACTAATTTGCATATAGCCAGGTTCTGAGCTGGGATGGGGCAGTGAGCTAAATAACGGTGATGGATCAAGCCCTGATCTTTGGACTGGGTAAGAGTGGTCTGCTTAATTCAGACACTCTGTTCATCACCACCCCCTTTTCTGAATCGTTTTTGGCCACAATAGGTGTGGCAGGGTATACTCAGACATGAGTCCCTTGCTCACTGCTCCATCAGGATTCAAGCAAGCCGGGCCGACGACGGCTGTAATGCCAGAAACCGGTCCCCGGAAGCTTGTCTCCTTTCTGGTGAAGAATTGGCTTGGTAGTTTGGTCTGCCCTGTTCCCATGATGCACTGGGCCAGGGACAGACTAATTTGCATATAGCCAGGTTCTGAGCTGGGATGGGGCAGTGAGCTAAATACCGGTGATGGATCAAGCCCTGATCTTTGGACTGGGTAAGAGTGGTCTGCTTAATTCAGACATTCTGTTCATCACCACCCCCTTTTCTGAATCACCACAGGGTACTAACATCTGCCCTCTACTGCTCCCTCTTGGTATGGCAAGCAGGAGGGGAAAGAGATCCAGGCGAGACCTGGTCATTAAAAAACATTCATAAATAGTTAATAATCCCAGAAGGTAAGGCTCAGCTAGTGATGTTGTCTTTAGCAATATAAATTTACAGACACTTGGTTTGCGTAGTTCTAGCTATTCCCTGTCCAGTTTTCTTAAACTGCCAAAGGACTCCCTTGTTACCTCCACATCCTGTTTGGTGATTGATTCAGGTTTGGTATACAGTTCAAATCATCATAACCTTTCACAGCTATGCTTGATGTATCTGAGCCTTGGTATACTATGTGCATGATCAAAGGTCATACACTCTTTTAGGGTCAACTGGCTTCATGATAATCCCTCAAACCAGAAAATTAGGGGATGGAGTGCTAAGATGTCACTTAAATAAGGCACCACTAGTTTCTTGTGTACCACCAAGTTTGATGGGCCATGGGGAACACCTAATAATTGCTTCAGAAAGTTGTTCTCAGTTACCTGGAGATCATCTGTGGTAACAAGCCCCCATATTTCACTTCCATAGATGGCTATCCCTACACTCTTAGCTTGATAAATCTTCAACAGTGCTGCTATGGGTTTGTTTCCCAGCTTGGATGCAAAGGTAAAAATGGCTGCATTCACCCGCACCAGGTCCCCCTTCTTTCTTTGACTGGGCCCCATTTCATATGTGCATCCAATACGACCCCCAAATATTGAACGACATTTGTGCCTGGTACCTTGGCCGAACCTACCCTGAATTGGAATGATTTTTTGGAGCGTCTCCCCACTTGCATGACATAGGACTTTGAGTCATTAATGGATAAGTCCTGATCCTCCATAAAGGCGGAAAAGGCATCAAGTAGGGTGTGTAGTCCCCTAGCAGTCCTAGATATAAGAACTGCATCATCGCATAGAGTAATATGCGGAGTCCACGTCGGCCTACGTGCAGGAAGTTGACTCCTGTTGCTAGAAGGGCTTTATCTAAATCATTATTATAAAGATTACATAAAAAAGGGGCCAGCATGCACTCTTGGCATACACCCCATTTAATATAAAAATTCTGTGATACAAGTAGTGTCCTGCGAGAATCTAACATTGGCCTTGGTTGCATTGTGGAGGTCTTCTAGAAAGAGGAAGATGTTGTTGTCTACCATAAGACTTTCATGGACTGCCACAAGTTGATCCTATTCACACAACCAAATGAGGAGGATAGGTCCATGAAAGTGAGATAAATGGTGCTGGAGCATGCAATCATGTATTTACTGAGAATCATTGTAAGGTTGAGGCACTGAGCCACCGTGGATTGGCCTGGTCAAAACTGTAGTGCAGTTCCTATATTCCCAATAGGCTCTGAGCATTGGAATAATATATCCTATAGATTTGAAGTAGGACTTGGGTCGACTAGCTCTCTATCGAATATATTAGACTTAATTGTGAGTGCCAGCTAGCTCAGAGGTCACTAGAAACTTTCTTGAATAAACAAGAAGGGATTAGTTTCTGACAACCACATAAACATAACAAATTTGTTTCCCCAAGAATAAAGGTATCTCCAGAGTCGTGGAAACAATTGATAGATATTTTACTCAGTCAATCGTGCATGCTTCAATTTATTAGAGGTGCAGAGAAAATAGAGAGATGGGTGTTTTCAATAAAAGGATTTATTGAACAGTCTTCTTTCTCATGCAAGTAAAGTGAACTGCTACAATCGTAATACAGGCTGCAAAGTATAATGCGTACAGCGTGAAGAGTATTATAAAATAATACTGTAAAAGCTTGTATGATTTCTAAACCATAGATAGATACATACATAAATAGCAAAGGGTAAAAGTACTCAACTGGTGCTTCTGAAATACGCCTACCCCAATGTACCTAACCTAAGTCGAGTACGAGGGAATAAGTAAGTGAGGTGTAGCATAGGTTTAGTTTTTCTTTGCCAAGAATCTATCCACGATTTCTCTTAGGGTCTAATCAGCTCTGTATCTTGGTTTTAGAATGAAGGAGGTCTGATATCTCTGACTCGGGACTCGATTTCCCAACACCCTGTGAGGGGAGCTTGGAAACACTGGAGCTGGATTCTCAGTAAGAGAAAGGACAGCTTCTCGATCAGTGCATCAGCTGGAGGGTCGGCTTCCTTCGGCACTTGCTGTAGCAAGCTGCGTCGGGCAAGTAGATAGCCGAGCTGCTCCAAACCACCGTGTGTTTGCTACGGCAAGTGTAGGCATATTTATACCTGGAAGGTGCCTAGTTTGATGTAAAGTCAGGCATAATAACGTCATCAAAGAACCCTAAGTGAATGGTAGTTATTTGAAAACTCCATGAGTTCTTGGATAAATCAATATTCAAGCAAGGGGATGTCCCTGACTGATCAAGCCAATTTTTCCAAGAAATCGTTGTGGCTTTTTGGAACGAGCGGAAGTAGCCATGCCTGTATTTGGACTGCATGGGCTATGTCTAAATAAGGTTATGATTTCTATGTCTATATAAGGGGAATATGAATTGTACCTATATAAGGGCATGAATCAGGAAATTTTGCTCGGATCCTAAAATGCCATACAACACCCACTCCACTTTATTATGTTTGACATTACATACATTCTGAGCATTTAAAACATATCTAAAGCATGATGTGTAAAATCCCATCCAAAATAAATAAGATGCATTTGAAATGGTTTATACATGGAACTAATGAGCATTTGTGCTGTACGCATTTTAAAAGCAATTTTTTCATTCAAAGCATATAGTATGACATTGGAAATGCAATCCGAATGAATCATAAAAGTACATTTATGAAATGGCTCTTAAATACAGAAGAAAAAAGTCGAGACCATTCCATGACAGAATATATACATTGTTTTGGTTTGTGGACAAGGTCAAAGTTTTGTATCTTGGAGGTATTCAAAGAAGGTTTGTTCTCTATGAATAGGTCTACTCTAAGCAGATTAATTTGTGCCAAAAAAAAGTTCAAATTTGGAAAAAGTAAAATCATAGAAAAATAGAGTTTTAAAGTTGGAAGTTTTGTTTTGGAAAGTGAAGGTCGAATACAGAGTCCCATAGAACGCTGTGTGCTAACTTCAAAAGTCATTCTCGTTGTTTGGAGAAAACATAAAATCTTCTAAGCTGGTAAAGAATTTGTTTACCACAGTAGGTGAAAGTTGGACCACTTCGTTAAGTAAACCGATTCCACAAACATGTGAAGCATCGCCGTCAGCATTAGCCGCATTAGCAATGTTCGAAGGAGATGGAAATGGTACCTGTGTGCCTGTCGATCCACTTATCTCACGGTCAGCAGATTGTGTCTGTGAGACATCAACAAATGCCGTCATCAGGATTGGTAGCCACTGGGGACAACACAAGGCATGGACCGTTACTGAACCAAGCAAAGTATCAACGTCCGTTGGCAGTGCTGATGGAAGTGTTAGACAGGTGTCCAACATTCATTCTTCTCCACATAGCAGGCATCGTAGAACAGGTAAGATGCAATCTTGCCAGATTGGTGGGAATGATAGAAACCACGTGGTATTCAGATCTCTTAAACGAGCCAAGCCCAGAATCTGTATCATGCGCTCACGACATTTCATTGCCAGGAGAGTGTTCTCTATGGTAATCTGGGTATCGCTAGTGACTGGAATTGCCATATCGGAGCAGAAGTAACATAAATAGTATTCCTGCTACGAGTCCTAAAATGAGAGGCAGGCCGCCGAACACAGAGTGCATGAAGTTTGGAAATATGAAGAGGACTGCTTCAAAAGGTGCTACCAGTCCCGAAAAGACTGTCTTAAATACATGTACAATACCACTGGTATCAGACATGTTTACGATATGACCTAACATTTCTACGAAATGTACAGGGCACTTTGTTGATAAAGGGCATGTATCTCTGCAGAGGACCTTGCAACTTGTAGTTCATACGTCTCTTTGGACGAGGTCAATGGCACAGTTTTTTATAAAAGAATGACTTTCATTGTGTATAAGGTATCAATTCGTGTAGAAGAGATGTTCAGTGAAGGCCATAACGGCGACTCCCCGTCTGTCTTAGTTTTAGGAAACAATACTTGCATACAACAAGTGACCCTGGCTGACATAGTTACGAGATAGGCTATTCCTGGCAACATTCCACAGCAGCTGTGATCATTCAACATTATATAGCTCCCATTAGAAAGCTACCTAAAAATTGGATCCATCACTGCAGCTGGAGAACCTTGCTGGTGGCAGGATAAGTTAGTTGAAGAACCGTCACAGGCTCCATGTAAATGGGGAACATTCTTTAGAACGCAACTTTTACAACGAAGTGCCTTTACGACACAACCATTACAAAGCAACTTTTACAACGACTTGCGCTGGAGGGCGCTCTAGGATAGGGAATAGTTTCCAACACCTTCCCTACCATCCACGGGGACTGGAATAATAAATGAAACTATTCACTATCCAGCGCCCCCAACGCAAGTCGTTGTAATGACTTGCGTTGTAAAACTTGAGTCGTAAAGGCATGCGTTGTAATAGCATGCGTTGTAACGTCATACATCCCATGTAAATTAATACCCTGACATAAAAGTGTACTGCTTAGTGCGCCCTTTGCAGTTTGTACCACTAAAAAATACTTATTTTCCCCCACTCCCACATCTGTGTGTATATGGTAATTCCCAGGTTGACTTAATGTATTCTTTACCCAACCTTTCATACATGCCAGCTGGTATATGTTTCAAACATTATTGAAAATTGAAAATTGTGACCATTCTGTTGCAGGCTTTTCTGAAACAGTTTATGTATAGGTAGAACCGGGTTTTAGTAGACAGGAAGTTATGGCACTCAAGCACTATTAACGTTATTTAGTATTTGGTCAAAAGGTAATAATGGTGCTGTCAGGAAGGGGAGACCCTAAAACCCCTCAATCTGTGTAGAAAACCCACACAATCACAATTTAGCAACAGTTCTTCCGTTTCCGTACACTGGTAACCAAGATTCTAGTTACCCTACCGGGTTGGAATTATCACCGGCTTTGGGTTCTCCAAGTTTGGATTTAGCCACAGAGCCCTAAAGAGTTGTAGAACAATGTTTTCTATGACGAAACACGTGTCTGCTGGCTGTGTGTAACTTATGTCTGATGATCAATTAAAAAAGAAGAAAAAACAAAGACTCCAGCGTTGGATTGGTCCCATTGCATTTAATACTCATCCATATGATGTGTTATTCTATATGAGTGCGCAGGACTTTTCTGAAACAGTTAATGGTAATCTTTTCAGTTTTTCAATGCTCAGCACCGTATAGTCTGCTCCTCTTTGTGCCAAAGTGATTTGTTTATCTGTAAGGTTAAATACAGAAAACAATGACGTGGTGTTGATTAGACGCCATGGCACATATTCAGTACGAAGATTTTGTAACGTGCAGCCAAAAAGCATTATTGAACGCAATTGTGACTGTCTATGCTGTAGCATGAGCAAGTCCTGTTCCATTATGTCTATGGCAGAGGATACTATGCTGTCCAAATATTAAATTCTGGACGACAGAGTCGTTAACCCATTGTCAACTACAGAGAGAGCTTTCTCTAAATTAATACGGTCAATTTCTTGTATTCATTCTGCAGTCTCTGCTTGTGTTGCTTTCCAAGCTTCATTATAAATGGCATACATACCAGCGTATATAAAACGTTTATGACACCCTTTTGCAGGTCCTTGTAAGAAGTCCCTTAAATCAACGCCATCTTTAAGTTAAGATAAATGTTGTTTTACCTCTGTCAGTGTGGATTTTTGTAGCCAATCAAGGCACAGTTTTCCTACACTGTATGTTGATACTATCCATGGATGTTGTCTCTGGACAGATCTTGGATCTGGCCTGATTAATGTAAACCCTTGTGTCTTATTCAGGAATCTATCCTAACATTTGTTTGTGCTGTGGGCCAGATTAACCATTTTTTTCCAATCAGGATCAGTTCTGTTCTTAAGTAAAATCGATTTTACGTTGACCCCTCCTTCTGAAGTGTTTTTACTATCAGGTGTAGGTGTAGATATGGACAGTTTGTTCAAATCTTTTATCTTGGCTAGGCCAAGGAAGGATGTCTGTTACACAGTGTCGGTCAAAAACATTATTTGTTCAGGGATAATGCAGGCTCAAAATAAAGCTTCTATTTCCTGCACCTACCAGCCTTTGTGCCCCAGACAGTTTTTATTTCTATGTTGTCACTCCAAAAGTCAAAACCTAAAGAGGACTGCTGGGCATAAGAGGCTGCAGAATAAATTTGCTTAGTATTAATCAACTATCAGATCTCCACTCAGTTATGCCCAACACTGGGGGAACGAGGATATTCCCATTCCTCCTCCTTTGCCCTAGAAACAAAACACTGAATAATATACACAGTGTCCCTGCTGACAGAGCTCTGGGAGAGGGTGGGGACAAATGAGAGAGAAATAAGGAGATCAAGGAACATCAATGTCAGGGCTACACCAGGACTACTCTTCTATGGATGTAACTGATGCTGCACCTAGAACAGAAACAATAACCATAACACTTTATAAGTCAGAAGTCAATGCGTAAATATACTTTCTAAGGACATGCACATACAAAACTAGTATATGGCTGCATTACTCATTCCTTATCTAGTAGCAACTCTGAAGGTCCGTTGTAATTACTTCTGCATAGTAGATACAATGTGCCAAGTCTATAGGTAATGATCAGTAGTGACCGGATTAGCCTCGAAACTCACAGAGGAATAAATTACAGAGTTTGCTCTCTCTCGAATTATAAATGGTGAAAAAGCCATTTGCAGAAAAAAACCCTGTATAGAAAAATACCCGTTACTAAAAAAGTGGCCACAGCACACACAGTATGCCAAACAACACTATTGAATCACTCTGTTCCTGATTCAACCCAAAAACCACATAACGATGTGGACGGGGTACCAAATATCCAGGAAGTAAGGGCAAAAGACAAGTGGCTAATTCACAGCCGCGTATTTGCTGAAACTAACTGTCCCACAAAGGTTCAAGGGTATCCAGGAAAGGGGGGAGAAGAAGGGTCCAGGAAAAGTTCAAGGGAAAGAGAATCCAATGTGGCGCCCTAGCTGTCTGCAAGCCTGCAGACACGCGGAGAAATTGCCAGAGCTGCACGACGGAGCCCGAGTGAGCCTAATCTACCCCCACGACGGAGTTCTGACTCCCTCTCACCTGCTGTACTGCCGCCTGCAGCGTCCCCCTCCCGCTGCCGCTTTTGAGCAAGAACTGCGGCTGCCGAGCGGAGGGGGACCTTGAAACTACATCCCCCAGCAGGCCTAGCGGCGCCAGCCGCATTTCCATCGCGCCAGGCGGCGCATAAAGGAGGCGTCACCCCGGCAGAGCGGGTGACGCGGAGAAATTGCCAGAGCTGCACGACGGAGCCCGAGTGAGCCTAATCTACCCCCACGACGGAGTTCTGACTCCCTCTCACCTGCTGTACTGCCGCCTGCAGCGTCCCCCTCCCGCTGCCGCTTTTGAGCAAGAACTGCGGCTGCCGAGCGGAGGGGGACCTTGAAACTACATCCCCCAGCAGGCCTAGCGGCGCCAGCCGCATTTCCATCGCGCCAGGCGGCGCATAAAGGAGGCGTCACCCCCGCGTCGCGGGAGCGCGCGGGAGCGCCGGGGCTAAGCCCGGGCAAAGGGCGGGCCCTCTGTGGCCCTCCGGGGACCGAGGAGTCCGGGACGGGGCCACCCCCCTGAGATCCTGCTTAGCTGTCACCCACTAAGGTAAATGCCAATGAAAATTTAAATCATCTGCACTCGCAAGCTATCACCTCTTTATCAGCAATATTGCCTACAGCTGAAAATAACTTTGCGAGGATGAGTAAAAGTCGAAATACCCCTGTGACCACAAGGTCAGCTACCAGACTGAAAGTTGTCACCAACAGCCCTCTTCCCACAATAACCGCCATAGACTTGATGCTACAAAAAACGATCAATGTCGTGGCGGATGCAATTCAGGACTCCGAAAGACGCCTCTCACTTACTCCAGATTTATGCTTCCCCGACCTTTCTTTACACACCACAGGTAACATAAACATTCTGGATAACACTATAAACTCTGAGGAGTCTATTCTAACGTTGTCATTTACAGGGCTTCCTAGTCCCCAAACAAGAGACAACACGCAAACAGCTTTGCTTATCTCACCATCAGGCAACAGTAGGAATATCAGTGCTGCACCTACCGGTGAAAACAGCAGTAACACCCATCTGTCACCTATAGCTCACTTACACTCAGTAGCCCCTTCCTCGGGTGGTTTGACATCTACAACGACGAAACCGGTTACCAAAGTCAGTCGCTTGATAAAGAGCAAAGTCAGGACTACTGGCACACGAGGTAAACTTAAGTCATCTATTGTAAAAAAACAAAAATCTCACCTCAAGGCCAAACACCTCAGCTTAGCTAAAGACATATGGTCTACATTTAGACTGGCTAAACCTGCCCCAGAGAAGGCGACCCTATGTCCTTTTATAAGCAGTCAAGATCCAGACCTGTTCTTGAATAAAGAGACGACAGTACCCATAAACACGTCCAAACACACCACAGCCAGGGCTGATTATACAACGATAAATACGAAATCACTTCTGAGTGACCTTGAAAGCCTGATTAAGTCCCTTCTTTCACCTATTAGTGAGAGAGTCCTTAACATTGAGAATGCCTTAGGGAAGTTTGAAAGGGCTCAAAATGACGCAACAACCACCTTGCTTAAAACATTGAAGGTATCACAACCAATTTCTACCTTCACACCAGCCAGTAATTCTCTTGCTTTGATTAGCAATAAAAACCCCAGGGTAAAAAAAGCCGTAGCTACCCCTACCCTTGCTAGTAAGCAAAATCAGCTAAAGACTCCCCTAACCACCCCAGCGACAACTCAAGATAGAGGTACCATCATATCCCACCCAGTGGCAGTCATACCAAGCAGCTCTCAAACCCTACATGATGCAGAGACAGAAGATTGTGAATGGGCCGCTGAAAGCTCCCCAATTAAAATAGCAACTACCCAGGTAGAACAAACGAGACCAACTAAAAACCACAAACAGGGCATATCTTCAAAACAATTAGGTGCGACCACGACAAAACCAGTGGTAGATAAGAGACCACTTCATGTTAACCTCCCGCCTGAATCTAGCCCGTACACCATTGTAATGATTGGTGTACCTAAATTAGTGGGGGACAAGGTAGAATCACATGGGGACTTAAAAAATAAGGTGAGCCATTGGCTCACAATTCATAGACCGATCCCTAAACACATTAACGGTCATATTGCACAGGTAAGAAGAGTAGACTGGGTGGGAAATAGATTTAAATCGACTGAGGGTGATTGTATAGTGGTAACCCTTAGGGATAGTCGTGCTGCCAGTTTTATAAGTAGCTGGAAAAGCGGTGTGACAAACAGCTTGATCCGTACCATGGCCTTAAGTTACTTTTATCCAAATAACCATGGTCATTGTCGTACACAAGTGCAGTCAACTTACGGACAGGAGGGGCTGCTTGAGCCAATAGTTGATAATTCATTAGGGGCCTATACATTGCCCATGGGTCCATTTACTCGAACAAATCATACCGACTATAGGCATGAACAGCCATGGCAGAGCAGACCTAGCAATCATCCTAGTAGATATCAGGAGAGAAGCGAGCTTTTTACCCGTCCCCAGCAGCAGCTTTTCTCACATCCCCAATACTTAGATACACAATATGGGGTACCTATTTCTAATAGGTTTGATGCTTTTCATAATATCGACTACTTAGACGAGATCGATTGACAAATCGTATCTCTATCCTCCTACTCTATTCCTGTTGAGCCCCCAACTAAGGCAGCTTCCCTTTATAGAGCATTAAGCATCTGCCCAGAGTGCATAAGTGTTTCCTCCCCGGAGGCCAGTGAAGCATCTAGGGCAGCTCCTTCAGTACAACTCCACGAAAACACATTGAATGTGAGTGGGCGCAGTCACTCAGGTTCCACCCACTTAACTCAACGCATAGTGCCCAGTGGAGTAAAAAACCCTCTAACCACTAGTAATGCATTGCAAGAACACTTAATAATGGATCACGGGGTTCAAGCAATCTCTCCTCCCGCAGATCAGGCCCAGACAGCTGGCTTGGGTCTTACTGAACAACGCTCCATACATCTTTTATCTTGGAATATAGCCGGCTTAGCCGTTAAGGTTAATGATCCAGCGTGGTTAGCCTATGTAAAAAATTATACCATTCTATGTTTTCAAGAAACCTGGCTAGCAGATGAAAATGCACACATTGAGGGCTTTCAAAGCTTCTACCTACCAGCAACCCCATCAAATAGCGGAAGATCCAAAGGGGGCCTGGTAACTTACATAAGCCTCGCACTCAGCTGCCAGGTCACAAACAGAGGATCGGACAACAAACATATTCAAATCTTAGTGCTCAGGAATGGTAAAAAGGCACTGACACTTATTAACTTTTACAATGCCGTGTTATCGAATAAGGAGTGTAATATTCTCAAATTACAAAACCTCTTAGAAACAAAAGCGGATAGTCTACCTCGAAATATCCTTATCGCTGGAGACTTTAACGCTTACCCCTGTGGTAACCCTGAAACGACACCTATTGGCCTCTTAGGCTGCAACAGGAGGTCTGGCTTCCATTTTGATCACTCGCCCCGAGGCACCTGTATTAATAACTTAATAGATGGTAGGAATCTAACCGTTGCAATGACCACACTGGAGGACTCACACCAGTTCAACGTCCCCACGTACAAAGGCCACGGTAAAGGCTCCTACATAGACCACATGTTTCTTTCTAGAGATCTAGTTGATTTAGCCACTGACTTTGAAATTCTAACAAGCATCTTCAGCGACCATAATCCTTTGTCGATCAGGATTGGAGGTGACCTTTTTGATCACAGGAAGCCTCGACCTGATCATGGTGTCTTAAAACCCATCAACGGAAATCGTCGCCTGAGGTGGTCAAAGGTCAACAGCGATTCCTTGTATGATTCAATTACTACTAGCTGTGGTAATGACCTAGATCTTTGTGTTTCTCCATCTACTTTGCCCGAAGCGACTTTGACTGCCTTTGCCGCTGTTGTTGAGAAAATCGGCCAAATGTTGTCAGTACCAATAAAGGGACATCATGAACACCAACCAGGGTGGTTCGATCAAGCCTGCTCAAAGGCCGGACGAGACTTAAAAAAAGCACTTAAGGCTACCCCAAGAGATCCTGCCCTTGTCAAGTCACTGCGTTCTAATTACAAGACAGTCCTGGCAGCCCGGAAAAAAGAAGTAAAAGCCGGTGTTTGGGAGAAGCTATGTGATCCTGCAATTCTGGGTAATAGCTCCAAGTTCTGGAGCATTGTAAACAAACCTATGTTTGACGTCCCCTTAAATTCCATGGTCGGGACTAACATACCTGAGGAAGAGTGGATGTCACATTACAGCACAATTTTTAAAAGTGATAATTCGCAAGCAGACTTTGTTTTTAAATCCTCTGATGATAATGTGTTGTGTTTCACAGTGGGAGAGGTAGAAAAGGGGATACAAGGATTAACCTGTAACAAAGCACCTGGCCCCGACGGTATACCACCCGACCTATTCAAATCAAACATTCTCTTATGGGCTCCAGTCATCACAGCAGTTGTAAATGCAGGAATCTTGGCTGGTTGCCCAAAAGCCTGGGGGTCTTCTACCATTGTCCCTGTTTTCAAGAAGGGTGATCGTGGTAGTGTTACATGTTACAGACCCATATCCCTGATCAACTCAGTCACAAAGGTGGTGGGGGGTATTATCCTAAACAGATTAACAGCCTGGGCCAACGATAATAATATACTGTCTCCAATACAATATGGGTTCAGACCAGGCCACTCCACGATAACCCAATGTCTGAATCTATATTTAATAAACAGCAAATACACTCTAGCAAGAAAAGGCACGATCCATATGGCCTTTATGGATTTATCGTCCGCGTTTGACTGTGTAGACAGAGGCAGGCTATGGGAGGTACTGTTAAAAATGGGGGTGGAACAAAACCTGGTCAATCTCCTTGTTGACCTCCACTCGGACACAAGAGCAAACGTCCGTTACACCCATGACTTGAAGGTAACCAGAGATTTTAGAATAACCCGAGGTGTCAGACAAGGGTGCATCCTTGCCCCTTTTCTTTTTAATCTTTATATTAATGAGCTGGAGGAGCACTTATTAAAAACTGGTACAGATTTTCCTTACATTGGCAAGAAGGGCATACCTGTCCTATTATATGCGGACGATGCCGTTTTAATATCCAGAACGGCGCTCGGTCTCCAAATTTTGCTAGATTCTTTTAATGACTTCATGAACTCCCGTGGCCTGAGTATTAATAATTCGAAATCCTTTACAATGACGACAGGCGTATCCCCAAAAAAAATATATCCTCACTTTGTAAATGGAGATAAAATACCCACTACAAAGACCTTCTCGTACCTTGGTGTTCTTTTTGACCACAAATTAACTTGGGCACCAACAATACAAAAGAAAAAGGGCGAGGTAGTGCGGGCCAATGCGGCAATACTGGACTTCACCAGGAAAATGGGCAATAGTCCGGTGGCTGCTGTCTTGAAGTTATATCAAGCCAAAAGCACCGCAATTGCACGTTACGGAAGTGAAATATGGGGATCAGAATCACTAGGTGCCCTTGAAGTTACTGAGAACAACTTCTTAAAACAGGTTCTAAGGTTACCTAGGGGGACGGCCAACTTCCCGGTACACGAGGAACTTGGCATCCCACATCTAAGTGATAAGCTGGCCGTGAATCCTTTGTTATGCTGGCTGAATAGCTGGCTAAACCCAGCCATACCCCTTACCAGAAACATTCTTCAAGAGGCACTACAGTGGGATGGTAGACTCAAGATCCCATGGTTAAAATACGTAAGAATGTGGCTTTTTGAATTAGGCCGACCAGATTTATTTTTATCCCCCGAAACAATAACCAAAATTGATGTAATCTTTGTCAGGAACACTTTTATGCTGTCCAGGTGCATGACACGGGAGGAAAATGAATACAAGAAAAGCAGTGTGAGACAGTATGCCTTAACCAAAACCTGTTTATATATGGAACCCTACCTGTCCTGGCCCATGTCTGGTTATGACCGTTTTTTATTAACAAGGTTCCGATTTAACATGTTCCATTTTTTATTAGCTGTACCAAGTGGAGCGCATAGAGGACAAGTGCTGCCAGCTTGCGGCTGCGACAATAAGTCTCCGCAAGACCTGGCACACTTTTTATTTTTCTGTCAGTTTTATACACTCCCCCGTAACCTGTTTTTAAAACCTTTACTTAAGCACCTGAATTTTGTACAATTCAGACCTGCACTGTGTCACCTTCAAATGCTAAATAGTGAATGTACCATGTTTATATGTAGTTTCCTAAAACTTGCAGTTAAACATAGAAAAAGCATGGAAGGGTAATTAACTCTGCTGCTGATTGTACTCCCACTTTTAATGTATTTTATCCTTTTTAACTATATTACTGTGTAGATGCTTGTGAATATCTAGTTGTACTTCTATTCTCCCCATTTCATTATTACTGTATGGATTAACTTTTATGAAATGTTCTTTTATGATTGTTATATGCAAACAATCGAATAAAGATATTCTATTCTATTCTATTCTAGTAGCAACTCTGAAGGTCCGTTGTAATTACTTCTGCATAGTAGATACAATGTGCCAAGTCTATAGGTAATGATCAGTAGTGACCGGATTAGCCTCGAAACTCACAGAGGAATAAATTACAGAGTTTGCTCTCTCTCGAATTATAAATGGTGAAAAAGCCATTTGCAGAAAAAAACCCTGTATAGAAAAATACCCGTTACTAAAAAAGTGGCCACAGCACACACAGTATGCCAAACAACACTATTGAATCACTCTGTTCCTGATTCAACCCAAAAACCACATAACGATGTGGACGGGGTACCAAATATCCAGGAAGTAAGGGCAAAAGACAAGTGGCTAATTCACAGCCGCGTATTTGCTGAAACTAACTGTCCCACAAAGGTTCAAGGGTATCCAGGAAAGGGGGGAGAAGAAGGGTCCAGGAAAAGTTCAAGGGAAAGAGAATCCAATGTGGCGCCCTAGCTGTCTGCAAGCCTGCAGACACACGGCAGGAACGCGATGAAACTTACAAAAATGCGGGCTCCAAAGGAAAAACGAAGGACACACCAGCGCAAGAAGCTCCACCCTTCCGGGAGAAATGACAAGGCAGAAACCAAGTGAGGAATGTTAGCCACAACCCCACTTTTATCGGAAACACAAAGGAATGATTACAACCAGCTGCATGTGCATGCCCATAGAAAGGAGACTAAAAGGAAGGAAACTCGGCTAACTCCTAACATCAACATACTTTTAATTCCTGTCTTATTAAAAATTTTAAAGAAAAATGTTTCCGGATTTGAGGTCTTAAAACCTGAGAAGTATGCAAATTTATCATAGAATGTTTTTGAGCTACAATTTGGTGGCATTGGACAATGTTCCCATTGATTGAAACTATAAACATTTCTAGGGTTTGCAGATTTGTGAAATAATGATGACTATAGTGATTATAACAGTACATTTGTTCATAATATGATGAACCTTCCAGGTATTCATGTTTTGTAAATGTTGCAGACATCTCTAAGCCTGACATCATATTGTTAACAGTCTCAAAGTCCCAATCATCAGAAAATGTGCTGGGTGAAACAAAGTCACTCAAGGAAACCTTGCCTTGATGTGAAATCTTCAACAGCTCTGCAGGGCCAAAGATGTCATAATCAGTTCGGTCTCATGCTATACCACCAGGTATAGGAATGGCTGTGATGTTCACTGATGTCAAGTCTCTTTGTTCACAATGAGATGATTTCTGTTGCTTTGGGAGTAAGGTGATTTTCTTACTTGCTGTGTCCATTTTACTATATCTTCCATTTATCAGCATTCCCAAACTTAATACAAGGATTAGCCAAAAAAGGAGAAAAAGTACGCCTAGCACAATCCAAAGTTGAACCCATGGTGAAACCAGATATGTTTTTTTAAGTTGGTGAAAAAGTTCTGTTACTTGTTTTTTGAAAGTTCTTTTTGCTGGCGTCATTTCAGGCTCACTGGGATCCTCAGAAAACGTATCAAAGTTAATGAAATAGCCAGAGGCAGTTCCGTCAATTGTTGGTATTGCATCAGGATTACTTGAAATCACTGGAGCTACTGGATCCCTTGTCATGTTTGTATAGGCAGATGCTATATCATTGTAGACAAGTGTTTCTTGACGAACTGATATTTGGGTCTCAAGAGGCACAAGTTCCATAGCTTTATTGCTTAGTCCTTCTTTTCGCACTGCAGATTCCTCAAAGGTGATGAGTCTCTCAGTTTGACCCTCTTGGATAGTAGCACGATTCGGTCATCTGCTGCATCTTTGGAGTCCACTGGGCCTACTACATGATGTGGTTTTACCAGGTCGATAGATATAAATCTGTTCTCCTTTCTTCCAGCAAGGGGCGGCAGTAACACTGTTCTTGATCCGTGGATTGCTAGCACAGGTACTGTTTTTTTGTAAGAAAGCCCACATTCCTTCTTGTCTATGAGCTTTTCTCTGACTAGATCCCCAATCTTTGGAATCCAGACAGGCCTTGCTGGGATGGGTGGTTCCCCTTCAGTGGTCGTTGGCTTCTGTATTGTGTTGCTTTGACTTCTACTTGTCTCATTTAAGTCCTGCAAAACAGCCAAACGGTCTTTGATATCAAAAGGTTTTTGTTCTACCACTGAAGTGTGACGATCAAGGTCCTGGACAAGCATTCTAGTAGCAAAAAGGATTTTGTATGGAGTGATTCCACCCAGGGACTTTCTTGGCAGATTATTTAGACTACGTTGGATAGGGTAGAGAGACAAAATATCGAAATTAAAATATCGATATACAATAATATCGATGTTTTAATTTCGATGGTATAGAATATCGATGTGCAATAATATCGATGGGCATAATATCGATTTTAAGGTATGTATGTTACTAATATCGAAATTTTGTTTAGTGTTACGTATTTTATTATGTGTTTTATATGTTTGTTAAACATGTTTTTAATGTATGTTTAGAAATTAGTAATTTTGTCTACATTTTGCGTTTTAGTATCAGAGCGGGTTGTGGGTTTATAGAGGAATAGGGTGGGAAGTAATTTAATTATAATTAATTCATTATTATGTTTGTTTAATATTATTGATGAATAATTAATTGTTAATACTTAGTTAATTAAATTAATTAGACTTAATGTAGTAATATTTTTTATGTTTTGTTATTGTTAATTAATAATTAATTGGTAATTAATTATTATTAAGCAATTAAATGATAATTATTTTTTATGTGATTTATTTTTGTGTAGTGGGTTGTGTGTTTATAGGGGAATAGGGTGTTAAATAATTAAATTAAATTAATTAAAGAGATTGTATTTATTTATTGGTATTTATTATTAATTAATTGTTAATTAATTAATTGGTAATTAGTTTTTTAATTATTTTATAATATTAATTTTAAATAATTCATTAATAAATGGTGTTTATCCTTGCAAATATCTTGTTAATTCATTATTAATTGGTAATTAATTATTAATTGGTAATTAATATTTGTCAATTAGTTAATTTATAATTACATCAATTTAATAATATTAATTGTTATTAATTGATTAATAGATATTTATATTAATTGTGGTTTTTTGTATGTGTAGTGTGTTGTGTGTTAAAGGGGGAGTAGCGTGGGAAGTAATTTTTTGTTATTTAAGTAAATATTAATTATAAATATTTGGTATTTAGTAATATATTTTTGTAAATAAAATAATATATCTTTTTTTTTGTTAAAAAAATTATCTAATTGATAAGTATGTTTATATAACGCTTACGCTATTCTGCGCTTTTGCTACTATTGCACCCTCTGGAGTGGGAATAGTAATTTTTACCCCTACGCTATCCAACACTTTCCCTACTGTTGCATCCTCTGGAGTGGGAATAGTAATTTTTCCCCTTACGCTATCCAACGCTTTTCCTACTGTTGCACCCTTTGGAGTGGGAATAGTAATTTTTACCCCTACGCTATCCAACGCTTTCCCTAGTGTTGCACCCTCTGGAGTGGGAATAGTAATTTTTACCCCTACGCTATCCAACGCTTTCTCTACTGCTGCACCCTTTGGAGTGGTAATAGTAATTTTTACCCCTACGCTATCCAACGCGTTTTCCCTACTGTTGCACCCTCTGGAGTGGGAATAGTAATTTTTACCCTGATGCTATCCAACGCTTTCCCTACTGTTGCACCCTTTGGAGGGGGAATAGTATTCTTTTCCCCTACGCTATCCAACGCTTTCCCTACTGTTGCACCCTCTCCATTTGGAATTCGTAATTTTATTCCCTACGCTATCCAACACTTTCCCTACTGTTGCACCCTTTGGAGTGGGAATAGTAATTGTTTCGCCTAAGCTATCCAACGATTTCCCTACTGTTGCTCCCTATGTCTGGAGACCTTAATCAATGCATCTTAGGGTCTTCCGCAAACAGTGACATTCAAGTCCAGTCGTACCATTGGAATATACCAACTCAATCATTTAGTAGCCAATGTAAAACATCCAAGCTTGCAAAATCACTATTGGAAGATCTGGAACATATTGGCCTAAGGGCTCTAAATGGTATATTTCCTGATGATTCACCATCTGTGGCCTCATTCACCTCAAGCAAAGCAACCTCTACTATTGTCTACACTTTAGTCTCCCTTTCATTGTTCCATCATATATTGGGCTTCAACTTAGGGGACAAGGGTGATAGCGATCATCGCCCTCAAGAAGTCATCCTAGGAGCCCTTCCTGAGGCCATACTCTCAAATCCAACAGGACTGCAGGACAGTCACACCATAAATCATAAACGAATCAAAACTTCGGTAGCAAATACTGTGGAGGTACTTCAAGCTGCAAAAAGGCAATTGAACAACTCAAACTACCCTTCGGGCAATACAGTAGCAGGTTGGGAAAAATTCACGACTGAGTTTGCAAACAATTATTCAACAATTGTACGGCACTTTCCATCATCTGCATCTAGTATTGCAAGGAAGATCTCAGGCACCCAGAAACTGGCCATGAAATCCCACAAAAAAATTATTAATAAATCTTTAAGACTGTTGAAGAAAAGCCCGGGTGACGGAATACTTCTAGGGCAGCTTCGTAAGCATCGTGCTGATCTCAAAAAGCTGAAATGGGTAATCAAAAGAACCAATGATGAAGATTTCTGGGCAAAACTCCATTATGCTTCCAAGGATAATAACAGCACCCAATTTTGGTCTACTATAAACAAAATGTTAAATCCGAGAAGTAATGGCATAACATCTTATATAACCAAATCTTCTTGGGAATCTTTTCTTGACGAACATTTCAATCTACCGGTCGCAAAAACAAGCGAGCCCCAGGTTCAGCTTGAGAGCCGACCACTTCAAACAGTATCACCATGTAAAGATGTCAAACCTGAACCTTCTGCGGTCCTAATCAGGAAATTATTCTCCAAAGGCAGGAAAGACGGCGCAGCCGGGCATAATGGAATTCCGCCGGCCCTCTTTAAACTCGAACCGGAATATTGGGCTGACACGCTGACCCCCCTCTTTATGTCTGTCAATAATTCAGGGCGCTTGCCTGCCTCATGGAGGGGCTCAATCATTTCACTGATTTACAAGGCAGGGGATAGAATACTCCCAAAAAACTACCACCTGATTGCATTCCAAGACATTGAGGCTAAATATTTTGCGGGCCTTCTATTGACCCAGCTGCGAGAATGGGCAACAAACCATAGCCTAATCCCATCTAGCCAAACGGGATTCTGCAGAGACACCGGAACAACAACAAATCTGGTGTCCATTTCATTACTCATCGATAAGGCAAGAGCGACCAAACAGGCTCTCCATCTCTGCTTTGTGGACTTTAAGGCAGCCTTCGATAATGTTAACAGAGGAATCCTTTGGCGAAAATTGGCCTCCTGGGGGATTCCCTCGTCATTATTAAGTCTCCTGATTGAATTGCACACGAACACGTGGGTCCAGGTAAAGCTTGGAAATGGCTCGCACCTCTCTAGGCGTATTCCAACTACAAAAGGCCTAAAGCAGGGGTGTGTGCTAGCTCCTACCCTCTTCAATCTATTTACAGCTGACCTGCCACCCGCACTAGAGGCTTGTAATTCCCACGCCCCCCGGTTAGCGGGAAAAGCATTGTCCAGCATATCTTATGCTGATGACGTGGTCCTGGTCAGCCACACAAAAGTGGGCCTTCAAAATCTGATTAACACGCTCCATGGGTACGCCGTCGACAATCTATTAGAAGTCAACATCAACAAAACCAAAGTGTTGTCCAAAACTAGGAACAAAACGTTGCACACTTGGTCCCTTGGTACAAAAGTAATTTCTAACTGCTCAGAATATAAATACCTTGTGATCATAGTTGATAAAGGTGGCCGCTACCAAAATCAATTAGAAGCCATTAAGAGGAAAGGGATGCTCATAACCATGACACTGAAACAGCTAAAGTCCAACTTGAGTGGTGAGACTCTATTGCCACTGCTTCGAGTGGCGAAAACTAAAATAGAGTCATCAATCACGTATGGCAGTGAGGCCCTAAGAGGTACTGATGCAAAACTTCTAGATATAACTATATCAAAGGCCTACAGACTTCTCTTCCATTTGCCATCCTATACCTCACAAGCTCAGATTCGTTTAGAATTTGGTCTGACGAGCCAAATGCTTGCACCTAGAGGGTCATATATAAAGTGTTGGCACAAAATAAAGAATTCACCGGAAAACTCGTTGAATCTACAGCTCTGGCAATACCTGACTAACTCCTCTGGAACACCGGCGAAAAAATACTTAGAGGAGTCCCTGAGTATTACAGGTCTAAAAGAGCTATGGGAGATTCCTCTATCGCATGCACAATTTAAGCATGCAGTGAACAAGAGCTTAAAAAGACATTCTCATGTGGAGGACAGAGCCACCTTTTCTTACAGGCGTCATGCCTGGATGACTCTGTGGACATACAAAACACCGGGGCTCCAAGCATATTTTGGTCTGGGATATGGCTGGAAAACAAAAGAAGCCTTTTTAAAACATAGGTTGTGGATCCTACCTAAGCATGGGCGTAAAATCCGCTCCGCTCGCGGATTTTTCGGATTTTCGGCAAATTCGCAATCTGCGAACTCTCGCGAATTTGTCGAAAATCCGTGAATCCGCTCGCGGCCGATTTTTTGCTTGGTTGCGGCGCGCGGCGTGGTGCACGGCGTTCACTTTCCATCATTAAGCGTTTGCCGAGTTGTTTTTCTCGATCATATTTTGCGAGTGCCGCGCCATTTTGGATCTTGCTGCGTGATCCCGCGGGAGTTTGGCGCCCGCGAATACGTAATCGCGGCTTGCCACCTTGCACAGCATACCTCGCGAGAGTTCGCAATTGCGAACACGTAGTTGCGGCGGAAAGGAACAATCTCGCACTCGCGAAACAGAGATTTTGCAATTCTGCACAAGAAATCCACCAGCAAACAGGATAAACCTTCAGAAAATGATGATTTTTATCAGAATCACTCCTCAGGTTGACATTTGCATGGCCTTTTTTTTTTGCAAGGAGTCCATTTTTGGGGGGGGGGGGGAGGAAGTGCCCCACAGTCTCCAACTTCCTGTTCCTGTCCAGCAGGCTCCTCCCAGTGCTTTGTCCATCTCCTGGTCACTTTCATTTGGATCTGGAGCTGGAAGGATTACTTTTTGTGGGTGCTGCTGGATATTTGGATTTGAGGCCTTTTTGACTTTCTTTGGATCACTTTTGGATTAGAAATCAACTTTCACAAGTAAGTTTGTTTGGGGCATTACAGTTGCTGCAACTACAATTTTGGAACTTTTTCAGAACATTAAATAAATTATATTGTGGGTAGCCACAGTATCCAGTAGGACCTGGGTTGGTTATGGGTGCATGATACAACTGTTTTGTTGAATTTAAACACCATTGAAGCCATGGATGGGCTGGGATTGTGCTGATTTTTGTTGTTTTTGTCGTTTTTTTGGGGCTGCTGGTGGGGCCCTTTGCCCAGGGGTGGTGAGTGTTGCATGGGCCTAGTCTTTCTGTGGGGTGTCTTCTTGAATTTAAACATCATTGAGGCCATGGATGGGCTGGGATTGTGCTTATTTTATTGTTTTTTGTCGTTTTTTGGGGGCTGCTGGTGTGGCCTTTTGCCCAGGGGTGGTGGTGCATGGACTGAGTGTGCCTGTGGTGTGGTCTCACTCTCTTTAATGTAAACATCATGGATGGCATTGGATTGTGGTGATTTCTGGCTGTTTTTCTGTTTTTTGGGGGTGTACTGTTGATGTGGACTGGCCATGTGGGTGGTGGTGGTGGCCATCTTGAGTGCTGGCTGGTACAGGCAACATGTGCTTGGGGTGCAAGGGGCCATTTTGAAGAGAGGCAGTGTCTGAGGCCTGCACTTATTTTGCCTACTTTTCATCCATTATGCCCAGGGGTAGTGAGTGTTGCATGGGCCTAGTGTTTCTGAGGGGTGTCTTCTTGAATTTAAACACCATTGAGGCCATGGATGGGCTGGGATTGTGTTGTTTTTTGTTGTTTTTGTCGTTTTTTTGGGGCTGCTGGTGTGGCCTTTTGCCCAGGGGTAGTGGTGCATGGACTGAGTGTGCCTGTAGTGTGGTCTCACTCTCTTTAATGTAAACATCCTGGATGGCATTGGATTGTGGTGATTTTTGGCTGTTTTTCTGTTTTTTTGGGGTGTACTGTTGATGTGGACTGGCTTGGCGTGTAAGGGGCCATTTTGAAGAGAGGCAGTGTCTGAGGCCTGCACTTATTTTGCCTACTTTTCATCCATTATGCCCAGGGGTAGTGAGTGTTGCATGGGCCTAGTCTTTCTGTGGGGTGTCTTCTTGAATTTAAACACCATTGAGGCCATGGATGGGCTGGGATTGTGCTGAATTTTGTCGTTTTTGTCATTTTTTGGGGCTGCTGGTGGGGCCCTTTGACCAGGGGTGGTGAGTGTTGCATGGACCTAGTCTTTCTGTGGGGTGTCCTCTTGAATTTAAACACCATTGAGGCCATGGATGGGCTGGGATTGTGCTGTTTTTTGTCATTTTTTGGGGGCTGCTGGTGTGGCCTTTTGCCAAGGGGTAGTGATGCATGGACTGAGTGTGCCTGTGGGGTCTCACTCTCTTTAATGTAAACATCCTGGATGGCATTGGATTGTGGTGATTTTTGGCTGTTTTTCTGTTTTTTTGGGGTGTACTGTTGATGTGGACTGGCCATGTGGGTGGTGGTGGTGGCCATCTTGAGTGCTGGCTGGTACAGGCAACATGTGCTTGGGGTGCAAGGGGCCATTTTGAAGAGAGGCAGTGTCTGAGGCCTGCACTTATTTTGCCTACCTTTCATCCATTATGCCCAGGGGTAGTGAGTGTTGCATGGGCCTAGTGTTTCTGAGGGGTGTCTTCTTGAATTTAAACACCATTGAGGCCATGGATGGGCTGGGATTGTGCTGATTTTATTGTTTTTTGTCGTTTTTTGGGGGCTGCTGGTGGGGCCCTTTGCCCAGGGGTGGTGAGTGTTGCATGGGCCTAGTCTTTCTGTGGGGTGTCCTCTTGAATTTAAACACCATTGAGGCCATGGATGGGCTGGGATTGTGCTGTTTTTTGTTGTTTTTGTCATTTTTTTGGGGCTGCTGGTGTGGCCTTTTGCCCAGGGGTAGTGGTGCATGGACTGAGTGTGCCTGTAGTGTGGTCTCACTCTCTTTAATGTAAACATCCTGGATGGCATTGGATTGTGGTGATTTGTGGGTGTTTTTCTGTTTTTTTGGGGTGTACTGTTGATGTGGACTGGCTTGGGGTGTAAGGGACCATTTTGAAGAGAGGCAGTGTCTGAGGCCTGCACTTATTTTGCCTACTTTTCATCCATTATGCCCAGGGGTAGTGAGTGTTGCATACTTGCATGGACCTAGTCTTTCTGTGGGGTGTCTTCAATGTAAACATCATGGATGGCATGGGATTGTGCTGATTTTTCTGTGTTTTGTCGATTTTTTGGGGTGTATAACTGAACTGATGTTCCTCTGTCTTCCATTGCTTTTAGGTGCACAAGACTCAAGAGAACCACCAGTGCCAGGAAGAAGTCCTGCAGCGGTGTGTGTGTGCAGCATAACGTCACGCGACGTCACGTCTGGACACAGACAACTCTGCAACTCGTGCAACTGCTGCCTGCTGTTCTGACCTGCTCTGAAGAAGATGGCCCCCAAAAAAGTTACCCGTAGCTCCTCTAGCAAGAAAGGTGCCAGTAAGGAGCAGAAGAAGCAAGTTATCAAGGAGACTGGTGTGCCGGCCGCCCCTTTTTTTGGGAGTAAAAAAAAAAGTATGCCTGCAGCAGCAGCGGGATCTGCTGGGGACCAAGCTGGGAGCAGCACCCCCGCTCCATTGGGCTCAGTGCCACCACCACCACCACGCCAACTTAAGTCCAAGCCCTTGAGTGCTGCAGAGGCAGCCAGTATAGTTGTTCAATCACCATCGACCAGTGATGTTGGCTCATCGCAAGAAAGCAGCAGCAATGTCCTTCAATCAACACAGGTTGTTGTAGCTCATCTGACGAGTGTTGAACAACCACAGCCGCAACAACTATCACATGTGCAAGTACAAGCCCAAGTACATGTGGAAGGAGAGGCAGCGCAAGGAGATGCGCAAGCAGAGGTGCATGGAGGGTCACAAGTGCCCACAATAGTTGTTCCTCCCGAAGTAGGGGCACATCAGGAAATAGACAATCAAGGCGAGGTATCATTTGAGGAAGACACTCCTCCTGATGATCATTCATTGTCTTCCACACCCCTAGCAAGGAAGAGATCAAGGGTGGTGTCTGCATCTTCTTTAAGCACACCTCCTTCTGATGATACGGATCAAAATTGGGAACCAGCACCACTGCCGTCTGAGAGTGAGGCACACCATGATCTGACAAAGGTAGTTAAGCGTAAAAGGAAGCTCGTCCAAAGTCTCAGACTTATGGAGTGTGATGATGACGCTCAACAAGACGTGGCGGATACTGCTGCTGATGAAGACTCTGACAACGACGACCCAGTCATCATAAAGGTCACTGCAGCCCCAGCGGGCATGCAGCAAACAGACATTTTGACCCTAGCCCGAAAAGCTGCTGAGCGTGATGATGATGATGTTGTCGACGAAGAGGCAGTGGAAACACCACCACAATCATTGGAGTTAAGTAGTACACCAACTCGTACCGCTTCCATATTTCTTTCTGGCAAGAAGGGACCTCCATCCACCTCGACCTTAATTAGTGGCGGTGAAAGTGCACAACGTACAAAAGTTGGGCAATCCAGATCCTCCACTTCATCTGGCATTAGCAGCATGACCACCACCACCAGTATCGCCGCCTCTTCCAGGCCCCACAGACACTTCAAGTCCCCAGTTTGGGACTTCTTTACTGTTTGCCAAAAAAGGGAAAAGTTTGCCATTTGTACCCTTTGTAAGCTTGCAGTTAGTCGTGGTAAGTCAGGTACCAACTATGGTACCGGAGGCCAGAGAGGTCATCTTGAGAGACAGCACACTGTCAAATGGTTTGCGCACCTAGATGCGATCAAGGAAGCCCGAATTGGAAGTCAAGAAAACGTTGATGTTGCATCTGATGATGACGAGGAGGAAGAAGACGTGTCAAACACTTCACTTACACCCAGTACCCCTGTCAGCAGCACACCCCGTGTGAGGCACACTAAGAGTGTTGGAGCGAGTGAGACACCAACGCGCAAAAGTTCACCAGCGAGCATAATTGGGTCAACAAAGTCATTATCATCCCGTAAATGCTTGGTCCAGGGCAACATTAGAACCATGTTTTCTTCAGACGCGCCATATGAACGCAACCACCCACTGACGCGTCTGTATAACACTAAGCTGGCTAAAATGCTAGCTGTGGACCTTCTCCCTTTTTCTTTTGTAGAAGCGGTAGGTTTTCTAGAATTAGTGGCAACGCTCTGCCCTAAATGAAAGGTTCCTAGCCGGTTCTATTTTGCCAGAGTTGCGGTTCCAGCACTACATGAAGATGTGCTGGAGGCGATTGGGGCAGCTTTGCAGAAGAGTGCTGTTCACACTATACATCTGACAACAGACATGTGGACCAGTGGCGCAGGCGCTGATTACATGTGCATCACTGCACACTGGGTCTCTTTTTCAGGTGTTAAAGCAAAGCTAAACGCAGGTGTTGACCCGGACCAAGTTTTTAAAGCTGCTCGGAAACATGCAACACTAGCCATGTTTGGCTTGGAGAAAAGTCACACAGCACAAAACATTTTGGACGAGTTTAACAAAAAGGTCTTTCACTGGCTGTCCCCAAAAAAATGCCAGATTGGTTATGTTTCCACGGATAATGGCGCCAATGTAGTTAAGTCCATGGCGCTGGGTGAATATTTCAGAGTGCCGTGTTTGGTGCACTGTATCAACCTGGTAGTTCAAAAATTCTTGAGTGATAAAGACAGTACAGCGTTCGAGGTAATGGCCACCTGCCGCAAAATGTGCAACCATTTCAGCCATTCTTTTAAGGCCCGGAAGCATCTGAGGAGCCTGCTACTTGAACGTCGAATGCCAGTGAAAGCACTCATCCAGGAGGTGGCAACACGTTGGAACTCAACCTTCTACATGCTTGAGCATCTGTATGAGCAGTATACGGTACTCGATCACTATTTCTTAACAGAGGGTACAGCTCAGAAGAACCTGCGGATGGGTGCGGCGCAATGGGACATAGTTAAAAGCCTGACAGACATGCTTTGTCCTTTTGAGTTCTTCACGCGTGCAGTCAGCCAGGAGGACTGTAATTTGGGAAAAGCTATCCCATTGTTGTGCATGCTGGAGCACCAACTGAAGGCGGTGTCTTCTGAGTTAGAAAAAGATGAAAAAAAAAGACCCTTTTATTTTGTCGGAGAAATTATTAGAGCGCCTACGTGGTGATGAACGTCTTAAAAAGATCAACTCAGAACAGCATTACATTTGTGCTACTATTCTGGATCCACGCTACAAAAAGGCGCTGGCAGGCCAAGCATTCTTTCCTTTTGCTGATGAAGATGTTAAAAAGTACAAACGTTGGCTAGCCTGGTCAGCCAAGTGGTTTGAAAAAGAACGGCAGGATATTGAAGGAGAAGGCAGTACATCAGCATCAGCATCAGCAGGCCATCCCCAGTCAAAAAAATCCACTTCTGCACCTGTGGCTGTGGCACAAGTGACCTCTCAGCCGTTAAAGACACCGGCAACCGGATCATCTGCACCACACACAAGAGTAACAGTGGCTGCTGTAGAGGATTTGGTAACTTTGCTTGGGTATGGTTCTCGAAAAAAAAGGTCACAGGCACAGCAAAAAGTAAGCAAAGTGGAGGAACCGTTGTTGACCTTGAGTCGATGGTGCAGGACTATCTGATCGACTCAACAGAGGTCTTTCTTAATGATGAGCCATTGCAGCATTGGCATGGGAAAAAACAATTGTGGCCACAGCTCTCCAACCTGGCTATAAACTATTTGTCTTGCCCACTCGCAAGTGTGTCTTCTGAACGTGTTTTCAGTGCTGCTGGTGGCATTGTAACTCCCAAACGGAGCCGCCTATCGCCCAAAAATGTGGAGCGGCTGACAATGATCAAGATGAATCAGCACCTCATACCACCAGATTACAAAGTACGAGAAAGCACGCCGCATGGAGACGAGGAGGACGGCAACGTAGATGAGGGGATTTGTTCTCTGTTCGGTGACACTGACCTCATCCTGCCTGAATTCGCAGAGTATGATGACGAAATCTTCTTCTTATTCCCTGACACTGAGCCCTGAAAATGAGACAATTAATCAATAACTTTCTTTTTCGTCCTTATTCACTTTTATTCCTGTGTGTCTGTCTTTCTTTGTTTTGCACAGTTAATTTAATTCAAACTTTAATCACCTAATCCCAAAAACAAGCCCATCAGCAGAACTGTCTTCAGTTGTTTGCTTATTGATTTGAAGGTGCCGCAGTCTACATTCCTCAGGTTCACAAGTTCTGAAGAACATGCTCCTCTATCCTCCTCCTCCAGACTCCGATTTCCCTCAAAGCAGAGGGCTGGATTACGCCCAATGAAGAAAGACTCAGCACTTGTGGGGGTGTTCTACTTCTTTGCGGGTGAGTTGACGGCTCTGGGCCCATTGCTGTGAAGCTCTAATAACGGATAAAAGTGTTTTGGACCAAATATGAGGCGGAAATTTCTTGCCGTTTTTGCTGACGTGCTTGCCTTTGAGGTGCTCTTTGGCAGGGTTCCGGGTGTTTGTGGGTGAGTTTTGTGGTCTGGGAGCACTGCTGCAACAGTCTAATGTTGATTGCATTTGCTTTTCAGGAAATCCGTGGTGGAAAACAGGAGTTATGATGATGACCTAGCTGCACAGCGCGTTTGGTCCGAAGGCCGAGAGATATTGTAAGAATGAGATTTTGCTTTTTTGCTGTTTGGGGGTGTTGTCGCGTGCTTTTTTGCGGGTGGGTTGGCGGGTCTTGGGGCATTCCTGGGAAGGTCTAATACCGGATAGAAGTGTTTTGGACAAAATCCATAAGGAAAAGCCTTTTTTTTGCTATTTCTTCTGACATCTTGCTCAATGTAGCGTTTTGGGGGGCTTCCTGGTGTTTGTGGGTGGGTTGCGGGGTCTCTGTCGAAGCACTGCTGCGACAGTCTAATCTTGATTGCATTTGCTTTTCAGGAAATCCGTGGTGGAAAACAGGAGTTATGATGATGACCTAGCTGCACAGCGCGTTTGGACCGAAGGCCGAGAGATATTGTAAGTATGAGATTTTGCTTTTTTGCTGTTTAGGGGTGTTGTCGCGTGCTTTTTTGCGGGTGGGTTGGCGGGTCTTGGGGCATTCCTGGGAAGGTCTAATACCGGATAGAAGTGTTTTGGACAAAATCCATAAGGCAAAACCTTTTGGCACTTTTTGTAACTTAGGGTTCGTTAGGGTTAGCCCTAGCAGCAGGATTGCATGTGTTTCGGGGTGTTCTATTGCAACTCAGTTCTGGGGTTTTAGAGCACTCTTGGAGCGATGCTGGCTATGGATACTTTTGCTTGCTTGCAAGTGGTTTGAATACAATCCACGGTGGGTAAGGGTGTATTTGGGCCTACTTTTACTTTTAAAGTACGTTTTGTCACCATTTTTCTGCTAGGCCTTGTTTTTTGAGATCTGATTGGGGGTCTTCTACATTTGCGACTGGCTTTAGTAAGGGTCTTGGTGGGAGCATTGCTGGGAAGGTCAAATTTTGTTCTAAAACACAGTTTACAGTACACCTAGCTTGAGGGGAAAGATCCGCTATAATATTTTGGCCATACTTATTTATCCTTAAAAAGGTGACTCAGACAGAGTACGCAATTTCAAAAATATTGTACTGTCTATTAGGGAAATCAAAGTGTGACTTTTTGCACCACACAGCGTACATACCTTATATTTATTTATCAGTGGTATTGTAATAGCACTTCCTGTTTTCCGTTCAATAATTACAGGCCGGGTTTCAGTCGACATCCGCCAGGCAGGCAGTGGACAGGGTGTCTTCTGTCAGTGGTCACCAACATTGATGGACGAAGCGTCAGCTGGAATGGAGGAGTGCCGCTAATAAGAGGAATTGTTTGCTGCATGCAACTTACTTACCAAATTCAACAGGACAACTCCAACAACATACAGAATACAGATACAGTATCCATTGTTTTCTTCTATGAGTGTGACTGCATGTGGTTAGCTTTAGTTTGTACCCAAAGATTTCTTTATCTTCAATTATTGTTTGTCCATGCTGTGCTTTTTTTTTCTTCTCTCAACAAAACCTACCCAAAAAGAAACCCCCATTCCCATCCATTTTCCAAACCCTAACCCTCTTCCCCCGGGCTGTGTGGTTTTGCTTGATGTCTGACTAAATGACATCAATAATTCCACACACTTGCTGGGGAGGATAAGGTCATAGCAACAGGCTGGTTAAGGAATACGAGGATATCTTCTAGACTTACTCAGCTTCAGTACTATTTCTTGTAGTAGTAGGAGCCAATGTCAAATAAATTCAACGCAAGTACTAGTTATACTTGCAATACTTTACCATTTGTTAGGCTACATTGTGGCACTGTTCTAGTTTACTGTCACCTGCTATATTCTCGATCGTACCGTAACCGTTGTAATGCTACAGTAAGGACAAACCAGGTTTCGTTTTCTTTTTTCCCATAGGCATGCAACTGCCACTGTGTCACACCACTAGTACCACCGCAATGAGGAAATTTCATCCGCCCAGGATTGCCAACCTTAATCCCCATTTCACGTGGAGCCAGCCCTGGGCCTAGCCCTAATATCTAACACAAATTACAGGTAAGATAAGCGTTTGGTGGGAGGTAGTATAATGGAGTATTAGGACTAGACGAGAGATTGACGGTAGTACTACTAAAGTCCTATGACTCTTCAGGAAAACAAACTTACTGTTACACCCCCACCCACCAGACTGAAAAGCAGTAAAAAACAGGTATGGTCAGATAAAGTTCAAAAAAGTATATTTATGTAGCCCTAACAAAATAATCTCCCTCAAGACCCTCCCTAACCCCAACGATTGTCTTTGAAAAGTCCCAAAAAGAACCCAACTCCCAAATCCCACCCCCCAAAAGTCTCTAAAAAAAGGGCAAGGGACACTCCACTACTGGGGGGTGCTGGTGAATTTTGCGGCCAGGGCATCATACTCCTTGCGGAGGGTGGCAAGGTCGAAGCGGAGGCCCTCCACCAAGTTCTTGTACCTAAGGACCTCCTGCTCCAGGTAGGACATTCTGACTCCTAGGCGGCGCTGGCGTGCCTTGCAGCTCCTGTGGGGGGCAGCTGGTCTTTTTGCTGCTAGGCGGTGGCGGTTGGCTTTGTTAGCCCGGCTCCGTACCGCTGGAGCACTGCGCTGGCTGGCAGCCCGTGGGGTCACGGAGGAGGATGCAGCTGTCCCAGTCAAGGATGTTGTGGTTGCACCGGTCGACTGCGTGTCCTCCTCCTCCTCCAGGGCCACCAGTCGCCGATATTCGGCGACAGTGGCATCCAGCCTCCGTTGCCGGGCCATTCGAGCCTGCTCCCTCCGTGATGTCGATTTGGAAGGAGCAACTATATGAAGAAAGAAAGACATAGTCTGTAACCAATGCTCCTTCACATTAATAACACAAAGTGATTGAGCCGAAAGTTGTGTCACAGTACAAGTAGCAAATTGAAAGCACAGTACATAACTATTGAGGACAGTATCTATCTAACCTCCCACTTCTGCATCCTTGCTCTAACATTAGTGGTAGTTTAATGAACAAATTCTACGACCACTATGGACTTCCATTACAGTCGACTATGACAGTACACCAGTCTTATTCTTCTTCTTCTCTCTTGTTTAGGAAAATTGGTACGTTATCTAATGCAAGCCGGCAGAATGCCAGCGCAGTGAACTTGCACCCGAGAAAAACAGACGCACACCATGATGAGGGGAACAGACTTGCGTTACTGTACCGGTCCAGTACATGCAGGTGGTGAAGCTATTACTTTTCTATTACGGGTGGCACTGAGAATACTCTGTTACAAGGGCTACTGCTTAATTAATTTACCTTTCACCCTACAGTGCAAATGAGTACTAGAAAAGGAAAATGAAGAAGCTAAATAATTAGATTATCTATCACTTCACATGGGATGTATTTGATGACATATGGGATGACTTTAGGTGCTTTGCTTATTATTGAGTGAACAGTGATACACCCACACATGAATGACGTACTACTACTAAACTAAAGTTATTAAGAGAGGTACGGAGTGTCCACCGTAATAACCGGATATATGCTGTGCTTGCAGTTGCAATACAAACTACTGCTACTATTCATGGTAGTGTTGGACAAATTTACAATTTCTTTTCCTTGCCTTCCCTACACTGGAACGGACGTGCAGGTGCGGTGTTACATGCTCTTCAAGGTAACACTTAGTTCATCCAGCAACCATCTACTCTCTCTAGATACACATGTGCTATCTAAGAGTCAGACAATACCATGCTCCAGGCATCCATCCATTCAAAGTATATGCACACATACAGTTTCTGTTTCACCCACCCAGGCTGTTGTCCTTCCACCCATCCTTGCTTCATCATTGACCCAGCCATGCACCATACCATATTCTTTCCTTCCCAGCCACCTCGGGGGGCCAAGCAAACACATATCATTCTTCTTTGCCAGCCATCATAAAATTTCTCGTCCTTCCACACTTACTTACACCCTTGTTTCGCTTTTCGTTCATCCCATCCATCAAGTTCATCTAAGATCTTATTGGGATTCTTCTCACCAAAAACTTCACAGCTAAGTCGAAGTACATTTCGAGGAGGCTACTACCTGGTTGATTTGTAATACACCCGTGCAGAAAGCACACTATGCAGTCTTCAATCTCAATAAGTAAGGAATATATAGCTTACCTCTTCCCGCCACCACCGTGCGAACCCTCACAGGAACGTCCACCGGCACTTCCACCGCATCCTCCCCAGAGTCCTCGTCCAACACCACCACCTCCGCGCTGGCCCCGCCACCAGATGTTACACCTACAAACCTACAAAGTACATTTAAGAATGTTAGAAATACACCACTCACTACTATATAATATTTGGTCTAGGAGGAATAAAGAAATTTTAAAAAAAAGAAATACAATGTAATAATTTGTAACTGTATACTCTACAGTAAAAATGTCCCTTTTCCAGGGAAGGCTGTTGTCTTGCTGCACTTTTTGGCACAACTGATGAATGCTTGCTTTTTATTTTTAACACACAACACTTTTTCTCCTAACAGAAGCTTGACTTCTAAGAACACGATCAGGGTCAAGCTCAAGTTCAAACCAGGTGAGAGCTCAGCTCAACCACAAGAAATGTGTCCAATTAATCGTTAGCACTAAGCACTTTTCCATTTTCAGTTAAACGTTTACTTTTATGACAAAGTTGATTTTAATAAATGTGTTTAGTTTTAATAAAGCTTTTAAACTTAAATAGACTCTGTCGTTTTTGGTCCTCCAGACTAGAGTGGATGAGCTAAAGGTTTTGGAATTTTTGCAAGCATGAGTGCCTCTGACACTTCTTGACTGTGACTCCGTACTCTTGTCCTGCGTAGGATAATCTAATGATCATTGGGGATCAATCATCAGTGACTTAGGGAGCTAAATGACTCTGCCACACTATCTAGTCAGTAAGGAGATTGGGGGTTCTTCAAAGTCTGATATCACTGAGGTATGTGGAAAGAAAGTCTACCTGCGCCTATTATAATTGATAAACAATGCACTATTTAGTGTTCATAGTTCGGTTTGTGCAGATTTGTCCCTGCAACAGTAGTAGAATGGATTGTCCTGTAAATGTGATGTGTAAATGTGCTGGACTTATAAAGCGCACAGCTGCCCGTAAGTGTCCTGGCGCTTGCTTAGGGAACCCATCCTGGTATTCCCCTGTGAGAAACCCCGGCAGGGTGTCCACTAGGTGAAATCCAGGCATCCCGCCGCGAGGGGCCGTAGTGGAGATTAAGCAAGCTATTGCCCAGAGTCGTAGAGTGTGACCCCGTGAGTTGAGTAGGCACTAGAGCGAGAATTGTCGAGTCCGTGGAATTTTGAGCCCGAGACCCGCCGAGGCGGGGAATCGAACCCTGGTCCACAGTCGATCTCAGCTTCCGGGTCTGCCGCCTCTAACCACTGAGCCACGCTTCTCCACCTAACCAAACCAAAAGTAAAGTAGTATCTTATTCTTTCTTGGTGGTCATTCACCTTTTTATTGTTGTCAATTGTCAAAGCATAAACATTTAGAAGACTTGAAAAGACATTATGGACAATCCCAGAGGACTGCACTCAGTGCATAGAGCTATTGCTGACTAGAATGGGAGTCCAATGGAATTGACAAATGTGCAATCTTAGTTAGCTACACAGACAGACTAATAAGAATAATCTAGTAATACCACAGGGAGTCATAGTCGAGGCAGGATAAGAATTTAGATCCAGTCTACAAGAAGATAAAAGACGATTTAGAAAAAATCGAATGAGGAACGCTAGGAAAAAATAGGTACTCTTTATTAAAATTAAAACTTACTGGGGCCAGCAAAGGAGCCCTCGCCTGCCCGATCCTGGCCTGCATCCTCCTGAACAGCACCCTCCTCCTCCTCCTCCTGTGTCCTCTTGCCCTTGGGGGGAGCTGATGTACAACATGAAAGAAAGAAAGACCAGAAAACATGGATGAGATTTGTCAACCAAATCAAACATTTCAAAAGAACAATAACAAAATATTTTGGAGAAATAGCAAATAGATAGACAACTATTCCACGGGATATATTGACCTATCTCATGTGGTATACTACGTTATTCGCATTGCCTGATTTGCGGACCGTTGACTTTGAAAGTTCCTATGTAACTCAATAAACAGACTACTAAAAAGGTTTGCCTAGGCCTGGCAGGCAGCAGTCCGCAGCACGCGAAGTGACAGACAAAGTCCATCCTGCTTGCAGATCAGTGAATACTCAAACTATCAATCCACCGACCACCACCACTATTTCTTCTTATAGCCATGTGTCTATAGGAAGGACTGGACTTCAGTCTGTTGGGGCTGATTTAGAAGTCCCTTGCGGCTCATTTTCCTCCATTGTTGCGTGACTTTTGTGACGCAGCGGCAGAACAAAAGAGTCGCCATGGTGCGGCGTATATATTAAAAAAAAACGCATATGGGAGATGCATCACGTTGTAAAGCCCTGCGCCATCAGGGGGCGTTCCGGCGCAAGGGAGGGCGTTCCTGCGCAGGAACGAATCCTAAAAGTGGCTGAGGGAAATCTACAAGATGTCAATCAGTCACTTTAGGACAATGATGCATGACTCAAACCCTGCGCCTGCTTGAAGCCGACGTACGGCTTGATGCAGCATTGGGGAGATAGGGCACCCCAGAGCATTGCTGGAGCTGGGCCATCGTTGGCACGCAACTCCAGCAATGCGCCGCCTTTATGGCACAGATGCGTAAGGCTTCTGTGACGTTTTGGGCCAATGGGTGGTGGTGGCATGGCGCACAATTACTGCCGCATCCCTGCTACTTTGCAGGGATGCGCCGGTAATTGAAAATATGACCCTTAGTGTCTAGCATTACGCAGTTCTTATCTTTACACTACACTCATACATAATTTCTCAGGCCAATGAAATGAACACAAAATACAAAACAAATAAGCATAGTAGCAAGCAAGGCTACTGAGAAGGAGAGCAGTGCACCTGAAATGCATAGAAGATTTTGAAATATAATTTACCTACAATGTAATCGGCAGCATTATTGCTCTTGGTAAAGAACAAAGATTTGCAAATAACAGAGCCGGATAAAACAAAGTAGTGATGAATAGCTACTACTACTCACCAAGCCCGGGGACCTCTACGCCGAGCGCGTCCAGCAAGTCCCGTTCCCGGTCCATGACATCCGTCCAGCGGTGGGTGGCCTGGTTATAGGTGCGCCGGACCCCAGAGAGCTTAAACATTCTCCCACTGCTTCCGGCGCTCCCGGATGCCATAGCCGGTTGCGATCTTGCCGCCTCCCAGGATGGTCTTGGGGAGGCGGCGCTGGACGTAGAAGATTAGTGCGCCCACCTCCTTTGCGCTAAAGATCTCCCGTGGCATCACTTGCTCCCCCCTCAAACGCCCGCACGGGAGCCGGGCACGGGGTGCGGGACCCTTCCCCTTCTCAGGGTGCTTCCCGGCTCCCTTTACCATGGTCTGGGCAGAAATAAAGTTAAATGATAAAGAAGAAATAGAATAGGGAAGAAGAAAAGAAAAGAGTTTAAAAAAGTAGTTTAAAATTAACTAAAAGTAGCAGAAAACACAAAAATATGGAGCTAGAAAAATAGAGGGATAGATAATAAGTAAAATAGATCAAATAAACTTCAAACAAGCAAAGGATGGCAGAGATTCAGAGAGGATACAGAAAGCATGCCCAGAACCATAGCAATGAATGAGAAACAAGATGGCCGCGCCCATTCACGACCGCGTGGGTAAGTTCGCGCGAGATTTTCCTCGCGATCACGCGCGAAATTGTACTAGCGAGCAGCACACTTTGCGAGATTACACATAGCGGCCGGAAACGGAATTACGTCACGCAAACAAGATGGGCGCGCCCATGTACGACCGCGTGGGTAAGTTCGCAAACGTATCACTACAAGCGCCTTGCGAACATGCAAAAAATCACGCGAACATACACGCCGCAAAAAAAAAATAGTGTATTCGCACGCATTCGCAGCTTCCGAAATCGATCTCGCACGGATTCGCGCCCCGCAAATCGCGCGAAATTGCAGAAAAACGATTTTTGCTAAACTGAAAGCAATCACCAGGTGCAAAAGTTCAAACTTAACATTAGTAACCATTCACTCTAGTGCTTCCTGAGGGGCCCCTCCAGAGTTCAGTTGCCTATTTGCAACTATTCTATGACCCTGCTATGACCCAAACAGCAGGCTCATAGAATAGCTACAAGTAGACCATAAAGGTCCTGTGAAAAAAAATTGCACTGCAACAGAAAGCAAATTACAGATAAGGAAGGAAGCAGGTGCCAGCCAGACTGAAAGTTTCAAAATTACTGACACATTAATCACCCCCAAATTAATTCATGGCAGTTGAAGAAGGGCAGGTGTGCTTGCTTTCACTGCAACAGAAAGCAAATTACAGATAAGGAAGGAAGCAGGTGCCAGCCAGACTGGAAGTTTCAAAATCACTGACACATTAATCAACCCCAAATTAATTCATGGCAGTTGAAGCAGGGCAGGTGTGCTTGCTTTTTTTCACCCCCATAATCTACAGTGATAAACAAACCTAATGGGTGGCAGTGAGGATGTACCAGAGGGTGGCATGGGTGTACCAGAGGGTGGCAGTGGTGAAACAGAGGGTGCTGTGAACCTGTGATGATAAACCAGACGTAGAAACAACATAGTCGCGGCCGTTGCGAGCCGAAAAGTAAGTTCGCAATTGCGAAATGGTCCACAAATCCTCGCGAACGCGCGCCAACACAAAAAACGTAAAAATCCACAAATCCGCGAGAGTTCGCGTATTTTTGCGGATTGCGAATCCGTAAATTCGCAAATTCGCGTACGCGAGATCCGCCAGATCCGCCCATGCTTAATCCTACCTGCCATTCTATATCTACCAACGTGGCTGAGAACGAACTATGGGACTAGATGCTGGCTGTGCGGAATAGGAGTCAAATACTTAAAACATTTACTATGCACTTGCTCGAGGCTGAACGAGGAGAGAGCAGCTCTGTTAAAAATAGCCTCTAACGAACTAAGTATCCGCTCACGCAGACAAGCAGTCCTTGCTTGTTTTGATCCTGGTCTTCCACTGCTAAATGGGAAGCTGGTGAAATTTCTGATACTAGCAGAACGGAAACTAGAATGCCAGGCAGTCAGCTAAAGAGGAAATTTCGGGCTGTGACCAGCTGCTATGAACAATTTGCCACTCACGTTTATTGATTTTAGTAATGTTACTTTTTAACTAAAATTTCTTGCTTATACATTTTCTCTTTTAATTCTACTTGTGGAGATTGTTTTAATGTATTTTTTGTAATCGTTTTAATTAACCTAAACAATAAAAAGTTACTATCCACTACTGTTGCTCCCTATGGAGTGGGAATAGTAATTTTTACCCCTATGCTATCCAACGCTTTCCTTACTGTTGCACCCTTTGGAGTGGGAATAGTATTTTTTTCCCCTACGCTATCCAGCGCTTTCCCTACTGTTGCACCCTCTGCAGTGGGAATAGTATTTTTTACCCCTACGCTATCCAACGCTTTCACTACTGATGCAATTTGTAGAGTAAGTATATATATTAATTTATATGTAGAGTTTTTAATTTATTTTAAATGTATATGTATTAGTTAATATTTTTTAAATATGTTTTATTGTTTCTATCTATAATTTGTTAAATTAGATGTATTTTAAAATTATTTTTACCTTATTATTAATACATTTAAAAAAAACGATATTTTTGACTTTTATATTTTTGTACTACAATATTTAACCTTTATGTAGATAGAACTTCGATATTTTTGATGTCGATATTTTTGTTTCGATGTTTTTGTATGTCTATATTATGTCTGTCGATATTATGTCATAGATTCGTTGGACACTTATTAGATGTTTGACCCACCCGTCACCCAGGCCTAATACCCTTGCTGTTATAGATTGCTCTGTGTTCCGTTTTTTTCTTTCCACTACAGAGTTTCCCTCAGGATAGAATGGACTAGAATACCACAATGCAACACCCAGATTGGCCATGGCCTCCTTGTAAGCTTTGGAGCTAAACGCAGGACCCTGGTCAGAATGTAGCGCGCCGACCGCGTATGTGCCGATAAAGACTCGCAAATCTTTTATAACAGTTCGGGCGTCCGCCGAGCGCTGAGGCCACATCCAAATGAATCGATCCTAATAGTTATGGGACCGCTATGGGATCGCATTTGTCCAAAGGGACTTCTGTGTGTAGATAGTCTAATGCTGTCCAACAAAGGTGTCTGTACTGGGCTGGCTACACTGTAGTCAGGTATTTGGTGGAGTTCTTTGATGCGATCTCTTTTGCAGTCATGGCAATTAATTGCAAATTTATAAATGTGGGCATTCATCCCTGGCCACCAGTATATTTCTTTTAATTCTAGTATGGATTTAGAGATCCCTTGATGTATCAGACCCTCTCCCAATTGTGCTTCGTGTATCAAAGCTATTCTACGTCTCCTGTTTGGAATTACTCTATCCCCCACTCTAGGGATTCAAGCAAAAGGAACAGAGTTGGCATAAATTATGCGTGAATATTCGAGTGGATATTTTTGAGGTAACACTGTGACTCTGCCTTTGCTTGTGGCATTGACAGCTAGCATTATTTCGCCATCTATTTTCATTTTCGAGCAAGTGATTGCAACTACAAAATCCGTTTGCACAGCTGCCTTCGCGGCTTCATCAGCCAATGAATTCCCTTCAACATGAATGCCATCACGCTGATGACTCAGTGTATGGATCACCTGGGTCTTTTGTAGTTCTTTCTGTAATTTCACTACTTGTTCCCAAATTAACTTATGTTAGATTGTGCCACTTTTTGCGTCTTTGAAACAGTTTTGATTCCAATTCTGCAAGTATTCATTGTAAGATTGGACGCAGTAATATGAATCGCACACTATGAGTGTGGGGAATTCGCGATCTGTATTTTCAAGCGTCATCTTGAATGCTTGTAGTTCAGCTCGCTGAGCTGTAAAATCTCTGAGAGATTGCGTTTTTGTGACCATAGGTCGGAATTTACCATTGCGCCTGCGACGTTTAACAATCGCGCACGCAGCTCTATAATCTTGTTTACCCCCAATTGCGGGCTGTGCTGATCCGTCTGTAAAAATTATGCATTCGTACTGTCCTAGAGGTAGAATCTCAGTTGGCAGAGGACATTCTTGCTCGTATTGTAGAAATTCTTGTGTTTTCAAGTAGGGGTCAAAAACGTATTCAACGTCTGTTGCAGCAAGAGAGTTAACCCATTGTATCCATCTTGGATGTAAAGCCTTAGCATTCGGAATGCTTGCTTCTGTCACTGCCTATAAGGCAGGTACAGGAGTAACGACCATTATGCGTTTTCCCTGTGCTAGGGCTCTCTCTTTAGCTATTGCAGTTTGAACCGCTGTCAGAATTTTTTCTGTAGAAGTGAATTTCATTTCAGCTTGTGTGTACAAGTGTGATTTATAAGCAGTTGGTACTTTTTCACCTTCGTTTAAGGTTAAGTACGTGAATCTGCATCTTCCTGGGATTATTCTGATTACAAGGTTGCGTAAGTTTACGCGTGTCTGTAAATGTGTTGTTGCTAACATATCTGTTTGCACTGAATGCAAAATTTCTCTGAGTTTTTGAGTCCAATTAGTAGTTTTGAAATCAGGTTTGATTAATTCGTAGAAAGGTTTAACCCTTTCTGTGTAATTTAGAATGTAAATTCTTCCGAAATTCAGGAAACCTAGAATTGACTGTAAGTTTTTCAGCGTTTTTGAAGGTTGGAGCAGCGCACTCTTTTCTAAAAAGTTGGCTGCCATGCTTTTGCCTTCACTTGATAACTCGTATCCTAGAAAAAGGACGTTGAGGTGGGCAATTCTTGATTTCTTAAAGTTGAATTTGTACCCTTCAGAAGCGAATCCAAGAATAATGGTATTCACTCTGTTCAAGTGCCTGTCCAAGTCATTGTCTGTTAGATAGATGTCATCGGCATAAGATAATGCCTCATCATCATATGTTTGTAGTAACTCTGTTACTCTAGCTGAAAATAACCCTGGACTATTCTTGAATACCTGGGGGAGACGGCAGAAGTGTTGCTGTGTCCCCATGATTGAGAAAGATGTCAAGTACCTGCTTTCAGGTGTAATGTTTTGATAGAAGAAACCGTTTTGTAACAAGAGTTTAAATGTCTGTAGTCCAAAACTAGACGATATGTAATGTCTGGTTTGGAGACAGGAAACAAAGGATTGTTTATTGACGAGGTGCATGTTTCAATCACCACTTTGTATTCAAGTTGATCTAATATCTTCCTGACCTGTTCTTTATCTTCTTGCTTTACTGGATACTGCCTCTGTGCAGTAGGTTGAGTTTTTAACTGGATTTTATGGTGAGGAGAATCCTCATCCCATCCTACATGATTTTTATATAATGCTGGAGCCTGGGCTACAGCCCATTTTCTGGCATAGGTGTGTTTTAAGTGAATGCAAATGTGATTGGAGAAGGCTGGCATAATGATGTCTTCACCATGTGGGCACTCCCTGACAAATTTTGGTGGCCAGTCTTTTTCAGCTAGAAGAATGTCATAACCCTTAAAGAGCTTCTCCCAAAAGAGTGCTCTTATTTTCCTAGTTATGTCCCCCTCCATCCGGAGCGTTACTTCATATAACTTATGGGGTACACAAACCCTGGTATCGGCAGTTTCAACTTGGATGTACTCATTCAAGTCCACTGTCTCCAGATGATCCTTCAAGATCTTGCGAGCTATGATGAATTCTGCTGCGCTGTCCAGCATTGTCTGGGCCCACTCCCCGTTCTTGAGTTGTGTCCTCAAGATCCTCAACATGTCTGATTTTTGGACCTGCTAAGTTCTTTTTGCTGAATTGGCTTTTCTTATTTTATGGAACGTGTTGATCGTCTTTGGACTTCACGTGTTCTTCCTTGTGTTCTCACCGTCCTCTTCTAACCGATTTCTGTGAGGAAGTCTGAAAGGTACGAGAGGAACGTGTATCAGTATCTTGATATCTATCAGGTTTTTTCAAATTATCCCTATTCCTGAGGTTATACCTCTTTTCAGAGGGCTCCTTTTGAGGAGACCTACCTCTGGACTGAGAATGCTTCTCTTTAGAAGTTTGTTTAGTATTCTCCCACTTCTTTTTGGGAGTAGTGTTTTTAATGCAGACCTTTTCAGGACTTTCTGTAAGTTGGAGTTTAACTTTCTTCCCACCCAAACTATCTCTACCTGGTTATCATAGGATTTTTTAATTATTCTGGCCAGTTCATATGGTTGCTCAGTTACAGCAAATTCTCTTAATTTTTGGTGGATCGCCACAGATGCTGCCCCACCTTTAATATTAGCTTATATTATAGCTGAGACCTGTTTGAAATCTCTCAGTAATTTCAGACCCAGATTTAATGCAGGCTCTGCCCCGTATTAATTTTGAATCTATTTCAGGACATCTGGTATAACCGCCATAGACGGAACACCATGTGTTTTTGTGTAGATTGCAGCAAAGACTGTACCCCAAGTGTCATAGTCCTCCAGGTGTGGTGCGATCCCCATTGGTAAACAGATTGTTACAATTCTGTATTTCTCATGAGGGGTAGTATTGGGAAATACTGCCTCGATTTGAGTAATTTTTTGAGCTATCCAGAATAGAATTTGTTCCCTTTTTGCGGGCAACTTACCAATGACTGATTGTATAGTCTGGGGTGTGATTTTATTTGTGTTCCCCTGGTGAGGGGTTTGTTGTGGAATCCTTATAGGAGGTTGGACAGTTAGAGTCCGCATGACATATAGAACCAATTGTCTATGTATTTTAATTAGTTGTTTTAGTTGAACTAATAGTTCTGCACCTGACATTTCTCCAATGGCAGGGTGTGGCAAATAGCTGGCTAGTACCGGCCATGTTGCTCCTGGTCTACCTAGAGGACTGAGCCTAGTAATGGGATTTTGATGTTGTAGGGCGCCTTTAAACCAGAGCACATGCTCTTGGTAAGTTGGTGGAATTTCAACATCCTCGAAAGGAGTGTTTCCCATTAGATGTTCCTCTACTTTGTAGAAGTGAAACACATGTTTTACTGAATTTGCTTTAGGGAAGAAAATCCATGAATAGAATACCTCTGTCTGCCGATATTCATGTGGCTCTATGACAAAAATTACCCTACCACCTTTTGGTGATAGGCCATTTGTTATAAGCTTTATAGTGATAGTTTTCCTTAAGTTTTCCAGGATGATTATAGCACCCGGGTCGGTTTCTTGGAAACCTGTAACGTCTATGCCCTGATGAGTTGCAGTTCCTGCAGCTCCACCGGTCGCCTTATTGTCGCCGTTAAGCAACATTTTTTTATGAAAGTTGCAGAGCAGGTTCCAAGGAAACAAAGATAAGGCGCACAATATTTTGGAACACTGTATCCTTCAACGTTGAACAAACCAAAATCTAATACATAGGATTTTCTTCCTATTCAGTTATGGGGGATATTTTATCATTTTACTCACTCCATGTGTCTATTGGAGTATTTTAAGGGAAATAGGGGTCTCTGTGAAAAGTATGACTGAGTTACTCTAGTATCTAGCTTTAAATTAGTGCCTTACCAAATGTTGGGCGCCATGTAGTGTAGTTCCTATATTCCCAATAGGCCCTGCGAATTGGAATGATATATCCTATAGATTTGATGTAGGAATTGGGTCGACTAGGTCTCTAGCGAATATATTAGACTTAATTGTGAGTGCCAGCTAGCTAAGAGGTCACTAGAAACTTTCTCGAATAAACAAGAAGGGATTAATTTCTGACAACCACATAAACATGACAACTTTGTTTCCCCAAGAATAAACATATCTCCAGAGTCGTGGAAACAATAGATACATATTTTACTCAGTCAATCGTGCGTGCTTCATTTCACCAGAGGTGCAGAGAAATAGAGAGACAGCCGTTTTCAATAAAAGGATTCATTGAACAGTCTTCTTTCTCATGCAAGTAAAGTGAACTGCTACAATCATAATACAGGCTGCAAAGTATAATATGTACAGCGTGAAGAATATTATAAAATAATACTGAAAAAGCATTGTATGGTTTCCTAACCATAGATAAATACATACATAAATAGCAAAGGCTAAAAGTATTCAACTGGTGCTTCTAAAATACATCTACCCCAATGTACCTAACCTAAGTCTAGTATGAGGGAAAAAGTAAGTGAGGTGTAGCATAGGTTTAGTTTTTCTTTGCCAAGTATCTATCCAAGATTTCTCTTAGGTTCTAATCAGCTCCGTACATTGGTTTTAGAATGAAGGAGGTCTGGTATCTCTGTCTCAGGAATTGATTTCCCAATACCCCGTGAGGGGTGCTTGGAAACACTGGAGCTGGATTCTCAGCGAGAATCGAGATAAAAGACAGCTTCTCGATCAGTGCGTCAGCTGGAGGGTCGGCTTCCTTTGGCACTTGCTGTAGCGGGCTGCGTCGGGCAAGTAGAAAGTCGAGCTGCTCCGAACCACTTTGTGTTTGCTAGGGCAAGTGTAGGCATATTTATACCTGGAGGTGCCTAGTTTGATGTAAAGTCAGGCATAATAACGTCATCAAAGAACCCCAAGGGAATGGTAGTTCTTTGAAAACTCCATGAGTTCTTGGATAAATCAATAAGCAAGCAAGGGGATGTCCCTGACTGCTTAAGCCATTTTTTCTAAGAAATCATTGTGGCTTTTTGGAATGAGTGGAAGTAGATATGCCTGTATTTGGACTGCATGGGTTATGTTTAAATAAGGTTATGATTTCTATGCCTATAGAGGGGCGTGGCTTGGATGCCGAGGCGGAGAGAAGCGTGAGCGCCGAGCTCCGCTCATGGAACCCACACTTCTCCTGAGTAATTAACCCCCGGCCCCCTCACACGCCAACCGGGGATGGGCGAAGGGAGGGGGAGCAGCACCGGAGTGTTCTCGTCCCTTACGGCAGTGTAAAGCCGGAAATCGGAGTTGTTTTTGGAGCTGACCCGAGGACTGATGGCGGCTTCAAAATGGTGGTGACAGGGACTGACACGGCCCTGAGACAGCGCTGTGAGTGACGGGCTCCGCACGTCCGGTCCGGGAGGAGGATCGGTGAGGATCTGCTGCGGGGGCGGAGGCGGCTCACAGGCGCTGGAGCACTGGGGCTGCTGCAAAAGGAGCTGCTGCCCGGTCGACGCGGCGGAGCAGAGCGGACCCTACTGCGAGGCTGCACTGAGGGGTGCCGAACGCTGTGGCGGCAAAGGGGAGGCAGCCTGCGCTGCAGCAGGATCTGGCACCGGTGAGGGCAGCTGTGCTACTGATAGTGCCTGTGTGGCGGCAAGAGAGCCTTCGGAGGGGCCCCTCCCCTCCATGAGACATCCAGGGCAATCTGAAGGGAGCGTTGAGGCCGCCATGAGAGGAGTTGCTGCCCAGTAGATGCTGCAGGGTGGAGCGGACCCCACTACGTGGCAGCACTGAGGAGGACCGAGCGCTGTGGAGGATAACGGGCATCTGCATTCACTGAGGGGAACTCTGGCCCTGACGAGGGCAGCTGAGGTGCTGGCAGTGCCCGAGTGGTGACGGGGGAGGCTCCGGAGGGGGGGCCCCCCTCCCTGGGGCATCCGGGGCATTGTGAAGGGGCTTGAGGAGACTGCTGGGCCCGGGACGAGGCAGCCTCTGCTGGTGCGGCAGCTGAAGGTGGCAGCTGGAACGGTTGCGGAGCTGGGTGCGCCGAGTAGTGAGGGGTGATGACCCGAGCCTGGAGGCCCCCCTGTTGCCCGCCGCATGGAAGTGCGAGCGACCTGGACCAGGGACGCCGCCGAACACCAGGAGGTTGCGGAGTCGACCGGGAGGATGCATGGGGGAGGACCCACGCTTGGAGCACTCCGGCAGCGTTGGGAACTGTAGCACCAGGGCAGCCGGAGCGTGCTGGAGGCTCCAACAGGGGCTGGAATTTGGTCTGCGGTGGCGATGGGAGAAACCTGCGGCGCGACGGGATACTAAGTTGAGACCCGTGGAGGGTGATGCGGCCCTCAGGTTTGAGAATCCACTGGGTTGCGGGACCTGCTGTTGCTGTACTGCCTGGGCAGGTGTTGTACACGAGTAGGCAGATTGTGCTGCTGTGAGTCGCTGTGTTGCCTAGTTGGATTTGGAGACAGGCCTGGCCTGCTGCCTGTTGTTCTTCGGGTGCTTCACCACCACGAACCCTGTGAGTGATTACCTGCGTTCGGCGCCATGGGCAAGCCCAGAGCAAGGAAAGAAGAAGAACACCCACCCCATGATGCTGAATCCCCACCCCAGGCTGAACAGGGGCTGCATGACGTACCTCGTGAACTCGGGCTGCGGCAGCAACTCGACAAGATCCTAATTGCTATAGCGGATTTCCGCACTGCACTGCAGCAGGACATTGCGCAGGTGGCAACAGGGCTGGGCCTTCTACGAGCTGACCACTCAAAATTGTCCGACAGGGTTAAGAGTGTGGAGGACACTGTCGAAGAGGTCGCACCTGCACAAACGGCGCAGGCCGTAAAGATGGAGGGGGCGTTGGAGCGGATTGCGGCACTTGAACGGCGAGCTGAGGATGCAGAAGGAAGGAATCAGCGGAACAACATCCGAGTGGTGGGCCTGCCGGAAAAAATCGAGAGTTCGGATACGGTGAGCTATCTGGAAGACTGGCTGCGGACGGTGGTGGCCCCGAGGATTTATCGACTTTCTATACCCTGGAACGTGCACACCGAGACCCTGCGAGGCCCCCACAGCAGGTTCGATCACCCCGGCCGGTGGTGGCGCGTCTGTTGCATTTTAGGGACAGAGACCTGCTCCTCAAGAAGGCGCGAACAGATGGCCCTTTTCAGGTTGATAATAGCATGGTCATGCTGTTCCCGAACTATTCATTTGACACACAACGGCCCCGCGCGTCCTTCCAGGCGGTCAAGAAGGAATTGCGAGCGGAGGGGACTCAGTACTCCCTGTTCTTCCCAGCTAAATTGCGTATAATCCTGGATGGGAAAACCCACTTTCATGATACGCCGGAGAATGCGTGGAGTATGCGTGGAGTTGGCTGGAAACTTACAGAGCTGGCAAAGACGGTCTGGAGCAGGAGGAACGGGACAGGGCTGCAGACTCACAGTCCCGCAAATCGCAACGTATAAGGCGCGGATGGAGGGGCGTGCGGAAACCATCTACCTCCCAAACGGACCTGGAGCGCAGAGCAGCACTGAAAGCGGTGACGGTGATCTCTGGCAAACACCTGCTGCTTTTATCAGGGAGGTCGGGCCCGAACACTGACAAGGGTCAATCTGAAGCGGATTCTACAGCGTCGGACAGTACACATCTACCGCTGGTTACTCCGGGAATAGCAGACGGACTACTGGATGAGTAACCACTGTGGGCAGCGGGGGGGGGGGAGTTGCTGTGCCTATATGTTGCGAAAGGACTATTGGGGTGGGCTAGCAATATGACAACCTAGATTGTTTCTGGTTTGGATATATCGGAGTGCTGCCTATGTCAGTGAAGGAGGGTTGGCGGTGGGGGGAGTTGTGGGGTGGCTATAGCTTTCGGGGATCTCTGGGGCGGTAATTGGTTGCTGTATTGATTGTTTTTGGGTTATTTGCTGGGCTCTAACGAACCCCCACTGGATTTTTCCTAGTTAGATAAGCCTTGCATCGTTATGCGATAGTTGGGCTGGTTTGGATGGGATTCACTACGTTAGTGCCTGTTCTTTGGGGGGGTGGCCGACAATGCGGGTGGGGAGGGATTGTTGGGGGCTGGGATGGGGGAGGAGGGGGGGTTACCGGTCGGCGCGGCTAAGGAGCAGTGAGGAGTGTTGGTGTAATTGTTTGTATTTGCAATATGGGACCGTTACCTCATGTGAAATGTGTGACCTGGAACGTGCGGGGATTGCACTCTATGCAGCGTAGCTATAAAGCCCATTCTTACTTGGTCTGTAGGGGCGTGCAGATAGCGTTTTTACAGGAAACACATCTAACTAGAGTGAAGGGGTTGGCGCTGCAGCGTAGGTGGCGAGGACAGCTTTATTACACCACTTATTCAGCATTTGCGCGAGGAGTGTTGATCTGGGTTAGAGCCGGGGTTCTCTTTCAGATGACTGAAAAGTTAACTGACCCAGAGGGCCGGTACGTGGCAGTGAAGGGGCGACTGCATGGACGAGGTGACTCTTTGTAGTATTTACACCCCTAATGTGGAGCAGGCGTCCTTTTTTGAACGCTTGTCTGTGACCCTGGCGTCCGATTTCACAAATCCAGTGATGCTGGGGGGGAGACTTCAACTCTGTGGTGGATGTGATGTTGGACAGGTCCCACCCCCCGTTGTCTGGCACCCCGATACATAAGTTAGCGAAGATCATGGCCCAATGGCAGGATCATTGGGGGTTTATAGATGTTTGGCGGGCTCAACATCTGGCTGAGCGGGATTATTCTTTTTACTCCGCTTTACATGATTTGCATGTGCAGCTTGATGTGGTTTTATGTAGTCCGGGATTGGCTGCTATAGTAGCCAATAGCGAGTATTTATCGCGCACTATCTCGGACCACAACCCACTGCTAGTGAGTTTCTGTTGGGTCAAGGAGTGCTCTGCTATCCCGACTTGGCACTTGCGCCCAGAGTTACTGGAGGATCCGATCTTCCGAGCCCATCTGAGTGAGGGAATTAAGAGGTATTTTACTGAGAATGAGGGTACGGCCTCGACAAGGGCCTTAGAGTGGGACGCTTTTAAGGTAGTGACCCGAGGGTTTTGCATCACTAAGCAGGTGGGTGTGCGGAAACTGCTGTTACGTGAAATAGAGGAGGCTGAGACGTCCCTTAGGGCTGCTGAGCGAGACCACTTTGCTGGCTCTGTGGAGCGGGACGCGGTCCCGACCCTGAAGGAAGCTGTAGCAGTGGTGGCGGAGCACCTACGGTGCTTTGATTACAGTGCTTATTTGGCCTGCGCGCATGCCGAGCGCGATAAGGTGGGCACCTTGCTGGCGTGGCTGGCCAATCCCCTCCCCAGATGTATCCCTATCTTAGCGCTGGCCTCTGATTCCGGGGTGTTGGAATACACGCAACATCAAATAAACGATCCGTTTCGGTCCTTTTATGCTGCCCTCTATACAAGCCACTTACAGACAGGGGAGGGAGACATGCAGGCGTTCTTGGCGGACTTAGAGCTGCCTGTGGTGGAGGTGGAGCAAGCGGACTCCCTTGAACAGGATATCTCGACTCCTGAAATTCGTTGCGCCATTAAACAGTTGGCGTGTAATAAAACTCCGGGTAGCGATGGGTTGCCTATTGAGTTTTATTCGGCTTACGTGGATGCGTTGGCTCCTAGACTGCTGTCCATGTATAGGGAGGCAAAGCGGTTGGGAGTGTTGCCGACTTCGACTAGGGAGGCCATTATTATTCCCCTCCTTAAGCCAGGGAAGGACCCCACGGACTCGGCTGCATATCGGCCGCTGTCCATTCTCACTACTGACTATAAAATTTTGAGTCGGGTGCTAGCCACTAGACTCCTTCCCTTTATGGCGCGATTGATACACCCGGATCAGTCCGGCTTTATTCTAACACGAAACACAGCTGGGAGCATACGTAGGTTGATACGCATACTGAGTGGGGACTATGGTGAGGAGGATACGGCGGTAGTCCTGTCAGTTGATATTGCAAAGGCATTTGACAGCTTGGAGTGGCCTTATTTATTCACAATCATGAGAGCCTTCGGGCTTGGCGAGGGCTATATCCGGTGGACCGAAATTTTATATGCCTCTGCAAGTGCTAGGGTGCGAGTGGGTGGGGTAGTCTCCACATTGTATTCGGTTGGGCGTGGCACCAGACAGGGTTGCCCACTCTCCCCGATGCTCTTTGCCCTTGCCATGGAACCTTTAGCTATGTTATAAAGACAAAGGCTCCTAGCTCATTCAAGATCAACTAAATACAATATAGACCACAATGGAATACTATATGCAAAAAATCCTTGCCCAGCCGGACAAGGGATTTATTTGTAGACAAATGTCAGATGAACATTATATTCCTACAGGAATAGCATGACACAAGCCTGTGCCGTACTAGAGAAGGGAGAAACAAGATAGCAAAAGGTGAAAGGGTGTTTTCAGGCAAGAGAGAAGAGCAAAAACAGGGCACTGTAAGTCGATTTGCAGTTTAATGACAGTGTCACCTTGAGTGAAGCACACATTTACATTTACAATAAATTATGCGTATGCCCACTCATGGGTGTCGACGTTTCGATCCCTTATGCTCCGTTAATTGGTTGGGATCATCATCAGGACTAAACAGTTAGATTTGCCTGAGCATAATGTAGCCTGTTTAAAGACAGAAAAGGAAATATGCAGAAGTTTAAACAATCGCCCGGAGAACAGTCTTCGCATGTCTTACATCTTGGTATGCAAACCGGATTCGCAGTGAGTGTCTTGTGTGAAGTGACATTGAAAGAACCCTATGGCGCACAATTCTGACATAATTCGAAATCGCAGTGACAATCGTGGCATTCACTGATTTGGGCAGTGTGATACTTGTGAAGTGGGTAGGCTTGTGCAGATAGTGTTTAACAAATAGTACAGAGAGCTCTGTGATAAGGTGAGTGAGCCGCGTACTGTGCTCCTAGCGTTATCAGGGCAGGGGCTTATCACCGCGGTTTGAATTGTGGGGCGGGAAATGGAAATCACTTGGACCCACCTCTGTAAGTAGGCTGTGGTCATAAAATGAGGAGACCACCGTCAGAACGGGATTCTGACTGAGGCGCACAGGGGGCGCCGGGGGATTCCGCTTAAGGCGTGCAACCGGGCTATGGATAAATAAAGTTAAAAACAGAGGGTTAAAGGAACCAAGCCTTTTGGGATTACCCGAAGTTAAACTATGGCAACAAAATAAATTCATACCCGTGGGTTGCTAGGAGATCTGCTCCTTATTAATTTCATACGACTCCGCAATGTTTTAATTGGAGGGGTCCTGGTCAGTTGTAATTCCGCCTCATGTGGCGTGCTGGGGAGGAAAAATTATTATATAAATAAATTACTTGTGAGTTAACTGATCCGGTCGATCAAGTCTCAACACCTATTATGGAAAGGAGTGAGTCCTACCTTGTTTGTGGAATCACAAACACCGATAATTCAAGATTGTGGGAGTGGGGCTCGAATGCCGGACACTCGCTAACCCGGTAATAGGGTAATGGACCGCTGAAATTAAACAAGGGTTTGTTTAGACTTTACCCATGGTATAGAGCCAAAGCCTGGCGGGAGTTTAGTTCTGCATTACTTACCAAGTCACGGTGGAACTTGCGTCTGACCAGGATACTCGGACTCGATGCCGGCTCCCCGTTACGCGTTTGGCCGCGTTGTTTGTAAGATGGCAGTCCGGTCACGTGGTGGTGACTCCGGGCGCCATCTTAGAGTGGTCAGGCGAGATTGGGAATCTAAGGAGGCGGCTACAGCGAGTTTTGGCCGCCATCTTGGAGTGTGTGTTTAGGCATCACCCAGCTGACAATTTCACAAGCAAGGGGTTACGGGGATAAAAATTCCAGATTGTGCGAGTGGAGCGGGGAGATGAATTGGTGAAACATGCTAGTGAGAGTGAAGCAGTGACTTATATATATGAAAAGAAAATTAACTTTGTTTAAAAAAAAAAAAAAAAAAACAACGTATAAAATACACGTTACTCCAGAATTGCCTGATAGTGCAACACTGTGTTTACTTGCATCCAGAGTATTTAGTCTTTTAGTCCAGAGCATCAAATCAAGAGTCCATTTCAGAGAGCATTTCTAGACCATTCGACAACTCATTTTGGGACCAAAATGATTCTTTAGACACAGAAATGTTTCTGGGGTCATAGAAGCGTGGTCCAATCCTCACTCCGATTCAGGCCTGTGTTGATGGTGTTGAATTGTATGATGGATTTCAGCTCCTCACGGTTCAGAAGTTGTTGTAAGTTACCTCCTCTTTGGGGTAATTTGACCGATTTCAAAATTGTCCATTTCAGGTCATCCACCGTGTGGTTCATACTGGAAAAATGTTCCACCAGTAGTGCATTGAGAGTGCCACAACGTATGCGGCTCCGGTGCTGGCTTATCCGCGTTTTTGCTTTTTGAGTTGTTTGGCCCACATACATTTTTGGACATGGGCATAGAACCGCATAAATTACATTACAGCTGTTACAATTTGTCAAATCATTCATGTGAATTGTGAAATTGTTGTGACTAAAAGTGCGCCCTTCCAGTGTTAGATCACACACAATACATTGCCCACATTTAACATGCCCTATTACAGGCGGTAATCCCCAGCTTGCTTCAATTGTGTTGTTTGGAAGTGGTGTGGGGAGAGCAGCTCGGACAAGGTGGTCTTTGATGTTTTTACTCTTTTTAAATGCAAACAAAGGTTTTTCAAGCTGCACTAGACCTACATTCAAGGTTGACCAATAACGTAAGATTATTTTACGGATTTTATTTGACACTGGGGAGAAGGTAGTGACGCAAGCAATTCTCTCTGTCTTTTTCTTTACTTTAGGTTCCAGAAGGGCTTCTCGTGGGCAATACCATGCTCTTTTAGAGGCATTCTTGACCAGTCTGTTTGGGTATCCACGGGCTTTGAGTTTCGAAATCAGAATGCCTGCCTCCCTAAAATAGTCTGGTTTTGATGAGCAGTTCCGCCTGATACGAAGGAACTGTGAATATGGGAGTGAGTCTTTTAGTGCCCTAGGGTGATTACTGTCATACCTGAGCAGAGTGTTGCGTTCAGTGGGTTTCCTGTAAAGGCGGGTTAGTAATTCGCCCTCCTCATGGTAGATTGTCAAGTCCAAGAATGGTAGTTCTGTCTTGTGATGGGAAAGAGTAAACTGTAAGTCACTACAGTTGGTGTTCAGCCAATGCCTGAAGGACTCTAAGATGCTTGCATCAGAGTTCCAAATCAGGAAAATGTCGTCTATGTAGCGTCGCCAGATGGCAATGCTTGACCCGAAAGGGTTTGTGTCTGATAGGATTGTACCAGTTTCCAGCTTGTCCATGAACAAAATGGCTAGGTGAGGAGCAAAAATGGCTCCCATTGAGGTCCCCTTGATCTGCTGGAAGAACACGCCGTCAAAGACAAAAAAGTTCTTTGTAAGGCACAGTTCAAGTAATTGCAAAATAAATGAGGTCGGTACTCTGTGTGGTCGTGGCCTGGAGTCTAAGATTTTTTGAATGACAAGTAGAGCCGCTCCTTGGGGTATGTTAGTGTAGAGCGACTCTACATCCAGAGTACAGAGTGTCTGAGAGCTGGGGTCATAAGGATAATGCTCTATTAGATTTATCATTTCCATGCTGTCACGCACGTAACAGCATGTAGATGGCACAAAGTCCTTGATGAAAAAATCTACATAGGACCCTAGTGGTTCTAAAATTGAGCCACATGCCGACACGATAGGTCTGCCTGGGGGATTGTCAGTGTTTTTGTGGATTTTTGGGAGGGTGTAGATCACTGGGAGACGTGGACACTTAACATTAAGAAAATTGTACTCTTTTTTGCTTAGAAAGCCTTCATCTCTAGCCTCAGTGGTGACTTTTTTAATCAGAGCTTGGATTTCTGTGGTTGGATTACGTCCAAGTCTCAGATAGTGTTCTCTGTTGCTTAATTGTCGTGTAATTTCAGCTTTATACGAGTCAATATTCTGTAAAACGATTCCTCCCCCCTTGTCTGCGCTCTTGATGATTACATCAGTATTGGATTTGAGCGTCCCAATTGCCTCTTTCTCGCTGCGTGGGATGTTATATGGGACAAACAGTTTCTTCTTTTCTAAACTTTCGAGATCTTTTAGAACAAGCTTTTCAAAAGTGATGATCTCCGGCGGTATCATACTCGCCGATGGTAAGAATGTAGAGGGGGGGCAGAAGGGTGTGTTACGATTTGATTCTGGGAGGGGGTGTAGTTGGAAGAACGCTTTCAACCGAATGAGTCTGAAGAATCTTAGTAACTCTGTATGTAATTCCATGTAGTTAGGACGTATCGTGGGGACAAAAGAGAGCCCTCTTTTTAGAAGTTCTAACTCCGAGTGTACTAGATTGTGGTTAGATAGATTAAAGATTGGTATCATTTCCGTCACACTCTGTGTATTAGACGTTACCATTGGTAGAAGTTGTTGCGGGTCTGCCGCTCTCCCGGGGCGTTGAACCATCTCCGAGGTTTTTTCGCTCTCCCTCTCTGCGGGGTACCCGATTGGCCCCTGGCTAAAAAATTACCCTGAGGATTCCCGCCCCCTCTTCTTGGGTTACTGCCCCCTTCTCCTGGATCAGAATTATCTGATGAGTCCTCTGAAGTGTCAGAAAATCCTACTATATTTTTACGTTTGTTGTAACGGCCCCAAGGTTTATTCTGAGGGTTAAAGTAGGGTCTATTAGTATAGAAATCCTTGTTTAAATACGGATATGTGTTCTCGGCACTGTAATTCTTGATATCTTTTTTGATTTTATTTGATTTCTTATTCTGTTCAATGCGGTGGAAGTCCGCCACAGTTTTCTCTACTTGTTCTAGTAGTTTTTTACATTCAGGTGTAGGGTCAGAATCGTTAATGTCTTTTAGGAGATCAGATATTTCTATTTCAAGTGTTTTAAGTGTCTCCGTCGCAATATCAATGCCAAGGGCTAACCACTGCCTGGAGCATTAGCCCTTGGCATTGATATTGCGACGGAGACACTTAAAACACTTGAAATAGAAATATCTGATCTCCTAAAAGACATTAACGATTCTGACCCTACACCTGAATGTAAAAAACTACTAGAACAAGTAGAGAAAACTGTGGCGGACTTCCACCGCATTGAACAGAATAAGAAATCAAATAAAATCAAAAAAGATATCAAGAATTACAGTGCCGAGAACACATATCCGTATTTAAACAAGGATTTCTATACTAATAGACCCTACTTTAACCCTCAGAATAAACCTTGGGGCCGTTACAACAAACGTAAAAATATAGTGTCGTGTATTTCTATAGGTTCTGAATCAGTCCCCCTATTCCTGACCCTATTCTGGTTAAACTACCTAGCTAGTTAACTAACAGTCAGCCCATGAGGCAAGAAAACCCCATGATGCAGATACCGTTATCTGACGCAGTCACACTACGGCACAGGAACGTGTTATCTGATTAGGTCATAACGCTTGAGATCTAATTAGACAAGCGACATTCCTCCAGCCCCTGATAAGGCATACGACGTTCTCATAACAAATCAAACCTATGACAACCTGGAAAATCCGTGCGGCCATTGTTTTGATTTCACAGAGAACTTTTGCAAAAGAATGTGCTAACGAGCAAGTCGTATGACATCTTTATTGACGTACCTATGTCCATCCTTACGTCAATCTCGGCACCTTTAAGGTATAAATATTGCCGACCTTGCCCTATGCAAACACACGCGTGGTGACAAGACGGAGCAGCCATCCTTGCCGAAGCCGAGAGCAGAAGCAGACCCCGCTGGCAGCAGCCCCGCCTTCCTGACGCGCTGAGAGACGCGCTGCTATCTCAAGCCGAGAGACCCAGCACCGGCGCTTCTGGGCAGCCCTCGCAGGCAGCCTGGAATATCGAGAGCAGAGAAAGAGATACCATTCCTCATTCATCCTAAATTCCAGGTACAGAATTGAATAACCCCTCACAGAGAATTCTTTAGTTATTCACTTGGCAAAAACAAACTTAACTTAAACTGTAACTTTCTATTCCCGCCCACGCATTAGACTTAGGTCAGGTACACGGGGTAGGCGTATTTAGAAACACCAGTTGAGTACGTTTAGTCAAATGTATATGTGTATGTAAATATATTTTAATCATTTTTAAACATCATATGGCTCAGAAACCATATCAATGTTTTTACAGTATTATTTTATACTATTGCTTCTAATGTATGCACTTTACTTAACTATAAGTATTGCAATAATATCGATCCATTTCTCTTGTACGAGAAAGAAGACTGATCAATAAATAACATCTTTTATTGAACACGCCCGTCTCTTCCTTTTCTCTACATTCTGATGAGACTAAGAATGCACGTACTGACTGAGTAAAATAATTGCCTTGTGCTCACACGACTCTTGAGATTGACTCTTGATTAGGGGAGAGCAAAGTTGTCATGTTCTATGGTTGTCAGAAACTAAATCCCTTCTTGTCTAATCAGGGGAGTTAATCCTTCCTTGAACATTCGAGAAAGTTTCTAGCGAACTCTGAGCTTAGCTGGCAAACCCAAAAATTAAGTCTAGTATCGACAGTAGTAGACCTAGTTAACGTCTGGCCTAGGCCTTTACTGCTGTAGGTACTATTCCAATGCGCAGAGCCTATTGGGAAGATAGGAACTACACTACATGGCGCCCAACGCGTTTGGAAAGGGCGATAAAACTAACGTAAGACATTTAGAGTAACTCAGTCGTGCTTTCTCACTCAGACCCCTTTTCCCAAATACTCCAAAGACGTCTGGAGTGGGTGAAAGGTTATTATATCCTCCAAAACCTCGCAGGAGGGAACTCCTATGTATGGTTTTTGGTCTAGTCAACGTTGAAGGATAAAACAGTTCCAGAATATTGTGCATCTAATCTCTGTTTCCATAAGAAACCTGATCTGCAAATAAAAATAATACCATCCTGTCAGTAAAATGGGAGACAGTGATGGAGAAAGAGAGGCAATTAGATTAGCCACTGAAATAGCAGATGCTGATGCTACCATGCAAGCAGCAGACGCGGATATAATACTCATTCCGGTCATTAAAAGGAGATCTATAACCTTAAAACTTATAGAAAATGGACTGACACCTAGAGGTGGCACAGTCATATTCGTAATTGAGGCACACGAATATCGGCAGACAGAGGTATACTATACATGGATACATTTTCCAGCAGCAAATGCTGTAACAAAGTACTTCCACTATTACAAAGTAGAGGAACCTCCTGAAACGTACACTCCTTTCGAGGAGGTGGAAGTACCACTCAAATTCCAAGAGCATTTGCTCTTATTTGATGGCGCCCTAATACATAACAATCACATTACAAGGCTCGGTCCTTTAGGAAGACCAGGAGCAACGTGGCCGGTCTTAGCCGGATACACACCACATCCAGATATCGAAAGAATGCCTGCAGCAGAGCTGTTAATACAGCTAAAACAACTACTAAAAATTCACAGACAATTAGTTCAGTATGTAATGCGGACTTCAACAATTCAGCCAGCGATTAAACTTCCACAGCTGACCCCTCACCAGGGGAACACAAATAAAATTACACCACAGAACATCCAATCCTGCCTAGGTAAAGTTCCAGCTAAACGGGAACAGATACCATTCTGGTTGGCACAGAAAATTACCCAAATAGAGGCGGTGTTTCCTGACACCACCCCATTAGAAAAACACAGGATTCTGACTATATGTCTCCCAATGGGAATCGCACCACACATTGAGGACTGTGACACTTGGGGTACAGTCTTTGCTTCCATCTATACAAAAACGCACGGTGTTCCATCCATTTCGGTGATACCAGATGTGCTAAAACAAATTCAAGATGAATACGGTCCAGAACCTGCTTTAACTCTTGGTATGAAATTACTAAAAGACTTCAAACAGGTCTCGGCTATATTATTAGCCAACATAAAAGGTGAAGCAGCAATCGTGGCGATCCGCCAGAGGTTAAAAGAGACAGATATAGCAGACCAACCAGCTGAAATTGCCAGAATCATAGAAAAATCCTATGAAGAACTAGGCAGAGATAGTCTAGGTGGAATACCAGTAAAACCGCAACTGACTACAAGTCCAGAAAAAATGTTTTTTAATAATAATAATAATTCACCAAAAAAGAACTGGGATGGGAACAAACAATCCAATCCTAAAGAAGAGAGAAATCTCCAAACCCGAGACAAAGGTCACCCCAGAGTGACCCCTCTGGGAATAGATATAACCTTAGAAATAGGGATAATATTAAAAAACCTGATAGATATCAAGACATTGATACACGTCCCTCTCAATCTTTTCAGAATTCCTCGCAGAAATCGGAAAGAAGAGGACGATCAGAAAAGCACGCCAAGTCCAAAGACAAGGAACCTGCTCAGCTAAAAAAGAAATTACAATTTCCAAAAAAGAAGGTAGCCAGTATAAAGGTAGTTAACAATGCCGAGAATACTGAGGACACAACTGAAAAACGGAGAGTGGGCTCAGACAATGCTAGACAGCGCAGCAGAGGTGAGCATAGCTCGCAAAGTCCTTATGAATCATCTGGAGACAGTGGACACGAATGAATACCTTCAAGTGGAAACTGCAGATACCAGAGTTAGCAAGCCCCACAAAATATACGAGATAACATTACGTATAGAGGGAGATAAGACTAGGAAAATAAGGGGACTATTTTGGGATAACCTCTCCAAAGGCTATGACATCCTTCTAGCTGAAAAAGACTGGCCACCAGAGTTTGTCAGGGAGTGCCCTCATGGCGAAGAAGTAATTATGCCTGCCTTCTCGAATCAAATACCGATTCATAAAAAATACACACTTGCTAGAAAGTGGGCAGTGGCCTTAGCACCTGCTTTATACAAAAATCATGTAGGATGGGATGAGGACTCTCCTCCTCACAAAATCCAGCTAAAATCACAACCAACTGCACAAAGGCAGTACCCAATTAAGCAAGAAGCTAAAAAACAAGTAAATGAAATACTAGATCAGCTAGAATACCAGGGGGTGATTGAAACTTGCACCTCACAAATGAACAATCCTTTGTTTCCGGTCTCCAAACCAGACAATTCATACCGTCTAGTTTTGGATTACCGACACCTTAACACATGTTGCAAAACTTTTGCAGTGCAAAACTCACACAGTGCTGCACTAATGAATAACATAGTGCGCAAAAAATACAAAACAACCTTGGACATCTCCAATGGATTCTTTTGTCAAAACATAGCACCAGAGAGCAGATATTTAACAGCTTTCTCAGTAAATGGCACTCAAAAACAATTCTGTCGGTTAGCCCAGGGGTACAAGAACAGCCCGGGGGTATTCTCAGCGAGAGTAACAGAATTACTACAACTATATGATGATGAAGCATTATCTTATGTCGATGACATTTACTTAACAGATGATGACTTGGAGACTCACTTGAAAAGAGTGAACACCATAATACTTGGTTTCGCTGCAGAGGGTTACAAATTCAACTTCAAAAAATCCAGAATTGCCCATCTGAAAATCCAGTACGGAGGATATGAATTATCAAGTATTGCCTGGTTGACAGTCTTTTAAGAACTAGAAGAATTAAAAAATTTAAAATATGAAAAGACGTATCCTCTGCCAATCGACATTCTGCCTCTACGACATTACGCCTGTGTAATCTATACAGACGGACATGCTCAACCCTCCGTTTGGGGAGAACATGCATACAATCCCACATGTGAGATTACAAAAGAAGTGTGGCGCGGAGGTAAACTAAGACCTCTATTAACAAAATCACACTCAGTAGAAACTAATTCAGAACTACAAACTGAAATAATAGCTTTGAAAATGGCGCTAGATAATGCGGATCGTGAATTCCCGACACTTAAAGTGTCAGATTCATATTTCTGCGTCAAAGCATATAACAAGGATTTGCAGACATGGATTCAGAACGGTTACAAAGATGACACAGATGCACCAATAAAGCAGAGACTGCTCTGGGAACAAGTAGCTCTTTTGAAAAAAGAACTACCAAAGACTCACGTGACACACTCACTGAGTCACCAGCGTGATGGCGTTCACGTTGTAGGGAATTCATTGGCTGAAACAGCCGCAGCGGCAGCCAGTAAACCGGCTCCCGTAGATCGAAAAAAGCGTACATTAAAATACATTGACGGCGAAACAGTGCTGGCGGTGAAAACGTCATCAAAAGGCGACTGCTCAGCGTTACCGATCAATTATCCACTCAATTATACATACATAATCGATGCAAACTCCGTCCCTTTTGCTCGAATCCCTGGAGTGGGGGATAGAGTGATTCCAAACATGGACAGGAGAAACTTGTTAATCGCAGACGCACACATGGGCGAGGGTCTCAGACACCTTAAATTAAAAGATTCTCTGGAAGAATTACAATCACGGTACTGGTGGCCAGGCATGAGCCTGCACTACACCATGTTTGTAAAAAACTGCCCAAACTGCAACAGAGATCGCAGTGGGGAGAGAAGCAGTTTAATACCTCGTCGTATCAAGGCAGATAATATTACCAACAAAAAGAATGGCTTGCGATTAACATACACAGGCTAGTTCCACTTATAATGTAGATCCACAGCACTCGGCTGACGTCCGGACTGTTATACAAGATTTGCGAGTCTAAATGGCATATACGCTAAGAGCATGCTACGTTCGACCATTTTTTTTTTCTCTCAGGCAATCCAGCCTGGGGGGGGAAAGAATGGCCAAATGAGCACAGCCCAGCGGGAATCTTCTCACTTCCTTCCTGAGGGTATGGGATGGTGTAAAGAAAAAACCAAGGCAGAAAGCAATCTATAATGGAAAGGACATTAGGTTCGGGAGCTGGGTGGGTCAAACATCTAATAAGTGTCCAACGTAGTCTAAATAACTTGCCAAGAAATTCTCTGAAGGGATTCAGTCCGTACGAATTATTATTCGGAACTAGGATGTTGATCTCTGACCTTGATAGTCAGACTTCAGTGGTAATAGAAAAAACCTTTGATGTCAAAGACCGTTTGGCTATTTTGCAGGACTTAAACAAAACAAGAAAAGACCTGAGCAACATACAGTTGAAACAACAGCCAACAACCACTGAAGAATCACCACCTGTCCCAGCAAGACCTGTCTGGATTCCAAAAGTCGGGGATCTAGTCAGGGAAAAGATCGCGGTAAAGAAGGAATTTGGGCCTTCTTACAGAAAAGCAGTTCCTGTCTTGTCTGTCAACGGGACGAGATCAGTTGTACTACCGCCACTTGCTGGAAAAAAGGAGAACCGAGTTGTATCCATCGACCTGGTAAAACCACAACATGTGGCCGATAACAAACAGTAGGCCAAGTGGACTCCCAATAAGTAGCAGAACACCAAGGTTTGCTACCAGTACAGAGGTCCTAACAAAGAGGCTCATCACATTCGAAACGCCTAAAGAAGAACAACAAGGACTATGCAACAATGCAATAGAACTCAGACCTCTGAAAACCCAAATAAGGACATTTAGCAGAGACACACCAATCTGCAATGAAGTTCCAAGTGAAAATGCAAGAAACAAAAATCCTGAACCAATTGGAACAATTGACAGAACTGCATCTGGTTACTTCATCAACTTCGATGATTCCTCTGAAGGTTTCAGCGAACAAAAGACACAGCCATCATCAAAATCCTTTAAAGACAAAGCTAAGGAACTTTTGAAACAACTGAAAGAAACATATCTGGTTACTCCATGGATTGAATTTTGGGTGGGTTTTGGTGCATTTATCCTCATACTTTGGCTCATCATGGTATTTACCTTGGGACGCTTCATTGAGGGAAAATATGCTAAAATGGACACAGCAAGTCAGAACATCAACTTGGTCCTCAAACCACACACATCTTCACACGTCGAGAAACGAGAACTTTCTTCAGAACTTTCTTCAGCCAACTTCACAGCAATTCCAATACCTGGTGGGGTAGTCTGGGACAACACTGACTATGAAATTTTTGGTCCGGTCGAGATCCTGAAATATCCACACCAAATCAAGATCTCCTTGAGTGATTTTGCAAAACCAAACTCATTTGCTGATGATTGGGACTTTGAAAGTATAAACAATATGATGTCTGACTTAGTAATGTCTGCTAAATTTACAAAACATGATTATTTGCAAGGTTCTACAAATTATGATAGTATGTATTGCTATAACCATTATGGTAACCATGTCTTGCATAAATCTGCACAACCTAGAAATGTTTTAAATTATAATCAATGGGAACATTGTGCTACACCTCCAAAAGGGAGCTCTAGAACCGTTTATGACAAATATTCATATTTTTCAGGTTTTAACATAACTAATGCTGAAACATTTTATTTTAAATTGTCAAACAAGACAGGGATGAAAACCATGATAACCAACACAAAATTTATATATTCAGATTCATTCTTTGAAAAAATGAATACTTTTGGATTTGATTATTGGGACAAAAATGTTGATTTGAAAAGTGTTTGGGGTACAAAAGAATGGCAAGTACAGGGTATAGAAGCTTTGTTTAGAGCCTGCATGATCCCAGAACAAATGATATTTTTAAATGACACTGTTCAACAAACCACCTGTCTTGGCTTAGCCAAAATCAAAGATTTAAATAACCCGTCTATTCCAAAGCCAACAATGTTTAGCAATAGCTCTGAAACAGATGAAGAAATAGACATAAACCATATACTTAACCAAAACAGAACACATCCTGATTGGAAACAATGGTTGATCTGGCCCACAGATACAAATCACTGTCAAGATAGATTCCTGAATAAAACACAGGGTTTCAAAATGACCAGGCCAGACCCTAGATATCCCCAAAGACATCACCCAGGGATAATAACAACCTACAGTGTGGGCAAATTATGCCTTCAATGGCTACAGTCTTCCACACTGCCTGAAATTAAGCAACACCTAACTTTACTTACTGATGGTGCTGACTTGCGTGATTTCATACTGGGACCACGCAAACAGCGTCAAAAGCGTTTCATAGCAGCCTCTGTATATGCAGCATACAATGAGGCCTGGAAGGTTACTCAAATTGAAACAGCAGAGAGAATACGTGAAATTGATCGTATTAATTTGGAAAAATCACTTTCTGTAGTGGACAATGGGTTAATGACTCTGTCCTCCAGAATTTTTTCATTGGACAGCATTGTGTCTTCAGCAATCGATATATTATCGCAAGACTTACTGTTATTACAACATGGTCAGTCACAATTGCGCTCTATTGTACAGCTTGGCTGGACGTTACAAAATCTGCGTTCAGGCTATGTGCCTTGGCGTTTAATCAACACAACGTCACTATTCCAAATCTTTAACCTTACTGATAGACAAATCGGTATGGCACAGAAGGGTGCTGATTATACAATCTTGAGCATTGAAAAACTAGAAAGATTACCGATGACAATGTCAGAACGACCTGTCAGTGAATGGATAATCCACGGAATCATAAATATTCCAATCTCAACCTTCAGGTTTCAATACTGCCAAAAATATATACAGGCTGGCATGTACGAGAAATTGGGAAAGGGGTACCTTAAAACAACTTGGAACCTGCCCTATTCACATGCATGTGTCAGTAATAAAGGACAGAAAGTGTTTCTTAGTGGCAACAATTGTGCTATGTCACTAAGCGGCACGCTTCTGTGTAACGGAATTAGTTTGCACGGAGCCTGTGAAGGGAATTCATACAACCTTTCATGTCACCAGCAAGGCGCACCTGCAACTGAAATAGAACCATTCTTTCAAAGACTCTATAATGGGAGTTACATTCTTATTGTAGACCGCAGATGTTGTAGTCTTATGCCCGGGACTCCTTATCTCGTCACCACGACGGCGAAGGTCAAGTGCTGTGGACGTTCTTTGTTCCCCAGCTCCTTACCAGACAGGGAGGCAAGGGCATGGCCCGGTTTGAAAATTACTTCTATTCGAATAGATACTTTAAGCAGAATGAAAACAGTGCTTCTACAGACGCCTACAAGGCTCACGTCATCAAAAGAAACATATGATCTACAAGTCGCAAGGACGACTGCAGAGATACATACATTATTATCGACTAATTCCCCCGTACATTTCGCGGAAATCCTGAGCGAAATCTTAAATATTTCTGATACCACTGGGGTCTCAAAGGTATTTAAGACAGTATGGCATTAACACCATTCAAAGCCATACTGGGTATTTTTCCAGATTTCGTCCATTCGATTTTTGGCGGACTTCCCCTGATCCTGGGACTAATTGCAGGAATCCTATTCCTAGTCCTTATTTTTCGTTATGGCAACCCATGTCACAGATCAAACTCTCGCGACAATGGAAGATACGATCCTAGCCATTGGATACCGGGACCGGATATCAAAAATCCTGGGACTCTCCTGGCTTAGAGACCTAAACATGACTTGGTTTCTATCATTTCGACCAATGTGGCAAAGGTGTGTTTTACCTGTACTAAGGTGTCTGCTATGCGGAGAAGAATGCGTGTTAGACACCTGTCTGACGCTACAATCGGATGCGCCAGTGGATGCAGATACACTGTTGGTTCCTACCAAGGTTCACGCACTGTGCTGCCCTCAAAGGCTACCAATTCTGATGACGGCATTCCTGGAATCTTCACCACTACGATTGAAGAGTAGTGAAGTTCAAGATGAAAGCAGCATCGAACAGGTACGACCTTCTGTCAGCAATGCAAATCAGAATGTCAATGGAGACAATCATGCACACGAATGCATGGTTACCCCTATTTCCGACTTAGTGGAACTTTCCCATGAAGCTGTTGACAGTTTTTTCGAAAGCCTGAATGATATGATGTTCTCTCCGGAACAGAAATAGAGACTTTTGAGTAAACTCGCACACGGCGTTCCCTGAATTCGGCCTTCAACTTTTAAAAAATAAAGTCACATGAACAATTACAATCCAGTTCACGGACAGCAACTTTTTTCAGCAAGCCCCTTAAAATATTTTTCTATATATTTTTTCCCCGGGACACTGATCTTCTGCTTGAAGTAAGAAACTATTCCTAGAGAACTAAGATTTCTATTTTAGATACTTTATATAGACTTTAGCTGCCCGCTGGTATGTTCACAAATATTTTATTATGTGATGAAATGGTCTCGACCTTCCTTTCTGTATAGCTATATTAAGAGCCATTTCATGTGTATTTCTCATATACCAAAAAGCAATAATGCATTACAATGCGTGTTTACTTTTGCATTTAATTCATAGCTTAAGTGCGTACAATATATATGACTGCAATTTTTCAGTATATTTGAAAATTTCGAAATGCATTTATGTATTTTGGGGTGGTAAGGTATACACTATACTCTATAGTATGTTGTACTATGTTATACTATGCATAGATTAGTAGATATGACCATAGTTAGCGTGGAGTGGGTGTCGTGTATTTCTATAGGTTCTGAATCAGTCCCCCTATTCCTGACCCTATTCTGGTTAAACTACCTAGCTAGTTAACTAACAGTCAGCCCATGAGGCAAGAAAACCCCCATGATGCAGATACCGTTATCTGACGCATTCACACTACGGCACAGGAACGTGTTATCTGATTAGGTCATAACGCTTGAGATCTAATTAGACAAGCGACATTCCTCCAGCCCCTGATAAGGCATACGACGTTCTCATAACAAATCAAACCTATGACAACCTGGAAAATCCGTGCGGCCATTGTTTTGATTTCACAGAGAACTTTTGCAAAAGAATGTGCTAACGAGCAAGTCGTATGACATCTTTATTGACGTACCTATGTCCATCCTTACGTCAATCTCGGCACCTTTAAGGTATAAATATTGCCGACCTTGCCCTATGCAAACACACGCGTGGTGACAAGACGGAGCAGCCATCCTTGCCGAAGCCGAGAGCAGAAGCAGACCCCGCTGGCAGCAGCCCTGCCTTCCTGACGCGCTGAGAGACGCGCTGCTATCTCAAGCCGAGAGACCCAGCACCGGCGCTTCTGGGCAGCCCTCGCAGGCAGCCTGGAATATCGAGAGCAGAGAAAGAGATACCATTCCTCATTCATCCTAAATTCCAGGTACAGAACTGAATAACCCCTCACAGAGAATTCTTTAGTTATTCACTTGGCAAAAACAAACTTAACTTAAACTGTAACTTTCTATTCCCGCCCACGCATTAGACTTAGGTCAGGTACACGGGGTAGGCGTATTTAGAAACACCAGTTGAGTACGTTTAGTCAAATGTATATGTGTATGTAAATATATTTTAATCATTTTTAAACATCATATGGCTCAGAAACCATATCAATGTTTTTACAGTATTATTTTATACTATTGCTTCTAATGTATGCACTTTACTTAACTATAAGTATTGCAATAATATCGATCCATTTCTCTTGTACGAGAAAAGAGACTGATCAATAAATAACATCTTTTATTGAACACGCCCGTCTCTTCCTTTTCTCTACATTCTGATGAGACTAAGAATGCACGTACTGACTGAGTAAAATAATTGCCTTGTGCTCACACGACTCTTGAGATTGACTCTTGATTAGGGGAGAGCAAAGTTGTCATGTTCTATGGTTGTCAGAAACTAAATCCCTTCTTGTCTAATCAGGGGAGTTAATCCTTCCTTGAACATTCGAGAAAGTTTCTAGCGAACTCTGAGCTTAGCTGGCAAACCCAAAAATTAAGTCTAGTATCGACAGTAGTAGACCTAGTTAACGTCTGGCCTAGGCCTTTACTGCTGTAGGTACTATTCCAATGCGCAGAGCCTATTGGGAAGATAGGAACTACACTACACTTCAGAGGACTCATCAGATAATTCTGATCCAGGAGAAGGGGGCAGTAACCCAAGAAGAGGGGGCGGGAATCCTCAGGGTAATTTTTTAGCCAGGGGCCAATCGGGTACCCCGCAGAGAGGGAGAGCGAAAAAACCTCGGAGATGGTTCAACGCCCCGGGAGAGCGGCAGACCCGCAACAACTTCTACCAATGGTAACGTCTAATACACAGAGTGTGACGGAAATGATACCAATCTTTAATCTATCTAACCACAATCTAGTACACTCGGAGTTAGAACTTCTAAAAAGAGGGCTCTCTTTTGTCCCCACGATACGTCCTAACTACATGGAATTACATACAGAGTTACTAAGATTCTTCAGACTCATTCGGTTGAAAGCGTTCTTCCAACTACACCCCCTCCCAGAATCAAGTCGTAACACACCCTTCTGCCCCCCCTCTACATTCTTACCATCGGCGAGTATGATACCGCCGGAGATCATCACTTTTGAAAAGCTTGTTCTAAAAGATCTCGAAAGTTTAGAAAAGAAGAAACTGTTTGTCCCATATAACATCCCACGCAGCGAGAAAGAGGCAATTGGGACGCTCAAATCCAATACTGATGTAATCATCAAGAGCGCAGACAAGGGGGGAGGAATCGTTTTACAGAATATTGACTCGTATAAAGCTGAAATTACACGACAATTAAGCAACAGAGAACACTATCTGAGACTTGGACGTAATCCAACCACAGAAATCCAAACTCTGATTAAAAAAGTCACCACTGAGGCTAGAGATGAAGGCTTTCTAAGCAAAAAAGAGTACAATTTTCTTAATGTTAAGTGTCCACGTCTCCCAGTGATCTACACCCTCCCAAAAATCCACAAAAACACTGACAATCCCCCAGGCAGACCTATCGTGTCGGCATGTGGCTCAATTTTAGAACCACTAGGGTCCTATGTAGATTTTTTCATCAAGGACTTTGTGCCATCTACATGCTGTTACGTGCGTGACAGCATGGAAATGATAAATCTAATAGAGCATTATCCTTATGACCCCAGCTCTCAGACACTCTGTACTCTGGATGTAGAGTCGCTCTACACTAACATACCCCAAGGAGCGGCTCTACTTGTCATTCAAAAAATCTTAGACTCCAGGCCACGACCACACAGAGTACCGACCTTATTTATTTTGCAATTACTTGAACTGTGCCTTACAAAGAACTTTTTTGTCTTTGACGGCGTGTTCTTCCAGCAGATCAAGGGGACCTCAATGGGAGCCATTTTTGCTCCTCACCTAGCCATTTTGTTCATGGACAAGCTGGAAACTGGTACAATCCTATCAGACACGAACCCTTTCCGGTCAAGCATTGCCATCTGGCGACGCTACATAGACGACATTTTCCTGATTTGGAACTCTGATGCAAGCATCTTAGAGTCCTTCAGGCATTGGCTGAACAACAACTGTAGTGACTTACAGTTTACTCTTTCCCATCACAAGACAGAACTACCATTCTTGGACTTGACAATCTACCATGAGGAGGGCGAATTACTAACCCGCCTTTACAGGAAACCCACTGAACGCAACACTCTGCTCAGGTATGACAGTAATCACCCTAGGGCACTAAAAGACTCACTCCCATATTCACAGTTCCTTCGTATCAGGCGGAACTGCTCATCAAAACCAGACTATTTTAGGGAGGCAGGCATTCTGATTTCGAAACTCAAAGCCCGTGGATACCCAAACAGACTGGTCAAGAATGCCTCTAAAAGAGCATGGTATTGCCCACGAGAAGCCCTTCTGGAACCTAAAGTAAAGAAAAAGACAGAGAGAATTGCTTGCGTCACTACCTTCTCCCCAGTGTCAAATAAAATCCGTAAAATAATCTTACGTTATTGGTCAACCTTGAATGTAGGTCTAGTGCAGCTTGAAAAACCTTTGTTTGCATTTAAAAAGAGTAAAAACATCAAAGACCACCTTGTCCGAGCTGCTCTCCCCACACCACTTCCAAACAACACAATTGAAGCAAGCTGGGGATTACCGCCTGTAATAGGGCATGTTAAATGTGGGCAATGTATTGTGTGTGATCTAACACTGGAAGGGCGCACTTTTAGTCACAACAATGTCACAATTCACATGAATGATTTGACAAATTGTAACAGCTGTAATGTAATTTATGCGGTTCTATGCCCATGTCCAAAAATGTATGTGGGCCAAACAACTCAAAAAGCAAAAACGCGGATAAGCCAGCACCGGAGCCGCATACGTTGTGGCACTCTCAATGCACCACTGGTGGAACATTTTTCCAGTATGAACCACACGGTGGATGACCTGAAATGGACAATTTTGAAATCGGTCAAATTACCCCAAAGAGGAGGTAACTTACAACAACTTCTGAACCGTGAGGAGCTGAAATCCATCATACAATTCAACACCATCAACACAGGCCTGAATCGGAGTGAGGATTGGACCACGCTTCTATGACCCCAGAAACATTTCTGTGTCTAAAGAATCATTTTGGTCCCAAAATGAGTTGTCGAATGGTCTAGAAATGCTCTCTGAAATGGACTCTTGATTTGATGCTCTGGACTAAAAGACTAAATACTCTGGATGCAAGTAAACACAGTGTTGCACTATCAGGCAATTCTGGAGTAACGTGTATTTTATACGTTGTTTTTTTTTTTTTTTTTTTTTAAAACAAAGTTAATTTTCTTTTCATATATATAAGTCACTGCTTCACTCTCACTAGCATGTTTCACCAATTCATCTCCCCGCACTACTCGCACAATCTGGAATTTTTATCCCCGTAACCCCTTGCTTGTGAAATTGTCAGTTGGGTGATGCCTAAACACACACTCCAAGATGGCGGCCAAAACTCGCTGTAGCCGCCTCCTTAGATTCCCAATCTCGCCTGACCACTCTAAGATGGCGCCCGGAGTCACCACCACGTGACCGGACTGCCGTCTTACAAACAACGCGGCCAAACGCGTAACGGGGAGCCGGCATCGAGTCCGAGTATCCTGGTCAGACGCAAGTTCCACCGTGACTTGGTAAGTAATGCAGAACTAAACTCCCGCCAGGCTTTGGCTCTATACTATGGGTAAAGTCTAAACAAACCCTTGTTTAATTTCAGCGGTCCATTAACCTATTACCGGGTTAGCGAGTGTCCGGCATTCGAGCCCCACTCCCACAATCTTGAATTATCGGTGTTTGTGATTCCACAAACAAGGTAGGACTCACTCCTTTCCATAATAGGTGTTGAGACTTGATCGACCGGATCAGTTAACTCACAAGTAATTTATTTATATAATAATTTTTCCTCCCCAGCACGCCACATGAGGCGGAATTACAACTGACCAGGACCCCTCCAATTAAAACATTGCGGAGTCGTATGAAATTAATAAGGAGCAGATCTCTTAGCAACCCACGGGTATGAATTTATTTTGTTGCCATAGTTTAACTTCGGGTAATCCCAAAAGGCTTGGTTCCTTTAACCATCTGTTTTTAACTTTATTTATCCATAGCCCGGTTGCACGCCTTAAGCGGAATCCCCCGGCGCCCCCTGTGCGCCTCAGTCAGAATCCCGTTCTGACGGTGGTCTCCTCATTTTATGACCACAGCCTACTTACAGAGGTGGGTCCAAGTGATTTCCATTTCCCGCCCCACAATTCAAACCGCGGTGATAAGCCCCTGCCCTGATAACGCTAGGAGCACAGTACGCGGCTCACTCACCTTATCACAGAGCTCTCTGTACTATTTGTTAAACACTATCTGCACAAGCCTACCCACTTCACAAGTATCACACTGCCCAAATCAGTGAATGCCACGATTGTCACTGCGATTTCGAATTATGTCAGAATTGTGCGCCATAGGGTTCTTTCAATGTCACTTCACACAAGACACTCACTGCGAATCCGGTTTGCATACCAAGATGTAAGACATGCGAAGACTGTTCTCCGGGCGATTGTTTAAACTTCTGCATATTTCCTTTTCTGTCTTTAAACAGGCTACATTATGCTCAGGCAAATCTAACTGTTTAGTCCTGATGATGATCCCAACCAATTAACGGAGCATAAGGGATCGAAACGTCGACACCCATGAGTGGGCATACGCATAATTTATTGTAAATGTAAATGTGTGCTTCACTCAAGGTGACACTGTCATTAATCTGCAAATCGACTTACAGTGCCCTGTTTTTGCTCTTCTCTCTTGCCTGAAAACACCCTTTCACCTTTTGCTATCTTGTTTCTCCCTTCTCTAGTACGACACAGGCTTGTGTCATGCTATTCCTGTAGGAATATAATGTTCATCTGACATTTGTCTACAAATAAATCCCTTGTCCGGCTGGGCAAGGATTTTTTGCATATAGTATTCCATTGTGGTCTATATTGTATTTAGTTGATCTTGAATGAGCTAGGAGCCTTTGTCTTTATAACATAGTTATACCCATGGTTCTTAGCTATCCGTTGGGTTCCCCTTGTCCTCCAAAACTAATGGAACCTTTAGCGGCGCGTGCACGATTAGGGAGGGAGTTTCGGGGCCTGAAGAGTTGTAGGCGCCTACACTATATTTCACTGTACGCGAACGACCTATTGCTCTTTTTGAAGGACGCGGGAAGGGAGCTCGAAGGGGCTCGAGACCTGCTCCGCCGATTCAGGGAGGTTTCAGGCCTGCGAGTCAACTGGGCAAAGACTTATGTGTTCCCGGTCACCAGGGCATGTGCCCCACCTGTGCATTTGTTGGATGTAACATGGGAGCCCGCGTGCCTCCCCTATTTGGGGACACGGATATATCATACCCAAGAGGATCTACTGGATGGTAAAATAGGCAGAGCAGTGAGAAGTTTTAGGAGCAGTATGCAGTTCTGGAGCACCTTGCCTCTGTCAGTGGCGGGTCGGGTAGCATTACTGAAAATGGTGGCACTTCCCTGAATGCTCTACTTTTTCCGCACATTGCCTGTACGAATACCAGTGGCACTCTTTCGACAGCTCCGCTCAGCGGTGGGAGGTTTTATCTGGGGAACAGGAAGACGCCGAGTAGCACTGGACACACTGATGCTGCCAAGAGTTGAGGGGGGGGCCTTGCGGTTCCTGACTTTGAGCTGTATTATTTGGCCACGCAGTTCCAGGGCCTTACTCAGGCGGTAGCACAGGAATTCCGTGGACCAGAGCGGGAAATTGACGCCGGATGTGCCGAGGCACGTATTATCGTATGTGATACTGCAGCAGCAGCTAAGAGTGGCTGAGCTTTCCATTGAGGAAAGCACCTCAAGATACTGTTGGAAGGGGTATCACAACAGGATTGGGGTGCAGCGCCCCTACGACCCGGAAATACCGCTGGGGATGTGTACTTAATTCTCTGGCGCATGATACTGTTACCATTTTATAGAAGTGTCCGAAACAATCTCTGGCCTGATATCTTTAAAAATCTTGACATATACTTCAGCATCTGCTTGCCTCATGTTTTATGTCAGTTCACTATTGAGCAAATGTAACCAAATGTTAATATCATCCATTCTCCTGAGCAGTTTCTTGTTTCTTTAGCCGTCACAGTTTTAAAAATTGTTTCTCCTTTAACAGGAGTCAGTTGGAGTGGATCACCAAAAACAATCACATGCTTATCACCAAACAGATTATCATGGGAAATCATCAGTATTTCTGTCATAAGTGAATGAACAAAAGCCAGCATCTAATCGGATACCATACGTACCCCATCTATAATCAAAATGTGTGGGTTTTTCACAATGCGATAACCTACTTGAGAAGTATCACTATTCAGTTTTAAATATTCAAGTTTATTATTTTTCTCTACTGGTAGTAATAGTAGTCAATGTAATGCTATTCATTTAATATTATGTGAAGCTAATCCAGTTGGAGCTCTAACTACACAAGATAAGGTTGAATTGGTAAGCTACTGAAGGTAAACTTTTATAAATTCTATTAGGAAACTTTTGCCTTTACCAGCTTGAACTGATATATATTTTAATATAGGCTCACATTCAGAACATGTACACAATCCATGTTCATGATGTACTCCATGATTAAACTTTCCTTAAATTTTCTCACATATTGCACATTGATCAGAATTTAAGTGTGATAACATGTCCTCACCTGTTTATTACCTCCTTACAAATTTCTGCCAATGCAATTTCGACCTCATCCATAGTAACTGTTCCCTCATTGACAATACTGAGGCTCAGAGTGGTTCTGCACCACTTCTACTAGACACTTTAGGGCTTATTACGATGGCGTAACGTGAAATACCCCTGCCATATTACGAAGGCAGTGTGTACTGCAGCAGATGCAAAGTCTGTCTGACATTTTTCCTCTGGTCAGCAATTGTTACGATTGCCGGCCGGGTGGATTTGGGCCACTAATATTGTGGCGGTGACTAGCAGGCACCGCCAGCCTCATTAGGATGTGTATGGTGAAAGGCCTTTCCATGGCAGCGATGCTATGGAAAGGCTGGTGGTGTTTGGAGGCCAGTTGCGGGTTGCACTTGGGGGTACCCATGGTGCCCCCCTGTAGTTCCCTCCACCAAATGGCAGGGACTACGTGGTCCCTGCGACATGGTGCAGGGAAATTTTGAGCATGCCCTTTTACCATTGTGGATGGTGCTGCAGCCAGCAGCACCGTCCAGAATGGTAAAAGGGCAGGATGCACCCGCCAGTATGGCGGGCGCATCTCAATTTGGCCGGTCGACCGCCGCACATCTGGCAGTCGGTCCCATCACTGTTATGGAGTCAGGCGGACTGAAGTCTGCCCACCATCATAATGAGCCACTTAATCTGCACTTCCAGTATCACATAATATATCCCTTGGGTTTCTTTTTTCTTCTAACATGTCTTGCTCCAACATGTCAACATAAATCTTAAACTCTGGTATTGTGATATTTGTTTTGTAGTCATAAAAAACTTCCTCCTAAAATATGAATGTTCCAATCAATTCTTCCTCAAGTTCAACGCTATTAATGTTTAGACACTTGCCTTTAAAACATACATTTTAAAATGGAGTAATATTTTAATTTAAACACCCTGCCTCTCCCCCTTCTTGCTTGTGAACCAGGCTAGTACTCAATTACACTACCATTTAATATATAAAATCTCCACTTTCCTAATGCTCCACACTAACATAATAAACTTCTTAACTTTCTTCTGCTTTTGGCCATGGTTATAAAATCTGTGAGAGCGCCAAGAAATAAAATTCTTTGTTTGCCAGCTTATCATATGTAGGTTTGCGGTGACTGGTGAGCGTAGGTTTAGAATAATGTATTAGGCAAACTTCTGTTCCCTGAACATGACATCTTCCACTATAAACATCCTCAACAATATTGCTTCTGTAAATATAAAATTGATCAAAGTGAGCAAGATATTCAATTTCAGGCAAACCTTTCAAACCTCCTCTTCACAATGAGGCTAATCCTCAATTAAGCCATGTAACGGCTAAAGATTTAACATATAAACTTAAAGAGCTTAAATGGTCACACCCGTCACAGCTGCTAACCTCTCTACGAGCTATCATTTGAAGGCTAAATCTATACAACCTTTTAAATACAGAATGCTCTGCAGAAATGTCTTCCCATATTTCCTTCAAATGAGTTTTCTCAGCTTTAGTAACATAAGAAGTTTACAGACCAGGCCAACAACAGTTTAATAATTAGCAAATAATTGGACATCAATGTTCACATTCCACATATGTATTATTGAAGGGTTATAAGCATTAATCCACTGTCATGTATGTCCTCTTTTTAAATTGTATGTGTTGTTTGGGGACTTTGGGGCATATTACCAACAACTAGCGATAATTTTTGTCTCTAACTTGTTTAGAGACAAAAATTATCGCCGCACATCGGCGATTTTTATCGCAGATAAACCTTGCTATTAGCAAGGTTTATCGCAAATGCGATAAAAAACGGCCGCAATGCATGAATATCGCTGAAAAGTCCGCGATATTCATGCATTATCGAGCAAATGCTCTTAGCCATGTTATCCACCTCCCATTGGATAACATGGTGAAGAACTGCTCAGGGCAGGTGTTAGCTTTTGGAGATATTCGCGCTTAGCGCGAATATCTCCAAAAGTTGGTAATAGGAGATAGCGATGTTAGCAACTGTTTCCAGTCGCTAACATCTTGGCACGCCCACTTTGCATGTCATTAGTGATAAATATCACTGACATGCAAAGCGGGGCCCAAGATGGTCGCTATCTCCTATTAGCTGTCACTAACTGGTGTTAGCGACAGCTTGGTAATAGGGAGATAATTTTAACTCCGCTTTCTTGGCTTTTAAAGCCAAAAAAGCAGAGATAAACCCCTTGATAATATTCCCCTTTATTTTGAGAACATGTCTAACAGAAAACATAACATTATTGACTCTTCCCTTTTTTTACATTGGTCTTGGGAAACCAAAGCGAAATTTAGTATACATTTTTGATCTGTTTTGAAATTTCCTTAAGCCATATTTTCCACATTTGTGACTTTGATATGTTAAGACTTGGTCAAACAATTGTTTGTTGTTTCTTTATTTTGGGTTTCACAAGTAAAGTATTGTTCTATGAACTGAAATACAGACTGATCAGAGTCATATCCAAATTTCAGTGAATCCCTTCTCCATAGTGGCATGTGAATGTAAGGTAAAAATCTTGCATGGTACTCTTTTCTCCAAATGAAATCAACTACCTCTCCCAGGGTTTTTTCATTTTATTTGTTAGGAAATTAAGCATAGTTTGGAATTTTTGATTAACAAAGCTGCATATATTTGCTGTATCTAAAGAACATAATGCTCCTAGTGTTTTTACACACACATCTGGCAAATTATTGCTAGCCTGTAATAGAAACGTGTGTAAATCACCCTATAGGTATTCTACACAGCTTAAAGTGAGAAACTAAGCAGGTGCTCCCAAATTCCTTAACATACATTTGAGGTCTCTATGTCTTCTGAAGCAGTAATTACTTGTACCCCTTTGACATGCCCTGATATTAATTAAGTTGTATTTAACGTTCTCATCACTAGTTTTAACTTTATCTAAAAGAAGCTTCAGCTGTTATGTTACTAAACCCTGTTCCAGTTTGCATGACATGGGCATCAGCACACGAGGTAACAAATAATTAACTTTCATATAGTAAAGTGAAAATATAAGTTATGCTTTGCCCAAACTGTGGATCTTTAGAATAGAACACTGGGAAACAAATGACTGTGTCTGTAAGCTTCTGTTCAAGTACAGTTGTAATACCGCTAAACAGCACCCTAGTACTATTGGACTATGTTGATAGCCTACTGGTAAATATGATGCAATATGCATTACTGTTATATCCAAACAAAATTTATAACAAACTACTACAACATCTGAAATTAACTTAATCAGTTATAAAAAAAGTTTTTTTAAGAGCCAACCTAACAGGAGCATCAATGTATAGCAAAACGCTTGGGCTCTTTTATAAACGCTTTTATGGTACCATGGTACTCTCTGGAGTCACACGCGGCTGTACCACGGTACTTCAGGAATTTAAAAAAATACATTAATGCATCTCAAAATATTTACCATTACATGTGAGAAGTACAAAAACCTTTGTATAAAAAAACTTACATGGCCAAGCTTTACATTAATGCTCACTTTTAATATGGAATCAAAAATACAGTCAAAGAGCTTTTATAAAACAACATGTCTGCCATGAGTTTTTGGAGATGTCCTCATTAGCCAATCAGATTATCCCTTGTCATCACAGGCACTAATGTGGACACAGATATAGCTAAAACAAAATACCTTAGAACTCAACTTTACTTAATATATTTACTTGCAATACCCAACTGTATCATCTGTACCACCTACTATGCAATACTGGCAAATTTAATACAAATTCAGATGATTGTTTTTGCACTATGAGAACTAAAACAGTCTATAGAAAATGCATTGGATTTCAAGCCCATTTTGGGACACCCCTTTTTTGGTCTCCCCCTGTGTAATTGGCTTTTGAGTTTTTTTTTATTCAAATGGCACACAATTGGGCAAAGGCGGGGGCATGTCCCGCCTTTGCTCTGCCCATTCCCACCGGTGACCAGCACGTGCCTTTGCCCCCGCTCCTCTGTGGTGTGTCTGCCCCGCTCCCTACCCCCTCGCTCCCCGCATGCACCACTAGTTCATGAATCCCGGCACCCGCACTTTACTCTTAACAGTAAAAGTAAAGCGTGGGTGCCGCGACTATACCAATAGTAAAGAAATACATTTTTGTTTCTATTTCTTTACTTATGGTATGATCGCGGCACGTGCGCTTTACTTTTAATGTTATAAGTAAAGCATCGATGCCACAATGCTTGTTTCTAACAGTAAACTCTCCCTTCCCCGAGGTTTGCTTCCTTTCCAAAAGAGATTTCACAACCACGCCAGTTCCGCCAACAGCTCACTGCGGGAATCTGTAGTGGTTTGTTTCTGTGCAGTGTGCTGCAGAGCTCCTGAAAGTGCGCACCTCTTGGTTTGTTTGTGAGTCCTGACTCCAGCGTGCGACGTCCGTGGAGCACCTCGGCCACTGGCGGTGATGAGACGCCGACCCTTGCAGGGTAGGGGCGAACTTTATATTCGCTGGGGCAGCTGAGAGCCACGCAGGCGGGCAAGTGCTGTGTGGAGCTCGCAGGCAAGGCAACTAAAAATAGAAACGCAACCAAAATATATACCGTCATCCTCTCCTGACTGGGTCTGCCAAGAAGACTGGGGCATGTTCATGCAGACCGCTTTTACACATGAATTACCTGCGTTGCGCTTCGTAAAGTGTTAACTACACATGCCTTAGCAAGTAATAGACTTAGAAAAGGTACAAATAAAACGGGATGGAAACCAGGTAAGGAGTTTTTCTTGCCTTAGAAACATGTTTCGGCAATAGTAGGCTGGCAAGATGGCCGCTGGTAGGCCGTAGGGAGAAGTCGTGTGTCTCTGCTCTCCCCACCAAAGAAGAAATGGACCGGATAAAGCACACCAAACTTTCAACAATAGGATGATAAAAATTCCCTGGGAGTTATGCTGTTCAGCTCTGAGATCGACTTAAAAGCATTGAAATTATATGTTGAGTATCTAGAGGAGTATAAAGTGCTGTTCTCTTCAGCAAAGACTTGGGGGCATATTACCAACCAATAGAGATAATTTTTGTCTCTAACTTGTTTAGAGACAAAAATTATCGCCGCACATCGGCGATTTTTATCGCAGATAAACCTTGCTATTAGCAAGGTTTATCGCAAATGCGATAAAAAACGGCCGCAATGCATGAATATCGCTGAAAAGTCAGCGATATTCATGCATTATCGAGCAAATGCTCTTAGCCATGTTATCCACCTCCCATTGGTTAACATGGCTAAGAACTGCTCAGGGCAGGTGTTAGCTTTTGGAGATATTCGCGCTTAGCGCGAATATCTCCAAAAGTTGGTAATAGGAGATAGCGATGTTAGCGACTGTTTCCAGTCGCTAACATCTTGGCACGCCCACTTTGCATGTCATTAGTGATAAATATCACTGACATGCAAAGCGGGGCCCAAGATGGTCGCTATCTCCTATTAGCTGTCGCTAACTGGTGTTAGCGACAGCTTGGTAATAGGGAGATAATTTTATCTCCGCTTTCTTGGCTTTTAAAGCCAAAAAAGCGGAGATAAACCGCCTTGATAATATGCCCCTTGGTTCTTTTGGAGTATTAAGGAGAACGTGGAGCGCAAACTGTCCCAGTCCCTTCTGCTCTTGGCGGAAATCGCTGACTGGGGTCGGCATTATTGGCACAGGGCATCACCATCGTGGAGAGTAATGGCTCTGAAACCACCAAGGAATACGAGGGAGGATAAGGAGAAGGCTGTTTGGAGTGGCTCTGATGTTTCAGCGGCTAATCTGCGGGTAAAGAATGTGCTCCGTAATCAAGACGAGCGGGCGGCTTCCCGGGTTACCGAGCATGGTAAATCTGACGAGGCAACTGGAGGGATAACCCTACCGGAGAAGAAGGGGGAAAAAAACAAAGAAAAACCCCTCATCACTCGGAGGCAAAATCCCGGAGCCAAAACCGCTGAGCAACCAGGTCTGAGACAGCCTTCAGTACTCGAGGCGTTCTCACCTGCAATGGTGGCGAATGCGAACCTCAGAGCGATGCCGGGCGTCAAAGTGACGACTGCTGCGGCAACTCGGCCCCTTGGTCCCGATATCCCTGACACTCACCTTTTGGAAGAGCAGCAAAGCCTGAACCTGGACGGCGGTGGTACACCTGCGGTAACTGTGGTTCTCTCTACAGGTACGGGGATGGCAGGCTCACAGGGGGCGGTACAGCAACTAGGAGGCGATTCACCACGCATTGCACGGAGCGATGTAGAGCCCTTAGCTGGAAGGGGCAAGCATATACTGGCAGAGGGAGAAGCTGTAATGGCGGCGAGTGTGAGCCTCAGAGTGTTGCCGGATACTCACCTCCTGGAAGAGCAGCAAAATTTGAATTTGGGCAGCGGAGATACTCCTGTGGTAGCTGTGGCTCTCCCTACAGGTACGGGGACGGCAGGCTCTCAGGTGGCGGCTCAGCAATTGGGAGGTGATTTATCACGCATTGCGCGGAGCGATGTAGAGCCTTTAGCAGAGGGGGAGGCTCAGGCCGTATGCATGGTGTCAATGACTTTGATAACTCCGGAAATAGTAAGGAATACATGGACAGAGCAAGAGCAGGGGTCTGAGACGTCTAGATTACCCGGATCACCTAAGCTGGTGAAAGTAAATTCTGATCAAATAGGTGCAGCAGCTAAAATGGATAAAATATCTGCGCAGGCCGAATTGACTGGCAAATGTTTCCAGAGAATGGGTAATAACTTAGGAACTAATGAGCGGGCTGCTGGGGGAAACCAGGATAAATCCAGCAGTGACTTGGGGCATAATACGAGACACAATATGGAGATTGGGCTTGGGGTCATGGGTGAGCAGAACAGGTCTAGGACTCCGCTTATTTTATCGATGCCTCCCCAGCCCCAGACTGATGAGTTTATCATGGACCCTGAGTTGGTAAATGGAGGTTCTAATATCCCCCTAGTATAAATCTGGGTTCACCCAGTGATGACTGTTTCTACTCTGTGAATGAGGGTGAGGAGGATGAAGGGGGCATGGGGGGGGAGAAACTGTCTCTATATCTGCTTCGAGCCCCTCAGATACGGAAAATGATTTAAAAGTACCTGGACTAGCCTCAAACTCATATGACACCTCAGGCTCAGGGGAGGACACCATACAAAGATCATCCTCTTGTAGAAAGTCAAAAAATTTAACGAAAAAGCGATGAAGCAAAAAAAGAACGGACACAAGTCCTCAGCACGCAGAGGTGATAAAAAGACTGGATTGGGATTACTCTGCGACATCACAGCTGTATCAAGAGGGGGCTGCCCCTCTGGAAGACCAAGCACAGAGGCAGAGTCATGGACAACCGTCTCTGGGGTTTGATACGATGTATTCATGCTGAAGCAGATTCGGGTGGAAGCGAGAGTGGAGAGTCGCAGAGCAAGACAAGAAAGTAAAAAGATACAAGGCTCTCTCCGGAAAGTGAATAAATTGTATGCAGACTTGGTGGGAACGGTTACAGAAGTTGAGGAGCGAACCGGTAACTTGGAGGATGAAGTCAGGAAATTGCATGAGGTTAAACAAGAGCAAGAAAAGACCACATCGGATGTCTTATGGAAGTTGGAAGACTTCGAAAATAGACAACGAAGGAACAATGTTAGACTCTTGGGTGTGGCGGAGGGGAAGGAGGGGCAGGATGTGCGGGCATATGTAATTGAATTATTTAAAGGTACGTTCCCGGAGATGACAGGTTGGAACTGGAAAGCAGAAATACAACGGGCGCACAGATTCCCATTTGCACAGAGTAAGGGAAACTCGTCAGCTAAGCCTAGAGCAATACTTATATATGTAGGCAACTACCTTCTGAGAGAGGAGATTATGGCAAAGGCAAAATCACAGGCCAAATGTAGGTATAAGGAGGTGGAATTTTTTGCAAGGCCTGAATTTTGCCACACGACAGTGGAAAGGAGATGGATAATGCGTGAGCTGATCTCGCCATTCCAAAGGATAGGGTGCGAGGCATATTTAATGTTCCCCAGTCGGTTGAAGTGGTAAGGGATGGTCAGTTTAAGATTTTTTACTCTGAGATCAAAGCCCAAGAATTTCTGACATGGTTAAAAGAGAATATGTCACATGCTGATAAAGAGCGTACAGTGGCTTTGGCGTCACAAGGAGGTAAAAAGAACTAGACGTAGATGTAGATGTTCTGTCATAAGAAATGAAAGGAAGGGAATATAGAATAACAAAAAAATGGAGGGATGTGCATGCTTCAAGGGCTTTGGTGTGTTTCAGTAGGCATAACGGTAGGGGAGGGGGAGGCACGAGAATCCCACAAGGTCACAGCTGTCACACATAGGTCCTGTGGACCTATTTGCCAGTAGGGGGGGTGGGATCGTCGGGGTGGGATCACAGGGGAGGGGGAGGGTGTTTGAGGGGGGTGTGGGGCACAATGTAACAAGTTACTACAGGGGAACAAAAAAGAGAAATCAGAAGCTGTCGAATAATAAACAGAAGTGGAATTTATGTTTGTCCAATATAATGTCTGACTTGAGGGGTAAAACAAGATCTGACCAACCACCTGATCCTCGCTGATGGCTATCCGGATAATGACATGGAATGTGTGTGGTCTAAATGACAGACAATAGAGACAGAAAGTATCTATTTTAATAAGAAGTATGAGACTGGATTTTTTGCTACTACAAGAAACACATATCCAGGCATCTGAAGTACAGCTGTTGGAACAATTGGGGTTTGCTGTTTTAGCCTTCTCAAGACAGACGTCTAGGAATAGGGGAGTTGCAATACTATCAAGACAGAGGGGCGTCACCACCAGGAAGAAATTGGAAGATGTTTGGGGGAGATGGGCCCTGGTAGAATGTTTAGTGGGTGGGGAATGGATAACTATTGGTTCTATTTATGGCTCTACAGGGGACGACCCGGAAATTTTTGAGCAGTTGGATGTAGAATTGGCTACCTGGGCACCCAGTGTTGTGCTTGGTGGAGATTTTAATATCAATGGAGTCGGGGGCTGGGATTAGGGTTAGGACCACCTGTAAGATACCAAGGAAGAAAAAAAAGAGTCTTTCGAGCAGTCTGCTCTTTGGCAAGGAATAATGGTCTGTTAGATATTTGGGACGTCCTAAAGTCAGGAGAGATGGGATATACGTACTACTCTGCACCTCATAGGGTGAGTGCAAGATTGGACTATATTTTGGCTAGTAGTACTTATATCTCAAACTTACAGATTGAAAGGCTGCCACGTTTATTGGCTGACCATAACCCCCTAATTATAACTATAACAGTGACAGCAACCTCAAGGGGGGTACAGTATGGACTTTCGAGAGAGCACTCCTACAAGACGAGATGTATATTCAGCATATGATGTGCTGGATTGAAGAATATCTGGCAATAAATAGGGGCACTGCAGCAGAAGGTATGGTCTGGGATAGTTTTAAGGCTGGAGTGCGGGGGGAGACCCTAAGTTATAGTGTAAATAAAAGGAAGCAGGAACAACACAGAAATCAAACTTTAAGAAAAGAGATACTTTTAGCTGAGGAAGAGTTGAGTGAATGTGTAGTGAATGCAGCAAGGGCAGTAACTATACCGCCTGGTAATTCAGTGGAGCTTGCCATAGTCAAATTAGCTAAGATAAGAATGGAGGCAGAGGAATATATTGCACTTAAGGCGGCAGAAATATATGTGTCAAACAGGGAGAAGTGTCACGAGGTTAGCGAACAAGTAGGGCGAACGTTAGCAGTGCGAGCAAGGCAAAAAGTAGCGCTAGGGGAGATAAAAGCGATCAAAGATAGCTCCGGGAAGGTGGTGACAGACACCCAAGAGATTAGAGAAGTTTCTAGACAATTTTATACGAAGTTGTATGAAAAGCAGCAAGGGAAGGATATAGGGGAAATAACAGCATACTTGAATGACACTCCAAGGGTGGAATTGGAAGATCAAGAAAGGAGGAGATTAGATACTCCATTAGATTTACAAGAGGTTGAAATGGCTCTTATGAATCTCCCCTCCGGGAAAGCAGCCGGACCAGATAAGATACTTTTAGAGTTCTATAAAGTTTTTTGGAAAGTGCTGGGGAAGGATATGGTGGCTACCATGCAACAGGCTCAGATGGGGTTATCAATACCTGGCTCATGGTCAGCTGCTGAAATTGTAGTTATCCTAAAGAAAGGAAAAACACCCACGGATCCTGGGTCATATAGACCAATTCCTCTTATGAATAACGATACAAAGGTTTATTCAAAGGTTTTAGCAATAAGATTTGCGAGTATTATAACACCGCTAGTTACCAATAATCAACATGGGTTCATACCAGGGCGCGAACTACCCACCATACACGGAGACTTATAACTCTTTTCGATAGAATGGAAGTCACAGGAGACCCGATTGCGGCATTACTTTTAGACGCCGAGAAGGCATTTGATCGGGTCTCCTGGAACTATCTATGGAGTGTATTAAGTAGGGCCGGATTTGGGGTGAGTTTCGTTAATGCAATAAAAGCATTATATAGGGACCCAGTGGCTGTTGTAAGGATAAATTCAGGATTAACTAAAACAATACAAATTAATAGGGGAACTAGACAGGGCTGCCCGTGCTCCCCATTGCTCTTCGCCATGTACTTGGATCCACTGATTCGCAGGATGGAATTGAACGAGAATATAATTCCTATAAGTACACATAGAGGGGATTGTAAGATACTTGCATATGCCGATGACGTGGCTGTTATAACACCAACAGCCACAGAGGCTATTAGGGAGGTGGAATTGGAGGCCAAGAAATTTGGAAAAGTATCAGGGTATTCCCTAAATACCAATAAGACTCAAATAATTAAAAATGCCAAGACAATATGTCAGGATCAACGGGTGGTTCAGTCAGGAGTGTACCTTGGAATTACAATTACATCAGACTTGGAGAAGGTGGTAGAATTAAATATTGACCCTATTATAACTAAAGTTGGTAGGGATTTAGAAAGACTACATAATCTCCACCTTTCGATAGTTGGTAAGACAAATATTATTAAGATGCTCGTCCTTCCCAAATTTTTGTATATTTTTAGGGCAATCCCACTTATGTTTGACAATTTTTGGTTTAAAAAATTGGAAGCTATGAATAATAGATTTATCTGGTCTAAAGGTAAGACTAGAAGAGCATTAAGATTCATGGCATTACCAAGGGAACGAGGAGGCTGGGCGCTACCAGATTTGAAACTATATTACTGGGCCGCTGCCCTACAATATATGGTTGGTTTGATAGGTGGAGCGGAGGCGGAGGTGGAGGACGAATTAGGAACACTAGCAATATATGGCTTTTAATGGGAGAGGAGGTAAATAATATACTTCTCACACACTTTGATACAGCTTATTTTAAGAGGACTCGGTTTAAGACCCTTATGGCTGCACACAGTATTTGGAAGGCCTTCTGTAAAAAGTATGGCTTGGGAAGAATTAACAGGTATACGAGAATGAAGAATAACCCAGTATTTCCTCTTGACATTTTTTCTGACGTGGTGTCTGCGATATGGCAGAGAAAGGGAATTATGAGGGTGGGAAATTTGATGGATTCCCAGGGTATGATGCAGTTTGCCGAGATCCAAGCGAAATATGGCATAGATACAAGACATTTTTTTAAGTATCTTCAAGTAAGAAGTTTCTTGGCAAATAAAAGGGGGGGCCCTAGTGGATTTGAGAAAAATGCCATACTGGAGTTGGTACAGGAGGGAGTTACATGTACAATTAAAAAGTTCTATGCTGAATTAATGAAATCAAGACAAGACGACATGGACAAGTGGGGGGAAAGTTGGGCAAGTAAGCTGGAGGTAGGAGTGGAATGTTTCAAAATTTCATTAGAGTTGGGCCAGAATGTTCTATGCTCTGCAGCATTGCAGGCACAGCATTATAAGACACTTTATCGCCTTTACTACACTCCGTCAAAACTTGCGCAATGGGGAGCGGTTATTGGAATTAATTGTCCAAGATGTGGAAGCCTCCAGGCTGATATAGTACACATATTTGCAACCTGCCCGCATTTATCCACGATACTGGAAGAAATAAAGAACTTTGTGCAAGGAGCTTTAAAATTAATTGTTAATTTAACCCCCTCGGTAATATTGCTTGGGGTGAACTCAGATGGTGTACAGGGAGAAGGATGCTATTTTATCTTTGTAGCAATGGCTGTATTGAGATTAAGCATTGCTTCAGCGTGGCTCAATCAGGCACCACCAACATTCCAACAGTGGCTAGCCAGGATCTTAAACATATATAATTTGGAAAAGGCAATTTATGCTAGAAAAGGAAAAAAGGGGAGGAAATTGGGATTGAAAATATGGGAGCCAATATCAATTTGGAAGGAGGAAGTATAAGCCACTTTGTGGGTCTAATTGGGTGGATTGATTAGAGGTATATGATGATGGGTCTCTTGGGCTTGTATCAAGTTAAAGTGTTTTCCTTTTTTTATTGGACATTATTTTATTCGTCTTGTATGTATTGTATATGTTTCTCTGTATATATTTTCTGTAGAAAATTATGACTGATGAGAATTTTCTCGACGATACGATGTTTAGGAAATTTGATTGTAAATAGCGATGTGCTCCACCCCCCTGGTTTAGGGGGAAAAAGGGTGTTAAAAAACTAATAAAAAAAAACAAAAAAAAAAGGAAAGGAAACCAGGTAAGGATTCTCCAGTGACGCAGAAAAATGCAACCATCATGCTACAAAGTTTTGTTTGTAGATATATAACGGTGTCCTTTAGGGGTGTTTATGTCTGTCTGTGGGTGCATGTGAGCACAATTCAGATTGTCCCACAGCAAATAGAGGTAGTTTATTTCTTGGTATTTCTTTCTGAGCATTCTCTGTACTTGTATTTTCTTTTTGTCTAGTAAAGGTGCAAGACTTTGTGTAACAAAATGCAAAGAAATGTATAAGAGCACCTAGCAGACTACTTAGAACTTACATGGAACAGTTCGATGTCTCCGAGGACTCATCAGTTTCTTCTTTACTCCTGAACCCTCAACCCTCACCTCATACTTCACCTGTTTTCCAATCCACCAAGGTCAAACCTTTGACACAAACTTTCTTCCCCTTATTATCTCAAATGAACTCACTCTTGTAACTGTGTTTGGTGTTACACAATACATCCACACTTGATCATATACTTCTTTGGACCAATCTGTTTCTGAGCCCTGTCCAATTAGACTGCTTCCTTCACAACCTTATTGAACCCATCTACTAGGTCATTCTCTTGGGGATTGTACACAGATGTGGTTACATGTCTTACCTAGGGTTGCCCCCTAGCAGGTTGTATACCAGCATGCCTGGTATTTCAATGCCCCTGCTAGTACAACAAGCATTTGCAATGCAATTGGTCTCGCTTTTGGGACCTTATATGTATTTAGCCTGGGTGCTGAAACATCTATTGTTCTTTAACATGGAGAGAAAGTAAGCACCAAAATGCGTAACATGCCAGGTATGGGAACACATGTAAAGAAATATTGCCTTTCAGCAGGAAATGGTATCGTCCAAAGCTCTGTTTTTTATACAAAATCGGGGCCTTCGTTGGCCATATCACTGAAAATACAAGATTTGAAAAAAATATCATTGTCTACAGGTGCTTGTGGAAGGGAATTTCTATGGACTGGAATATAGAGAATATTACGGTGATTCTGGTATTTTACTGACCACTGCTGGTCGTTTTCTATCAAGAAAGTTAAATAGGGGCAATTGCCAGAAAAATTAAAATGAGCATTTACAAAGCAATAGGCCTTGCATTATTAAAGTTTTAGCTATTAGTGTTGCAGTATTTAGCAATGCCAATAGCTTAAACTTTAAAAATGCGAGACCTATTGCATTGAAAATGCTTGTTTTCTTTGCACCCCCTTGATGAAACGCTGCAAAACCTTTAGTGCCCTAAAAATGAAACATGGGCAGTATGTCTGCAAACTTGTGCTGACATTTGTCAAACAGGTGCAAAGTTATTAAGGGACAAAAATCCCAATATCTGGTCACCCTAACTATAACTTCAGTGTGGCTAGACATCTAAATATATATATATATATATTTTTTTCTTCAAAACAGTGACTTCTGGACTTCTGGGAGGCCCTTGAGCATGACTGGCCATGGAACCACAGACTCACTAAACCCTTTCATAAAACGACTTCTGTAAATATCGAACACAAGGGAACTAGCACTCCGTGAGATGATGGTAATCAAAATGTTCTCTAATTTGTTGATGGTTATTGAATGAAAATTTCAGGTGATCCAGCAGACTTTTCACCTTGGATGCCATTGTGCAAACTTCAACATTAAAAACCATGTCCTTGTCATCACATGATCAATATATTCAATCTCATATCACACTCGAACTTCTCCCACTGATATTCTTCACCTATGTGTATGTGCCCTTAATCAGGAGGCTCCTGCACCAACATAGGGAGCCTCCCACTACGTATATGTTTCAAGATTTTCTTTTTCAAATGTTTGTATGAATATATAAGATATACAACGAAACAATAAAGCATTAAAATCATCTAAAACAAAAGTGCACATTTGATTGGCCCGTATTCACTTGTGTTTCATTGCAAGCCACCCAACTCCCTATGCAGTTTTGTGCTTGAGTGCAGCACAGGGAGGCTGCTTTGCCCCAAGCACATGGAAGGCTTGGCAAGAAAACGCGTCTCATATTATCTTGTAACAGTTGTTTTACTCTTTCTTTGCTTTGAATAATGAGTTTTTTTGCCACATTCATTGGTTGCATTTGCCACTATTGGAAAATATAGAATTGGACCATCGATCATATTAGGTGAGCTTGGGAAACACTGCTTTACTACTTGGTGTCTGAAGTGGTTTAAATCCAAATAGGTTTCTTAAAGGCTTTAGTGCTGGTGTAGCTCCAAGGTACCACCTTTGGCTTTGGTAAATATAAGGTTTAGGCTGGAATGTAATTGGAAATTATGCTTTTGGAGGAAACCTCAGGAACAGTTCAAAAAGTATATAAAGATGCTACATAAACCAGCGATAAAAATACTTAGCAACACAAACCAAAAACGCAATAACACAACACAGAACAGCAACCAAGGGACTAAAATAAAAAAATACAACAAGAAAATGGAATTTGTAAACACAATAACTCAAAAACTTAATAGAAGATAATAAGAAAACACACCACACCAAATCAGGCATTGCAGAAGAAAAAAAACTAAATGCACTCCACGTACCTACGAAACTAAACATAAACCACAAATAAAAAAAATCCAACAGTGCATCTGAAAAGCACAGAACCAAATCAATCCCATTTCCGACAGAAAAGCAGCAAACCAGCAAACCACAACAGCATATATAGCAATGCCATGTGACAGTACCAAAATCCACAACACGGCAACACTTCACAACTACATGAAACAAAACACAGTATTTTAAGAACAGCATGACATCACACACAGCACAACACAAAGCCTCAATGTATTTACATTGTTTGTTTTCGTGTATTATTAATCTATCATTGAGTTGCCTTGTCCTTTTGCGTGATTGTGTTTCGGTGATGTCTTTTTGGCATGCTACTAATGTCCAGTATAGCACTGTCTTGTTCTGTTTCCTTTTTAGGTCGAGGACCGAATGCTGCGCTTGCGCAGTCTCCGGGAGGGGATTTAATGATTTCTAGTATGGGGGCTGAACCCGCCTCTCTCCTCCATTGACTGGCTTCCTAAACGGAGGTCAGCCATTGGAGGAGAGGGGCATCACTCAGTTCAAGCCCCGTCTCTTTCGGATTTGGGGGCGTGTTTGTGATGTATTCATAATTTTTTGTAATGTTTGATGCAGAAACGTTTTTTATTGTGTAAACATTGTGTGTTCTTTATGTATGTATAAAGTATATATAGTTTTGTAAATATTTAAATGTACAGTCCTTTCTTCTGTTATAAGCTTTGTTAAAAAATTGAAAAAACAAAATGATGGACATAAAATAATTGTGTCAAGGGTGGTCACAATAAATTGGTCTCTTACCCTTTTAAAAAATTGATTGAGTAGTTGTGGTGCGGGCACTGTGTGTTTTTGCAATTCACACTAAGCGAGGCTTGAGCTGCAGGGTCGAGTTGTTTTCTGACGTGATCGGAAGCGAGTGCACAAGGTTGGCTCCAGTGCAGAGTGGGGGAGGGGTGTATCGTGTTGTGTTTGAAGGGTGGCGGCCGGTGATGGACGGTGTTGTGGTGTGTAGAAAAGAGACTGGGGCTTGAAAGGGGGAGGAGTGGGCCCTAGTATGCGTGCATTAGGAAGGAATGTGACACTGGCAGGGGGATGCAGGGTGGGCTAGCGTCTGGTGGCCACAGGCCTGAGAGCTGACAGCGAGTGCTGGTTTGACCTTGGCATCTTTGTGGGTGTAAGAAGTGGGTGTACAGTCAAGCACAATGCAGAGCGCTTTATTGGCATGAACATGAAGACATGCGGTGCCAAAGTAAACACGCTACCTATTATACTCTACAGATCGCACTAGTGTGTGTGTTGTTCTGTGGGCAGTGCGGTTTTGATTGTGCTGCCTTTCGTCTCAATCTGTTGTTGTCTATTGATGTTTGTTGCCGCCTTCGTCTGGGAGCAGCACTTCTTACACGCTGTTTCTTGGCATCTACTATTTTACTGGCAGTTTCTCCTCAGCTAACAGCATAGACCTACCATACAAGCATGTTGTTTCTTGCTCATGAGTGCGGTTGTGAGTTTGACCTTGGCTTTTGTGTGTGGGAATACCAGTCTGTATTTGACTTTGAGGTGACTGATGTGAGCAGGGCGATGGTCATGAAGAAGGGGGGTGTTGATGTGAATGTGTGTCATAAGGTGACTTGAGTGTATAATTGCTTCTGACGTAGCCCACGTGTATTTTTAGACTAACGGCGGTGTTGAGTGTGTGCAGATCAATGATGTGTGAAAACAAGGGGAGCTGTGTCTGACTGTCTTGTGTGTTTGTGAGAGGGTTGTTGGTGTATGTGGTCTGACACATGGCAAATGTGTTTGTGATGACATGGGGAGTGAGGGCTGGCTTTAGTGTGCTTGTGATGAGGGAGAACATGTCGCTGTGCTTGCTTTTCATGTCTGGGGCTGTTTAGTGTTGTGCCTGTGTTTAATGTGTGCTTAGAGAAGTTTTTGTGTTTGACTGCACAGCGCTTGTTGAAGGAGAGATTAGGATAACTCAGTTACGATCGTAAGTTTATCTTTGTCTCCTACATCATACTTCATATCAGCAAAGACATCAATGGATCTCTCAACCCCGAGTGACAATGTATTAAATACACATACGCTTATTTTATTCTCACTAGAAAATGTAATTAAAATGTCCAGCAAATTCTTGTTATGGTAAGAATGGCATTGGAACTAATTGTTACGTGCAAAGGCACCAGTTAGGATTAGATATGAACAGAAATTTTGGGTATGCAGATTATTACTTGAATTTCTGCTCATATTTACTCCTATGCCGAGTTTATCCTCATTCAATGGGGAATAACTGTTCAGACCTTGATTTACTGGGCAGTTTTTCACACTGTATTCCCTTTTCTGTGGAGTTCAGTACCGACGTTAAGAAACTGCCTATTAGCGGGTGTTGAATCTGTGCATAGTGGCTGACTTAAAGCATGTGGTTGGGGATGGTAGAGGTATGGAATCGGAGAAGCATGGCTTGTCAGGGGTACTATCACCTGCTCCCGCTATGCCGTATTTGGCTGTCGATCTGGACCAAGGAACTGGTCGAGGCTTCATCGCAGCCCATTTTTAAGGTGATTTCACATGCTGGATTTTTCAGCCAGTACAACTGGGTCAGATGTTCCATCATTTGGCAAATTCGGGTGTGGGAAAAACGGCCCACTCCTAATTGAGCAGAGCAGAATTCCATGTGGGAATTCCTCTCATCTCATAATTGGGGTCATCTTGGTGCACCTGACCACGAAATGCATGAGCTGAGATAGTGAGCTCTGGTCTAAGAAGGAACCAGATTGCAATGTTATGCCATTCCTGGGGACACAAAAGTAACACGACCACCGTCTGTGGAGTTTGTCTAAGTCTAGCAGTGTGAGCACCTCCTTTATGGACTTTGGGGCATATTATCAAGGGGGTTTATCTCCGCTTTTTTGGCTTTAAAATCCAAGAAAGCGGAGATAAAACTATCTCCCTATTACCTAGCTGTCGCTAACACCAGTTAGCGACAGCTAGTAGGAGATAGCGACCATCTTGGGCCGCACTTTGCATGTCAGTGATATTTATCACTAATGACATGCAAAGTGGGCGTGCCAAGATGTTAGCGACTGGAAACAGTCGCTAACATCGCTATCTCCTATTACCAACTTTTGGAGATATTCGCGCTAAGCGCGATTATCTCCAAAAACTAACACCTGCCCTGAGCAGTTCTTAGCCATGTTATCAAATGGGAGGTGGATAACATGGCTAAGAGCATTAGCTCGGTAATGCATGAATATCGCTGACTTTTCAGCGATATTCATGCATTGCGGCCGTTTATTATCGCATTTGCGATAAACCTTGGTAATACCAAGGTTTATCTGCGATAAAAATCGCTGCAGCTCTGCGGTAAAATTTTGTCTCTAACCAAGCAATAGCGATAATTTTCGCTATTGCTTGGTAATATGCCCCTTTGTTGCTTGCTTAAAGAAAGAATATACAAATCTGATATGGAAAGCAAAACCACTTGCCAAGAAAGAAAGTGGCTTGAGCTCTTCAAATAACAAAATACTAAAAAGTTCCCCAAGTTTATCCATTATAGTGATAGACCTCTGTATGCATTTGGTTCAGGTCAGCTGAGTGGTACCAAATATTCAAAAGACATTAAACAAGTTCCAAACATAATTGGCTTCTTGAAACCTGCCAGGGCATTTACTGCTTGAGTTTATATTTGGATGCTGGTTTCTGTTTTCAAATGCAATTTGTGAAACTGAGCTGCTTTACTATCTCCTCTCTAGACATCAGGTTAGACCACAACGCCAACTCTTGATGTGGTTCAGTTTTGGCGCCATTGTTCGAGAAGTGAAGTCTGGGTTGCCCAAATAACTATTGTATTATCACACCCCTGGATACCAACGCCCAAAGTTACTCTAAAATAATATTGTGGGGAACAGCAGAGACATACCAGGACATTCTCCCTTCTTATCAAACACGTTTTTGTTACAGAAAGGGTACTATAGATAATGCTTTTGCTCTGGCTTTGCAGGCTAGAAGGGCTGTCCGTGATCTTTGCACACCTCTGTAGGCTAGCCACATTTTTTTTGGTCATTCTTTAGTTGTGATGATCATGGTCAATGGTGGTTGAAGCTCTCCTGTCTGTGTGAGGGTGGCTCTGTAGGTGGCTCTGTGTGTGTGGGTGGCTCTATGTGAATGACTCTGTGTGGGTGGCTCTGTATGTGTGTGTGTGTGGCTCTGTGTGGGTGTAAATGCAATAGGTCATGCATTTGCGAGCGATTAAGCTATTGGCATTGTAAATGACAATGCCATTTATTTAACGATTAAGCTATTGGCAATGTAAATGACAATGCCATTCTTTAATAGTGCCGAGACCATTGCATTGTAAATGCTTGTTAAGTGCTGTGTTGTGGTTATTGCTGTGTTATTTTCTGTTGTGCTTTGCAGTTTTGTTTGTAATTGTGCATCGTGTTTTATGTTTAGAAGTTACCTGGTCCCTGATGTTTGTTGTTGCATGGTGGTGGTGACAATATGATTTAATATCATTTCGAGTTTATACCTTCTGCACATGTACAAGTGTGAGGAAGTTCCTTGGGAAGCTTCCTCTGAATTAAAGGGAATAATAATGACATACATAATTAAAACACGTTGTAGTAATGCTTTTCTGGCGATGGAGTCAAGACATTGTGTTTGTCGGGGATTAGTTTTAATGTGATCATATAGATCCGCACATACCAGTGCAATGGGAACGTTTCATTCTTTAAAGCACGCCGCCTGGGCATCTTTTTGGGTGCGACTTTGTGCTGGTCTCGGATAAGTCAGAGCCTAGCGCTGACGCTACATAGCAGACACTTGATCGATTACGCCAGCTTTATGAGCTGATTGATGTTGATCCATTGCAGACACCTTAAATATCTGCCATCCATCATGTCTGAAAGGTACTATATTGGTAAGTGGCTAATATTTTGTGTCCTAACTTTAACAACTTCTTTCTGGAGTTCAACATTTTCTTTGTTTTCTGAAAAGTTTGTGATGTGCTTTTTAGCTGTCAGATTGAGCTGGAAAAAACAAAACCGGATGAATCCTTTGCTCATGTGGCATGCTGTATGTTTTTTTTATAGGAATGCAGTGAGAACATAATTAAAAAATGTAAGCCAGCAAGAGATAGAATATGTGATTTTCTCCATCCTTTCAATGAGAGACAATTAACTTTGTCAAAATAGTACATTTCCCTCTACCTGACATTTGGTAAAAGGACAAATCCGGCGCACAATATTTATCACTGAAACACAGGGTATTGCTTTAAAGATAAACCACATCAGAATAGCACCAAGCAATACACGATGCAGACCCTGGTAACAAACAAAGTAAGTATTGCTCAGTCAATTAATCAGATAATTTCAACTGCAAGCATTTGAGTACAAAACAATTTCATATCCACTTCAGTTGTATATTCTAGGAATTGGAGCTTGAGGCATAGTAGTGGTATTGCATTGTCCCACAGCTCTTTTGATGAAGTTTCCTTTGGCTGGAGGCTAGTTTCTTAAAGATAAACATTGTTTACAACTATGTTGATACATCGCATGCCATTACAATGCGGTCATTACAACGACCGCGTAGTTACATCGCATACTATTACAACGGTAGTAGTTACAACGACTTGCTTTAGTGGGCAGAAGGTGTTGGATTTTAAATGCAACACCTTACCTACTGTTGCACAGACTGGAGTTGGAATAGTAAATTACACTACTTCAAAATCCAGTGCCCCCCCTACAGCAGGTCTTCGTAATGACTTGCGTTGTAATGGTATGCGGTGTAACAACGCGGTCGTCTGAGTGTCTTTTCTAGGACAGATTTTGGGTTAGAGCCATATTGGATGGTTGTGGATATGGGAAGCAGGCGTTTTCCCTAATTTAGACCATATTGGTGTGAAGAACAGCTATTTACTTACCAGTAATCCTTATTGTTCTTAGTCCAGCAACTCCTTGTTCCAGTCATTCCGTCATTATGACCTGTATTTGCTCACAGGTACAGGAAACAAAACACAAATGCCTTAATTGATCCCACCCACCCACCCTGCTCAGGATGCTATAACTAGCTTAGTATTCACCACCGCCTCCTGTCACAGCAAGGTAAATCAAAGGCTTAGAACACAGTATTGAATGGGACAAGAACGATTAGACTAAGAGTCATGAAGAATACTGATAAGAAATCAGGCCATTTTCTCTATGTCCCTCGTGCCAGTCATTATGTCATAAGGTATGCCCAAGCCCCAAAGAAAATATATATATATTCACAAATCTTTCCAAATTAAGTTCATCCACCTCAGTAAACCATCAGGAAACTACAACTGGTGAATTTCAGTGTTTTTTTAGTTTACAACAGCAGCAGGGCCTCCATGGCGGTGTAGTACTGTCGCTCCGCTTTCCATGCTGTAAGCAACCACTTATTCAAATTTAAAAGTATTACATTTCCGCATTCAGGGTTACGGCACTACGCAGGTTGAGTTTCTGGGGCGGGGTGGGGCCAGTTCATATAATTGACAGGCAGCAGGATTGGTGCTATGATGTGAAGTTAAGTGTGCATGTGATGTTGGACAGGTCGCTTGCTGTGACCAGCCTCACGTGCGCACTTCAGGCTTGTTGAACCTGTGCTGCTATACGAACCCAGTTGGAGCTCGTTGCAAACCCCCTGTCTATTTTGGAGCGCTGGCTTTACTGCCCCAACCAATCCAGCCTCTTTGCCCTCAAGCTCTTACTAACAAAAAAGATCATGAGAGCAAAGTCCCGATTGGTTCACAGTGACTGTTCTCTCTCTCTCTCTCTCTCTCCGGCATGAACAAGTCATCATAGGGGCGGAGGATAGTAGAATATGGCCTTTATTTGGAAGATCAGTTGACTGGGGGTGAGTGCTTGTATTGTCAACGCTCCGTCCATCATTTCCTTTGGTTTTGCTTTGTTCGCCATAAGTTGGCAGGATATGCTCAGACGTGAGTCCCTTGCTCACTTTGCCACTGGATTCAAGTAAGCCCGGCTGAAGACAGCTGCAATGCCAGAAACCAGTCCTAGGAAGCTTGTTTCCGGTCCAGGGAAAGCATGGCTTGGCAGTTCGGGCAGGACTGTTCCCATGAGGCACAGGGTCAGACTGATTTGCAAATGGCCATGTCTGAACTGGGGTGGCAGAGTGTGCTAAAGAATGGTGATGGATTAAACCCAGATCAGTTGACTGGGGGTGAGTGCTTGTATTGTCAACGCTCCGTCCATCATTTCCTTTGGTTTTGCTTTATTTGGAAGCTACACAGCCATTGACCCAGTTTCTTTACAATACAATGCACAGCACCAATTGCTGTATTCCTCTTGTCTGAACATAGTGTAAAAAATCACCTTGTGTCGTGCTCATCTCTGGCCTGCAGAGTATGTTTGTAGGCCCAGCCTGAGAGCGAAGCAGTCTCAGCATGGCTCATCCCCTTTTGGAACTTGGCTGCAGGAGAGATACTTTCTTAGGTAAGTGAATACAAAAAAATCATTTACTGCTAGTAAATTCAAAAAAATATTGTGCTGTGATCTGTTCTGCTAACGGGCTAAATTTTAAAAGTTATTTAGTGTGTGTGAGCAGTCAGCAATTTCTATGAAGGGCAGCGCTTGCTGTACAAAGTGGTGTTTTTAATTAACAAGAAGCTTGAGTTCGGATAGGCCTCTTGTCTGAGATGGAAGCGCTTGGCAAATCATACCCCGAGCTACTGAATGACACTGCAAATGTGACAGTAATGGCAGATTGTGCACTAATGCAGTGCTAATTAAGAATAATAAGTGTTCATTTGAATGTTTGAAAATGGCAACTTGCCAGAGGATGACGTTTATTTGGCACGCACTGAGAGAACAATGGCTTCTCATCGGATTTCAATTGCCAAGTGCATGTGCAAAGCGAGAACCCTTTTCTTCTGCGATAACAATTGTCACCGGGTGGCAGTGTTTTATGAACAAAATAAAAAAGTGCTCATCATATTCTAAGTGCCCATCATCTGGAAATAGGACAGTTTACCACACCTGCCTTAATGTGCAGGGAGCGAACGTTCTTTGTGTGACCTTACTTAACCTGAGGAGCGATTGCGGCGCCTCCTTTAAACATCAGCAGGATTTCGACTCAATTGCCACATTCCCACGATTGCCTACTGAGTGGTTTTAGAAATGTCCACATGATATCGAGTTTGGTAAGCCGTCAGTGGGTACTAGCTCTGCATTCACTCTCCTGCTGCACAATGCTTGTATAAATGTATGTTGCATCTATGAATTTCTTATGCTCACCACTTTGAACGGTCCCCATCCGCCACTGGTATACAATATTAATGTTAGTAGACATTTGCAGATAACTAAACGTAATATAATGCTTTGATTTTTTGGGATGAGTTTTTGATTTTTGTATAATGTGAAGTAAAATATTACTAACATACCTAAATATAACACTACTTTAATATTTGTTTTTTAAGTGAAAATATGTATTGCTGAATCTGCCCATTTCTGCAGAGCCACCCCAGATTTTTACCTTTCTCCGCCTTTCTTTGGTTCTTAGGGAAACCTATTTCTGTGCTCTTTTTCCCTGTTAACCAGTGGTAAAGTGTGTGTGACCTTCCTTGAAAACATGGTTTATATGTCCTGGCATGCGAAAATCTCATTAAGTTGTTTTTCAATCTTTTAAGGCATTCTCTCACATAGGCTAACCTGGGGTACCTCATTACACCTACCAAGTAAAGATTTCAGATTTGGACCTGATAGAGAAATTATGTATACACTGGAAGGAAATGTAATTTAAATCCTCTTTAATGGTAAAGTCAGATTTTAAGCCACTCTTCTGAAAATGCCATTTTATGGTTAGAAAACAGTGATAGATGGAATACTTGAATTAATCTCAGCCACTGGTAATTACTTGTGGCCTCATACCAATCCATCCTTACTTTGCACACCATGCCACCTCAGTTTGGACTCAGCTATATATGCAAAAAAATGTATGAGGAAACCTCAACAGGAGAAGTCCAGCCTGAACTGCCAAGCCAGGTCGTCCCTGAACCGGAACCCAAGCAGCCCATCCAGGACCAGTTTTGCCCTAGTTATGTGTTAATCAGCCGGGTACTGCTTGGTTCAAGTGACATAGTGGGCATGAGACGCATATCTGGGCATACCTATCCCACTTAGGGTGACAAAATAAGTATAGAAAACAGTTAAGGATGGAATGCTTGAATTAATCTCAACCACTGGTAATTACCAGAGTTTGCATCTCAATCTGTTGTTATTTTGCACACCAAGGCACCTCAGTCTGGAATCAAACCTGTCTTGACCCTGCTCTAGTAGGAACAGTCCTGCCAGAACAGCCAAGCCAGGTCCACCCTGAACCAGAACACAAGGATCTCAGGACCACAAAAGAGTGATTGATGGAATACTTGAGTTCATCTCAACCACTGGTAATCACTTAGACCCTGTACCAATCCTTCATTATTTTGCACAACATGCCACCTTAGTTTGGATCCAGTTATATGAAAGTCATATGTGAGTGGCTGTGAGGGTCTGTGAGTGGGTGTTTGACTGGCTGTATACGTTTGTACATGGGTGTGTGAACACCTGTGTGGGTCCATGAATGGAGGTGTGAATAGTTCTCAGAGTCTATATTTTTGTTTGTGAGTGGTTGTATTTGTGTGTAAATGGGTGTGTGTATGGCTCCTGGGTGTCTGACTGGGTGTGTGGCTGTATTAGTGCCTTAGTAGGTCTGTGAGCATATTTGAGGGTCTCTGAGTGGGTGTTTGAGTGGCTGGATGGATGTGTGAGTGTAGGTATGTAAGTGGGTGTATGAGTGTGTCTGAATGTATGAGCTCATGTGTGGGTCAGTGATTAGGTGTGTGAGTGGCTCTCTGTGTCTCTGAGTGGATGCATCAGTGATTGTATGGCTGTGTGATTGTGTGTATATGTGGGTGTACAGATGTGTGACTGGGTGTGTGAGGGGTTGTGTGAGGGAGTGTGTATGTGTGTCTGTGAGTAGGCTTATGTATTTTTTTGAATTAGGGCCTCGTTCCATGTCAAAGTGCAAGTTGTTCTTATAAATAGAACCCATGGTATGGACTCTGAGAAGTGCAGAAACAATGTTATTAATTTTTCTTTTGCTTAGTCTATCTTTTGACAGAATTTGTTTGACCACTTCCATGTCTTCCTTTGGCATATGTTGGAGAATACTAAGGCAGTCTGAGGGAAAACTACCATTACCGAGCAAAGATATCCTTCATTAGATTTCCAGTCCTACCCCTGTAAATGTGCCTAGGTCATTGTCACTACAGTGCACAATCATGAGGTCAGGGTGTTGGCAATTCGCAATGCTTTCAGCCAAAAGCAGCACTTGAAGCCAGATTAACCCTCTTCGCCCTTCTAAGTAATGTCCACATTAGGCAAACCCAAGTCCCTGTCAATGCCATTCTTTGTAGCAAGGTCTTTAGCCCAAAACACAAAGCCATGATCCACAATAGAAACTCTAACCATTTTGAAGGCAAGGAGGAGTAGTAGAAAGGAAAAGCGGGGGCAGAATTAGACAGCTTTTAAAATGAAAGGCAGTTAAAATGGATGTCAGGTCCCGATTTAAAAAAAGGACATATTTGATTGGATGGTGCAAATAGGCAGCCAGTCAAAATTTGGTAGTGATTCTTAAGTAAAAGTAAAAAGGAACTGTGATTTGCTCTGGTAGAAATAAAAATGTAAGGCAATCGTGGATATGCTGTCAATTGCAAACAGTCAACCACACCTGCTGCAGTTGAGTTGGACAATAATGTGCTGTTTCTAGAATATGTTGTGAACGCGTGATCTACTGGTTTCTAGATGGCGGTTCTAATGGGGTTGCTATGGGAACTCTGCTAAGAGAGTGGGGGGAAGGGCAGTACAGACACTGTAGTCTTTTTGACAAAATTACAGTGGTTTACACTCATTATTTATTAAGCAAGCTATATTTTATTAGGCCCTTATTATGAGTCTCGTGGTCCACGGACTGCCAGACTCACAGTGGCTGTCCCCTGACCGCCACATTATGACTAGGGCAGTTGGGCCACCCTAGGACCACCACAACTGTTGCAACCACCAGGGAACAATTCCTGGCAGTTGTGTGGCAGTCTTGAGGCTGCAATATGCTTGGTGGGACTGCTATGGTTTTGCCAAGCATAATACGAGTTTTACTCTTTGCCAAGGTTTTCATGGTGATAAGCTCACCATAAAAACTGTGCAGAGAACAAACAGAGGGGGGCTGCATTGCCCCCTGGTGTCTCAGACCATGTGGATGCACAAATGAGAGCACATGTTGTGCCCCCCTGTATGCATGCACCCCAGTTCATGCATGGCATGGACTGCAGCAGTTGATGCGGTGAAGGTACTCCGTTTGATGTTCCCATTGTGGTGCCTATTTCATAGGCACCGCCCTGGGGACACCAAAGAACCACCCGCCAGATCAGAAGAAAAATTGCTGATCTGGTGGGCAGTTCCTACACAGAGTTGGTGATGCGGGGCAGTCCACCAAACTCATAAAAAGGCCCTAAGTCACATGTATGTAATACACATTATCAGATTCGCAAAGTATGAAGAGTAGAAAGCTAAGTATGTTTTTGGGCTCCAATATATACTTGCAAATTTGTTGCAAAGTTACTCGGGGGCCACGCTAAGGGTCACGACCAATAAGCGAACACGCCCCAAACCACTACCAGATTAGGCTTCTTTACTTAAGTGGAAGAAAGGGTTAAGAAATAGTGGCCATTGAGAAATGCTATAGCAAAAGTAAAATATGAAAAGGAATGTTTTGATTTGCTACCATCAACAGAATCTCTGAGTGCCAAGGTAAAAGAGATGCCATTAATGGTTGCTTTGTATGAGAGAGGTATACAGTTCTTATGCTTAATTTCTACATCTTCTCTGAGACTTCAGTCTAACTGACAACATAAAAAAATACCTGATGAACAAATGCAAGTTATATGTATGTGAATTGCATTGTAGTTTAAAAACAATATGATTGTAAATATATATGTATGCATGAGGTTTGTAAGAGTGTAAGAGGGGATCTGTGAGTGGGTGTTTGAGCATTTTGTCTGTATGGGTCTGAGAGAAAGTGTGTGAGTAGTAATTTCATCATGTGCTGTCCTAGAACTGTAGAGTGTGTGTTGTTTTACTGCATGGTCAAGTCGGCATTAAAAACTCCTTGCTGAGCTTTGAACTTCTTTTTTATTATGCACTACTTATCTCTTAGGTAGGATGTGGGTTACTTATAGGGCAGGATGCTATGTGCTTACAGGGTAAGACATGCACTTGAATGTCTCAGTGAGTCACATCTGCACTTTGAGACACCTAGGCAAGTTGGCATCTGACATCTGAGTCTCCTCACAGCCCCAGAAACATTTAATGGAGCCTCACCGCAGTTCTTTCTCTTGGTGGCAAACCGTGAGAGGTGGCAATGTATGAGCATGGGGGGAGAAGGTATTTGATATTGTGGTCCAGTTTCCGGTCCTTCCTGCGTGCATTTCACTAAAATGCTGTATTCAATGCGCTCAACGTCCATGACCTCCTTTCCTGACTAGAATGCTCAGGCGGCATGCTGTCTCTTTTGTGCTGCCTCACTTTGCCGTCTAACTCTTCTACAACTTTGGGAACCTATTGAATGAAAATAAATTCTGCACGCTTTACCCTGAATCTCATCCTTTTCACACATGTCAATTTTATGAGGTACTCTATTCTTCCTAATTTATATAATCCTGCAGTTTTTTTCATTTACAAATGAAGTGATTCTATTCAAATGCCATGCACATCAAACAAATAAGGAGGTCCCAGCCACAGTAATTATTTAGTCTTTTATTGGTTGTGAGAGCTTAAAGACCACAGCATTGCCTTTTTGCATTGCGCTTCACCAAGGCTTTGACATTTTGTTCTTATTTTATTCCATTACCGCCCAGGACATGCCATTGGCAGGTTTTTCCTCCGCTTCTCCTTCTGTACCTTTGGCATCTGTACTCTGCTACTCATCACAACTATGGACTCTATCCCTTCTTCGAGCCACAAGGTTGTAGCCGCACCTGGAATAATGTCCTCTATGTGCAAAGACTCCAATACCATGTCAAAAAGGCAAAAGAAGGATCGGGATTCCCCAAACAATTCTCCATTACCTCTGATGCTCAAGGTTTTAATGAACAAAATTAAACTCATGAAACCTTTTGTCATGGAAACAAAAGCTAAGCTCCATAGAATGGAGGAGAAATTTTCCCATCTTGAATCCCACAGTAATAGAGCTGGAACAATGCCTTAGTGATATATAGGATGTTGCTACCAAGTTTGACGCAATGTTGCAGGAAATTTCGTTTCCCAAACAACAAAATGATGATTTAAATGTACAGTATTCCTGGAGGAGTGGAGGGCTCCAGCATACTTGCCTTCCTTAAAATTCATATTTCGAAAATTGTTGTACTCAAGGAGTGCCTACATCTTAATTTGCAACAAGCCCATTGAGTTGGCCCTATTTCTTTGAGTGCCACTTCATTGACCATCGAAGAGTAATTATTGTTTTATTCTTGGAGTAGACGGAGTAACTTATGGTTTTATCAGCAGCCAAGTATCGAAAGTAAATGCCCTGGTTGGGTCAGAGAATATTTCTCACTCAAGATGTGGCCGTTGCAACAGCTGCTTGATGTAAGGAGTTTCAGTCTTTTCGTCCTACATTGCACTCTATGAATACCCGCTATAGCCTTGTCCATCCATGTTTTTATCAAAGTGACCTTTAAAAAGCGGATTTCTCTTTTGACTCACTTGAAGATTTAAAATGCTTTCTCTCTCAAATTTTTGCTATGGAATTGTTGTAAGTTGTTATATATTTATAGATGATGATGTATTTTCTCCATGACACTGCTTTTTGTTGTTTTTTTCTTCTGCAGATGTCCTTTGTCTTACCCAGATTCCCATCCTGGATGTTTCATGCATAAGTGTTTCTTCCCTCCGACTTAGTATTTCCCTTCATTTCCATTTGTCTGTAAATGCTCCTCAGTTTATTACTTTGTAGTTCATATCTCAGGTTTTTTGTAACAATTGTCAGATTTATGTATATTGGTATTTAATGATCTCTAAGGGTTTTACCATCAATTTGTTATTGACCCGGTGTCGGTTGTTAACCTTTTTCTTTGTGTTTCCCCAACCCATCATTATATTGCTGTTGTACTTTACATTTTCTTGTTCACTGAGGTTGAAGCCTATCGGCTTTTTGCCGGCATCTTTTCTGTATTAGCTTCTTACACTGCTCTTCCCTATCCCTCATTTTCCCCTTTCTTCTCTTTTCTTTCTTATCTACATGCCTCCTTACAATCCTATATTGTTTGTTAATTCTGGTTTATTGGTTGTCTTCTCTGTTGCATTGCATTTTATTTAATCAGCTGCAGTGGTATACCTATTATTCAATTTTTTGTCTCTGTTTTCTATGACTAATAATCTTCATGTTGTGTCCTAGAATGTTAAAAGTTTGCGTAATCCCATTAAGAGTCAGAGAGTGCTTACTTATCTCTCTTAATTAAGATGTAAAATTGCATTGTTGCAAAAGACTCACCTTACAGACAAGTATTTTCATTCACTAAGGGGGCAGAGGGTGGGTCAGGTATTTTTTTCTCCTGCGTAACAAAATAAAAATGGGGTTGTTAACAGGAGGAGGGAGGGAGAGGAGGAAGTGGATTCGGTCTCCCCTGGCAATTTACATAAACAAAGTGGAATCCACTCTGGTAGTGGTAGTGATCCCTACAGTGGTGGGGAGCACACAGTGTTGTTTTGAATACCCCTCGCACACCAACAGGCCCCTTGGTGTCATGCTTCATCATTGGGGTCTTCGCACCCCTCTACGGGATGCGGCGTGCTGCGATTCATGACTACGTGGGAGCACTGAAAGTGAACTATGTGTTAGTGTGTGTGAGAGGAGAAGAGTGTGAGTGGTGAGGTGGTGGAAAGTGATGGTTAAAAGATACCTGGCTCGTAGGAGAAAAAAATAAAAAGTTTTTATTAGGCCCTCGGCTGGTATCAATAAAAGGGTGCAGGGTGAGGTTGTCTGTTACATATTAGGGTACGTCAACCTCATAAGTGCCTCGACATGTTTCGGAGTGTTGGAACTCCTTCTTCAGGACGGGGATATGCACAACTATCCTCACCTTACTCACATGGGATGTATATGTAAAAGTGTACTCTACAAAAATTGAAAAGGTGAAATGTACCTATTAGTGTTATTAGCAAGTAAAGTCTGTTGTGCCCAATTGGCGTTATTTAGTACAGAACCTGTGAATAAACAAAACAATATAAATATAATAACATCACAATTGGACGTCGATGATCAAGAAAAAATGACCTATTCAGTACATAGAAGGGTGAAGAACCAAAATAAGGTCCAAAAAAACCCTGTAGGAAAAAGGACATGGACATACACATAGACAAATACACACAATAATTAAGAAAATCGCCATGATAATCCCTAAATTGGAATTCTGGAGGGGAAAAAAAGGTATTGTCATAAACAGTGCTTACTTTTGGACAAAGGCTAGATGGCCTCATGAGCCAACGCGTAGTATTGGGGGTTCTTTCTTCCCGCTCAATGTGGCAACCTGTAGGGTGTTAGAAGCTAGGTTTAGGATTTTAGATGCTGATACTCACAGGTAATGTGGATGCCACTACCTAGTATGACCCAACTCACGGATTCTGCAAGACCTGGTAGGCTGCCTTCCCCTCAACGCGGCTCCGACGGTATGTTGAGTCGTGCTGATCTACCTCCTTATATATTGCCAAAAAATGTTTCAATTAGTGCATAATTGAAAACGGAATATGCCCAAAGAAGGACCATGTCCTTCGCAAGGAGGTCCAGTACTGTGCGCTGATAGAGGGCGTGTCATACTCTCAAACGCATGCGCGTAGGGGAAGTGTTTCTAACTTGTAGTCCCTGCTTACTTCGCGCATGCGTGCAAATGCGTTAGCTACTCGTGCGAGTCCGGTGGAGCCAACAGAGATTAGAATGAAACCCAGAGGGATGAAATATGGGTACTTCTTGTGATAGACCGCCCACGATATTAAAGAAAGGGAACAGGCAATTGCTAACAGTGCACAATCTAACTTACATGCGCTGTGTCTGCATATAAAGAATCCCGTGTCCCATAGTATGTCAAGGGATAACCATACTGAGGATATAAAGGTATGGGTCTGGTGGGGGTCTAATGGAATATCACTATATGTAGGCTAAACTAATTGATGTGCTGACTCAATAAGGGTTTTTTAGGCCAATGCCCAAAGTAAGAGAGTGAGTTTATAGAGAGGAGCCCACTGGTCATCGCAATTGGCTCCATGGAATGGAGTCATTGAGTCCAGTGGTGTCCGTGCCCAGACGGAAAACCCACCTCTGCTCCTTCTCAAATAAACAACCATCAGTTGGCAGTTGTTCAATCACAGTCCAATGTAATTCGTTGACACAATGTTTTGCCTCCAAAAAATGTGCTGCCATTTTTGTTGTCGATTTTTTTACACCTTACGTTGCTTTTATGCTAGTTTATTCTGATCTTCACAGCTCGTTTGGTCATGCCCACGTACTCCTTGTTACATGGGCACGTGATGAGGTAAACCACGTTCCTGCTGTTACAGTTGGTGAACGCTCGTTGTTCCCACTTAGCGCCATTCTTAAAAGTCAGGGTCTGACTTTTCTCAGTTAGATGGCAACTGTTACAGTTACCACATGGATGGTGTCCACGTAGCCCTTGTAACCTGGTTTGTTGGATCACTGGGGTTGGAGGTCTTGTGTTCACAAGAATGTCTTTAAGATTCTTGCCCCTCCTGTGGGCAAACAGAGGTTTTTCCAAATCCACGGTGCCACTCGTCAGAGTGCGCCAGTGTCTATTCACCAGTTTGGAGACTTGGTTAGAGACTGAACTATATGTTGTAACACATACTGTTCTGTTAGCTGTGTTTTCTCTGGGAGTCCTATCTTCAAGGAGAGCCTCCCGGTTATTATTCCGTGCCCTTTTCATTGCACTCTTAATAACTCTGTCTGGATATCGTCTCTGTTTCAGTTTCTCACTCAGGTCTTGAGCTTGGGATTTATACTTGGCTACGTCGCTACAGTCGCGGCGTAGACGCAGGAACTGTTCGTATGGCAGATTTTCTCTCAGGTGACGTGGATGGAAACTGTTGAACCTGAGAAGACAGTTCCTCGCCCTTGGTTTGAAATGAGTCTCTGTTTTGAGAAACCCCACCTCATGGTAAATGTTCAAATCCAAGAACACCATCGACTCACTGGACATTTGGTGTGTGAATTTAAGGAAAATGTTTTGTGTGTTCAGCCAGGTCATGAAATCTGTAAGTGATTGGCCATCCCCCTCCCAGATGACCAAGATATCATCTATGTAACGTCGCCAGGTGCGGATTTTTCCCCTGAAAGGGTTGCTAGGATGGAGGATCTTGGTAGACTACAGATGGTGTACGTACAACCTCGCCAGACTCGGCGCGAAAGTACTCCCCATGCTGGTTCCATGGCGTTGCAGATCTAGAGTGCCTTCATACTCAAAAAAATTCTTGGTTAGTGCTATGGAAATACACTCCATTACCAATCCCCTGGGGGTTTGGTATTTCCACGGGTTAGTATGTAGCACCTCCTCGATGATTAGGAGGGTTTCTTCATGTGGAAGGCTGGTGTAGAGGGTTTCTACGTCAAGGCTCAGCAACATCTGCGAGTCTGGGTCAAATGGGTGATTTTTTAGTAACTGTAGGACCGCTTTTGTGTCCCTCAGATATGTATCTGTTGTCTGTACCAAAGGTCTCAAAAAAGCGTCAGCGAACTTGGATAATGGTTCTAGTATTGACACGATGCCGGACACAATTGGGCGGCCAGGTGGATTTTGTAAACTCTTATGAACCTGCGGTATTGTGTAAAAGTATGGTATACGAGGGTTCTTCTGTATCAGAAATTCTGACTCCTTCTTTGTAAGCCAGTTGTGGGCCAGGGCTTCCTCAATCATTGCCCCTATCTGTACACGTAAGGATTCAGTGGGGTCATCCACGAGAGCCTGGTCATTTCTCCTATCAGATAGGAGTCTCCTACATTCTTGGTCGTATGCAGTTGTAGTTTGAATCACCACTGCCCCGCCCTTATCTGCAGGTCTGCGAGAGTTCCCTTATCCCCTCATTCTCCAGTTTGCTCATATTCTGGAATGTATTTTGTTTGGTGTTCAATTTGTTGAGTTCGAGCATGATGGCCTTCTCAAATGCTAGGACTTCCACCGGAAGTTGGTTGTCCATTGGTGTGAAGGTCGATTTTGGCCTCAAACCTGTGTCCGAAAGGTCCGGAATCGGCTCTTTGTTTTTGAAAAATGCTTTCAACTTGATAAATCAAATCAAATTGACTTTATTTCGGATATATTGCAATCCATAAAAGTACACAATAGATAAAACATAATAAAAACATCACAGTAGTCACAAAGTCAATCTTAAATTACATACACTCAAATATATCATAAAAACGAGTGCATTGACAGAATCAGAATAAAAAGTGCAAGTAATGTCCAATACAGAATATACAAAATAAAGTGCGATAGTGCCATAAACTGCAGTTAATGCACATTTACTCATCCAGACAATTTCTTAGTCTCATAGTCATTTTTAAAAATTCTAACACCTGAAGAACACTATCAGGATGCAACAACTGTAAGTACACAAGGGCGGGTCTAATTTGGTTAAAATTTAATTTCTTTAAAAGGGTAACCAGAAACCGCTTACGGGGATATTCATAAAACGTACATAAAAATATAAAATGCAGCATATCCTGTGGAGACTTCCCGTCGCAGCCACAGGGAGCTGCTGGTTTCTTAAAAATGTCCGACTTGGGTCTAATTAAAAGCTGATGAAAGATGTTAAACCTGAAACGGGTCAGCAAAAATTTTTCATGGGTGGTGAAGGAGCATGTTAGATACAGTTCCATTGAATTACAGGTACTCAGCATAATGTACGTTCTAACATTAGGTTTCAAGAGCTCAACTTCATCTCTTACAGCATTACGGTTCAGGTAAAAAGCACTCTTAATTGCAGCAACATCACCCTTAACTATGTCCCCCGGGTTATCAAACAAGTTTACTCGGCCAAGCTTCAAGAATTGAGACTTCAAATATTTGAGCCAGGGCACTCGCATTGCGTGGTCAAGCGATAAAAGATCCTCCACTATCAAGTGGGTCAAAGGGATTGCATCACTTAACCATAATTTTACCCAGCACAGCAACGGTTTTAGTCCAACTATGTCAGATAAATGCAAACAGCCAAGTTCTTCATGAGCAGCTAAATTAGGTGTGCTCCCAGGGACACACAGCAGACGCTTTAAAAATTTATTTTCAACTATTTGAAGTTGTTCACAGTTTGTGTAGCCCCATATCTCACTTCCGTATACTGCAGTGGCTATGGATTTAGCGTTATATAATTTCATCATGGCCACATTTGGCTTTTTGCCCAGTTTAGAAGCAAGATTGAAGATAGAAGCATTTACCCTAGACATTTCCCCCTTTTTCTTGGCCAAGTGTGGGGCCCAACACATCTTCGTATCAAATAAGACCCCCAGGTAGGAAAACGACTGGGTGATGGGTATCGGGACATCATTCAATTTAAAATTGAACTTCTTCTTTGGTTGACGGCCAACATGCATTATGAAAGATTTTGTATTGTTGACCGTAAGGTCCCTATCAGACATAAATTTGTTAAAACCATTCAAAAGTGCCTGAAGACCTAGTTCTGTTCGTGAGATTAAGACCGCATCGTCGGCATATAAAAGCAAAGGAATACCCCTCGCACCCGCCCTTGGACAATCAGATTTTATCTCCTGTAATTCAGCCTCCAGGTCATTTATATAAAAATTAAAAAGATAAGGGGCCATAATGCACCCCTGACGTACGCCTTTATTGATTGGAAAACAACCCGTGGTTTCCCCAGTCGAAGAATACCTCACGTTGGCTCTTGTTTCATTGTGCAGATCCGCAAGGAACTCCACAATACCCCCATCTATTCCCTTCTCCTTCATGGTCCTCCACAGCCTCCCCCTGTTGACACAGTCAAAGGCTGAGGAGAGATCCATGAAGGCAAGATGAATTACGCCCTTCTGAACGACCGTATATTTATTCAGAATAAGGAACAGATTGAGACACTGCGTTATAGTAGAACGCCCCTCACAAAAGCCATATTGAGAAATTGTCAGAATGTGGTTCTCATTCGACCAACTTATTAGGCGTTGAAGTATAACTCTCCCCATGATCTTCACCATTGAATCAATTAGGGATATGGGTCGATAGCAAAGTGGGCTTCCCCTATCTCCCTTCTTGAATACAGGAACTATAGTTGATAGTCCCCAAGATTCTGGACATCCCACAGTGGCCGCAGCATTAAATACTGCGACCAGAATGGGCGCCCAGAAAGCTGGATCCGACCTGTAAAGGTCAGGGGGTATTCCGTCAGGCCCTGGTGCTTTATTAACAGTGAGGCCCATAATGGCTGCCCGAACCTCACTTTCATAAAAAATAATAGTGCTAACCCTGTCGCAGGGGGCATCAGTCATAGAGCTAGCATTTTCAGAGTAGTATAGACTTTTAAAATGGCCTTCCCATTCCTCTTTGGATATACAGCAAACAATTCCGTCCCCGGGGTCCTCGGACAAGAAAGGTTTCTTAACCAGAGCCCAGAATTTGGTGCTGTTATTCAAGGTAGAGGGGTCAAGCAATTCCTCCCACGCCTCTTTCTTCAATAGCTCCTTACGGGAGATAGTAATAGCCTTATATTCCTTTCTACAGAGTTTTACAACCTCCCGATCCCTCGGGGAAGCTGACAAAGCAAGCCTCAGCTTGCGAGCAGCTACAGTACAATCATGACTAAACCATCTCGGCCCTACTTTTGTGTGGGTTTTATTAGGAACGGATAGGAACGCTGACACCTTCTCCGCTATATTTTGATAAGCCTCTAGAACCGTTTTAGGTTCACCTCCCCCGTTAATACAAACGTCAATGTCCTCTGCACACCCTTCAGAGATGTTTTTATAGAGTGTATCCGCTGAGTCAATTGACCATTTTAACCGCCTCCTCCCATCTGTTGTGCCCAAACTTCCTTGAACAGTATTTTTGGGACCACTTTTCCCCCACGGACAGTTCAAACAGATTGTGACAGGATTATGGTCACTAAATTCACTGGGGAGGATGCAAAAAGAATCTACAAAGGTTTGCATAGTCCTCGAGACGAGAATATGGTCAATGAAGGTGCCCCTACCATGTCCCTTAAAAGTAGGGATATCAAAACAGTATGAAGGATCCTTTAAAGACATAGCCAAAGAGAGGTCAAGGTCATTCATTAAGTCATTACACATTTCCCCCTCTACAGTGTGTTCCATATGCAGACAATCTGCGCGCGCACAGATCATTTCTGGTAAGCATTTGTGCAATGGATCAACACATGGATGCAGATTAAAATCCCCCAAAATCATGAGGTTATGGCCCACTTTTTCCATAAAATTAGAGACAAAGGAATTAAGAACATGGATGTGTTTCGGACCTGCACTATCAAGAGCAGCATTGTAAAAATTCACTAGTCCCACAAGAACATTACCACCAGATAGAATTAGTCCCATGACCCCTGCATGCTGAGCTTCCAATCTCCGTACTACACATGGTATCAGTATGGAGACAAAGACTACAAGACCCCCCTTGGGCCTTCCCCGCACAGAAGGCAGGGCCGGCACAAAGAAGGCCCTATACCCTTCTAAAAACAGATCACAGCCCAACTCCCAGGTCTCTTGGAGACAAATAATAGAAAACTGCTTGATGTAAATAACCCAGTTTACATCAGACATTTTGGCCGCAAGACCAGCAATATTCCAGGAGACAGCAAGGATTCCTGAGGATCTGCCCACCGGGTTCAAAGAATTTGTAGTTTCACCTGAAGCCCTAATAATCTGAGCCGCAGGTGCCCCCAGTCAGTCACACTGCTCAAGACCGGATAACATTTCGAATCTATTCTGTATATTTACATTCGACCCATGATGATAATGGCCGTTACTTGAACTCCTATTATGAGTTCTAATGGGCCCACCAGACCCACAGGGATCAGTAACATTATAAAAGAACTGAGACTCCTGCACAGGAGTATAAGGTTCTAGCCCCCGCCTGGTTAAGTTCTGTTGTGATGTAGGTTTACAGAGATGCGCATAAAAATAACCCAAGGGACGTACACAAATACTATTCGTGTTATATACCAAAGCAGAAGCTCTCAAAAGGATAGTTGCCACGTGCTGGGGGTGTTTAAAATTTACGACTATACAGTCCCCTACCCCAGTCTTTTTAGATGGCCCTACCCAGTTTACACGTCTTACTGTCATAATTTGTTCCGAGTATGACACAGGGAACCCACAATTTTTGTTAAGCCAAGATACAGTCTTATTTTTCAAAGAGGATTGGGATTCATCAAAAGGAGATGCTGGATGTGTCCCACAAGGGGGCACATTAGTTAATACAGCCACAAACGGAGCACAATCTGGAGGTAAATTAAGATATCGATTATACCTCGGGGGTCTGGGCACTCTACTATTTGTTTGCTTTGTAGATGGTATCAAAGGGGCCACTGCCACAGGGATGTCTGGGCGAATAGGGGTTTCAGAACCAGAAACCACTGCAACAGCAGCATTCCCCGTTGCCTTATTACGTATATCATTAATATCGGCAGGTTCTCTGCCATTACTCCCAGATTGTACATTTCCACTAGATGTACCACCATTCTTTACTGATAAAAGACCACCCAGCCTTGTTACTTCCTTTGCTAGGTTATCTATTTTACTCGTTAATGGTTTGATAAGCTCCTCCATTTTAGTTGTTAAAGAAGCTTCCAGTTTTTTAATAAGTGAAGCAAAAAAATCAGGGGTTATGCTTACACCACTATCATTACCATCATTGTTAGTGCCCGTAAAGACAAAAGGGGTAGGTATTACAGGGCTAAAAGTAGCCTTACCATCCTTTTTCTTTTTGGACTTATCTTGCTTCCCCGTTACCTTTTGAGACAGTGTTCTACAAGTTCTTATGGCCCTAGTTTCTGGTTGGGGCTCATGTAACACAATAGTATCAGGGCTAGTATCAGGACATGACAGCACCTGAGGGTCAGATCCAGCCTCCACGTTAACTAAGATGGATACTGGGGGGTCAATGGAAATGACATCAGTCGAGTTAATCGCACATCCTTGTAATAGACTGATAGGGGAATTTTCCAATGGCATTTCCCCTACCACAGTGCTTTTCCCCAATGATGCACGTCTGTTGTTATTTATCTGACTTACTTTCCTAACCAGAAAATTATCAAGAGTAGCAGGGCCCGCCGGCACCTTACCTTCTTTGGGTTTTGACATTATGAATATGAATGGAACTAATACTTGCAGACAGATACCCGTCAATCTAAGCACTCAATACTAAAACAAACTATAAAACACAAAATAAAAGTTAATCAAATATCTTACACGCTCCAGGCGCGAAAGTAATCCAGAGGAGAAATATAAGGGTCCAGGCCCAGTCCAGTCTCCTTCAGTCCCCTGAGGGCCACAGAGGGCCCGCCCTTTGCCCGGGCTTAGCCCGGCGCCCGCCCGCGCGCGTCCCGCGGGACGAGGAGGCGTGTTCTCCTTTATGCGCCGTCCGGCGCTTCCTGGATGTGAGGGCGGCGGCGTCCTTGCCGCGATGGGGCTGCTGGGGGTTGTAGTTGTTCAGGAACCCCCCGGCGGAGCCAAGCCCGGCCGGGAGCACCCACCTCAAGAAAGAAGAATAGCGGAGCCAAGCCCGGCCAACAGCGCTCAGCGGAGCCAAGCCCGGCCACACGCAGCTGCAGGTAATGGTTTACAGCACCCCCCGTTAGACTCCGAGGCGTGCTCTCCTTTATGCGCCGTCCGGCGCTTCCTGGATGTGAGGGCGGCGGCGTCCTTGCCGCGATGGGGCTGCTGGGGGTTGTAGTTGTTCAGGAACCCCCCGGCGGAGCCAAGCCCGGCCGGGAGCACCCACCTCAAGAAAGAAGAATAGCGGAGCCAAGCCCGGCCAACAGCGCTCAGCGGAGCCAAGCCCGGCCACACGCAGCTGCAGGTAATGGTTTACAGCACCCCCCGTTAGACTCCGAGGCGTGCTCTCCTTTATGCGCCGTCCGGCGCTTCCTGGATGTGAGGGCGGCGGCGTCCTTGCCGCGATGGGGCTGCTGGGGGTTGTAGTTGTTCAGGAACCCCCCGGCGGAGCCAAGCCCGGCCGGGAGCACCCACCTCAAGAAAGAAGAATAGCGGAGCCAAGCCCGGCCAACAGCGCTCAGCGGAGCCAAGCCCGGCCACACGCAGCTGCAGGTAATGGTTTACAGCACCCCCCGTTAGACTCCGAGGCGTGCTCTCCTTTATGCGCCGTCCGGCGCTTCCTGGATGTGAGGGCGGCGGCGTCCTTGCCGCGATGGGGCTGCTGGGGGTTGTAGTTGTTCAGGAACCCCCCGGCGGAGCCAAGCCCGGCCGGGAGCACCCACCTCAAGAAAGAAGAATAGCGGAGCCAAGCCCGGCCAACAGCGCTCAGCGGAGCCAAGCCCGGCCACACGCAGCTGCAGGTAATGGTTTACAGCACCCCCCGTTAGACTCCGAGGCGTGCTCTCCTTTATGCGCCGTCCGGCGCTTCCTGGATGTGAGGGCGGCGGCGTCCTTGCCGCGATGGGGCTGCTGGGGGTTGTAGTTGTTCAGGAACCCCCCGGCGGAGCCAAGCCCGGCCGGGAGCACCCACCTCAAGAAAGAAGAATAGCGGAGCCAAGCCCGGCCAACAGCGCTCAGCGGAGCCAAGCCCGGCCACACGCAGCTGCAGGTAATGGTTTACAGCACCCCCCTCACAAAGTCTTGGATCTCCTTGTGTAAGCGGAAAGAGTCAGGTTTATTAGTGGGAACATACCCTAGGCCTTTGTTAAGTACCTGGTTCTGTAGGTCTGTTAAGGACCAGGGAGATATGTTAATGACTAAGTTCCCCTCTTGCTTGTTGAGGCTTGGTTCGCTGTCATGCTCCAGGTGTGGACCCTGGGATCTGCCTCTTCCACGGGCTGCCAGGTGACATTGTTCCCTTTCTTGTTCCTGCTTCTGCGGGGTCCTTGGCCCCACGATAAAAAAGGCTGAGGATTTTGGGGTGCGGCAGTTGGGTCTGGTCCCCATTGGGGATACATTGGTCCCATTTGTGGTGGGCCGCATTGATATTGAGGGGATTGGTATTGGTCTTGGTAAGGGTTGAATTGTGGCGGCCCTTGGAAGCCTCTCCAGCCTCTTTGGCGTGGAAATTGAGTTCTCTGCTGGCGATAACCTCCTCTTTGTTGTTTTCTTTGTTGGAAACCAGCAGAGTTGGTACTGGTGGAGCTACCATCTGAGTTCACACTATCAGTGTCGCTTGGGTTTCCATTTGTCACATATTCAGCTTTTGTGTAGGGGTATGCCCTCTCAGCCGTGAACTTGTCCTTGTCTTTTTTAAGTTTATTAAACTTGCTTTGTTTTAATGTGGTCTCAAAGTCAGTCATTTGTTGATTAAGTTCCTCTAGCCCTTTCTTTAGTGCTGCAGGTGAAATGAATGTTTTGAGTTGTATCTCAAGTTTCTGAATCTCTACCTTAAGTTCCTGTGATTTTCTTGTGGCTGTTTGTACTATCAGTACCAGCCAGTCTCTGGTACAATGCCAGGAGATGTTTATTTACTTCACATGTCACTCTCTTAATCAGTAGAAAAGGAGATGAAGGATGAGGAGTGTAGATGGTTCCTCTTTCACCTTACTATAAATAGGACTCCATTATCCCTTCTTATGTTTAGGGACCTAATTGTGAGGATAAACAATTCTGGGAACATATGTCCTCTACTCTAAAATCATGTTCTATAATCAGCCTCCTGGTTCGGGGAGCTGCAATCAAATCATGTACCCCTTCATAAATAGGAAATCTCCTGCCCGTTACTTCCCCAACAGAATGCAAAAAGTCTTTAAAAATACTTTTCAATCCAGAGGCTTGGTAGATGCTTAGTGGATTTATAATCCTGATAATCTGGAATATACTTGTTACGCTCTCGCACATCAATCTAAATCTAGGATAGATTATATTTTCCTTAAACCTCACCTGCTTTCTACATTAGCACACGTGAAATAGGTCCTATATTAATATCAGCTCATGCCCCAGTTCTTGTGGATATAGAAATGTTGCCTGACACTTCCAGATCAAATTAATGGGGCTTCAACAATACTCTCTCGAAGGGCAACATTTTTGTGGAAAGTTTAAATTATATTTGGAGGACTTTATTGCCACACACTTTTGTTCTTCCCTTTCATACAATTTAAGATTCCTTTAAGGTCAGGGTCAGGGCTAGAGGACACATTATGGATTATGTAGTGGCCAAGAGTAACAGGGTCTCAGGAATTCCTCCTCTCTGCTCTTCTCCATCAAACAACTTGAGGATGCATATTACACATCAACCTATGACGCTACTATTAAGCGCCTTATTGAAGCAAAGATGGATTTCAATAAAAGATTGACTGAAGCGGCATCCGCCGTGTTATTGAAGACCAATGCAAAATGTTATGGAGGGCATAACAGAGCAGGTAGGCTGCTTGGCAACTATGTCAAGGTCAAATCTCAAAAATCTACAATAGTTTCATCAAAGATGAGAACAGAATTCAACATTTTGGAGATGTTGAAATTTTATGATGTTTTTCAGACTTTTTATATACCACAGAACAATCCCCATCAGATGATGCCCTTTTCCGTCTCAAGACTTTTACCTTCTGGATATCGATCTATCCATCTCTGAGGTAAAAACAATTCTTACTACACTCCTTAAAGACAAAGCCCCTGGACTGGATTGTTTTACAGGTGAGTTTTATTCTCATTTCTTGCACATTTGGCTTCCTCATTAGCTTGCCTTGTACCAATACGTTCTTTTCAATAATGAGGCTTGAGTCACTTTTGTGGAACCAATGTTGCGATTGATTCCTAAGAAAGACAAAGATCTATCCTCTTGTGCGAGCTATTGACCCATTTGTCTTCTAAATTTAGACTGCAAACCTATGCAAAAACGGTGGCCCTTAGGCTTAATCAATATATTCCAGACTTAATTGGCATAGAATAAACCAGATTTGTTCAGGGTCGATATGTAGTGGAAAAATCTTAAACTTTCTCGTACATCTTATATCTTGCATCTAAAACATCTATAGCTATGGCCGCTATAACATTTGATGTGGAAAATGCCTATGACCAGGTTCATGGCAATTTATGATGTGTGCATTTAAATAGCATGGTTTTGGATATGAGCAAAAAACAGGTAGTTAGGACCAAAGAGAATTTTAAAGACCAAGCTCCAATATGTTCCCTACAAACATATTACAACAAATATATCGGAGGGTCTGACACACAATATATCCCAACAGGGTGCCCTATACAGACTTCAAACCAAGTGTATCTAAAACAATAAAGACATCCCCATGATGATCAAAGAGGGATGCCCATCAGTCACCACACGGAACCGCCCTTCATCATTTGGGATTCCACCAAGACCACTACTGGGGTAGCCAAGCAACTGTCACGGTCGGGGGTCCTGATGTTGAAAGGAGCTCTACCGCAAGACCACATAGAAACTTCCAGAGGGTGTGTATATCTTTGACTGTCATTAACTACTACTTTTTAAGATTGGAAGGTAGGGTAACACCGGAATAACGTTATTAGTACCCCTATCCTATTTTACATTCACTCGTTATTTCTTATTTTTACACCTTTTTCGAGTACTGCAACATCAGTCCCCAAGTTTTTATACTTTCATCCTCAGAACTTGAGAAGCAAGACCCCAGTTAGACCTCACTGATCGGCGGTGGAGCTCCTTTCAACATCAGGACCCCCGACCGTGACAGTTGCTTGGCTACCCCAGTAGTGGTCTTGGTGGAATCCCAAATGATGAAGGGCGGTTCCGTGTGGTGACTGATGGGCATCCCTCTTTGATCATCATGGGGATGTCTTTATTGTTTTAGATACACTTGGTTTGAAGTCTGTATAGGGCACCCTGTTGGGATATATTGTGTGTCAGACCCTCCGATATATTTGTTGTAATATGGTTTTGGATATGGTATTTTGAAATATCTCAGTCTGCTCTGCTCCTCCCCTACAAATTGCATCTTTGGAAATGGTCTCCAAACTTCATACTTTCCGCTCCTACATGGCACACTAGAAGCATGTCCCTTGTCAACTTTACTTTTTATATTATCTTTAGAATCTTTTCTTCATACTTTATGACATTGGTCTTCCTTTCATGGCTTTATATACAGAGACACTCAAATCAAATTCACATCTTATGCTGACGTCATTATTCTTTATGTCTCAGATCCACAAAAATCACTGACTGCCTTTACTTCATAACCATTTATTCTGACTGTTCTGGGTACAAATACAATTTTGTTAAATTTGAGGTCCTTCTGTTGAATAAATATTTCTTACGGGACATGTTTGCGGATACTGGTTGTAAGTGGAATGCTCAATCTATTAAATGCTTAGGGTCAAACACTCCTCTTCAATCTCCAAAACTATCCAGATCAATATGGCGGATGCAAAACTTAGACTTTTTCAGATGTCAGAGCAGCAATCTCCTCTGTATGTTTCTTGGTGGGCAGGTTAGACACCATCAAAATGATGTTGTCTGTTCTTAATTTATATTTATCTATGTTGCCTGTGAAAATTCCTTTGAAGTTTATCAATCTTTCAATAGTTTGCAGGGTAAGTTTTAATGGCATGGACGGAAGGCATGCATATAATTATTCTCGTTATGCAAACCCAAAGATATGAGCGGGGTTATATTCCCTAATCTTCCTCAATATCATTCTTCATTTGTAACTAAACAGGTTTGACTTTATTTGTGTATGATCCCAGATTCACAGCCAACCGTCTGGAGCAAATTGGAGGATTCTATGGGTTCTCCTTTTTCTTTTTCTTCCCTGCCTCATTTTCCGGCGCCTCCGAGATCTTATTCTTTTCTTGTACTTAAACAAAATATCTTTCCATTATACCCGGTCCTTACTTGGTCTCTGCCGCCATTTCAATTGTGTCTAAACTATTTAAAGTGGCATAACAAATATATTAAATTCCCCAATCATACAATTTTTGGAAGGACTGGATAGCTAAAGGCATAATTCATGTTAAATGTTCATTGCGGGCTATGCACTTCCTTTCTTCAATGGAAATTCTATTCCAGACCCTCTTCTGAAGTATGACTCTTTGCAGCATGTGATTCCACAACAACTATCTACCCTTTCGCAAGAGTTATTTTCCCCTCCTGCTGAGCTACTGCAATGGCTTGACTCTTCCCGACATCTTGAAGCCTTATGTACATATTTGCAAACTCCTTCACTATGTACTCTAAACTCATCCCAGATCTAAACTTGAATTATTATGAGAGACTGAATTGGAGCATTCTTCTCTTTACAAACCTTGGCACTTAATCTGGTCTGAAATCCATCACACCTCTTGTAATGCCATCACTACACAATTTTATATTATATCTGCAATATGTTGTTTTTACCCCAACCTCTCCACACTATTGGATTTATGATCATGAATGTGACATTGGTATGAAGTGTAAATTATTTAAAATGTTTCCTCTAGGGGCAATTAGATACTGTTATTGATTATACCCAGTCCCAAGGGGATTATTTGGTGGCTCTATTATATTTACGTTTTTTCAATGTCATTCCATTCAGTCTTTCTGGTTGAGGTTTTGTAAAACAGTTTCAACAATATGTTCCATTGCTTTTCCTTTTGATGTTACATATATACTTTTGGGGAGTTCTTACCATACTTGTATTGGCAAACAATAACTGGGTAGATCTGCAGATTTTTTGTTTGCAATTCCATTTCAAATAATAACATCTAATTGGAAAGATGCCACTAAAGATACCTTCGCCGGTTGGTGGAACTTACTCTATCACCATCAGAGATTCGACATAGCTTCTGCCACTTCTATGCAACAACTTCTTCAGAAGGATACATTTTGGTTGCCTCTTACCACAAATGTACCTGGTAATTTTTCCTGGATCCAAAACAAAACATTTGCATTTCAGCCGCCATGAAGTTATCTTTAATTGCGTATGGTATTGTCTTTTAATATATTTTTATTACCTATTGACTAAGGCTTCTCGACCTTTTGGCTAAGATCACAATTACGACATTCATATTAACGTTTAGTATTGGTAAGGTATATATATTGATTATTTTCTTGTCTTTTTCTCTCCTCTCTTTTTCTTCCTCTGTTTTTTACTCCCTTAAGTACTCTTTGTTATAGTTCCCATTTTATTGGTCTATTGTCTTATAATGCAATCTTTTATTTTAATATTTCTGCTTTGTCATGTTTATCATCTGGCATTATTTATGTCTCTCCTTATGTCCTAAGTGCTAGACATGATTACTCGGATGCACTTTATTCATAAATTATTTCAATAAAACCTCTTAAACCTTAAAGAAAAATTGCAGTCCTTCACTCATACCCCAAATTATATACACATTTAGAAAAGTGGAGGTACTCACTGTGCCTGTGTGAGAGAGAGAGACAGAGGCATGTAGATATTCAGTGACATGCTCATACACCACTTATATATGCAGCAGTAGCACAGGCACTTGCATACACTTTATGAAAGTCAACACTCAGTAATAGGGGCTGTAAGTAATAAACAGCCACATATGTAGATATAAACTTAGACATAAAGAGATTGTGACGTAGTACTTTCACATCCAGTGGCTCACCCAGAGAGGGACTGATAGACCTATTTAGATATGTACTGAAGCAGTGAAACTCCTAATCACCCATGCAGACAAGTAGCCCTAAATATATGTGTTGGGCTTGCTACTGCAAAACCTTTGTATGCAGTTTTACTTCTAGTTCTAATTCACATTTAAAACCCCTTGCAAAGTATTAAACATCCCTTCTACTACATATAAGTTACTCCTAAGGTAGGGTTACGTAGGCCACACGGCAGGGTGCTATGTGCTTAAGAGGTAAGACATGTAATTTGAAGCTTTAGTTAGTCGCATGTGCACTTCCAGATCCATATGCCCACCTAAACAACCTGTGTCCCACCCATGCTGCAACTTACATAGGTATTTACAAAAGCATACAGGCACTCACCCATCCAGTCAGGCAGAGACAGAGGCACTTACACATTCAATCACACACATAGCACTTATGTATGCAGCAGTAACAGAGCCAGTTGCACACACAGTTATATACCCCATCACTTACTAATACAACCAGTAAGCAATCCATATAGCCAGTTACATACACATACCAAGACCCATAGAGATACTAAGACAGTTAGTCAGATAGCGAAATAGTTCCTTACACAAGCTTTAAACTTCGCTTCTACTACATATGTTAGCCCTAAGGTAGGGTGCACGTAGGCCATAGGGCAGATAACTATGTGCTTACCTGCTAGGATATGCACTTTAAACTCTCAGTCAGTCACATGTGCAGTTTGAGACCCCTAGGTAAAGTTAAATATCCAGCGTCTCACCCTTAGTGCAACTTATGTATAGATTTACAAAACCAGAGTCACTTACCAAGCCAGTGAGAGAAACAGAGACACTTGCACATCTAGTCACATGTCCATACGGCACACTTACACACACAGTTATGCACCCCAACACTCACTAACACACCAGTAAGCAACCCATACAGCCTGTTACATACACATATAGAAACCCATACAGGTATTAAGACAGCGAGTCATATAACGAAATAATCACTTACACATGCAGTGACACACTGAGAGAGGGACATACATGCTTATTAGATATGTACTGAAGTAGTGAAACTATAATCACACATACAGACAAGTAGCCCTAAAATTGGGGTGGGCCTGCTACTGCAGATCCTGTGTGTTCACTTTTACTGCTAGGTCGAGTTGACATTTAAAACTCCTTGCCAAGGTGTAAACTTCCCATGTACTACATATAAGTCTCCCCTAAGGTAGGCTATACGTGTCAGGTTGTAGTCAGCGCGCCTGCCCAAATGACTACAATTCCCAGCATAACCGGGGGTTTAACTACTGATCCCATAATTCCCGGCGTCCTGGCAGGATATCCCTGGGCGGAGTTTGGCGATCGGTGCTCGTGATCCTGATTGTATGGAGGGAGCGGCTGCTCCTCATGAGTCCGGCATATTCCTGTGATGTATTTGCTGTAAAAAACTCTTCGAGAGGTTTGAGACTGCGATCGCTATTGTTTGTAACGCGCTGGCTAGCGCGTTTATTTGTTTTCTGTTCTTCATCCTGTTTCTGCGTAGCGGAGCTACTTTGCGTGTTTGTTTGGCCTCGCGTCTGCGAGGAAGCTTCTTTCCTGGATTTGCGGAGTCCAGTGATGCACGCACTGTGAAAGCCAACAGTGGTGTGTTTGTTAGATACTTTTCGTGGATTGGCAAGTGGCGGAGTGCAGGGGGGGATGAGGACCTCCGCACTACCGTCATGAATCTGTGACGTGATGTTCTAATCTAACTGGATTTGGATTTCTAATTACCAAAGCGGATGGTAGTAGTAGGTACTACACCATGCCGTGTTTGGATTAACCATTTGGGGCATATACAGTGTAAAGGAGCCATTTGCACTATCGTACCAAAGGAGTTTTCTGGCAACATATATCTTGATTTTCTTTTCACATTATTTGGGCTGACTGTTCCTTTTGGTGCTTTTCTGGATTACTTATGATACCATGCTCCAGAGATTAATGAATGGAGGCTATGGGGTATGTTACTAGCAAGAATCACTGATTTAGGCAGATGGTGTTTAATGCCATATGTTTATAAGTTTCTCTTGTGTTAAACAGGTTGGAAGGAAGGCTGAAGAAACAGCAGTATGGTGTCTGTATGCAATTACTACAGGTGACTCTCCGGGTTGTGAATTAGTGAGAATTAAACAAGTGTAGTGTTTACCATTGCATTAACCATTGTACTTTTGTCTTCCAGTTTCTTTTTCCCTGCTGCCCCTTCCTTCTTCTCTTTTCTTTTGGGGTTTTCCCCTTTTGGGGTTTTTTCCCTCACCGTATCGTCTGAACACCCTGTGTCTATACTTGAGGGTGTTCGGAGGGTCCGGAGGTGGAGCATTGTTGCTACATGCGGATCCTGTGGAGTGCAAACCTGACAATACGTAAGCCATAGGGCAGGGTGCTATGTGCTTAAAAGGTAAGAAAATGTTCATGGTGTACAACTGAAAACCATAACGAGATATACTATTACAGCATAAGCAATGAGTACTCTTTTGTTCCAGGAATTTTGTAAATGTAATACTAATTTATATTTATGTTCTTTTTCAACAGTGCTTGGAGTGGTACATCTTTAAATGTTTCAACATACTCATTGTGCCTCACAAATATTTCAAAGAAGTACTCTTGGAGAGGGGATTGTCATATAAAGAACACTTAACATACTTAGGCCACCACTCTCTTTTCCTTGGAGGGAATGGTGAAAGGCTAGAATGCAATTGATTTGCCGCTTTGCTCGGGGTTACCCCACCAAAGAACTGTGTTCAACAGGATGTGGCAACAGATCTACACTGCCTCCTGATGCCATATTATTGGCAAACAATGGAAAAGAAAGCAATATTTAACATAGAAAAGAAAGAGAGCAGGTGCTCAAATAAGTAAAGGTGGTTTTAGCAATATTTATGATTGTTTTCCCTACTGTACAAGAATGAAACATTATACATTACATTGATTATGGTGTACACGTACAAAACCTCTGAACAGAAAAAAGGGAATAGAAAATATTTTACTATAATGTGTGTGGAAAGCATCCTGCGGCAGCAGTGGACATGCCGGAAAGGTTTCCTGGAACCCAGAGGCACTTGCGGCCGAGGATTGAGGTAAGCGGTCTCCCCCTCCCCCTCTCCAGCACGAGGCTATATGGCGGCTCCTTTGGCGCTGCTTACCTTTGTGGTGAGATGCATCCTAGTGGCTTACAGCGACTGCACTACACCTGAGCGGCTTGGGACGCCTGGGAGATCTTGTATCCTTTTGTAAGAACTAAGGGAGACAGGCTACTCACCAACCCATGCAGCCACTTATACACAAAGTGAAACACTAATACATATATTTAAATATTTAAACATTACTCACTAATATATGTATTCACTAAGATACACTTAATAAACCAGTAAACCAATCCATTTTTTTAAAAAAAACATCCCTTTAGACACGTATTTAAAAATGTATTCTTCCATCAACTTTTATATATACATATATAAAACATATTTATTTATCAGAAAGACACACATTCACTGGATGGTGTCATCAGTGATGTCATGAGTGATGTCACTGATCATGTCATGAGTGATGTAATATGTGACGTCATCAGCAGTGCATTGCACGCGCAAGTTATAGTGAGTCCAACTAACTATAACGTGGGAATTTCAATGGTTTTATGACAGTAAAATTTCCAGCTAACTATAACTGGTGTGAAACCTATGTTTTTTTCAGTGAATTTAATAGGTTTTTTAAATGCTAATTCCTAACTATAACTGGTGCGAAACCTATGGTTTTTTCAGTGAATTTCAAAGGTTTTTTAAATGCTAATTCCTAACTATAACGATTGTGAAACCTATGTTTTTTTTAGTGAATTTCAAAAGTTTTTTAAAAGCTAATTCCTAACTATAACGTTTGTGAAACCTGTGTTTTTTTCAGTGAATTTCATAGTTTTTTTAAAAGCTAATTACTTTGTATATCGACTTTGTAACCTACGATTTTTTTTTATTAGCTGTTTTTTATAACTATTAATTATATTTTGTTTTTAAAAAGCAATAATTTGTTCAATGCATAATTTTTTTAATCAATTTTTCCTGGCGCGCACCGGTAAGCTTACCCGTATCATTTTGTCTTGGAGCGCTCAGGGTGCGCGCACCGGTAAGCTCTCCTGAGAGCGCAGTGAGAGCGCTTTTTCTACATTCGTAAAAAAAATATGTATGAAAAGTAAATAATAATGCAAGACATTCAGTACCATACTTATAAAAGCAGTATTTTTAATTTACGAAATGAAAATGATTTTGCATTTCCGTAAAACTACCAAAACGTCACTCAGGCGCGCCGCGTAAGCGCCCCCGGAAGCGCCTACATTCGCGCCGCTTAAGCGCCCCCGGAAGCACTCCGGAGCCCGTAGCGTAAGCGCGTCAAGCCATGTGACTTTAAAATAACACTTTTCATTGGTTCAGAAATTTTTTTTTCCAAATATTGAGAAACCCACCCATTTCTCCCACTATTGCTTTGTACTTGGAGAGAGCAAGAGGTGTTCTGTGCATTATCTGCTTCTCAAAGTTTCCTGATCTACAGCAATGACTGAAAGGGAGGCATCCAGCAATGAGTCTGATGTTTTTTTGCCTGAGGACCTTCCTCACCACAAAACAAAGGACTACTTCATTTGGAAATTTTTTGACATCCCTGAAGGAAAAAAAAGGTTAATGCTGCTAAGGTCCCCTGCAAGATATGTCCAGAGAATACACCCAAATAACTATGCCAGGGAGAGTGTCAGGGACCTGGCACGGAATTTACCAAGAGATGGCGGCAGCACCTCCACTGGTGGAGCAACACCTTCAGGAACACCACGTGGAAGAATGGTCCCTAACGTGCAGCCGGTCTTTGCAGGCATAACATTTCTATGCGTGGACTGTGTTGAACTGCTCTGTTATGGGGAGAAGAGCGTTGAACTCATTGCTATGAAGAGACAGGAACACCGCTGCCCTCCCCGTCCCTAATTTTTCACAATTTTTTGTTCCTGTTGAGCAGTTTTTGAATCCCTGTTTTTGTTTTTCCCCCCAAAAATATAAAATCGTTATAAAAAAGTATAAAAAATTTTTTTTAAAGAAAAAAAAGTTCTTTTCAGAACTACCTCCAATTCTCAAAAAAGAGCTGTATTTTCACTCTAATTTTTTACAGTTTTTCCCCGTGGTGTGCTCAGGGTACGCGTACCGGAGAGTGCACTGGCGAGTGCACCCAGCGCTTACCCCGCGAATTTTTCTTTGTAAAAAAAAAAAGTTTGTTTGCCCTTAAGAATCCTTCTAGGCCCACCTCAGAAAACCTATGGGGTCAGGGGGTGTCTAATCTGCCCCCTTTTAATTTATTCCCCCCTTTCTTTTTCACCTCTTGTGTCTCGATCCGACCGATACACAAGATGGCGGCTGCTCCGGACTGTTTGGAATGTTGACAGACACCCGAGAGCCAATCAGCATTCCGCTCGCGAACTCGCGTAGCGCGCTGGAGCGCGCCCCGGTGCGCGTACCGGGGCGCGCATATAGATATATATATTTTTTTGAACCTAAATTACTCAAATTCCACTGGAGCACATATCTTGAGACATAGCAAAGGCACATCGGGCTACCGGTCTCTATAATTTTGCCCAGTTTGGTGGAAATCCATTCAGCCGTTCGGGCTAAAAGTGAGTCCAACCGCCCTATGGAAATTAAAATGGGGAAAACACGTTTTGGGACCCCCCTTTTATCTCGGCCCCAGCTTGACAAATCCCCGCAAACTTTCAGGGAAGGAGCAGAGCGGAGCGGGCCATCTTCTTTGAGAAATTCACGAAGATTCGTCCATCGTCGCCAAAGTTATTCCCAATAGAATGTTGCAGATTTCCTATGGAAACTAGGTCCTAACTATAACTACCTACTGGCAACCGCCAGTAGGTAATATATATATATATATATATATATATTGCATCAGCTTCTTCTTCCCACGATTCTCGTAGATAAAGACACGGCACAGCAACAGATAGCTTCTCCACTATTTTATTTACACACCATGTGCAAAAGCAAAGTGCATCAATTGGACGGTCTATGCGTTTCGGCTTCCTGCCTTCAACTGGACCATAGAGTCCCTTGGTCTAGACCTGATTTAAATACAGTGCTGTGTATAAGTACCCTCTACCATTTCCATGGTCATCTAGACCTTCAACCCTGCACAGTCTATTCTTGGCTAGCACATACTTATGGCCATTTTGTGAGTATTTACAATTATTGTGAAGTACGAGTTTAAACCTTTACCATAATCAAAAATAACGTATTTACAATCTCACAATTATAGCTTGTTCTGATTCTTCTCTATGTATAGTAAACTAATTCATTTCAGTGAAGTACTCATCTTTCTAAAATTCCGACTTTACATGTTGTATAGAGCTCATTGCCAAGTGGCCAAAATTGCTGCTAAAACAGTATTTATCATGTCATCATTACTCATAGTTAGTTTACCCTAATCACATACACAACTCAGAAGTAACGGGCCAGTGCAAAAACACAAAAAATAGTGCAAGGTATGTGCAATAGTGCAATGTATCCTTGAATAAAAGATATTCAAAATCATATCTTTTTTCAGGTTAAAAAAAAATATAACTAAATATTAAAAGAGGCCGTTTGCTGGCATAGCATGTGATGCTCTGTTCATTAGTACTAAATAAAGTGCAAGTGCAAATATTTGAAATCCTAAAATGTGGAGTATCCTTACATTCAGTTAAATGCTATACAGTTCTTATCTTAAATTCATAGTGAATTTGATTGAAACAAGAAACCAGCCACTAGTTCACAAGCTCTACTCCATGGTTCACAAATAGCTATTCCACAATTACACTTAATGTAGTAAGTACGTTGTAGGGAATACATAAAGGTAAGAGAATGGTTCTATCTCAGCTTTAAGAATAGATGTCTTATAAACCATTGTGGAGATCATCACCCGTGTTTAGGTTGTTTGGGATCCGAGTATCTAATAAAAGAATATATTTGGATTCAAGTTGCCTCAATTGTTTTTCCCTGTTTCCCTGTCTTGGATTTTTTGGTACAGAATCAATGATGAAATAGCTGCGGTCGTTGAGGTTTTTGCTGTGAACTAATTTAAAATGGCAAGCTACTGGATAGCTTACATCAGAGTTTACTATTGCTCGTAGGTGTTGAAGAATTCGATTGAATGCCTGTAGTTTTGTGCTACCCACATATTTTAATTTACATGTGCACTCTAAGACCTATACTGCATATTCCGTACGACAAGAAAATAACCCATGGATTTTAACAGGTTTAGGGTCAAAGGAGGTTAAATACTCTGTGGTGTTGGTACCAAATTTACAGGCTCGACATGAAATACACTTATGGAAACCTGTTTTGGTGGATAGCCAATTTTTAGGAGTTACCACCTCTGGGCAAGATTTAACTATGGAGTCTCTCATTGAGGGAGCCCTTCTGAAGGTGATAGGGGGCCGGTCTGGTAAGAGTGGTGCCAAAGTGATGTCAGTTTTTAGTATTGGCCAGTGTATATTATGGATCCCTCTGACTTTCCTTTCTTCATTATTATAGGTAGTAATTAATCTGATCTGCTCCACAGTGTTATGGGGATCTCTGTTATTGCTGTCCAATGCTCTGTTTCTGAATGTAGTGGTGTCATTGAGATACTCCTCTCTTGAGTGGCTGTTTGCTCCGGATTTGGCTAGTTCCAATTGAGCGGGACAATATCCACGTGCAACAACTCTGTTGTGGGCTTGGGTTTGGCATTCTATTAAATCTATTTGAGAGCTACAAATTCTCCGCATTCTTAAAAATTCAGCTTAAAGTATACTTTTAATAAGATGACTAGGTTGGGCACTACTTGATGGAGAATTGCATTTCCTGCGGCCTTCTTCCTATGTAATCTAGTTTGAAGCGTGTTGTTATTGATGAATATCTCAACATCTAGGAATTGGACACACAATTTGCTAATGTCAGCTGGGAATTTAATATTTAAATCATTATCATTGATAGTTTTAACAAATTCCATGGATGACTCAGGTGTACCTTTCCAGATCATACAGACATCATCGATGAATCTCCAATATTTCACCACATGGGAGTCATACAGCACACCATGGGTGCCCTTGAGGACATGTTCCTCCCACCATCAAACATGCAAGCATGCGTAGCTTGGGGAGAAACATGCCCCCATGGCCAGACCCCTCAGCTGCTGGAAGACCTCCCTGTTGAAAAGAAAATAGTTATTTTCCAGACACAATTTTTTCTTTTTTAAAAGCATGAAGTTATGTTCACGATAATTTATATTGTGTTTGTCTAGAAAATCCTTAACAGCTGTAAGGCCATCTACATGGTGGATACTCGTCTATAAGGTACAAATGCCCATAACAATTAAAATGTAGTCCTCTTTCCATTCTATGCCATTCAATTTAGATAGGAAGTGACTTGTGTCCTTGATATAGGAAGGCAAATCTTCTACATACTCATGAAGAAAATGGTCTACATATTTGGATATTATTTCCAGAAGACTTCGCTGGGCTAATATAATAGGACGCCCTGGTAAAGGTGTGACTTGCTTATGTATTTTTGGAATGAAATAGTGAGTCGGTATTTTTGGAAATTAATTTCTTAAAAAGTTATATTCTTGTTTACTTAGTAAACCTTCTCTTTTCCATTGACTCAGTTCTTTAGTAATCATTTCTTTAAAGCATCTGATATCTGAATAAGTTGCTTTTCCTGTAGTAGGTGCTATCTCCAAGATGCCGCTCTGCTTCCTCTAGATACAGGGTGCGTGGCCAGATAACAATGTTCCCCCCTTGTCCGCTTTATTTATGATCAAATTAGAATCGATTCTCAACTTCTGCATATATATATATAAATATGCACGAAAACTCCAAACACCACCTCCAATCCCAGCTCGGATTGGCGAAGCAAGCAGGAGACGGACCACCAAGATGAATTACAGGTTTCTTTATTGCATTTTCAGCTGGATAGAAGGGCAAGACGCGTTTCGGGCTGGAACAGCCTTTGTTCACATGCAATATACACACACCAGTAGGTAGTTATAGTTAGAACCTTATATCCATAGGGTAAGCATTTTTTCATTTGCTAATAACTTTGATGAATCTTTGCAAAATTCTCACAAAAAAAGTCTATCAAGGTCAGCTCCTATCATGAAAGTTTGGCGGTGATTCATAAAGCGGGGGCTGAGAAAAAAGGGGGGTCCCAAAATGCGTTTTCCCTATGTTAATTTCTATAGAAAATTTCGAGACAGGCAACAGCCCGAACTGCTGAATGGATTTACCACAAATTTGGCAAACAGGTAGAGCATGGTTCAGAAAGCGCCCTTTTTTTAAATGGTGTAAATACCTTCAGTAGTTTTTGGGAAATGAAAAAAAAAGTCAAAAAATTAATTTCCCATAGGAAACTTTGGGCAAGGCTACAGCCGAAACTACTGAACGAAATTTCCCCAAATATGGCAAAAAGGTAGTGCTTGGATCAGAAAGCGACCTTTTTGTAAATGGTGTAAATCTGTTCAGTAGTTGCTGAGAAATTAAAAAAATAAAAGTTTCAATATCTGGCAGAGCCTAACTCCCAAGCCGGAACTTTTCTGTGATTGGCTGCCAACACACCAAACCAGGAAGTGTTGGCAGCCATCTTGTGACTGGGTAGAAGAGGGTCACCAGAAAACAGGGAAACAAAGATTGAAAACAAGAGAAGGGAGCAGGGTAGAAACACTGACCACCTAGGCCAGCTCAGGGGGTCCCAGAAGGAGCCCCAGTGCCTACAAAAGATTTTTATTTTTATTTGGGCGCGTTTGCACAGTGATGCAGGGAGGGGGCGGGGCCTGACATAGCAAGTGTGCAAACACACCCCCTGGCACATTGTAAATTGGGGGATTAAGTCCCCTTCAATTCTGAGGATCCCTGGGGGCGAAATAGCCCACCCGGTACCTCCAGTATGCACCAGGTACCTCCAGTTTGCACCAGGGACCTGCGTTGCAGGAGAGGTGATGAGTGGCCACGCCTCTTTTTACACCTCTCTGCAATGCAGCTCTGTGGTGCTTACTGGAGGTAGCTGGTGGGCTAGTTGGCCCCCAGGGGCCCTCAGGACTCAAGGGGATATAATCCCCCAATTTACAACACTCCTGGGGGTGCGTTTGCACAGTGGTGCAGGGAGGGGGCGTGGCCTGATGTGATAAGTGTACAAACACGCCCTGTGGCGCATTCTAAGTTTGGGGATTAAGTCCCCTTGTGTCCTGAGGGTACCTGGGGGCCAACTAGCTCACCAGGTACCTCCAGAAAGTGCCAGGGAGCTGTGTTGCAGAGAGGTCATCCAAGACCACGCCTCCTTTTCACACCATTCTGCAATGTAGCTCTGTGGTGCTTACTGGAGGTGGCTGATGGGCTAGTTGACCCCCAGGGACCCTCAAGACTCAAGGGGAATTAATCCCCCAATTTACAACGCACCAGGAGGTGCGTTTGCACAGTGGTGCAGGTAGGGGGCGTGGCCTGATGTGATAAGTGTGCAAATGTGCCCTGTGGTGCGTTTCTAAGTTGAAGGATTAAGTCACCTTAAATCATGAGGGTCCCTGGGGCCAAGTAGCCCACAAGGTACGTCCAGTAAGGGCCACAGAGTTGCGCTGCAGAGAGGTGTAAAATGGGGCGTGGCCCCAGACCACCTCTCTGCAACGCAGCTCTGTGGCGTTTACTGGAGGTACCTAGTGGGCTAGTTGGACCCAGGGACTCTCAGGATTCAGGGGGAATTAATCCCCCAACTTAGAACCCGCAAGGGGGCGCATTTGTACAGTGGTGAAGGGAGGGGGCAGGCCTGATATGACATGTGTGTACTTATGCAATCAGTCCGCCAAAACCTAAGCACTTTTAAATTCATGATGCACTCTCCTTGCAACATTCTAATCATCCAGTCACTACCCATGCACTCATGCAATGACCTATGCACTAATTCAAGCACTGCTAAAATACCCTGAGCAGTAACCATGCAGTCCAGCCATCGCCCTGTCACTACCCATTCACTCCTCCAAACACCCAGCAAGCACCATGTACTTATCCAATCACTCCGCCAAAACCCAGGCACTTACAAATTCACCATGCACTGGCCTGGCAGTACTCTAATCATCCATTCAGTACACATGTACTTATGCAATGACCCAGGTACTAACACATTCACTGCTACAATCCTCTGAGCACTACCCATGCAGTCCAGCCATCCCCCTTTCAGTATCCATGCACTCTTTCAATCACCCAGCCAGCACCATGTACTTATCAAATGACTCCACCAAAACCCAAGCACTTATAAATTCACCATGCACTCTCCTTGCAGTACTCTAATCTTCCAGTCAGTACCCATGTACTCATGGAATGACCCAGGCACTATCACATGCACTGCTGCTATCCCCTGTGCACCACCCATGCAAACCTCTAACTAACTACACAGTACTGATTCACTCCTCCAATTACCCAGGTCGTACCCATGAAGTCCAGAAATCCCTGTCACTACCCATGCACTCCTCAAATCACCCATCCAGAATCATTCACTGCTACAATCCTCTGAGCACTACCCATGCAGTCCAGCCATCCCCCTTTCAGTATCCATGCACTCTTTCAATCACCCAGCCAGCACCATGTACTTATCTAATCTAATCTAGTCACTACCCATGTACTCATGCAATGACCCAGGCACTAACTCATGGCAAGTACAGAGGAGGTCATTCTAATCACAGGGGTACCCAAACGCATAGTGTTCCCTAGTGTATGTAGGTGTTTTCATTGTATTCTATGTGTCTTTTAGCAGAGCACTGGCTCCGGTCCTGGTTAGTCAGAGTCAGTTACCATCAGTACCCGTCAGTAAAAAGTTGGGGGCACAGGAGGACTTTCTGCTCCTCTGTTGGTTCTTTCTGCACATCTCTTGCTTCTTCCTGCACTTTTGCTCGTCTTTCTGGACTTCTGTTGACTCTTTCAGCATTTGTCATGCTTCTTTCTGTGCTTTTCTTCCTCTTTCTTCACATGTCCTATCTTTGTAGGCATAGTTAGAAATTAGCATTTAAAAAACCCATTGAAATTCACTGAAAAAAACATAGGTTTCAGGCACCTTATAGTTAGAAATTAGCATTTAAAAAACCTTAGGAATTCACTGAAAAAAACATAGGTTTCAGGGACGTTTTAGTTAGTTAGACATTTCACTTGTACAAAACCATAGACATCCCCCAGTTATAGTTAGTTCTGCTAACTGTAACTTGTGCCCCCGCAATGCACTGCTGTTGACATCACACATTACATCATTCATGACATGGTCAGTGACATCACTAATGATATCACTGATAACATCACTGATGACATCACACTGCCCCCTTCCCGTTCAGATTTTTCTTTTTTTTTTAAAGGGGGTCAGTCCCTGGGGGATGGGGTCCCCAAGGCCTAAAAAAAGGAAAAAGAAGGGGGGCCACACAGCCCCCTTCTAAAAAAATAAATAATTTTATAAAACGGCATTGTGACGGAGGCCCGCCCCATCCCAGCAACACTCTGCAAACGCGCCCTGTGGCGCATTTTAAGTTGTTGAATTAATTCCCCTTCAATACTGGGGACCCTGTTGGCCAACTAGCCCACCTGGTACCTCCTGTATGCACCACATGGCTGCCTTGCTGAGAGGTTGTCCGAGGCCATGCCCTTTTTTCCATCTCCCTGCAACGCAGCTCTGTTGCGCTTAGTGGAGGTACCTGGTGAGCTAGTTGGACCCAGCGACCCTCTGGACTCAAAGTGATTTAATCCCCCAACTTACAACGCACCAGGTAGCGCATTTGCACAGTGGTGCAGGGCGGGGCGGGGCCTGATTTGACAAGTGTGCAAACGCGCACTATGGCCCGTTTTAAGTTAGAGGATTAAGTCCCCTTCAATCATAAGGGTCCTTGGGGGCCAACAAGCCCACGAGGTACCTCCAGTAAGCGCCAGGGAGCTGCGATGCACAGTGGTGGTCCAAGGCCACGCCCCTTTTTATACAACTCTGCAACGCAGCTCTGTGGCACTTACTGGGGGTAGCTGGTGGGCTAGTTGGTCCTCAGGGACCCTCAGGATTCAAGGAAACTTAATCACCCAAGTTACAACGTGCCACAAGGCGCATTTGCACACTCGTCACATCTGGCCCCACCCCCTCCCTGCACCCCAGTGCAAACGCACCCTGTGCCACATTTTAAGCTGGGGGGTTAATTCCCCTTCAATCCTGAGGGTCCCTGGGGTCCAACTAGTCCACTGGGTACGTCTTGTAAATGCTACAGTTCTGTGTTGCACAGAGGTGCTCCGATGCCATGCCCCTCTTTGCACCATTCTGCAAACACGGCTTCTGGTGCACTGCTGGTGGGGAGGTGAGCTCCTCTTATATCCTGAGGACCTCAAGACATGAGTGGGCTTCATTCTCTGAGCAGAAGAGGATGTGCAAAGAAACAACCGTAGGGGTGAAGAACTCCGCACACATAAGGATTGACAAAAAAAATGTATGTAATGTTAAAAATAATTACTCTAAAATGCAGTTGAAGAATACAGCTCGGGGTTTGTGAATACTGAAAAAATAGTAAACTTACTTAAAAGTGTAGGTTACCTTTGTGAATTAGGCTCTCTGCCCCATTTTTGTGTATTATGTTTACATTAATTGGAGGTTTGTCACATTCTTTTCAAATTACCAGAAGAAGCCTCTGTTCTCTCTGACCATAATTCAGTGACGGCGATCAAGTGAAAGGGGTACAGAGTGTGTCACTGCAGTCAGGGATGAAAACAGAAATGATGAATACTGAAAATGTGTTGCACAGGTAGACCTTTAGGGGCAGATTTACAAGCCCCTTGCTCCACTTTTGCATCTCTTTTCCCATGTTAAAAGTGACGCAAAAGTGGCGCAGGATGCTTGTAAATCTGCCCCTTAGTGTTTAGTTAGTTTCTACGTTTCTCACAATAAATACTGACTGCAATACCAAAAGCATAATTTGTTCCTGGGCAAAGTAAGTCAATAATACCTTAACCTGTATACTCAGACAACCCTACGGTCCTACTGTCTAGACGTGGTACTAACTCATTGACTGTATTTACATTTCCTTAAGATATATTTTGAATATTTTCCAACAAAAACAAAATAAATATTCATAGACCGTGTATTACAGCATAAATAGTTAGACTTATAATTACATTTAGCCCTTCCACTAATCTCTGTGCAGAAGCTCTTGAATTCCTATTGCCACACACAATAGAAGAGAACCGTGAATTATTGCCTTGGAAGCAGTTTCTTGTTGACAGGTAACTATTATTTATGAGCAGATGATGTATTACTTTCAGTTCTCCTGGCAATCGTTGTGTACTCTTCTTTTACCCAGGACAGTTGCAATTTAATAGTGCATTAAAATACCATGTGCTGTCCCATTTGTCATGTGCACTGTTGGTATTACCTAGCCTTTAGATTCTTATTTGGATCTTAATTAATCTAGGAACCACCTCATTAACTTTTAAAAACCTCGCTGTCTCCTAAGGTTAATTATTTAGCTGCTGCACATAAACATGTTTTCCGTGACTGTAAATATTTTGTGAGATATGTTCAGCAAAATGTTTGAGAAAAAAACACAACTGCTGACTTCGCTATAGAACATGGGTTCAGCATGTGTGTACAAGTCCGGAAAGCAAAGATAAAGATGGCAGGGTTACAGTGTAGAAATGAATGTAATTATATTTCAAAACAAATCACCGCCAATTTAGAGAATATTGGGCTTTGTGAAAATGATTTAACTGAAACAAATATTGAGATGAAAAAATATAATTTTGCCCCAAGAGCACCATCAAAAAACAACAGCAAAAACATAATCGTACATGAATACGGTTATGTTGCCGGAAAGATGCCTCAGCTTTTGCTCCTTTGCCAAATTTGGTGGCCTGCTGTAGCTGTATAAGAGATGTACAAAGCATCTGATGTATACAAGTAATGAGCGTTTTGCAAAAAGAGAAAACTTAAATGTAATAATTGCATTATTTCTTGGCCTCGAAAACTTGCTTCGTAAAGTGTGCCTCTGCTTTTAAAGAAGAGTTTTGAAAAAGGGAACGATTTCCATTCTTATTTTGCCGTATGATTGAAAACAGGGCAGGCAGGTGTGTGGCATAGTTAGTGCATTCTGCATGGCCATTTGCCCTTATGATTGGTTAGCTAATTTGATAGTTTTTAGCGTTGAAGTAAATGTCACAATTAGCGCTTGGCTCTGTGACATACGACTAATCCTCATTCGCTGCATAATGGCTGTAGGCTCGATAAAGGTTTAGATGCCGGGTCTCTGTTTACATGCAAAAAATGGTTGACGTGCAGCTCGGGTACCTTTAGAGATGAAGGTGAAGAGCAGCGACTGTGCCTTTCTTACCATGTGTTCTTTTTAGATGATTGGAGCAGACAGGATCCCTTTGACATTATTGTTTTTTGAGTGACTATAATGGGGGTTGTTCCCACAGGTAAACTTACACATGAGTAAATCTACTTGTGTAACTACTCTTATAGTTGTACATTTACTACTTTTGACAATTCTCCATTTGGAAGTATACATTTACTACAAAGTGTAGATTTACTTGTGTATTAACATCTCACCCGCCCCCCATTTAAGGGGGAGGAACATAATTTATGAGGGTAAAGTTACTATCTGTAACTTTTCACTTGTGGGCGGAGGTCTCTGCCACTAGGGTGGAGAGATTTCTACATGAAAAAGTATAAGTAAAACGAAATAAGTTTATTAAAGGGTAAAAAATTACTACAACAATTTCAATGCTAATTCCTAAGGGTAATAAATGTATATATTTTTTAGGTATACTAGCTGCACGCCGACAATAGTGTCTAGTTTTTTTATATGATAGGCAGAGGATATGGTACGGAATGCATATATTAGGCAAGCCTTATCAAGGTTGCACTCTAGTCAATGGGCCACCTGGCCACCAATAGATGTTATGAGCGACTACAAACCAAACATGTATTACAAACTTTTCAATTGCTTATCAAAACTAAATCATCTTGTTCCAGATATGTATATGCCTTGGATGCCAATTAAATAGTTAAATAGATTTCGTTTTGCTCACCTAGTCGTGCTGCTTTCACCAACTCCATCCCTCTTGTAATAGCCAGCATCCTAGCCATTTCACTTATGGATAGCCAGAACTAACGTTTTTATGGGATTCTTTATGTATTGTATTTACTATTTATTCATCTGCCTCCTATTTCACTTTATAATGGACAGCACTTCAGCCTTTTCACTTTGGATAGCCAGAATTAATGGGGTTTTTCTCCCATCATTTATAATCCATTAACTATTTCTTCATTTGCTGCCTTTTTTTCTGCTTTACTTTTTTCGCTTGTGTTCTTTACTAACCTCTGTTACACATGTATATGTGTGAAATTCCTACACAATTAACACAGCCCAAACCTGTTACGAGAATGTATTTCTATTCAAAGGACCAAAAACCTCTAGTTTGAACTTCGTTTTAACCATCATATTCTATGAAATTACAATTAATGATTGGTTGACAACATAACCAGATCATTACACCATGACATAGTGCTTCGCCATCTTATTCTCCACTGTCACAGTATAGTGGCCGGAACACACAACTCCAGGCACATCTCCACAACAACTCGTCCAGAACATGAGCTCCACTATGACAGTGAGTGATACTATACTTATATACCATAACCTGATACATATACGGTTTAACAACCAGATGGCTACATTTTTATAAATCCATCAATTCATCTCTTTTTTTCACCAGAAGAACAAAGTAATCGACATTCTATACTACTACCTTCCAGTAGGTAATTATAATATGCTCTATTCAATAGAATCTCCTCTATCTCCAACAGCACTCACTTCACCTTTCATCTGGTGGCGTTGGGTTATACATGCCTTTTTTTTTAAATAATTAAAAACAACTCCTTTTCACTCTCTTATTTCCACTTTTTTAGAAGAAATTCCTTTGCATTCAAGCAGTACAGCAAGATGGCTTGCTCCGTCGCGCTGCATGACAAATAGATAAATCTGCCCCTAAATGTATATATTCAAACAAAACTTCCTGTACTAGGACCTTAGACATACATATACTTCACTATAATTATTGTCTCTTTTGGTGTTTCCTTGGTTGCTTACAGGTAAATGTAAGCCATTATTGAAATTATAAACAGATGTCTCATTTTGCATACACGAAATAGGACCTAAGATGTCCTGCACAAATATGTGAATCTGGGCGGTGAACTCTGCTCCACTCGCGGGGTTTGCTGAGTTTTCCATACTCCGCGTTATGCGGATCTCGTGGAGTTCCAAAAAACTCTGCTTCACGTAGCGGAGTGGTAGGGTTTTCCTCGCTCGCATTCTTCAATGTCAAGTTGGCGACAACGAGTGAGGAAAATCCACCTCCCGGCGACATTTTTCCGCGTTCGCGATCGTCAGCATCAAGTTGGTGAACGTAAGCATGGAAAATCAACCTCCCGGTGAGATTTCTCAATGCAGGTGGTCAGATTTTGAGTGCGAGTGGTCGCCTATGCTCGCGACCACTCATGTTGAGAAACCATCCATTAGCGTTGAGAAAGCTACCGCTTCAGTAAAATTCGACTTAAGTGGCAGAAATAAAGCAGCGCCCGCTTGCACTCTGCATGGTGCCGTCCACGATGATTGCACAGTGCAGACAACAACTGGCACTAAAAACCAGTGTGAATGACATTTATCTAACAAACTCCACTGCTCGCAGAGCTCTGCATTGCGCAGCACAGTTATTTTTGCACTTTGCAGTGATCCACGTAGCGGAACTCCGTAAAGTCCGTCCAGGCTTACTAACATGCAATTCCAGCCATTGAAGAAGTTCAGAGGGGGAAACAAGTGCTCGGAAGCAGCTATCCTTTCCACTTCCATTGCTAAAGGGGTTCTGAAAGTCATTACTACTTTAAGAGAACTATAACATTTAAAATACTTGAAAGAACGTGTTCTGTTTGTGATTTACTCTTCTATGTAACTGATCGTCCTACTCTCTTTTGTGGTAGGTACTTCTCCTTTTGCAGCCACTCCCCATCCCTCCCACACGTATGACTAAAACATAGCCCTTGGTTTGCAGGGATTTATGTAGTCAGGGCAGAGATCTCCCCAATAAAAAAAGGAGAGGTGGAAACAGAGACCTCTGCACATAGATTAGTGACTAGACTTTGCAGTATGTGAGTAGAACTATTATAGCACTACTAAATGAACTAAGGGCATGGCTTGACCCCAATGTAGGTGGAAGTGGGTCTCGGAGCTCTGGTCCCCAGCTTCCTCATTTCTTATAATCCTGAGACCCCGGCATCTTGAACGGCAGTGAAGGCATTAGCTGAACCCCATCCAGACACCAGTGGGTGAAAGGAGGTGCAGCGACCCATGGTGGAACGCTGCAAAGTAGCGAGGTTCAGAGACGCAGGGGTCCCAAGAGGTGAAGTCCAAGATAGTGCTTGCGACCCGAGGGCGGACCGCGGAACCCAAGGCCTCGCTGTGTGGTGCAGCGAGGGGAGCAGAGTGGTGAGCGCTGATGCTGTTTGAGCGATCAGCTGGCTCATGTGGGCATTGCTGTCAGCAATCTCCATGTTGGGGCGAGCTCCATGAAAATGGTCCCAATGCACATTAACCCATTGAACGGCGTGGAGTGGGTCCTGGGAGGAGTATGCACCTTCAAGATCCAGGATCCACAGATAAACAACTAAGAGTGCTCACCAGGGCCGGACACTCTACCTCCAAAGAGTGAGTGCACAGAGTGGGTGAGGGGACATAAGGCCCTCACCTGAAGTGGGCTGGATTGAATCAACTGGCAGAGGGACCCCCGCTAAGCAGCCCAGATGGAGCGTGAGTGGTGGGCCTGAGAGAGACAAAGGCCTTTAGACCAATGGGGCCAGGACTAGAAGAGTGCTTGCTATCTGGTGGGACCTGATGGTGGAGCTATGCGCGGTAAGTGAACCAAGTGGATTCAGGGGCCAGGGCCCTTGTGTATAACATACAGGAGTAGGGATTGACACTGGTGAGACTCTGTGTGGTACACACAAGGCCTGGGGCACCTGTGGACGATACCAGGAGAAGTGGCGAGGCCCCAGAGGAGTGAATGAGGGAGTACGTGGTTGTGCTGAGCACTGAGAGGTGCCACTCAAGATGTGAATTGCCTGCTGCGTCCTGGCGATTGATGAGAGCTCAACTGAGTGGGCCTTCATTTTGGACACGTGTAGGGGCATCACTGTGCCATTCAACTGAGTCTTCTGAGAATTTGACGTATGGGGATGCCTACAATTGAGGCGACCTTTAAGTAGGCAGGAAGGACCTCAAGTAGATGCTGCAGGTGTACGAAGACCATGGGGAAAGTTACCAAACGAAGGGGTCAGAGCACTGTGGCTCCAGGAGGTCAGGGCACCCAAACTGATGAGTAGGAGGATCCAATGGACTCTGTAAAAGATGGATCCTCTACGAAATCCTCATTGGCTGATATAATGGAAGCCCTTACAGTGACCCTAGAAGCACGTCAGACTCCATTGGTACCGACCTAGATCTCTTGAAGGATGATCACCACCGACCAAGAAAATGTCGCTGATATTCTAACGGAGTTACGTAATTAAACAAAATCTCTCATGGATGAACATTTAGATATTAGAAGCCCGTGCCAAAGACAGTGAAGGGAGATCACTCAGTAACATCTTGCGCATAATTGGAGTATTTGAATGGGAAGAAGGGGATGACATAGTGCAGTATTTGGAGGACTGGATCCAGAAAGAGTTAGCAACTGAAGGGCTGTCTCGATTTTACACCATTGAAAGAGCGCATAGGGTACAAGCTAGGCCTCCCGAACCAGGATCACCACCAAGGCCAATTATTGCTTGCTTGCTCCATTACAGGGACCATATCCTTAAGAAGGCTAGACAACTGCCAGAGCTGCAAATTAGGAATGGCAAGGTGATGCTATGCTGGACTTTACCAAGTAAGTGCAGCGCCAAAGATCTATGTTCCTAGCAGTGAAGAAGAAACTGCACCAACTTCTTTTCCCCTATGCCATGCATGGTCCCAGCCAAGGTTAAAGTTTGTGAGACCCAAAGGCACATTATTCTTCCAGTCCCCACAGGAGGCCTGAGATTGGCTGGACACTGTACCAGAGCGGAGGGCAGCTCACCGAAATCAACTGCAGCAGTTGGTGGAATGAGTAGTAGTCTGCTAAAAGTCCCAACCCTGACGGAGGCCAGAGTCAAGTGGAACAAAGTCATCAGGGCAGTGGTGGAGTTTAGTCAGTGGGATCCAGTGCTGGATCAGAGAGGAGTGATCGGGAGGACAGAAGATCTGAGAGCTCTCCAATATTGAGCGCTGTGGAGGAGTCGGACAAGGAGTTGCCTGTTGTAACACCTCACACTGCGGATGAGTTGGGATGACTTTGCTGATCCAGGGCTCAGAGGCTACAATTGCATCAAGCTATATCCTTTCCTAGGGCATTACACACGGGAACACTTTGAACATATTGAAGAGGGGGTGAGTTTTAGTGAATAATATTGGACATTCAAGAGTTGAGGGGCTTGGGAAGGCCAAATGCTTTAAGATGGAGGGAGCCTGGGTGGAGGGCGCATTGGGCTTGGATGACAGCCACTGCACCCTATTCAAATTTTTGTTGCAAAGTTTGGACGGGAGGGAGGTCACTTCTACCTATCCTGGGGAATGGAAGTTGGGTAGTTTCTTTGCTGTGGGAATGTTCACTGGGGACCAGGCATGGCCAGAGAAAATGTTTTGATACATTACCCATGGGATCAAACATAGACTATAAATGTATCTCCTGGAATGTCCGTGGAATGCACTCCATTATGAAGAGACACAAGGTGCATGCACTTTTGGTATGTAGAGGGACACAAATTGCATTATTACAAGAGACCCATATCAGTGCAAGTGAAGGGGCTGCTATTATTTTACACACGCTATTCAGCTTTTGCCAGAGAGGTATTGGTGTGGGTGCGAGCTGGAGTCCCCTTCCAGTGTACCAGGGAATTTGTAGCTCTGAAAGTGAAATATGCAGTGGTACTGGGTAAATTGGACCGTTGAGATGTCACGATTGGGAGTATATATGCTGCAAATGTGGACCAGGCTACACTTTTAGCAGACCTTTCCATTGGCGCAGGTACTGATGGGGTCAGTCCTCCTGGGGGGAGGGGATTTCAACAGTGTCGAAGATGTGGGGCTTAATCGATCACATCCCCGTACTCCATGATTCCCCTGCTCATAGACTGGCAAGGGCGCGTAGGGACTGGCAACAACAGTCGGGATTGGTAGATTCTTGGATGGCGCTGCACCCAGGAAATGGGACTATTCTTTCTTCTCTCCCATGCATGATCTCCATGTCCGCTTAGATGCTGTTTTATGCACGCCGGATGTGCATGGGTGTATAACGATCAGCGAGTATTGGAAGCATACGGTCGCAGACCATAACACCTTGCTGGTCTGTCTTAGGTGGTCTAGGACTAGATAGGGGATTCCTACTTGGTGACTTAGGCCAGAGAACATGGATGATGAGGTGTACCAGGCTGAGACTCTCACAGCTATCGAACAATATTTTGCAGAGAACGCATGGTCGGCCTCGACACTCAAGACAGAGTGGGAAGCATTTAAAGTGGTGCTCAGGGGTAGATGTATTGTGACAGCTATAAGGGTAAGGATGACTCTTTTGCAAGACATGCTACAGACAGAACAAAAGTTATGTTGCATGGAACATGACAGACCAGAAAATGTAGCAGCGCAGAGGAAACTCCCGGAGGCCAGGAAAGAGGTGGTGGGACAAGTAGAAAGGTTGCGCTGTTTTAATTATAAGAATTATATGGTGAGGGCACATTCTGAGAGAGACAAGCCTTGGGCCCTGCTGGGTTGGCTTGCCAATCTAGCTAAGAGGGGATCTGTTATCCTGGAAATGAGGGGGAACCAAGTTACTGCCAGTAGGATATTAACCAGCATTTCTGCGACTATTATTCCGATTTTTATAGGAGTAAAACATTCCCCACAGCTGCAGGACCTTCCACCTTTATTGAGGATATTGAATTACCATCCCTCGAAGCAGAGGCAGTGGAGGTCTTCAGAAGGGACCTGCTGTTGGCCTTGGAGAGAGTGGCAAGTCTCAAGGTGAAATGGAATAAGTCCTGTCTCTTTCCCATCATGCAGGGCTGTGAAAAACAGTAAACAGTGGTGGGAATCGAGTGGGAGGGGAGATATACCATGACAGAGCAGATCTATTAGAGGGGAATGTGGGGAAGATCATATGGGGTACAAAGGCACGTTTTGACTTTTGCTGCACACTCCCCTTGTCGTTAATGAGTAGGGCTTCTCTGCTAAAGATGGTGACTCTCCCAAGGCTCTTATATGTATTTGGGCGGTTCAACTGCAATGGTTGACTAAATGGGTGGTTGGCCAGCTTCAGGGTACAGTGCAACAGGGTGATGGGTGCCCTGCACCAGATCTCCTGGCCAGAGTGGTACTGCGTCTACCTGTGCCAGAAAGGGATATGTCAGCAGAACCGTGGGCAGCCCATAAGTGTGGGTATGCAACTTACAGAGGGCTAAAATGAAGCGCATGTACGTGCCGGAGATACGTTTGAATTATTGTATGGAACTACTGCATGGGGCAGATCAGAGGAGGCTGGAGTTGTGGGTGGAGGCTGGAGTTCTCCCTATGGGGCAGCTCTATGAAGATGGTACGTTGTTGCCATTCGATATATATGTAGTGAGAAAAATTAGATGCCTGGGGGCGACTTTTTGCTCCATGCAGGTCTGACAACCGCAATCTATAAACACTGGCACAGCGGCCTGGCTGAACCTCCTTTAAATTAGGGGTGTCAATCAAGTCGGTGGTAATTTGCGATTTCTTTGAAAAATGCACTTTTTTGCATTTTTCAAAGTGCTATGTGAAGCACATACATGCCCTTAGGGCATGTATGTGCGCCACATGTGCACCCATGCTAATTTCAGGGGTGCAACAGGGTGTCCTTTGGACACCCCTGCACCCTGGAAACTGCATTTTTAATTTGCGATTCGCTAATTGCGAATCGCAAATTGAGAAGGTCTTCCCATTCATTCCTATGGGACTCTAGGCCCATAGGAATTATTGGGGAGGTATTCCTTGAGATTCGCAATTAAGGAATATGTAGGAATCGCAAAATTTATTGCAAATCCAACATACATAGCATTTTGCGATTCTCAAATAGCTATTCACAAAAAATCACTATTTGAGAATCGCAAAATGACTTTTTGATACATATGGCCCTTAGTCCCACAAGATCAGAGAAAAAACAGCACCTTGAAACCTACTATTCATCTCAAACCATGATTGGATGAAAGCTGCAGAAGCATTAACCTTGATGGCAACTGATGAGGTCTAATATCTGCTGAGCTCCTCGAACCCCTTCAGCAAACATGGAAATGGGTGCATGAGTGATAGACTACTACAAGTAGAGAAGAGACAACTGGTTACTCTGCTTAGCACACCCTCACTGCAACTGCTTTTCTTTTTTTGATGTTGTCAATGTGACACCTCTGTATGTGCTGATCCAGCACCCAGTTAGCTATAAAGCAAGTTGGTAAGCGACTGTTGAGATCCAGTGCTAAATGCTATGTGTTTCCAGCTTGCTTCCTTTGTAATGGGCTAAGATGGACTTTTTATTCATGTGTAGTAAACACGTGTTAACTCTCAGCCACTTTCCACTTTCTTTGTATGTACCATACAAATTAGACCTTGAAATACTGTTGCTGTTGTGTATTCTTTGCACTCTAGGGGCTGAATATACTAAAGTTTGATTTCCAAAAATCAGTTCCAAAATGTTCACCAATATTTTTCAAACTGATGCAGATTTTGTAAACCAGCCTATTTACTAATAGGTCGGTTCATAAAATAGGGAATTACAACTGGTCTCTGAATCATCTTCCTAATTAATGTTCATTAGACAATTTTAAATTTGTGACTCACTACGACTGGCTACAATCACAGTAATATTGTCTTGCAAGAGGTCAGACCTCAATCCCTATAATTGCATTCTAATTTTTATTTTTAATCAGACAAAGCTCCTTAAAGGAATAGGAACTGCTTTAAAATAAAACATTTCCTCTTTGAAAAACGGCAGTGAGAGCAGGAAGTGGTCCCTTGGCCACTACCTCTTCCCCATTGAGCTGCCACCTCAATTTCCAAAGGGGACGATATCCGAAGGATACTCTTACCCTTTTTTAATCAGTTACTTGCTCAACTGGGGTGTCCATATCTTATCCATGGTTTGCCACCAGAATTGTAGTTGCAAACCCTTGATACTTATCATACCAACTCGCAATTTGGAAGGACTGTCCTTTACACATCCTTCCCACAGTTGTGATTCCATATGGGTGCAGAAACTTTATTCTGTGATTCAGAAAAACCTTTCCTAAGTGCAAAATGGGAATAGTACATATGAAAAAGGGATTTTATGGTCACAAATCCTAAGATTTTTTGAGCATCCCACCATTACTATTAGTATATCTGGCTCCGGATACCACGATGGTGACAGATCTTAAACTGTATTCATGTGCTTCAAAGTAATCTTTTTGGTGGAAGAAGGTGCTAGCCCTTTGATATAGTATTCTGAAGAGACATTAATCAAACTCAACCGTTGCAACCATTATAATTATGTTACATTGTACTTAGACTCACCCACGCCATTTCTGTTGAGTTAGGTTTTGACAACTCACCCATATCTACCTGAAGAGTCACAGAAGCTTATTAATAGCTCGACTGAGGTATCGAAATATTATCAATGGTTTACCACCAGAATTGTAGTTGCAAACCCTTGATACATATCATACCAACTCGCAATTTTCGATGGAATGTCCTTTGCACATTCTTCCCACATTTGTGATTCCATATGGGTCAGAAACCTTATTCTGTGATTCAGAAAAAACTTTCCAAATTGCAAAATGGGTATAGTCCATATGAAAAAGGGATTGTATGGTCACAAATCCTAAGATTTTTGGAGCATCCCAGAAATTGTCACCACCATAACTATTAGTAAATATGGCTCCGGATGTTCACAAACCATGATAGTGAATTACCTTAAACTGTACTCATGTGCTGCAAAGCAATATTTTTGGTGGAAGAAGGTGCGAGGCCTTTCATATAGTATTCTGAAGAGACAGAACTCAGACTCAACCATTGCAACTATTATAATTATATTACATTGTACCTAGACACACCCACACCATTTCTGTTAAGTTAGGTTTTGACAACTCACCCACATCTACCTGAAGAGTCACAGAAGCTTATTAATATTTGCTTAACATTGTTGTTTTTGGGGCACTGATTGATTTTGTCCTCAGCATACTCATGTTTTAGATGAATAGTAGCCCTTAACCACCTGCCCCAGGGATAAATCCTGACAAAACATCTTGACATGCAACTGAGTCATTATCATAACCCTCTCTATGTATTGAGGTGCGTATATTTATATGTTTTTAATGCAAACGGGTTCAAATACAATGCTTTCAATTAATATATAACAAATTGCAAATTTACACATCCATTGATTTTAGATTTGAAACTCATCTATGAACATCAGAAAATCTTTTGTGAATGTAAACCACGTTTTTTTTAAAACTTTTATTGGTAAACAAAATTACAACAACAACAAACAAGGCATTAGACACAATAGTGACGACCATGTGTCCACATAGAGTGTTACTCCGAGTAGATCAGTAAAAATCATACAATTACAATCAGCGGTGGGGGGGGGCTGCGGGGAAACAATGTAGCACACCTGGTAGTAAACAGTACATGGAATGTCATTTAGGTGGAATGGGGAACATCAGATATTAAGTCTTGCGGGGGAGTACATATATTCCCACGATAGGCATTCCACTGAGACCAGACTCTGTTCCATTTTCTAGGTCTACCCCTAGCCAGATACACCGTTTTCTCCCTAAACATGCACCAATCCATGCCCTCCTTCCACACCAAGACCCTGGGCGACCTCTGGGAACCCCCACAACTGTGCGATATCTCTCTTAGCTATCATGTTACCAAGGGTCGCCCAATGGATCTGAGAAACAGTGTAATCATTCGGTTCCCACACGTTCAGCAGGCAGCGCCTAGCTTCAGGTAGCAACGACACTCCGGTAACTCTTTCCATCACCGCATGCACTCAGGCCCAAAACAGCGCCACCGCCGAACACTCCCACAGAACGTGGAGGAAGGTACCAGGCATGCCGCAACCACGCTTACACAACCCATCCAGAGAATAGCCTATTCGAACCAGACTCGGACCAGTGACATATATACGGTGCAGGATCTTGAGTTGGACAAAGCGAAGACGGGCAGGAATGGCAACCTCCTTGGGCGACGACAACGCTGATTGCTAGTCTTCGTCATCCAATTCCAACCCGTCCTCAGTCCATACCGCTCTGAGACGCACAAGTAGATCAGCTCGATTATTGATCAATTTTTTATAAATCAATGAAATCGTGCTGTCAGGGACATAACCGTCCAGTATGTGGTCCTCGAAAGGAGAGGACCCGGGGACGTCAGTGCCTGCAGCGAAAACCGACAGCAAGGCATGGCGCACCTGCACATATCTGAAAAATTCCCTGTCTCCGAGCTCATATTCCATCCTCAGCGCCTCAAAGGTTTTAACATTCCCCTTGGTCCAGAGGTCACCCACTCTGCTGATACCAATCATGTCCCATTTCTCAAAACCTTTAGTTCTCCATAAACAACCCAATCTTTCAGATGCATACAATGGGGCCGCACAAGTCAATCTATCACCCCATCCCAAAACCGCATTCGCATCTTGCCAAACTCGCACAGCAATCTTAGTGGGCCCAGAAAATGTCCTACAAATCCCTTTGGAATAAAGCGCCCTGCTATAATTCCCGCCCGGTAAAAGGTGTTTATCCATCTTGAAAGCCGGTGAAGGACCCGGTGCGTAGGTTAATGGTTACTCGCACTCAATTGAGAGGCCCAATAATAACGCTTGATGTCTGGGAGAGCGATGCCCCCATCGTACCAAGGGAGCGTAAGCTTGGGGAGAGCAATACGTGCGCGCCCGTCCCAAAACAAACGTCTCTGCAGGCTCTCCACTTCCCGAAAAAAACTGGAAAGAATAGGGTCAAACGAGTTTTGGAGTGCGTACAAAAATCTCGGCAGCGACATCATCTTAAAAAGAGCCACACGCCCGAGCGGCGACAATGGTAACTGACGCCAGCGCGAGACATCGAGTTTCAGTCGCTGGAGAGGGGGAAGCAGGTTGCGCTCGTAACGAACCACAGGATCCAGGGAGATATCAATCCACAAATACTTGAATCCTGACTCGGTGACTTGAATTGGGAATCTGCGAGGCAGCGAGGGAAGCCCTCCTGCCAACACATAGACACAGGATTTTGGCCAATTAATAACAAGACCCGAGTTGTTCCCGAAGGAGGTTAAAACGTTCAAAAGCACGTTCAGGGATTTCTGGGGGGATGTAAGGTACAAAAAGATGTCATCCGCATAGAGCGAAATACGATCCTCGTAGTCGGGAGTCCACCTAATGCTCTTTATCGAGGGCTCACATCGGAGCCATGCGGCCAGCGGTTCTAGTGCGAGGGCAAAAAGCAAGGGAGACAACGGACAGCCCTGTCGAGTGCCCCGTCCAAGAGTAAAAGTGCCAGATACCTTCCCATTAACCACCACCTGAGCCAGAGGCTTCTCATAAAGAAATTTCACCCATGCAATAAATACAGGGCCAAATCCAAATTTGGCGAGAGCCGCCCAGAGATAAGGCCATTCGATAGTATCAAAGGCCATTGTGGCATCCAGGGAAGCCAAAATGGCCGGCTCAGAGAGGGTACCGGCTCTCGTGAGAACTCCATGAAGTCGCCGAAGATTAAGGGCAGTATTGCGATGCGGGATAAAACCGGATTGATCCGGATGGATCAAGTCACTGATCACCTTACCAAACGATTAGCTAACAATTTGTCTAAGATTTTGGGTTTGGCATTTAAAAGGGAGATGGGCCTGTAAGAGGCACAACGGTCACGCGGCTTACCCTCCTTATGCATTACCACGATAGAGGCGAGCCGCTGATCCGCGGTGAGAGAACCAGACTCTAGCGCCTCAAGGAACATATCCCTCAGATAGGGCACCATTTTGTCAGGCCGCAATTTGTACAATTCAATGGGCAAACCATTGGGGCCCATAGCCTTACCAGAACGAAGGGAGCGGATGGCAATCGCTATTTCGTCTATCGTGAGTGGCGCGTCCATGAGATCTCTATCAGCATCGGAAAGACAGGGCAATGCAATGTCACGCAATAAAAACTGGGAATCCTCCTCGTCCCTATCACAGACTGAAGAATACACAGTACGGAAATGGTCCACAAAACAGTCAATGACCCCAGCCGGGTCAGTAACACATACTCCATCCGACCTTTCAATCACAGGGACAACACGATTCGTTCTTTCCTTCTTATCAAGCCACACAAGCAATTTACCAGCCTTGTCACCCACATCGTACAGCCTAAACTGTTGCTCTCTATTCATTACCTTAGCAGCGTCGGTCACCAGGGCTTTATAATCAGATTGTTTTAAGCTGAGGGAATGGAGTTAGGCACGGGTGACACCAGCCTTGAGGTCACTCTCAATCACAGTTATTTCAGCTTCGATGCGTACCAGTTCCTCACATTTGGCCTTCTTTGCACCAGTAATTAACGACAAGGAATGTCCACGTATAACAGTCTTGAAAGCCTCCCACAATGACACAGAAGAAGAAACAGACACCACATTATCAAGGAAGTAATGATCAATAGATGTTATCAGCTCTGAGCGGATCTTAGGATTCCGGAGATACCAGGGATTTATGGGTGCAACCCTGCCGTCGCTGCACACCCCAGCCTCCACACAGAGCCACAAGGGGGAATGATCTGAAATGCCCCTGGGAAGATGTCGGTTTTCTCTGATAGAGGAGGATTGGGCTGTTGGCATTTTGAGATAGTCAAGACTGGAAAGGCTCCCGTGGGCCCCTGAATGGAAGGTATATTGTAACTGCACAGGATGCATCAACCTCCAACTATCTATCAGCCCGAAAGTTTCCAAAAACCCACTCATCCACAACTGAGATCTAGCCAACTCTCTGGGAGGGTAGCGATCCTAAGTGCCAGAAACAACTGAGTTAAAGTCCCCAACCAGGATTAAAAGACCTTCAGGAAGCCCTAGAACAACCCGTCCAATATCAGCAAAGGTGGGAGTCTGCAGGCCTGGGGGGACATAGATCGTAAGTATGGAGCGCGTCTTCCCCTCCCATCTACCAGTGAGCGCGGCGTAGCGCCCCCTGTTGTCAAGTATTATATCATCAATCTCAAAAGGGAGAGAAGACCGGACCAAAATACCCACCCCCCTAGAGCCAGAAGTAAATCCGGAATGAGCTACCAAGCGATAGCCTCGTCTATTCACAGCTTGACATGCATTACCAAATAAATGTGTTTCTTGCAGAAGGACAAAATGAGGAGAATGACGTCTCAAAAACTGCAGCACAACCCCTCGTTTTATCCAGTCCCCCAACCCGTTGACATTCCAAGACAGCAGTCTCAACTCACTACCCCCCATTCCCGGAAAGATTGTAGAGCACACCCCATACAGAACACAACGATCGAAGCGGTAAAGAATACAATACGATGCCTTGCAAAAAAAATAACAAACGAACAAACACCCCCCACCATCCCCAAACTTGAACCTGTTACAACTCCCCCCCACCCTGCACCCCTGCGTAAGACTCAATAGCCACCCCAACTTGCAGTGTGCCTGTTGCCCAGTCATTAAACTAATCTAAACAAAGAAACCCAGGAGGAGGAAAGAGTCCCATTCTACCCCCGCCACCCCAGGCCAATATAGAACAGGACATAAGAAGACTAAAATATTCGGACTCAGCTGAAATACGATTGAAAAGTTCAGACATCGGGAACCACAGTGTCACTCTTGCTCCGACAAACCACCCTCGGCACCGCCAGGGTGCTCGGAACGATCATCCCTTTTAGGCAAAGAGTCAAGCCAGTCACTGACACTGTCCGGACGATCGAAGAAAAATGTCCGATCCTCATATTCGATCCAAAGTCTAGTTGGGAACAGCATGGCGTACTTAAGGCCCAAGTCACGTAGCCTCCGCTTCACTCCCTGAAAACCCATTCTCTGCCTTTGAACCAACTGAGTAAAGTCCGGGTAGAAGTTAACGGACGTGTTCTCGAACTTCACCGGGCCGCCCACCCGAGAGGCCTGCAGGATGGCGTCTCTGTCACGGAAGTGAAAAAGTCTTGCAATGATAGGTCTCGGGAGGCACCCAGTTTTGGCTTTCCACCCGGAACTCGATGGGCTCGCTCAACGGCGAAGAATTTGCTGAGCCCGGAGGGGGCGAGATGATTTAAAACAAGATCTGCCACCATGGTCGTGGTTCTCAGGGACTCCAATAATGCGTTCGTTATTACGCCATGCCCTATTTTCGAAATCCTCAAGCCGGTGTGCCATCAAGTCGTTTGAGGAACGCAGGTTGCCGACTTCAGTCTGTATGTCGCAGACGTCGGTAGTCAGGCTGGAGGTCTTCAAATTTAACGACTTCACCCTTTCATTAGTTTTCGCCAGGTCCGCCCTAATCAAGGTGACATCGACGGCCACTGTGTCAATCTTCAAGGCAAGAGCCTCGTATTGTTGCCCCATCGAACCCTTCATGCTGGCGATGGCGCTCATGACATCCAGTAGGGAGAGTTCAGGAGAAGCAGCAGGGTCAGCCCTCGGATCTTCAGGAGTACGGCTGGTACCACCCGGGGATCCCTTAGGATGGGTGTAACGATCCATAACATTGATTTGAGTCTGTCCCCCTCGGAGAGGCGTCTTAGTCTTGCGCTTCTCGGGGTCGGGTCTGGTGGCCATATTGAAAAAGGTGCCCCGAAGGGGCCCGCGAGACCTGGTGAAAATGGCCGTTTATGGCGAGGCCAAAAGGCAGCAAAAGTGAGCCACAGTAGTATAATTGCCGGAAAAGTTGGAGGCAAGATGCTCACAGATGAAACACGTTGCGCAGGGGCAAAGCCAAGCCGTTTTCCGATCGAACGAGGCCCGGAGTAGGAAAGCGAAACTGAAAGTTGAGATGAGGCCATCTGGGGGAGAACCCCTCTGGCCGATGTTATTCAACTACTCCACGGCTTGCTGGCTAATAGAGCCCCCGGCCACGTCCTGGGGCAGGCCGCAAAGGTTCAAGTCAATGTAGCAGCGGCTCCCGACGCCCAAATGAAATTCTCAAAAAAGTATTGAGATCAGCCAAAGTGCGTCTTCAAAAGCTCATCTTCGAAATCAGGATATATTTCAGGATAGTTGCGAAGGGCGGCGAGGGTCCCGGGAGCTCTGTGCTCACGCGACCATCTTGGAAGCTCCTCCTGAACCACGTTTTTTATATTTTTTTAGAAGCTAATCTATCTGGTTAAATCAGAATACACTTTTTAATGTCATGTGAAATGTATTTTATTGTACTCAGATGCTTTTCTTTGCAGTGCATTAGGCTCATTTGGATCCCAAACAAGCAGAGTTGACTAGATAGTATATAGCAGGTTCAACATCTACATACAACGTTGTTGTATCTACTTTCGATGTTCCTTAGAAAATCCTGCCAGTGGACATATTGTCTATTCTCATTGAGGGAAAGGCAGATCTGCTAACAAGTATTTTTTTGCATCCTTCAGTCCTTGTAAAACTTGATTTGGTGTGGCTTCTATACTAAAATGTATGTACTCTTGCGCTGCATATATATATATATATATATATATATATATATATATATATATATATATATATTTTTTTTTTTAACACTTTCAGCATGGCGTCCATCTATTTTTACCAGAATAGCAGACCTTATTGACTTGGAAGCAGTGATCAACATACATGGTAAGTTTGTCCTGCCATGGTAAATATATTCCACTTCTCCAGCTGGAGCTAGCTGTGGACCTCCTCTTAATATTCTTCTTATCTCTATTCGTATTCTTAGCCTTCTTTCTGACTTTTTTAAATTATACTGTCCTGATGATGAACCTGAGAGATCACTGACAAAATATAGAATACAAAAATATAGAAGACAAAAATATCGAAGTAAAAATATAGAAAAATATCGAAGTCCTATCTTCAAACAGGTAAGTACAAAAATATTGAATCGAAAATATTGAAAACAAATATATAGTTAGTCAAAATAAAAAATTACTATTCCCACTCCAGAGAGTGCAACAGTAAGGAAAGTAAATATTTAATATATTCTTACAAATAATTTAAATATCAATACCAATAAAAAATTTATTAAAATAAATTACAAATTTAAAATTATGTAATAATTAATCAATTAAAAATACAAATACATATTAGTTATTAAAATTATTTTTCTATTAATACAAATTAATTACCAATTAACAATTAATTAACAATAAATAAAAAATCAATACCAATAAATAAATAAATATGATGCATTTAATAAATAAAATGAACATCATTATCAATTCATCAATTAATAAAAATTAATTACCAATTAAAAATTAATTACCAATTAAAATATAATTACACATTATTAATTAATTAACAATTAATTCAAAATTAATTCCAATAAATAAATGAATATATTTAATTAATTACAATTAAATTACTTCCCACCCTATTCCCCTATAAACCCACAACCCGCTACGGAAAATTAATTAATTAAATTATCATAATTATCAATTAATCAATTAATAAAAATGAATTACCAATTAAAATGAATTAACAATTAAAAAGTAATTATTTACAAATTAATAATAACTTAACAATGAATTCAAAATAAATACGTATACATAAATTAACACATTTAATTTTTTACAATTAAATTACTTCCCACCCTATTCCCCTATAAACCCACAACCCCCTACAGAATTAAATGACACTAAAATTAAATAACAGAAAAACACACTTTAAAAAAATTGATATTAAATTACTTACCTTTAAAACGATATTTTTCACCACTATATTCTGTCCATTCGATATTTTGTCCATTCTATATTTTTAATTCGATATTTGTGCTATTCTATATTTTTGAATCGATATTATGTCTGTATACCGAACCTGAGACACCGTCCACTTGTAATCCACAATTGTGCCACTTCCTTTACTTGGTCCAGACAATTTTTGGGAATCTGAATGCAATTGGATTAAAAATGTGTTTTTGTTGTGTGGCCGTTTGGAGAGTTTTCTGTTATTTGCACACTAGCCATTTGTGCATACTGTGTGTGTATCACATGTGAGCACCAAGCACTTTTGGCACTTTTTAATTCACCAATATATGGTCCATGTATTATTAAAAAATCATTTGGGGCATATTTTGTATCTAGCATAGTTTTGAGCCCTAAAATAACTTTTGTCTGTTCATATGTTATGCTTGCCACACTTGCTGCATTAATGAGACAGTATGTTTTATTAAATAATCTTGTTTACTTATTTCATAAACCTCTCTTGTAATTTATGTTGATTACCCCAGGTTCCTGCTTGTACTTAAGTACATCATAGTATTTGTGAGACATATATGTTAATTGGATATGATCATTGAACAAGAATAGATGCCTTTCGAAAATTATTGTAGGGATTCAATAGACCATTCAATAGACCATCTAATGCCTAGACACTGTGGGGCATGTTTATGGGATTTGGTTGCACAGGGCAGTGCAGCAAGTTGCCTTGCTGCATTGCCAAACTCCACAGGGAAAAAGCAGAATGGACTGTATTTATCCAATATGGTGCATTCCTGTCCTTTCCACATGAGCTGGTGCCATTTAGGTAGCTTAGCGCCAATGCAGAATGCAGCACACATAGGAAGAGGAAAAATGAAGAGAAATAAAGCTAATACTCCTCGCTATGCCTCACCTCAAGAGGCAAAAGATTTTCACGTATTCCCAGGTTTACAAGTCTGGGAATGCATCAGAAACCATGAGAGGTGCAAGGGAATACTTCCTGCAATGTCCAAGGTACTCCTCCCTTGCACAGAGTAAGGCAACACAGCGATTTGCATGCATTGCGTTACTCCATATTTGTGAAGCCATTCAAAGCCACGCAAGGTGGCTTTGCGTGGCTTCATAAACATGACTTGGGTCTTTGCATCATACATGTACCACTTGCATGGTGCAAACTTCAGGTGCAAGGTTGTTGGAAGTGGTTGTGTTCCTGAGGTTTGAGATAAGAAGGCCAGTCAACTAGCCCTTGGAGTCACTCTGGGTTGGGTTCAAAGGATGCAGATCTGGTCCTTCTCACTCATGCAAGATGGCAGGAGGCTGCAGGTCAGCACAGCAGAGCAGCGGTCCTTCGGAACATGCACATGGCTAGTTAAACTCTTTAGAGCGAAGTTTATTTCATAGATTATCATAATTCATCTTTTTGTGAACATCTCAGTGGATTTCCCATTTTTAATGTTCATTAAAACAAATCTTTACATTGTAATGTTATGGCTGCAAATATGCTATGTGCCATTATGCAACACAGTTTTTGTGGATTCTTTTCACAAATGCGCTGAAGTTTGTGCTCCAGATTTGATGGCCTTTGCCTCAAGCTAGACTTATGATTCATAAATAGTTATGCAAAAAAAACTGCTTGGTATAAAGTTCATGTGTTGGTGTGTGTAGATTCAAGATTGAAAGCTCCAGGAGTGTGGGATATATTTCTTGCATACATGTGCCAAACCAACATATGAGGGTACATTTGGAAGTATGGTGGATGAGACAACAAGACTGACCTTGGTGTGAGATTTACTCTATGAAATATCTCGAAAGATTTGCTTGATAAGTACTGAACGTTGCAAATCTTCAAATCCAAATTGTCATCTACAGTTCATTTGGATGCATGGTTTTGGTCATGTAGTTGGACAGTGTGGCGTGCAGATATTGGGGTGCTGTACTATGGTATGAAATGTAGCTCCAATTCATGTGTTGTACTTGGAAAGCTGTAAACAAGTGCTTGAGAAGTATTTTACCTCTTATGGTGGATTAAGTTCTACTATAAAACCCTAATTGACATATTTATATAGTAATGTGGACGGATGGTCAGCATGTATCATGACAGTGTGGAACACACATATATGTAGTACTACAGATCAGTATGAAATGTAGTCTCCTGGTAATGTGGTGTTATACGAGAAATGTCCAGAGTTGTGTGTAGAAATGTTTAATCTAGCACGGTGGATTTGGGAAGTAAAGGTGTGGTAGAAGCGTTATGTGGCAGCGAGTGGTCTGGTATGATACAAGGGTTGTTTCATGTGGTGTGTGAAGTAGTAAGAAAGGTAAAGTGTGGAATTACATAAGCACAGCATTTAGAAGGTTGTGTGCTAAGTTGTAGTCTATTGTGGTACAGTCAGAAGGGTATTTTCTGACGCATTTTATTTTCTAATCTGGGTCAATTAGCATGTGTGGTTTGTTATGGTGTTCTGCTCTGCAGTATGTTTCAATATGTGTGGCCTGCTGTGTGGTGCTCGACTTTGTGATAAATTATAAGATGGTGTTGTATATATATATCACTGCTATGATGTAGTGTGGTAGGCTACAATCTTAATAAAACAAAGGTTAATACGACTTTTGTCAGTGCATTGCTAATGTATGCCTAGAATAGGGAGTGTAATTATATTGTAACACAAACAGAGGAGGCAAACATCATCCATTGCTGGTTTTATTGTGAAGTCCGTGGAAGTCCATGGTGTATAACATTAATTTTTAAGAACTATCTCAGAAATTAAAATAAACTCGACTTGCCTTAGGATGCTTTCGCATTTAATTTGCAACAGATTCAACTGCACAATATCACAAGAAATCCATATAGACAAGAAACAATCCATTCTCTTTCTGCACAGGCTTCTTATAAATCAATTATGTTATAGCAAAGGAAGCCTGAAGGCAAAAACTAAGTCAACATAATTTTGTTGCTAGTTGACTATTTGCATGAAAGGTGATGTTTTGGCCCCATGCCAATCACATCTTAATAGAAGAATCCCTGATTAGTTTACGCTAAGCATTTCCGCTTCTTTCACTTTCAGAAGAAAAATAAGAGGACACTGTTTTACATTTTGATATCCTTCATGTGAAAATGTAAAACTCATTTAAAGAAGCAGCTGGGCATATATCGCATTTGTCAATCACTCTTGGCATACCATGCATTTCAATCTCTATGCTAATATCAGAGTTCATTTGGGTGCAAAATCTCCCTAAATTGAAAGAAAACCTAAAATGTCAGCTTCTTTGTAGGTCCAGTAAATATGCGTTCACATTTCCTTGACATTTCTTGTCAGTGCCCATGGTTTACTGTACTTCAAATGAAGTTTAAAGCACACACGGGACGATGTGTCACATCTCTATGCTCGGCATGGCCAGTTTGAGCACCCACATATGAGGAAGAGTTAATATCATAAGCAATCTATTTCTGTGTGTTTCATTTCAATCAAAACAGAGTGGTTTCTTGTGCTGATGAAAACTCCAACTGTAATTGCCAGTATGTATGTTTGTATGTATGTAGTATTTCTATGGCTTGAACTTTGTCTGTTTTACAAAGCGTACAGCAGCTGCTGCTGGCAGAGAAGGAGGGTGGTGTGGTGGTGGGGACCAAAAAAAATTGAAAAAAACCATTCCGCCGCCTCTCCTCGGCTTCGGTCCCGCCTCACGGCCGCCTTCTCCTCATCGTCGGTCCTGGAAGCCCACAGGCTCGCCTAAGCCGAACACAATGCTGCAATAAAGCGTTATGATTGGTCTGAGCGCTGTGATTCGGTGCTCAGACCGGGAGCCTGTGCATGTTCCTCACCAGGCTGTGTATTAAAGCCTGTTGGGGAACATGCAAAGTGAGCATGGCAGGCCGGCCCAAGGCAGCCGGCAAAACCGTCATGCTCAGTTAGTGTGTCCCCTACTCCTCCCCCTGTGACCGCAGTCCCGCCCTGCCCCGCCCTAACACAGCCCCGTAGAGAAAAAAAAAATGATAATAACATGGTTATTATCATTTTATTTTTCCTGCTTTTAGAGCAGTTGAGCGACGCTCCTCTGCAGCCGCGGGCCGTGGAGGGAGTTACGGTGGGGCAGGGAGGTGGGGAGGGGGAGGGGCAGGGTGGAGGGAGCTAAAAACTGGCATATGGATAAATGCAGGTAAGTACACAATTTAATTAATATAACGAATTTCGTATCGCGCACTACATTGCAAAATGCGATGCTGTGCGCGCTACGAATTACTTTTTATTAATAAAATTGTGTACCTACCTGCAATTATCCATATGCCAGTTTTTAGGTCCCTCCACTCTACCCCTCACCCTCCCTGCCTCCCTGCCCCACCGTAACTCCCTCCACGGCCCGCGGCTGCTCCTCTGCCTTAGCAGAGGAGCCACCTATGGCGTACAGTACAATGCACTGCCTCATAGAAGCATAATGGAGACGTGTTGCAGATCACACTGACTTTTGAAACTCCACCCTTTTTAAATGGGCCCCTCAAAGACTAATGCTTTGGACGACCTTGTGAAAATCCTAACAGCAAAACACAACTGAGCAATAAATTTTGCACATTGTGCGGGCATATCACAACGTTTTTTTTAATGGCAGATAGAAATTACATTTATGCCTTCAAGTAACACGCAAAAAGAATTGTTGCAAGCATGAATGGGTTTTACTACAGCGCAATTTTTCCCACTTCTACAGAGAAATAAACGGTGTTATTTCACACAGAAGGAGGGTGAAGCAGGCAGAATATGGGGCCAGATGAATGAGCAAGCTGGTAACAGACAGAAGTTGCAAATTGCGCACTGACTTTTTGTGACCTGTATTTTAGGGCCACATGTCCAAAACGTTTCTTTCTTGGTTCACAGAATCAGGCCGTTTGCAACCTGAAAAAAGCATTTCTAAATGTACAAAGCCCTGTTTGCGATTAAGTAAGATATTACTGAATCACAAATTGGGCTTGTGAGTCACTATTAGGAAGGGGCGTGCCAAGGGCATCTCTTCCTAACAGCGAGTCTCACTAGAATGTAGGAATGTTTTGTGACCAGGAAAGCGGTTGCAAAATATTCGCAGTTACCCCCAACTTCAAATTGGTGGTAACCCATTCGCAAACAGGAAGGGGTCCCTAAGGGACCCCTTACCCTTTGTGAAAGTGGGCGCCAATATTTTTTAAGTCTGCCTACTATTGAAAAAAGAAAAGGAAACTTCAAATTTTTCTTTTTTAAATTGATCCCGTTTTCCTTTAAGGAAAATGGCCTGCATTAAAAAAAATGCTTTATTTAAAAAGCAGTCACAGACATGGTGGTCTGCTGACCCCAGTAGGCCACCATCCCTTTGAGTGCAGGCCATTCCCAATGGGTTGCAAATTGCAACCTGCTTCATGAATATTAATGAGGCACGTCCCTTGCGACCCATTGGGAATATCAAACAGTGTAAAACACAGTGTTGTGCATAGCTGTTTGCGATTTTACAATATTGAATCGCAAAAATGTGCTATTATGAAACCGCAAACAGAAGTCGAAGTACATATGGCACTTATTTTGCAAATCGATCTATGTACTAATAGGTCGGTTCACAAAATAAGGAATCACAAGGGGGGGTCGTAGAGTGACTGAATTATTGCGACCCCCTGCTATTGGCTTCAGTCATAGAGATGGTGACCTGAAAATTACAGCAGACCACTATCCATGTGATTACATTCTAAAATGAGAAATTCCATTAATATTTTTTTTTTAAAACGTGTTTCTTAATGGTTTCTTTAAAAGTTTCCTCTCTTGGAAAACTTCATTTAGAGCAGGCAATTATCTCTACGCTATTTATTAGGGTACTGTATATGTCATTATGGAAATAGAAGCCTGGGAAGGTTTCCCGTAGTACACCTGGAATCCCATGGGTAGCGCAGCTTACCAGACATGCCACTCAGCATGTTTGTACACTCCTGTACGTACCTTATCGGTCCTGAGCAGATTGGTGACTTTCTTTGTGAATTGCCGCAATGTGTATGTGAGGTCTGCCTTTGGTTCAGGGCTATTCCATTACAGCACACCCTTACCATTAGATTGGCCCTGCAGCACCCTCCATATTTATGGGCATCTGCAGGGGGGCAAGGAGGGGCACTTGTCCCCCCAGATCAGTCGGGGCGGCTGGCTACAGTAACTCTATGGTCGTCGTCCAGTCGAGCATAGTGTTATGCTGCACTAGTCTACTCTAGCCTAGGGCAACATTACCATGGCTCCAGCGCTGCCCGTAACTAGACTCTAGTTACTGGTGGTGTGGGCGCCATTGTTGACATAAACAGTCCGGATGTGGTGCTTCACTGTCATTGGTAGCAGTGGAGACTTATCTCTCAGTAGCTCAGCTACCAATGACAGCTCTCATGGTCCTCATCAGGCTCCATTGCAGGCAGCACTGTCATTGATAGCTGAGCACTACTAATGATAGCCACCTGCCTGCATCACCTAACTGTGACGACGTGAGTTGGAGTAATCATGGTCCAACCTTATCCCGGCCCCACCCCCCAGCAAGTGCGTACTCTGGCTGCGTAGGTTCCAGAGACACAGGGAGACGAAGAGAGTTCAGAGAAGCAGCGTCTGTGTCATGCACAGCACTGCAGAGCATAGGGCCATGTTTTACTTTACTGCATAATAGGCGCTTTTTGGCCCCTACCAACATACTGCTACCAAACCTCCTTTCAGCAGTAACAGCCAGCTATATGTGATAGTTTGCTGCCTAGGCTCAGTTTGTTGTAGAAAAACGGGGAAAAGAAATAAAAGAAAAGGGGTAGAGGAAGGTAAAAATTGAGGCAAAAGCAGTGAGAAAAATGGGGAAGAGAAAGGAAAAAGTGGTAAAAAATGTAAAGGCAGTAAAAACGGGTCAAAAGCAGGAGAAAACAGACAGAGCAATGGGGGTGACTAAGGAGAGAGCAGTAAAAACAAGGCAAAAGCAGGAGAAATCACACAAAAAACGTTGTAAGTCAAGAGGAAGGAAAAAGCAGTAAAAAACAAGGCAAGAGCATAAGAAAGCACTCACAAAAAAGATGAGAGGAAGGAGAAACCAGTAAAAAGCAGGGCAAAAGGAGGAGAAGCCAGTCAGAGAAATGGGGGGAGAAGAAGAGAAAGCATTAAAAAAACAAGGCAAAAGCATGAGAAACCCCTCCCGAAAATGGGGTAGAGAAAGGAGAAAACAGTAAAAAATGGGGCAAAAGCAGGAGAAAGCAGTCAGAAAAATGGGTGAGAGGAAGGGAAAAGCATTAAAAAACAAGGCAAAAAAAATAAAAAAGAGCTTCCAAAAATGGGGGATAGAAAGGAGAAAGTAGTGAAAAAAAGGGCAAAAGCAGGAAAAAGCAGTCAGAAAAATATATGGAGAGGGGTAGAAGAAGGGAAAAGCTTTAAAAAACAATGCAAAAGCATGAGGGAGATTTTAATATGAATCTCCTCCAGGTGGTGCCTATGGATCAAATATTGGACGTTATTGGTCAAATCTGGCACATCCCGGACTACTGAAGTATTCAAACAATGATCTCATAGAATGGGTAAAGAAGTGGTGAGAAACCTGGAGCACCACGGTCTTCGAGTATTGAATGGCCAGATGGATCCGAACATTCAAGCTCAAGTGACTCATTACTCGGCAAAATCGAAAGTCGTTATAGATTATTCTTTAGTATCATTCCAACTATATCAGACTATATATATATTTACATACTGTGTATAGATATATTGGGCCCGATGTAGGTAAATCTTTTTTACCACTTCTTAAATACCGATTCATACCGAATCGGTATTTAAGAAGTGGTAAAAAAGAGGAGGGCAGATGTAGGTAATTGCATTTTTACAATTACCGAATCGGAAGGAATCGGTATTTACAGATTCAGTAAATACCGAATCGGTAATGCCCATTGATTCCTATGGGCATTGAAGCCAATACGAATCAACGGGCATTACCGAATCGGTATTTACCGAATCGGTAAATACCGAATTTTGCAAGGGTGCAGGGGGTGTCACTTTGACACCCTCTGGCACCCCAATTACAGGCATGTGTGCCATGTGGCACACAGACATGCCCTAAGGGCATGTCTGTGTGTCACATGGCACAGGTGTACATGCGCAGATGTGCATGCACACCTGGATTCGGTATTTCACCACCCAATTGGATTGGGTGGTAAAATACCGACTCTTAAAGGCCTGTGGCACTTTTTGCAGTGCCACCTACATCTGGGATTTACCGAATCGGTAAAATTACCGATTGGGTATTTTACAGAATCGGTAAATTTACCTAATCAGTAAATTTACAGATTCTGTAAAATATAGCCCCCTTCATCTCAATGACCCATTTACCGGTCGGTAACGGCCGAATTCGGCCGTTACCGACCGGTAATGGCCACCTACATCGGGCCCATTGTGTGTGTTTGTCAGTGTGTGTACATATATCCACGCACATATGCTCTTCTTTTTTCAAGCTTCTAATATTACATACAGGGCTGTATGTATTCAATAAATAGTGCATTATAGGTGAGTTATTTAACATTCACAAAACTCATCTTACTAATATAATTATTATGCAAGGAAAGATTGGTTCTCCTTGCAGGAGAAATTTAAAGGGAATTTTCAACTCCCTACAGCTCCTCTACAAATCAGTTTATTCAATACAGCCAGCCTGGTGATGACCACAGTATTTAATAGTCCCCATTTCTTTTAGGAAATGGACTTTCGTCCTTTATTTCTAAATGAAAATTGGATGATTAAGAATCTGATATTAAGGGAGCAATAAAATAATCTAGACATGGTGATGAAGATAGAGAAGAACCAAGTACAAGCAGTTCTGCAGGTCCAGTTTCAACCCCAACAGAATCTAGCCATTATGTTGATGCTCCTGTAAATGACATTGGATTGTATTTGATTACAGGAAAAAAACTAACATATGATGTAAAATTCAATCTTTTAATAAATACGTATACTCCACCAGAAATGTATGACTTCGTGAATGATTCAGGTGGAACACCCTGTTTCCGTCACGTGTGGATTAATCAATATTCACCATGACTTAGCTACTATCCACAACTGAAAGGTGCGATTTGCAAGTTTTGCACAGTTTTCCACAGCCAGTTAATCAAGTGATACAAGGAGCATTCATAACTATCCCTTTCACTAAATATAAAGATTTCCATGAAAGTGCATGCAAGCATGTCTTATCGTCTTGGCATAAAATGCACAAGTGGATGCAACTCCCTTTTTGGCGATCAGAAAGAAACTGGAAACAAGTATTGTTTGCCAAATAGAGGGCACTGTGAAAAAGGCATGTTGAAGAAAATCAGATTTTATTTTTCCAATTTTGCCTACTATGTTATTTTGTGGCACACATGACATTGCTTTACATGGTGTAAAAAATACAACTGGAAAAGTGTAAAGTCTTTACCAATTTTGCATCAAAGCAGGAGATGTGATCCTAAAGAACCATCTGGAAAATGCACCAGGTAATCCACGTTATCAGTTTGAGTTGAACATGAATTGATTACATTATGTGAGGAAATTATAAGAGAAGATCTGGTATCCTTAGTCAATATGTCTAATGGATTTTCAATCATTGCTAATGAAAATGCGGACCCATCTGGAAAAGAACAGATGTCACTTGGAGTATGTTTTGTAGACACAAGTAGCACCATAGCTGTCATCAGAGATGAATTCCTTGGCTTTTTAACCTTATGGGAAATGGTTGTTATCTCAATTGCAAATATGATTATGGACACATGTTCTACATTTGGATTAAACTTAAAGAAACTCCATGGCCAAGGATGTTATGGATGCTCTACAATGCAGGAAAGAAAGTTGGCCTTCAAGCCAGTGAAAATATTCTGAAGCTGCTTTTGCTCACTGTGCTGCACATAAACTTAATATGGTTGTTAATGACCTGAATGCTGTTCCTGATGTATGGAATTCTACTGACACAGTGAAAGACATCATCAAGTTTTTCCATAAGAGTCCAAAAAGAAGATCGCTTATTCCCAATGTGTCATTGCTGCCTGAAACATGATGGGCAGCAAAATACAAAAGCATTCAACATTTTTGCTCACATTTGGAAGAGATTTTTAGGCAACTAAGCTTACTGGTCACTGTAGCATCAGGGAAATGACGTCAGAATGCATATCAATTGCAATGTTCCTCCAGCACAGTGAGCTTTCTCTTTTGCTTATCGATAATTTCAGATTACACATTGAGATTGGAGTCTGTAAGCCAGGCTCTCCAAGATGTTCAGCTTGTCATCCTCAAGGTGTGTAATTATTGTGTAATTATATGCAAGACCTTTTAACTGGGTTCTGTGATCACAGACAAGAAGCAGAAGAGCAACTTAAGCAAATTTTTAGAAACATTCAAGCAATTGCAGAAAAGTGAACTCTGAACTTTGTATTCACAGACAGTGTGGCTGGCAATATTTCATTCTTATTTTGGTTCCTTTTCTGTCACATAATACTATCGCCAGTCTATCTATGTGCCATTCATGGACTCTATCATTCCTTCATTAGAAAGCCGGTGTGACAATGAAAACAAGAACAATTTGAGTCTGTTCTCTCTTTACCTAAAACATATGGCAAAAATGACACTTGTGAAATACAAATGCCATACTGCAAATATCAGAGAAATTGATGATAATAAAAACCTAGACCCCGAAGCAGTCACATTATTTCAGATCTGGTCAACAAAGGATGAGCAATTGGACCATAGATTTCTGGATTTGCTAAACCACACAGATTTATTTCCATCATTCCAGCAGGCATTTATCATTGCTTTCGCATTACCCGTGAACACTTGTGTAGTTGAAAGGTCAGTCAGCACAAAGAGAAGGGTGAAAACCTGGTTGAGGTTGACAATGGCTGATGATCGCTTATTGGGTTCGTGCATGATGAGCATACATTGAGCAAAAATTGATGAAAACAAACAACAGCTGATTGAAAAAGTAATTGATGAATTTGCACAAGACTACAGATGTTTACAGTTCCGTTTTCGAGATTACTAGCCCATGAAGAAAAACTGTATAAAACTAGTCATTGATAAATGAGACTGCTAAATTTCAGTGTAGATGTTTGCAGTTCCTGAACCTGCAACAGTTATCCAGGTTAAGTTTATATGTTGTATTTTCCAATTTGAATGAGAACAGCAACAATAGTTATTTTATTTAAGTAAATGTATTTGATTTTATTTATTTTAATATATTTAAGTTAATACATTTCGAACATAAATACATATGTCATATATGTTTATTGTCATTTGTTTGTGCATGTGAACACTAAATGTAGACTATACATGTTTTTTTACAATTCATTTATAGTGCCATCACTGCCTTGATCATGTGTGTATGAATAATGTGGTGTATTCAATAGTGGTAACATAAAAACAGATTTGAAATTTCAGCTTTATCCTCCCATTACGCTTTTGCATCAGGTTTCTCAACCCTTTGCATGCTTGCTCTTTTTCACCTTTGGCCAGGAGTCACCCCTGCTGCAGCTCTGCTTTTTTCTTGGCCAACTGCAAGAGGTGTGAATGATATCTATCAAAGGCCACAAAAGAAAGAGATGGCTGTGGCACAACAACCCCATGGTTGTCCGCAGAGCAAGAACTGGTGGAAGAACCTTCTCCTACATAGCGGCTAAGACCTAGAACTAGCTTTCGATTGACATAAGATGCACCCCCACCCTGCACATCTTCAGGGATACCAGCAAGACCTGCCTCTTCGACTGACCTGAGCTGCATCCCCCGACCCTCATGGGTGAGAAGCGCACTTAAAATCCCTGATTGATTGATTGATATGCGTCTTGCTCCCTGCCCCCCATGGCTCCTCCTGCACCCCAGTGTTTCTTGTGCCACACCTGGCACACAGCATGTCAGAGGACAGTGATGATGTTAAAATGTTGCCTCTGCACTGAAAATGTCTGCGACGCCCATGTCCATATTACTCCTGAAAACTTGCTCAAGGATGTTGCCAGCTCTGTGTGACAGACACTGCGAACCTCTCACTGGAGTCCATTTACCAAAAGATATGCCCCTGCATGGGAACTATTTATAGGAGCAAGGAAATGTATTTGCTTCTGTAAGACCCTACATAAATGAGGGAACATATCTTTTGAAGGTGTGGATGCTAAAGCAGCAAGAACATAAATTCAATAAAAGCAAGTAATAGTGAAATTGATATCACATACTCTATGACACCCACTGACATCACAGTGGCGACACCTTGCCTGTTGTTGTCAGGCAGCTCCTATGCATCAGCCATTTAATCAGTGGGCTGGTACTGTGGGTGCTGGTTTGGCAGCTGGTGGGGGCACTTTGGGTGCTGGAGGCAGGGTGGTTGTATTCTGTGAGTATAGTGCATTGGCGCTTAAAAAATAAACAATGCAAAACAAATGATTTAAAAGCGTGCTTTACACCATTTGTTTTTGCATTCGTTAGTCATTGCTTTCATGGTTACCCTAAAACATGTTCAGATCAGCACTTCCCTTCAATCTACTGCATGTGACTGTGTCATATAATCAAGAGATAGGTGAATGTGAGGGGATGCACTCCTGATGCACTGGTTATACCCAAATATTATTAAGGGGTGCTGCTACACACAAGGGAAGTCAGTCCTTGCTAATTGAATTCACGAAAGTACAAGCTAGATACTTGAATGTGTAGTGCACTGTTCACTTTTTCTGAGCATAAAATGTTTAATTTTGTTAAATTCATTGTGAAGGAAACAATGTAAACAAATTATTTATGGTATGATTATTCAGCATCAATGAAGTAAAGTAAATTGTTAAAAATAGAAATAAATATCAGAACACACTGATTGAAAACAAGGTATTGAGAGTGGTGTTTTTTTACACCAGGTGAACAATGCACTACACATTCAAGTATCTAGCTTGTACTTTCACATAATCAAGAGAAGCACTACAGCATTGACCCACCTCCTACATTCGTCTCCCTTCTACTGACTGATACATTCAACTATCGGGCTCACCTGGGGCAGGTCTTTGCGCCTGCACTTCCCATCTGTGGGCTGCTGTATGCAAAGTGGGGCCCCCTCAATGTTCATTCAAGAAATCCAGGATTCTCCAATATGGAAAGTCATGCTTATGCACTACACCGAAGAGTGGTTATTGAAGACAAATATAGTAGAGACAAGTATAGTAGAGATTTTCTAGTCACTTCTGCTAGGAAAATCATCAAAAGTATTTTTCAGGTTATAAAAGTTAATTCGTTGTACTTTTTGGTATTCTTTAAAAAGTCTGTGTAATATCTATTACAAGAGCAGCAGCTGCACATCGGAAGAGGGAACTGATGTTGCTTTCCTTGCTGCACCAGAGATGTATCATGCACCTATAACTGAAGATGCTTCCAGAGCGGCCTTGGGAAAAGTACACCTTTGGGGGTTAGGTGCAAAAAATACACTCTATAAGTAAAGTGAATGAGCTGGACTGACACTGGCAAACGAGTGACTTCTGAACTTGGTAAATCTGCAGAGGGTTATTGGATTTGCTCTTCAGGTAGTCGTGAAAGCCACTGATAAAGCATCACTGCTGCACAATGTAATATGAGATAACACAAGTCCCTTTACCACCAGCCTTTGCAGGATATGATAAAGCTGCATCTAGAACTGCACTCAGTACATCTGACCTTTATACTTTCTCATAAAGCAGCACTCACAATTTGCTGTTTAGAATAGTGTATTTTGTGGTACAGTTGCACTGTACTAACAGCCCTTGCCATGGTGATAATCTTCACACAAGGCTGGGATTGTAGCCAACAAAGATGCCCAGGTAGTTGTGCTCTGTTAGAGCTCCTGCCCAGCTCTGTATGTCCTGCAACATCCTGACAAGACTGACGGACTGTCCGACTGCAGAAGCCAAGGGAAGGCATGAGATATACCCTGCAAATACTGCATGACCCTTTGCATGGAGATCCTACCCCTAACTCAACCATACAACTGAAAAGAACGCAGCAACAGGAACACTTCCTGGCTCTGATATGGTGTGGCCTGACCTGTGAATAAACTCTACCTGAACACCGTAGTCTGAGGGGCCTCCTTTGTGCTGCTCAGAGTGGAGGCGAGAGTTGCCCCAGGTGTGAGGTGCTGGGAACTCTCTCCCCGAGTGATAGCTGCTGACTGTCAGGCCCGAGAGGGGAGTGGACACCGGATAACCCTGGTACTAAAGATGGAGGTCCAGTCCAAGCTCTGGTTGGAGCCCTGAAAATTCATGTGACAAGGAGTGGCTCCCTGTTAGAGCTGCCAAAAGGGAGCACAAGGGGGACCCATATGCTCAGCAGCCCCCCCGCTGCTTGAAAATATTCCGACACTCAGGTGATTGGGCTGGGATCAGCCTGGGTGTTTTCTGGCCTAAGATGAGGATGGACTGATGTGGAGGCCGCAGGGGCTGTGACCCGGCCTCACTGAGAAACTGATGGAGTTGGGAACGACAGGCCCAAGGACCAATCACAGAGTTGCACCAGGGGACAGACCGTGCCCATGTTAGAGCCAACATGACTGGGTGTACCCCAGTGGCCCAAGTCTACACAAAGGAAAGGTCCTGTGATGAATAGGTGACCGGTAACTGGATGTACTGCAGTGCACCCTTCTTTGCAGGGGGCTGCTGATTCCAGGAACACAAAGTCAATAGAGTCTGAGAAGCCATTATCTGAAGGCACAGCCTGCTGGAGGAGAGACATGCCCTGGCCCAGGGTAATATAGATCCTGTTTGAATGATTGGATGGGAGGGCCCATAGGCTGGAACAGACCCTTGACTGTGCAGGGGCACCCCTCTCGAACAGATAGCAAGACCATGTGAAGGCTGATGGCTAGATGTGATGGGGCATTTTGTCATAATGTAAACTAGGGGGCTTCCTCCATCAGAATGAAGTGCAGCAGTGGGAGACCTATACATTGTTGCAGGGATTCTGGCCAAGAACAGAACTATGCATAGGATTATGGGACCTTAGTGTGTAGGGACTGAGTCATCCTACCACCTAGAACCCATGGACCCAGGACCGAATAGCTATAGTGTCTCACTTGCCCTCCTTCTCACTCACAGAGAAGCAAGTGATTAGACACCCCAGAACACAACACTCCTGAATCTCTCAGGACTCGTGGTTTCAAGACACACCCTTTTGCTCACACTCTTGTACCTGTCCACAAGAAGGTCTGACAGAGACACAAACCAGTTTAAAATATTTATTTTAACTAACTTGCTCTAACATGCAGTATACGTGCCACAACAAGCAGGAAAATGCATAATACCAATACAGTCAGCATAGCAGCTAGTCCATGAAGCCTGAAAGGTGATGTCATCATGAAAAAGACTGTATAGTCTAACCTCCCTCCCCTTGCTTAGCAGTAGTATTATTATATATTAGAAGATCCCTGGGTTTCGCTTGCAAACCCCATACCTTAGACTGCAAATGGTAGTTCTACGTCATAGGTGCTGCCTCGCTCTTCTCCCTGGAAAAGTCCCTCTCCAAATGTATGCCCCCATGCATGTATCCCAAATGAAACTAAAGTACGATTTCCAAACAACAGCTGTATTGGTATATTTTGTCTAGGTGCTGGGGCCTAACCAGAACAAAATAACAAGGGGCATTGTTTATTGACCTTGCTCACAATGTTCAGACTAAATCCCAGGAACTGGTAGAGAGTGAACACAGCAGTCAGTTCTCATGTGAAAAGTACAAACAAATTATTTGTAAAAATAAAGCCATATAGTAACGTACACAGAGCCACGTACTGTCTGCAGTGAGCTCATGCTAACTTAGAATAAAAGACAATTTTCCCATGGGCCATGTGACTCCATTAGACGCCTGCCTTGGGCCCACATGCTCCCCGTGTCTGGATGGGCAAACTGGTGAAAGTGGCAAACAGTGGACGGACTGTGAGTGTGTTGTATTATCGATTGGGGGACTGAACCGCACAAACCCCCAGTGTTGGCTGCTTGAGACCCCCTATTGGAGTGTTGTGAGGGAAGCAGTGGAAGCCCTCGGACTGTCTGTTAGATGGGGCCCAGTCACCCTGGCTGTGAACGCAGTGCTACAAAGAAGCACTAATAGTAACCACAAACAAGAGAGGGAGTGAAAAGGGAAGGTTAGTTGTGAACGCAGCCTCCTCTATAACTTGTGAAAAAACAAAGAAAGTCCACACTTCATTCATACAAAAAGCTATCCTTCCAGAATTTGTTCTAAAGTGAGTGTTAGAAGACAATAGGTGTATAGGAAAACAATTTGTTTTGGTAAAATAACATTCACCCACCAAAAGGTCCCTTGGTGGCATGCTTCATCATCTGGTTCTTCCCACCCAGCTGCAGGACGGGGCGTGCTGCAACCGACAGAGACGTGGGAGCACTTGTTAGTGAGGTGTTTCTATGTGTTGGTGTGAGAGTGGTAGGGTCGGAGGCAATGAAGTGAGTTAAAAAATACCCGGCTGTGTGGAAATTAAACTTTAATATGGCAATGAAGTGAGTTAAAAAATACCCGGCTGTGTGGAAATTAAACTTTAATATTTCCTGTAGCTGGTATTAGTAAAAAGGAAGAGAAAGAATGCATGCTATAATGGGGTGTTTCTTCCCTGGTCTACATGTTATAAAGCCTTTCCCTTGGCTTTTCTTCAAGACCAAAGCAGTTGATCCCTAAAATCACTCTACAAGTAACCTATGTGGTAAACATGCATTCATACAATACCTAATTGGTATGTTCCTGAAAAAACAATATTTATGGTACCTAACTAATGCCCCATGAGCTTAAACACAGGAGGGGAGGGGCACTTGTAGTGAAACAATTGTCAAAGCTGCTCTCTCGACCACGCAATGCCTACCTGTGGCTCCGATGACAAAGGTTACTAGTAGAGTGGTTTTAAGGATCAACCGCTTTGTTCCTAAAGAAAAGCAGAGGGGACTACTAATACCAGCTAGAGGGAGTAATAGAGTTTAGTTTCAACGCAGCCAGGAATTTTATAACTCACTTCATTGCCTCTGACCCTTCTATTCTCACACCAATACATGGAATCACCTCACTAACGAGTGCTCCCACATCTCCGTCGGTCGCAGCACGCCCCGTCCCATAGGGGGGCAGGAAGAACCCGATGTTGAAGCATGCCACCAAGGGACTTTTGGGTGAATGAGGGTTATTTTAACAAAACTTATTGTTTTCCTATACACCTTTAGGAAAACCTATTATCTTCTAACAGTCACTTTAGAAAAACTTCTGGATAGCTTTTTCTATGAATGAAGTGAGGACTTCTACAATGAAACACAACAGCTTAACCCAAAGACAACAATGGTTAAGGATAAACCTCAGAGAGGGGAGCAGCCCAACAAGTTAGTGCAATATACAATATCCGTCCCTGTGACTGAGGAGCAGAGACAGAGTAACAGGATAGCTCTGGAGCAGACTGAACAGGTGCTGGATAAGGTAAACATGGAGCAGAAGCCCCCTCTGCAGAGTTATTCTATGAAAACTGGATTGTCACTGATCTGATCCCTGTCCTCTGCCTCTCTAAATTCTTCATGACTGAAATAGCCCTTTGTGCATTAGGCCTGACCCTTGCGCTGGAACACCCCCGGGGCACTCATAGTGCGAATATTCAATTGTAGAGACAGAGGTCTAATCCTGCAATATGTGCGAGTCCATGGTCCAACCCACTATGATGGACAACCAATACAAATCTACCCTGATTACACTAGAAAAGGCCAAGAACTCCTCAATAGTTTCATGTGGGTCAAACGAAGGATGCAAGAGCAAAATATCAAATATAGCCTTGTATTTCCAGCAAGGCTTCAATTGCAACAAGACAGTAAAGTACATTTCTTCGAGACCCCATGGGAGGCAATGGACTGGTTGGACACCTTAGGTATAGGGCAGACGGAGCAGGACCAATCATGGAGAGAACAAAGGAAGAAGAGATGGCAATGCACAAACAGAAATGGGGGTCTCCCACTTGGAAGCCCTGTATCCCAGATGAACAGACCAGTAGAGGCATACTTGTTGGGGATGAAGGTTCCCTCCGAATAGAGGGGGACCCCCTGGAGTTGGTGAATCCCTTTTCTCCACTGAGTCTGGTCATGGAAATTCAGACAGATGAACTGCTAAATTTGTGAGGACTTGAATGGTTGAGTGTTACAGTGGATCTTTTGTCCATGGTAGCAGGTAAAGACATGCTGGGCAATTTAAGGGCGCCAGTGATGGCTGAACTGTTTGCTGCCCTACTGGGTGTGTATGGGTGGAGCACTGCTTGCTGGTTGGGTCAACATCAGATGGGTGGGATGGTCCGGGCGCCATGCATGGGCTCTTTGCTGAGACCCTGATGGGGACTTGCGACGCGTAATGAACTGTTTTAATTTCACACTTGGTACATGGCGGCACGGATAGGGTGGGCAAATGGTCTGGAGTGCACAGTACTTTTGCTTACAGTTGAGCAGGGAGAGATGGGTGGCTTCTGTCTACGGGAGGGACAGGGTGGAAGGTTATTTGTTTGGTTTTATACATTCAAGACATTTGTTAGGAATGTGTTAGTGATTGACAGGTAGGGAAAGGGGTACCTAAGCAGTTCTATGGTAGCCTCTGAGGCCTACCACTTCCGATTGAATGACTACCTAAAGACGCAACATGACAGATGTGGGAACTGCATACAAATGAATTACCTGGAATGTATGGAGGCTGAATAAATATGTTAAGTAAAGTCGCATTTATGCCTACTTGCGACAATATGGGGTACCGGTTGCATTCCTCCAAGAGACCCACCTACGGGGAGAATGTATCAAATGTGTTAATAGACGATGGTGAGGGCAAATGTATGCTACCTACTACTTGCGGTATGCCTGAGGAGCCTTGAAATGGGTGCCTCCTGGTGATCCCTTTAAACCTACAAGGACTTACATTAATACTGGAGGTCGTTATGTGATGGTGGAGGGTACGCTGGATGCACAAAGGTTATATTTGTGGAACCTCTATGTCACAAATGCAGATGATGGTGTTTTCCTAGAAAATATGTTGGGAAAAGTGAAGCTCTCTCCGGAGGTTGATTTTGTAATGGCAGGGGATTTAAACTGTGTCCTTAATGGTAGTATAGATAGGCTCCCACCCTGCACTTATCCTAAGCCTAAAATGATTTCAGCACACCAACACACGCAGATGAACTTCATACTGGTAGATATCCGAAAGCAGTGAAACCAGACCGCACATACATATTCCTGCCACTCCCTGGTGACAGACACATACAGCTTCCTAGATAATTTTTTATACACATGGTGGCACTGATGCCCAATACCTGGACTGATACTTATCAGATAAGATAATTCTTAACTCCTAATTACATTTACACTACACAGACCACTACCCACAATATCACTCTAGAGACCTAATTTATACACTCTTGTGGGCCCGATATTCCGAAACACTGTATATGATGAATTAGCACAATACTTTGAACATAACTGGGAAACTGCTGGCAGCAGGGCTGTGAAGTGGGACGCAATGAAGGTAATTCTTTGAGGAGTATGTATGTCTACCACAGTTGGGATACAGCGTACACTAGAGAGCGACTTGGTGGGGCAGGAGATGACCGCTTGATATTGGAAAAGACACTTCCCACAGACCAGCCAATCATAACAGACTGAAATAAACAATGACAGAGGGTGGGGGAGGTTTGGGACAGACTTGACAAATTTGTCAGGAATACTGGTGGAAATGTTGGTACCTGGAGGGGACAAGTCAGGACACCTATTGGCATGCCTGATCCAATCGGAAAATCAGGCGCAGCCTGTACTGGAGATAGGGAACAATGGGAAGAGCCTTAGTTTACATGCAATAGGACATCAATACCACATTCACGGACCATTTGAGGGAGGTCTACACAGAACCACAGACCGATGCGGAAACCCAGAGTATATTTCCCCATCTGGAGGATATCTTGTTTCTGCTGCTGACATGGCGGCGACCTTGAAACCCTGGATGCCCCATTGACCAAACAAGACTTATTGAGAGCAATAAAAGCCTTGAAGGTCTTTCCCTCTAGTCACCAGGGATGGATGGCCAGCCAGCGGAATTCTACAGCCAATTCCCAGATATAATGGTGGTCAGGCTGTTGATGGTCTTTGCGGAAGCCCTAGAAAATTACCACAATCACAGAGGGAGGCTTTAATAGTAGTAGTTCCCAAGCCAGGCAAATACCCCACTAAGACAGGCTCCTACAGACCACTCTCAATGTTAAATAGGGATCTCAAACTCCTTAGCCATGCACTGGCCACTGGACTTCTTCCCCTTCTTCCTCAATTAAGACACAAAGATCAGTTCGGTCCCTATAGGAATACCCTCCATAATAGCCACAGTTTAGCCCATGTTATGCAGTCTTTGGGATTGGGAAAAGCTGACTTCACCCTGGCAATTTTAGAAGTAGCACAAGCTTTTGATTCTGTGAGGTGGGAATACGTCTGGCAGGTACACCAGCGCTTTTGTGCATTGTGTTGATTTTTCATGGCATCTCTTTCAACAGTTCTCTACTTCCAAAGAAATGGAGAGTAATGGATAACATCACTCTGATGCTACAATGTAGTTCTTGGCTTCACTGTAACTTGCAACGGGTTATTAGACCTGTCAAAAATCAATAGGAGAATGGATCACTTGTAAACTACAACGCCAGGCTTTTTTAATCGGACAACCTTCTTAAAAATCCCTCATACACGCATGTGAGCGATGTGCTGGTATATTTTTGTTCTCCACCAAGTGACGTAGCGTGGGTGCATCATCATAGAGCCACAAACACATCCAGAGCCACAAACTTCCTAACTAGTACCTGTGTATTTTTTAGATTATTCTAGTAAGGCACTGAAGGGCTGGATGAAGGGCAACAAGGTACATGATTATACAGTGCTGTACAACCTAAATCTGAGGGAGCACATGCTTGATATTTGTTTTAAAGAGCTGCAGCATCTGATTGCCCCCAGGAAGCTTGGTGAGGAGGAAGACTTCTGGATGAGCACCAGAGTGTCCAGGAAGGTATGGGAGGGGCACCCAAAATGTTGTTCAGGGTTCCTAACAGAAGACGGAGGGGAGAGATCAAAAGAAGAGTTCTCTCAAAGCCCCTAAAATGGTTCTCAATGGAAAGGGTCCCATTCCTAATCGGGCCACCGGAAGAAGAGCTTCACTGACAAAAATCAAAACAAAACTCCCAAGTTCTATGAGTGAATTAGAAGGTTGATCCCAAATTCCCCTAGAGGGCACTGCTGCCCACTTGAGAAAAGACCCAAGGGTTGGCTAGTTTGGTGCTAGGGAAGGAGTTTGTCCCAGTCAGTTAAGGGATAGTCAGTGAAATTACACTGTCTCCCTGGGTTACATGCAGATGGTGCCTAAAGCCCATATGCCTTCCAATACTGCAAACTATAGGCAATGGGCCACCATCAATGGAGTAGAGTCTTCGAGGGAAATAGGAGCCAGTATGACTGTGATAAGGAAACAGCTGACAGCTCCAGAGCATATCATCCCTAACACATTCCAACAGGCTGTAATAGCAGACAACAGGGAGGGTCATGTCCTAAAACCCACTAAAGAGGACAATACCTCTCTTGGTGACCTGCTAGAACTTTATGGATAGCAAGTAGAAGGCGGATCCACCAGGGAGGAGTTCAACTAGGCACAGAATGAGTGCACAACCATGGAGGGCATGAGGCAACATGCCGATGCCCAGGCAACTTGTTATACCTCTGGTAGTCACTGCATCAATTGGGAGATGGACCTCCTGCATAGTAGGCCTAAATCACCTGTGCATGGGACAAAAAGGGCACTGGTAGTTTCCCATTACTACAGGGAGTTCCTACTGTAGCTGTCTCATGTAATATCCCTGGTAGGACATATGGGACAGGAAAAGTCCTTGCCAGCTTGTTTCCTACTTTTACTGGCCTCGGATGACGATTTCCTCTGATATATTCTGTAGGACTTGCTGCACCGGCCAACCCAGAGGGAATACAAGACAGAAGCTCAAAGCTTCCCTGAATCCCTTGCCTATCATTGGCACCCTCTTTGAAATGGTGGGCATCGACATTGTAGGGCCCATAGACGCCCAGACAGCCTCTGCCAACAGGTTCATACTGGCCTTCGTGGACCAAACCACAAGATACCCAGAGGCCACACCTCTGAGAACTGCAAATTAACCTGCAGCGGCTATGACCTTAATAGAAGTTTTCATCAGAGTCGGTTTCCCTAAGGAAGTGGTGTCTGATAGGGGCCCCAAATTCATGTCTGCTTATATACAGGCAAAGTGGAAGAGGTGTGGAGTTACATGTTTTCCACATCCTACCATCCACAAACCAATGGGCTTGTTGAGAGATTCAGCAATACCTACAAGGCATGATTAAGGTCCTGCTTGAGCCCATAATTCATATGTGGGACGTCCTCTTATGATTTCCAGCTCTTTGCAATAGGGAGATGCGACAGAAGGAGGTTAGAATTAACCACTTTGATCGTCTGTATGGGCACCCTATAAGGGGACCTCTCAACCTGGCTACAGAGGGGTGGGAGCAAGCTCCGGAACCAGATAGCCAAGTTTTGGAAGAAGGCTTCTCAAAATGTAGGGGCCAGCCAGGAGGTAATAAAGCAGTGGTATTGCCAGATGGCTACCCGTGTGGAATTCCAACCTGGAAAAAAGTGTGACTGATGTAGCCCATAGAGCCCTGGGGCCTCCAAGATGTTATACTGAGCCTTATGAGATTGTTGAGAGTAAGGGGAAGGACAGTTACTTGGTTGATCTCAAGACCCCCCACAATGTTCTCCATTTCAACCGTCTCAAACTACACTGTGAGAGGTCATCATGTTGTTGGTGACAGAAGTTGGAGAGGAAGAGGAGGGTGAACCTCTCAATCACCTCCTAGCCTCCAAAGAGAAGGATACATCAGTGGAAGGTGTAAACCTCCCCTGCCCTAAATTCAGAGTAGCAGAGAAAATTTCACAATTTTTTGATAGTTCTACTCTCTGTTTTCCCTCACTCCTGGGATTATATATTTGTGTACCCATGGCATTGACATAGGAAACAGTCTCCCTGCCAACAACAAAATATACCAGCAGTCTGATAAAGTGAGGGCCAGCATCAATAAGGAGGTCTACAAGATGTTGGAGTTGTTGGGGGTGATTTAGCCCTCCAGTAGTCCCAGGTCGAGCCCTGTGGTGCTGGCTCCAAAAGCTGCAACAACACAAACTAACCCAGAACTACAGTTATCTGTGGGTTACATTTGTGGCACCAAAACTGATGCTAACCCCATTTTCCAGGCTCATGAGTTAATTGGTAGGTTAGGGGCTGCCTAGTTTGTGAGCACATTTGCTCTGACTGGCAGATTGACCTCACTGAAAGAGCCAGGGAGAGGTCAGATTTCTCCTCTCAAGAGGGCCAATACCAATTCGAGCTGATGCCAATTAGATTAGCGAATGTCCCTGCAACCTTCCAGAGGCTGGCAAACTGATTTAGCTTAGTTTGGCATTGAGTCCTTTAGTGCTGCTTACTTGGACACATAGCTGTTTTTATTAGCAGCTTGAAGGAAGTGCTTCGGGTCCTGTGGAATGCAGTCCTGTGTTCCAAGGCCAGTAAGTACCAGATAACGCAGGGGTCTGTGGTGAGCTCAGGACACCTGGTGGGCGGAGGTAAGGTGCAGCCCTTCCAGTCCAAGATAGAAACCATCATGACTTGGGAGCCCCCAAAATCTCAAACTGTGGTGAGGGCCTACCTGGGCCTTACACGATATAACAGAAGGTTTGTCAAGGATTATGGTACCAATGTTGCTGCCTTTATGGAGCTGATTTCTAAGAAGCAGCCAAGAAATGTGATTTAGATTGAGGCTTTCCAGAGGGCATTTGACACCCTAAACCAGGCCATGCGCACAGCCCCTGAGCTCAAGGCCCCTTATTTATCCGGGGAATTCATTTTGCACCCTGATGCCTCAGAGCATGGCATAGTGGCAGTTCTTTCACAGCTTAATGATGAGGGCCTAGACCACCCTGTAGCTTTCATCTCTAGAAGGTTTCTTTCCAGTGAACAGAGGTGGAGTGCTTTTGAAAAGGAAGCCTTTGCTCTGGTCAGGGCATTGAAGAAGCTGAGACCATTCTTGTTTGGGGCTCACTTCCGGATTCAGACTGACCATAGGCCCCTCAGGTGGGTAATGCACATGAGGGGTGTGAATCTAAAATTGTTGGGGTGGTCCATCTCCCTTTAGGGGATGTACTTTATGGTGAAACACAAACCTGAGGGCCAACCATGTTCTTCAGCCTCAGTGATGAGAAGTCCCAGAAGGTTGGGTAACTCGCTCTACTTTCAGTAGGGGAGCACATGTTAGTCTTGCCAGCCTTAGGATGGCCGTCTCCCAAACATTTGCCTGCTTGCCACCTGTTGGACCTGGCCCTTTTGGCAGGTTCACCCCGAAACTTTTTGCTTTTTCCTAGCCTGTTTCTGGAACCTAGTGTTGATGGTTTTAGGCCTTTGCGCACTTTTGCACTGTGGTTCAGTGTAAAGTATGTGAGGTCTCTGTGTATGTGTGGTGAGTGACCTGCCCTCCCATAGGAATGAATAGGCAATATGTATGCCCATGGTAGTTCCTGATGTGTGGGGAGTGCAGGGTCAAGTTTGGTATGTGAGAACTTGTGGGATTGAATGCTGCGTAATAGTGTATGCGGCATGATTGTGTCTAGTCTAGAAGTGCCACTTTTAGAAGTTGGCATATTTGTGTAATGTGTGCCTGGCGTGTGATTGGCTGGTGAGCCTGGCCCAGGAGTGCCTGGGCCTGCTTGTGGATTGACTGTCTGGTTTGAGGATGACAGCGGCTGGGGAGCCCCCAGGAGGTTGTCTGAGTCAGCCCGTGGATGAAAGGCTGCATCTGCTGCCAGGGAAGTGGGAGGAGATAGCACCTGGGAGTGAATGAGGCTGTGCCTGCCTGCCACAATGCTGGCTCCACCTCCCGGCTGGGCGACTGTCACCTCTATCCCTGACACTGAAAGGAGTTCCCTATAACCAGTTCTAGCTGGGTCTCACACTGCCTGCACAAAGACTTCAAAGACTTTTCTCTGTATAAGAAGGGGCTGTGTCCCCTTCCATAATCTTCTGTTTCTGACTTGAATCTACCAGGGGTGGGCGCTGCCCAGCCCCTGGATGCCTGGAAGACTTCTGGGGGACCCCTCTGCCTTGCCTGGGCTGATGGGGGGGACTTTGCTTTGCCCTGGGATCCTTTGGACCTTCTTCCTATCCCCCCAGGACTTTGCTGGACTTTTCCTGATTCCCCCTAGCGCCTGGGAGCGCTTTGTCCTGCTTCCAGCGCTTAAGAGCGCTCTATTTTGCCTGTAGCGCTTGGGAAGCGCTTTATTTGGCTGCTAGCGCTTATGAGCGCTTTATTTCATTTATAGCGCTGGGAGCGCTGTAATTTTCCCCTCAGCGCGTGGTAGCGCTGTTATGGCCTTCCGCGGCTGCCCACGCCTCGTATTCACTTTTCATTTATTTATCTCGAGGGAGCCCACCCCTCGGATAATGAGACCCCGCCTTCAATTGCCTGAAGCGGGCCGCCGCGCTGCCCGCAACGACCTGGAAGTGTATGCCCGGCCAGCCAATCCCTGAGGCCGACCAGGAGCAGAACCGGAAGTCCCGCCCCCGCAGACCGGTTGCCGAGGAATGGCAGCCGTGAGGCGAGGGGAGAAAGAGGAGAAGCATGGCGGTTCCGCAGGGCTCCCATGAGCAGAGGGAGCCCTGCGGCAGAGGAGGAATTGACCCCGCGGTGTCCCGGGTCCCAAGAGGGGGCCCGGGTGACGCCAGAGATGTGCTGCCGCCTGCCCGAAGGAGCCCCGCCGGAGAAGAGCAGACGGTAAGTGTAGACTGGCTGTGGGGCTCCGGGCGTGTGTTGTGGCGGCGAGTGAGTTGGCACAGAGCCAGGGGTGCATTTAGGGCGGCCCCGGATGGCAGCGGGCCGCCCCAACGTGGTGATGATGTCACAGAGCCCGAGAGGCTCCAACATCCCGGGGGCATTTCTATTTCAGAGCCCGAGGCTCCCGGGGGCAGTTATGTATTCAGAGCCACGAAGGCTCCAACGGTTGGGCAATGGATGTTTAGAGCCTCTGTGGCCCCAATGCACATGTTAGTTAAGAGCCTAGAGGGATCTTAGGGGGCAAGATCTATTTACTGAGCCTGCGCACGCCAATGAGGCCCCAGACGATGCCAGAGCCTAGAGGGCTCCAACCTGTGCATGTTTTATGTCCGAACCTGTGTGGCTCCAGCTCGGCGCAGCTTTGGTTATAGGGCCAGTGAGGGCCCTGGTGCAGTTTTGTTGATCTCCAGCTGCCCAGCAGTTAGTCGGCAGCTGCACTGTTTAGGCGCAATTGGAGAGAGAGTCCCTGTGTGGGACAGAGGCGGGCACAGTGGTGCCCGGCCTGCTACAGCTGCGCAGCACTTAGTGCCAGCTGCAATGTTTAGGCCCTTGTGAGTGTTCCCAGGTGCCCAGCAAGTAGTGGGCACCTGCACCGTTTAGGCCCCTGACTTTTGGACTACAGGGCGTCCTAGCCCAAACAAGGCCAGTTGGCCTAGGGACTGCCACAGGTAGTGGCTTATGTGAGTTTTTGCGCAATTGTGTGGTTTTTCCTTGCACCTCTGAATGTTTAGGCTTCATGTGTCTTTGCGCTATTGAGTTGTGTTTTCTTTCCTGGCACCTCTGAATGTTTTTAATGCATCATGTGTCTTCCTTGATTTTACACCTCTGAATGTTTTATGCATCATGTGTTTACCTTTTTCCCTACACCGCTGAATGTGTTTTTGATGCATCATGGGTAATGTGTTCTTGCTTCTACCCCTAAATGTATTTTATTCTTAGGTGGTGGTGTTTTGCCTAGTATAGTTTATACTAGAGAGGTTATGTGTCCATGCATAATCTAGGCCTATGGTTATTAGTATTGCGTAGTGTGTACCTACCTTTACCAGTAGTTTCTGTTTGTGATTTATAACTGTTATTTTGTGCTATTCTTGCTAATTTGTGCTACAGTGATTTTATATCCTTTTATTCTAATTTCTGACAGTATTTCTATTTCTAAAAGTGTTGATGCTGACAGTGGCCCATGTGGCCCTGTCCTGTAAATAATCCCTTATGAATGTTGCCCGTGCCAGTTGGCACAATGTACATGTGTGATTTCTATCTGATGTGTGTTTAGAATACAAAAGTTATTTTAATATAACCTTGTGTGGAGTTCCTTTTGTGGTGTGCCCAGGATGTTGTTGCTGGCGCAAATGCTTTACACATTGCCTCCGAGTTTAGCCTTACTGCTCGTGCCAAGCTACCAAGGGGGAGAGCAGGGGTTATCTTGGCGTGTGACTTCCTTGCCCTGACTAGAATGGTGGTTTCTGCCTGGCTTTGGCGTCAGCCTTAGCCTACCAGAAATAGCCAGTTCTAACACCACCAATTTAGCTGAATTTGCTTTTGCTGTTTATAGGATTATGTGCACTTTACCACTGCTATCCAGTGCTAAAGTGTTTGTTCTCACTCCCCTTGTAGTGTAGTTCCTATTATCCCAATAGGCTCTGCGCATTGGAATAATACCTTCAATAGTAAAGGCCTAGACCAGACGTTAACTAGGTCTACTACTGTCGATATTAGACTTAAAGTTTTGGGTTTGCCAGCTAGCTCAGAGTTCACTAGAAACTTTCTCGAATGTTCAGGAAGGACTTAACTTCCCTGATTAGACAAGAAGGGATTTAGTTTCTGACAACCATAGAACATGACAACTTTGCTCTCCCCTAATCAAGAGTATATCTCGAGAGTCGTGTGAACAAAAGGCAATTTATTTTACTCAGTCAGTACGTGCATTCTTAGTCTCATCAGATTGTAGAGAAAAGGAAGAGACGGGCGTGTTCAATAAAAAGGTGTTGTTTATTGATCAGTCTCTTTTCTCATACAAGAGAAATGGATCGATATTATTGCAATACTTATAGCTAAGTAAAGTGCATACATTAAAAGCAATAGTATAAAATAATACTGTAAAAACATTGATATGGTTTCTAAGCCATATGATGTTTTAAAATGATTAAAATATATTACATACACATATACATTTGACTAAACGTACTCAACTGGTGTTTCTAAATACGCCTACCCCGTGTACCTGACCTAAGCCTAATACGTGGGCGGGAATAGAAAGTTACAGTTTAAGTTAAGTTTGTTTTTGCCAAGTGACTAACTAAAGAATTCTCTGTGAGGGGTTATTCAGTTCTGTACCTGGAAGTTAGGATGAATGAGGGATGGTATCTCTCTCTCTGGTCTCGATATTCCAGGCTGCCTGCGAGGGCTACCCAGAAGCGCCGGTGCTGGATTTCTCGGCAGGAGAAAGCAGCGCGTCTCTCAGCGCGTCAGGAAGGCGGGGCTGCGCCAGCGGGGTCTGCTCTGCTCTTCGCTTCGGCAAGTATGGCTGCTCCGTCTCGTCACCACCGCGTGTGTTTGCATAGGGCAATATCGGTAATATTTATACCTTTAAGGTGCCGAGATTGACGTAAGGATGGACATAGATACGTCAATAAGGATGTCATACGACTTGCTCGTTAGCACATTCTTTTGCTGAAGTTCTCGGTGAAATCAAAACAATGGCCGCAGGGTTTTGCCCAGGTTGTCATAGGTTTGATTTGTTTAGAGAACTCCGTATGCCTTATCAGGGGCTGGAGGAATATCGCTTGTCTAATTAGATCGCAAGCGTTATGACCTAATCAGATAACACGTTCCTGTGCCGTAGTGTGACTGCGTCAGATAACGGTATCTGCATCATGGGGGTTTTCTGCCTCATAGGCTGACTGTTAGTTAACTTGTTGGTTTGTTTAACCAGAATAGGGTCAGGAATAGGGGGATCGATTCAGAACCTATAGGAATACATCACACCCACTCCACGCTAACTATGGCCATATTTACTAATCTATGCATAGTAAAACATAGTACAACATACTATAGAGTATTGTGTATACCTTACCACCCCAAAATACATAAATGCATTTTGAAATTTTCAAATATACGGAAAAATTGCAGTCATATGTATTGTATGCACTCAAGCTGTAGAATAATGCTAAAGTAATCACGCATTTGTATACATTATTGCTTATTCGGTATATGAGAATTTACACATGAAATGGCTCTTAATACAGAAAAAAAAGTTTGAGACCATTCGATCACATAATATAATAACAATGAACATACCAGCGGGCAGCTAATGTCTATAAGCTATCTAAAATTTAGAAATTTTTGTTCTTTAAGAATAGTTCTTACTTCAAGCAGAAGATAGTGTCCCGAAAAATATGCAAAAATATTTTGGGGCTGTTGAAAAATTGCTGTCCGTGAACTGGAGGGGAAATTGTTCATGTGACTTTATTTTTAAAGTTGAAGGCCGAATTCAGGGAACGCCGTGTGCGAGCTTGCTCAAAAGTCTCTATTTTTGCTCTGGTGAGAACATCATATCATTTAGGCTTTCGAAAAAACTGTCAACAGCTTCCTGGGAAAGTTCCACTAACTCGGAAATAGGTGTAACCATGCATTCGTGCGCATGATTGTCTCCATTGACATTCTGATTTGCATTACTGACAGAAGGTCGTACCTGATCGATGCTGCTTTCATCTTGAACTTCACTACCCATCAATCGTAGTGGTGAAGCTTCCACGAATGCCGTCATCAGGATTGGTAGCCTTTGAGGGCAGCACAAAGCATGAACCTTGACCGGGCTCAACAATGTTTCTGCATCCATTGGCGCATCCGATTGTAGCGTCAGACAGGTGTCTAACACGCATTCTTCTCCGCATAGCAGACACCTTAATACAGGTAAAACACATCTTTGCCACATTGGTCGAAATGATAGAAACCAAGTCATGTTCAGGTCTCTAAGCCGGGAGAGTCCCAGGATTTTTGATATCCGGTCCCGGTATCCAATGGCTAGGATTGTTTCTTCCCTTGTCACAAGAGTTTTGTCTGTGACATGGGTTGCCATAACGAAAAATAAGGACTAAGAATAGGATTCCTGCGATTAGTCCCAAAATGAGGGGAAGTCCGCCAAAAATCGAATGGACGAAATCTGGAAAAATACCCAGTATGGCTTTGAATGGTGTTAATGCCATCGAAAATACTGTCTTAAATACCTTTGAGACCCCACTGGTATCAGAAATATTTAAGATTTCATTCAGGATTTCTGCGAAATGTATGGGGGAATTAGTTGATAACAATGAATGTATCTCTGCAGTCGTCCTTGCGACTTGGAGATCATACGTTTCTTTTGATGACGTGAGCCTTGTCGGCGTCTGAAGAAGCACTGTTTTCATTCTGCTTAAAGTATCTATTCGAATAGAAGTAATTTTCAAATTGGGCCATGCCCTTGCCTCCCTGTCTGGAAAGGAGCTGGGGAACAATGTGCGTCCACAGCACTTGACCTTCGCAGTCGTAGTTACGAGATAAGGAGTCCCGGGCATAAGACTACAACATCTGCGATCTACAATTAGAATGTAACTCCCATTATAGAGTCTTTGAAAGAATGGTTCTATTTCTGTTGCAGGTGCGCCTTGCTGGTGACATGAAAGGTTGTATGAATTCCCTTCACAGGCTCCATGCAAACTAATTCCGTTACACAGAAGTGTGCCGCTTAGTGACATCGCACAATTATTGCCACTAAGAAACACTTTCTGTCCTTTATTACTGACACATGCATGTGAATAGGGCAAGTTCCATGTTGTTTTAATGTACCCTTTCCCTAATTTTTCGTACATGCCAGCCTGTATACATTTTTGGCAGTATTGAAACCTGAAGGTTGAAATTGGAATATTAATTATCCCATGTATTATCCATTCACTGACAGGTCGTTCTGACATTGTCACTGGTAATCTTTCGAGTTTTTCAATGCTCAAGATTGTATAATCAGCACCCTTTTGTGCCATACTGATTTGCCTATCAGTAAGGTTAAAGATTTGGAATAGTGACGTTGTGTTGATTAAACGCCAAGGCACATAGCCTGAACGCAGATTTTGTAACGTCCAGCCAAGCTGTACAATAGAACGCAATTGAGACTGACCGTGTTGTAACAACAGTAAGTCTTGCGATATTATGTCGATTGCTGAAGACACAATGCTGTCCAAAGAAAATATTCTGGAGGACAGAGTCATTAACCCATTGTCCACTACAGAAAGTGATTTTTCCAAATTAATACGGTCAATTTCCCGTATTCTTTCTGCTGTTTCAATTTGAGTAACCTTCCAGGCCTCATTGTATGCTGCATATACAGAGGCTGCTATGAAACGCTTTTGACGCTGTTTGCGTGGTCCCATTATGAAATCACGCAAGTCAGCACCATCAGTAAGTAAAGTTAGGTGTTGCTTAATTTCTGCCAGTGTGGAAGTTTGTAGCCATTGAAGGCATAATTTGCCCACACTGTAGGTGGTTATTATCCCTGGGTGATGTCTTTGGGGATATCTAGGGTCTGGCCTGGTCATTTTGAACCCCTGTGTTTTGTTCAGGAATCTGTCTTGACAGTTATTAGTATCTGTGGGCCAGATCAACCACTGTTTCCAATCAGGATGTGTTCTGTTTTGGTTTAATACATAATTTACGTCTATCTCTTCATCTGTAGAGCTATTGCTGAACATAGTTGGCTTTGGAATAGACGGTTTATTTAAGTCTTTGATTTTGGCTAAGCCCAGACAGGTGGTTTGTTGAACAGTGTCATTTAAAAATATGATTTGTTCTGGGATCATGCAGGCTCTAAACAAAGATTCTATTCCCTGTACTTGCCATTCTTTTGTACCCCAAACACTTTTCAATTCAACATTTTTGTCCCAATAATCAAAACCAAAAGTATTCATTTTTTCAAAGAATGAGTCTGAATATATCAATTTTGTGTTTGTTATCATGGTCTTAGTTCCTGTCTTATTTGACAATTTGAAATAAAATGCTTCAGCATTACTTGTGTTAAAACCTGAAAAGTATGAATATTTGTCATAGAAGGTTCTTGAGCTTCCTTTTGGAGGGGTTGCACAATGTTCCCATTGATTATAATTTAAAACATTTCTAGGTTGTGCAGATCTATGAATAAAATGGTTACCATAGTGGTTATAACAGTACATACTATCATAATTTGTAGAACCCTGCAAATAATCATGTTTGGTAAATTTAGCAGACATTACTAAGTCAGACATCATATTATTAATGCTTTCGAAGTCCCAATCATCAGCAAATGAGCTTGGTTTTGCAAAGTCACTCAATGAGATCTTAATTTGGTGTGGATATTTCAGGATTTCGACCGGACCATAAATTTCATAGTCAGTGTTGTCCCAGGCTACCCCACCCGGTATCGGATTGGCTGTGAAGTTGACTGAAGAAAGTTCTCTTTTCTCGACGTGTGAAGATGTGTGTGGTTTGAGGATCAAGTTGATTTTCTGACTTTCTGTGTCCATTTTAGCATATTTTCCCTCAATGAAGCGTCCCAAAGTTAGTACCATGATGAGCCAAAGTATGAGGATAAATGCACCAAAACCCACCCAAAATTCGATCCATGGAGAAATCAGATATGTTTCTTTCAGTTGTTTCAAAAGTACCTTAGCTTTGTCTTTAAAGGATTTTGATGATGGCTGTGTCTTTGATTCACTGAAGCCTTCAGAGGAATCATCGAAGTTTATGAAGTAGCCGGATGCAGTTCTGTCAATTGTTCCAATTGCTTCAGGATTACTGTTTCTTGCATTTTCACTTGGCACTTCATTATAGATTGGTGTGTCTCTGCTAAATGTTTTTATTTGGGTTTTCAGAGGTCTGAGTTCTATTGCATTGTTGCATAGTCCTTGTTGTTCTTCTGTAGGCGTTTCGAATGTGATGAGCCTCTTGGTTAAGACCTCTGTACTGGTAGCAAACCTTGGTGTTCTGCTACTTATTGGGAGTCCACTTGGCCTACTGTTTGTTATCGGCCACATGATTGTGGTTTTACCAGGTCGATGGATACAACTCGGTTCTCCTTTTTACCAGCAAGCGGTGGTAGTACAACTGATCTTGTCCCGTTGACAGACAAGACCGGAACTGCTTTTCTGTAAGAAGGCCCAAATTCCTTCTTTACCGCGATCTTCTCCCTGACTAGATCCCCGACTTTTGGAATCCAGACAGGTCTTGCTGGGACAGGTGGTGGTTCTTCAGTGGTTGTTGGCTGTTGTTTCAACTTTATGTTGCTCAGGTCTTTTCTTGTTTTGTTTAAGTCCTGCAAAATAGCCAAACGGTCTTTGATATCAAAGCTTTTTTCTTTCACCACTGAAGTCTGACTGTCAAGGTCAGAGATCAACATCCTAGTTCCAAATAATAATTTGTACGGACTGAATCCCTTCAGAGAATTTCTTGGCAAGTTATTTAGACTACGTTGGACACTTATTAGATGTTTGACCCACCCAGCTCCCGAACCTAATATCTTTTCCGTTATAGATTGCTTTATGCCTTGGTTTTTTCTTTACACCATCCCGTACCCTCAGGAAGGAAGTGAGAAGATTCCCGCTGGGCTATACTCATTTGGTCATGTTTCCCCTCAGGCTGGAGGGCTAGAGTGAAAACAATGGTCAAACGTAGTATGCTCTTAGCGTATATGCCATTTAGACTCGCAAATCTTTGTATAACAGTCCAGACGTCAGCCGAGTGCTGGTGATCTACATTATAAGTGGAAACTAGCCTGTATATGTTAATCGGACGCTTTGCTTTTTACGGTTGATTCTTTCTGGAGTGAGACTCCACGGTAGTATACCATTTCTCTCACCACTGCGATCTCTGTTGCAGTTCGGGCAGTTTTTTACAAACACGGTGTGATGCAGGCTCATGCCTGGCCACCAGTACCTTGATTGTAATTCTTCCAGAGAATCTTTTATTTTGAGGTGTCCAAGACCCTCGCCCATATGTGCGTCTGCGATTAACAAGTTTCTCCTGTCCATGTTTGGAATCACTCTATCCCCCACTCCAGGGATTCGAGCAAAAGGGACGGAGTTTGCATCGATTATGTATGTGTAATTGAGTGGATAGTTGATCGGTAACGCTGAGCAGTCGCCTTTTGATGACGTTTTCACCGCCAGCACTGTTTCACCGTCAATGTATTTTAATGTACGCTTTTTTCGAACTACGGGAGCCGATTTAGTGGCTGCCGCTGTGGCTGTTTCAGCCAATGAATTCCCTGCAACGTGAACGCCATCACGCTGATGACTCAGTGAATGTGTCACGTGAGTCTTTGGTAGTTCTTTTTGTAAAAGAGCTATTTGTTCCCAGAGAAGTTTTTGCTTTATTGGTGCATCTGTGTCATCTTTGTAATCGTTTTGAATCCATGTCTGCAAATCCTTGTTATATGATTTGACGCAGTAATATGAATCTGACACTATAAGTGTCGGGAATTCGCGATCCGCATTATCTAGCGCCATTTTCAATGCTATTATTTCAGTCTGTTGTTCTGAATTAGTTTCAACTGAGTGTGTTTTTGTTAATAGAGGTCTTAGTTTACCTCCGCGCCACACTTCTTTTGTAATCCCACATGTGGGGTTGTATGCTTGTTCTCCCCAAACGGGGGGTTGAGCATGTCCGTCTGTATAGATTACACAGGCGTAATGTCGTAAAGGCAGAATGTCGATTGGCAGAGGGAATGTTCTTTCATATTCTAGATTTTTTAATTCTTCTAGCTCTGGATCAAAGTAGTAGTATACTTTGTCAGTTGTGATTGAATTCACCCATTGTATCCATTCCGGATTCAATGTTGTTGTTGGTAAATTACAAGGTGTTATTAATGCCTCAAAAGCTGGTTCTGCTGTTCTGACTGTGATGTGTCTACCGTCTGCTTGATCTTTTTCTCTAGCTATTGCGGTTTGAACTGCATGAACCATATTTTCTTTTATACTGAACTTCTTTTCAGCCTCTGTGTATAAGTGTGATTTGAATGCAATTGGTACCTTTTCTCCCTCATTAGAGGTCAGGTATGTGAATCCGCATCTTCCTGGGATGACTCGAATCACAAGATTGCGTGTGTTATCACGTGTTTCTAATTTTGTTTTAATTAGCATGTCTGTTTGTAGGGATCTCAAAATTTCTGTGTGTATTTGAGTCCAATTGGATCTTTTAAAATCTGGTTTTATCAGATCATAAAGGGGTTTGACCCTTTCTGCGTAATTTGCAATGTATGTTCTTCCAAAATTTAGGAAGCCTAGAATTGACTGTAGGTTTTTTAGTGTTCTAGGTGCTTGGATTACGGCACATTTTTCTAGAAAATTGTCAGCCAGGCTTTTGCCTTCACTTGATAATTCATATCCTAAGAACAGGACTGTCAGATGGGCAATTCTGAATTTTTTAAAGTTGAATTTGTAACCCTCTGCAGCGAACCCAACTATTATGGTGTTCACTCTCTTCAAGTGAGTATCCAAGTCATCATCTGTTAAGTAAATGTCATCGACATAAGATAATGCTTCATCATCATATATTTGTAGTAATTCTGTTACTCTCGCTGAGAATACTCCTGAGCTGTTCTTGTACCCCTGGGCTAACCGACAGAATTGTTTTTGAGTGCCATTTATTGAGAATGCAGACAAATATCTGCTCTCTGGTGCTATGTTTTGACAAAAGAATCCATTAGAGATGTCTAATGTTGTTTTGTATTTTTTGCGCACTATGTTATTCATTAGTGCAGCACTATGTGAGTTTTGCACTGCAAAAGTTTTGCAACATGTGTTAAGGTGTCGGTAATCCAAAACTAGACGATATGAATTGTCTGGTTTGGAGACCGGAAACAAAAGGTTGTTCATTTGTGAGGTGCAAGTTTCAATCACCCCCTGGTATTCTAGCTGATCTAGTATTTCTTTTACCTGTTTTTTTGCTTCTTGCTTAATTGGGTACTGCCTTTGTGCAGTAGGTTGTGATTTTAACTGGATTTTGTGAGGAGGAGAGTCCTCATCCCATCCTACGTGATTTTCATATAAAGGAGGAGCTAGAGCTACTGCCCACTTTCTAGCAAGTGTGTATTTTTTATGAATTGGGATATGATTTGAGAAGGCAGGCATAATTACTTCTTCGCCATGAGGGCAATCCCTGACAAACTCTGGTGGCCAGTCTTTTTCAGCTAGAAGGATATCATAGCCCTTGGAGAGATTATCCCAAAATAGTCCCCTTATTTTTCTAGTCTTATCTCCCTCTATACGCAATGTTATTTCGTATATTTTGTGAGGTTTGCTAACTCTGGTGTCCGCAGTTTCCACTTGAAGATATTCATTCGTGTCCACTGTCTCCAGATGATTCATAAGGACTTTGCGAGCTATGCTCACTTCTGCTGCGCTGTCTAGCATTGTCTGAGCCCATTCTCAGTTTTTCAGTTGTGTCCTCAGAATTCTCGGCATTGTTAACTATTTTAATGCTGGCTACCTTCTTCTTTGGAAATTTTAATTTCTTTTTTAGCTGAGCAGGTTCCTTGTCTTTGGACTTGGCGTGCTCTTCTCTTTGTTCTGATCGTCCTCTTCTTTCCGATTTCTGCGAGGAAGTCTGAAAAGATTGAGAGGGACGGGTATCAATGTCTTGATATCTATCAGGCTTTTTTATATTATCCCTATTTCTAAGGTTATATCTTTTCCCAGAGGGGTCACTTTGGGGTGACCTTTGTCTTTGGTTCGGAGATTTTTCTCTTCGCCTAGGAGACCTTCCTCGGGACTGGAATTTCTTTTCTTTAGGATTGGATTGTTTGTTTCCATCCCAGTTCTTTTTTGGTGATGTTGAATTATTATTAAAAAATATTTTTTCTGGACTTTCAATCAGTTGTGGTTTTACTGGTATTCCACCTAAACTATCTCTACCTAGTTCCTCATAGGATTTTTCTATGATTCTGGCAATTTCAGCTGGTTGGTCTGCTATATCTGTCTCCTTTAACCTCTGGCGGATCGCCACGTTTGCTGCTTCTCCCTTTATGTTGGCTAATAATATAGCCGAGACCTGCTTGAAGTCTTTCAGTAATTTCATACCAAGAGTTAAAGCGGGTTCTGGACCATATTCGTCTTGAATTTGTTTTAGCACATCTGGTATTACCGAAATGGATGGAACACCGTGCGTTTTTGTGTAGATGGAAGCAAAGACTGTACCCCAAGTGTCACAGTCCTCAATGTGTGGTGCGATTCCCATTGGAAGACAGATAGTCAGAATCCTGTGTTTTTCTAACGGGGTGGTGTCAGGAAACACCGCCTCTATTTGGGTGATTTTTTGTGCCAACCAGAATGGTATTTGTTCCCGTTTAGCCGGTACTTTACCTAGGCAGGACTGGATGTTCTGTGGTGTAATTTTATTTGTGTTCCCCTGGTGAGGGGTCAGCTGTGGAATTTTAATTGCTGGTTGAATTGTTGAAGTCCGCATCACATACTGGACTAATTGTCTATGAATTTTTATTAATTGTTTTAGCTGTGTTAACAGGTCTGCTGCAGACATCCCGTTGATGTCTGGATGTGGTGTGTATCCGGCTAGGACCGGCCACGTTGCTCCTGGTCTACCTAAAGGACCGTGCCTGGTGATGTGATTATTATGTTTTAGGGCGCCATCAAATAAGAGCAGGTGCTCTTGAAATTTGAGTGGTACTTCCACCTCCTCGAAAGGAGTGTACGTTTCAGGAGGTTCCTCTATTTTGTAATAGTGGAAGTACTTTGTTACAGGATTTGCTGCTGGAAAGTTTATCCATGAATAGTATACCTCTGTCTGCCGATATTCGTGTGCCTCAATTACGAATATGACTGTGCCACCTCTAGGTGTCAGTCCATTTTCTATAAGTTTTATGGTTATAGATTTCCTTTTGATGACCGGAATGAGTATTATATCCTGGTCTGCTTCCTGCATGGTAGCATCAGCTGCTGCGAGTTCAGTTGCTATTCTAACTGCCTCTCTTTCATCATCACTCTCTACCATTTTACCAACAGGAAGGTTATTTTATTTGTTTGCAGATCAGGTTTCTTATGGAAACAAGGATTAGATGCACAATATTTTGGAACAGTGTATCCTTCAACGTTGACTAAACCAAGAACCATACATAGGAGTTCCCTCCTGCGAGGTCTGGCGGATATAACCTTTCACCCACTCCAGACGTCTTTGGAGTATTATGGGAAAAGGGGTCTGAGTGAGAAAGCACGACTGAGTTACTCTAAATGTCTTACGTTAGTTTTATCGCCCTTTCCAAACGCGTTGGGTGCCATGTAGTGTAGTTCCTATTATCCCAATAGGCTCTGCGCATTGGAATAATACCTTCAATAGTAAAGGCCTAGACCAGACGTTAACTAGGTCTACTACTGTCGATATTAGACTTAAAGTTTTGGGTTTGCCAGCTAGCTCAGAGTTCACTAGAAACTTTCTCGAATGTTCAGGAAGGACTTAACTTCCCTGATTAGACAAGAAGGGATTTAGTTTCTGACAACCATAGAACATGACAACTTTGCTCTCCCCTAATCAAGAGTATATCTCGAGAGTCGTGTGAACAAAAGGCAATTTATTTTACTCAGTCAGTACGTGCATTCTTAGTCTCATCAGATTGTAGAGAAAAGGAAGAGACGGGCGTGTTCAATAAAAAGGTGTTGTTTATTGATCAGTCTCTTTTCTCATACAAGAGAAATGGATCGATATTATTGCAATACTTATAGCTAAGTAAAGTGCATACATTAAAAGCAATAGTATAAAATAATACTGTAAAAACATTGATATGGTTTCTAAGCCATATGATGTTTTAAAATGATTAAAATATATTACATACACATATACATTTGACTAAACGTACTCAACTGGTGTTTCTAAATACGCCTACCCCGTGTACCTGACCTAAGCCTAATACGTGGGCGGGAATAGAAAGTTACAGTTTAAGTTAAGTTTGTTTTTGCCAAGTGACTAACTAAAGAATTCTCTGTGAGGGGTTATTCAGTTCTGTACCTGGAAGTTAGGATGAATGAGGGATGGTATCTCTCTCTCTGGTCTCGATATTCCAGGCTGCCTGCGAGGGCTACCCAGAAGCGCCGGTGCTGGATTTCTCGGCAGGAGAAAGCAGCGCGTCTCTCAGCGCGTCAGGAAGGCGGGGCTGCGCCAGCGGGGTCTGCTCTGCTCTTCGCTTCGGCAAGTATGGCTGCTCCGTCTCGTCACCACCGCGTGTGTTTGCATAGGGCAATATCGGTAATATTTATACCTTTAAGGTGCCGAGATTGACGTAAGGATGGACATAGATACGTCAATAAGGATGTCATACGACTTGCTCGTTAGCACATTCTTTTGCTGAAGTTCTCGGTGAAATCAAAACAATGGCCGCAGGGTTTTGCCCAGGTTGTCATAGGTTTGATTTGTTTAGAGAACTCCGTATGCCTTATCAGGGGCTGGAGGAATATCGCTTGTCTAATTAGATCGCAAGCGTTATGACCTAATCAGATAACACGTTCCTGTGCCGTAGTGTGACTGCGTCAGATAACGGTATCTGCATCATGGGGGTTTTCTGCCTCATGGGCTGACTGTTAGTTAACTTGTTGGTTTGTTTAACCAGAATAGGGTCAGGAATAGGGGGATCGATTCAGAACCTATAGGAATACATCACACCCTAAACATACACCTAATTGGCATATTTATTTTACTTGTAAGTCCCTTGTAGAGTGGTATACCCTGTAACAGGGCCTGCACATAAAATGGTACAATTTGCCTATAGCACTTATTGAGTCACCCACATAAGTAGCACCCAAAAACTTCTCCCAGGCCTGCCATTACCGGCTGAATGCAGCGTTACACTGCCTTGTTGACTTGGTATTTAAAAACAACAACCCTTTCTAAGCCTAAAACTCCCCTTTTATTATATATGTCACCCCTAAGGCAGTCCCTAGGTAGGCCATAGGGCAGGGTGCTACGCAATTAAAAGGTAGAATATGTATTTTTAGGTTTTACATGTCCTGGTAGTGACAAACTCCCAAATTCATTTTTCACTACTCCTCTCGTAGGATAACATTGTGGATTCTATATTACATTAGGTAAGCTGTAATTCCTAATTTAGAGGAGATTTGTCTGTCATGTTTAGTACCTATGACATTGTAACTATAAACTCTCAGTAATGACAAAGTCAATTTTAGCATTACAATTTTGAAAATGCCACCTAAGAAAAGGTGGCATTTTTCTGCTCTTAGCCTTGTGTGCCTGCTGCATGTCTCTGATACACATCTGGAGAGGGTGACAGCTGGGCTTTGTGTCTTCTCCCTATACAGTCACTAAAAAATGGTGCTTAGGTGTGACTTCTTGGGCCATACTGGTAGGATGAATGGGAGGAGCTGGGCTCAACCTCACATACCTGAATACATTGTGTTGTGTCCCTAAACAACTGCAAACACCCCTGTAGTGAGTCTGGAGGCGGAGCAGAAAAAGTGGACCCCTGCGCACTTCAAAGGCCCTTATTTGAAGTGTCCCCCAATTTAAAGGCACCATTGGATATGCGAACTGAACCTCAGACCCTACCACATGGGTATACACTGGACCTTTAGATATTCTGCATGGAAGAATGACTGTTGTGCATATGAAGGGCTGCCACTCTGCAGGACTGATGCAATGCACAAACTGCTTTCCTGCCTTGCAGGCATGATGTCTGCTGCCCTCCTGGTCTGAGTGAGAAGGACTGGACCTGCATGTACCGTTTAGCGCCATGAAACCTTTTTGGTAAACGTGCGCTTTATAAATCCCCCCAACTTCAACTGCATCACTTGATCACCAGTACCCAGAGTGACTCCTAGGGCTAGTTAGCTGGCCTCCTGATCTGAAGTCTCAAGGTCATCCAAAACTTCCATCTATCCTGCTTCTGCACTTGGACTCTGCTATCTGTGAGTCAGCCCTTTCAAGTGGTGTCACCCCAGTCCGGGAACCATGGGAGTGGGCCTTAGGTGATTGCCCCCACAGAACCGATGCTTCATCACCTCTGCACCAGCACCGGTGCATCACCGACACTGTGCAAATAGGAACTGGTGCATCGTCACCTGTTTATGGATTATAACTCGCTCAACGCTGCTATTGCGTGGCTTGGAGATTGCTGCCTCCCTTCAAGAACCACCAATGTGCAAAGCTCTACCTAAACTAAGGTCCTAGCATCACAATCGACGACAATGCTGAAACTCCATATGGCAGCAACCAGAGGATCAAAGCCCATGCATCACCACTGGAGTATGACCAGGACCAGTGATTCGCTGCCACCATGTACATCGACACTGGCACATCACCTTTTTTGCATGCTGCATCCTCATCGTCGACTGGACTAAGGTTCCTTTGCTTAATGGGTCAAGCCTAGTCCCTGTAGCTGGACCGCGCTCCATCACTGTGAGCCTGTACGTTCGACTTTGTCCCGTGCTTTGTTTTTACTTTATTGCTGTTTGTGTGCTGCATAAATACTTTTAAAGTCCACAAAAGTCCATGCGGTTGATAAAAAGGAAGTTTATTTAACTGCAATAACAACCCCCAAGGCACCAAGGTCATTCACCCTCAGCAACTGCATGCTCCCTTCTCCCCTGGATTTCACACTCAAAAATCCAGTGGATATGGCAACCAGGAGCCAGGGTAACTAGAATACCTTTCTTTGCCTAGTTACAATACAATGACAAGATACAATATATCTTCCCCCCTTTAATACAAATAATAACCACAAAAAAATAAAAAACCATGAATAAAAAATAGGCCTAGTGTCAGCTCGATTTGAATTTGATACGATCCGGCCTTCCACCCCCAAGTTCATTGGGAACAAAATTACTCAAATCGTTTTTCCCTTTTAACCAGACATCACGTTCCAAGTTATTGCACTTAGTTATCTTCCGCATATTCCACCTCTTGCCATCATTCAACCAAACACTTTTGCCGATAACCTTCATTACCTCCTTGGGCTTGGGCCATTCAGTCAAACCCACTCTTTTATTTGCCACTACAAGCGTCCTTACCAATCACCTACCCTGAACTCGGGTGTACAACTCTTTATTTTATCGCTGTGTCTGTGAGTGTACCTTTCTTGATAACCAAGTACTCTGCTAGCCAACTTATGCCTACCCACACGTTTGGAACTCACCCTACTCATGCATGGCGGAGTCACTTTGTTGCATACCAGACGGCCCTTGAGAAGGCTGAATGGAGTTTCCTGAGTGGCAGTATGGGGTGTATCATGGTACCTCCAAATCATATGCTTCACCTCTCTTTTGCGATCCACCCCATCCGCATCATCCTATTGCACATATTCCTTCAACACACAGTTACATCTTTTAACCATGATGTTTTCCCTAGGATTGTAAACATCAATGATACAATGCTTCACACATAGCCCCTCCAAATATTTACCGAAATCAATACCAAGAAATTGTGGACTGTTGTCAGTCGTGACACTCTCCGGATAACATTCTCATGAAAAATCTCCTAGCAAAGTCTATCACGTTATATGATTTAGTCTCTCTCATTACTATTATTATCATTATTAAACATTTATAGAGCGCATTGCTACCTTCAGGCATCCCAGCGCTAAACAGCTGAGTAGAGAGACCGATAAATTTAAGAAGATGTTTGTTGAAATAGCCATGTTTTTAGAAGCTTTCGGAATGGTAGGCTATGCATTTCAGCGTGGAGGTGTAATGGGAGTGTATTCCACAGCTTTGCCCCATTGAAGGCGAACAATCTTCCTCTGCTTCTTGTCCACCTGACTTTGGGAACAAGTGTGAGGTTAAGGTTAAGCGATCTCAGGTTCCTCTTGAGGTGATACAGAGAGTTAAGAGGTTATTGATTGCCGGACCTGTTCCCCACATATTCTTGTGGGCGATGCACAAGACCTTAAGTTTTATTCTCTCTGTGATCAGCAGTCAATGAAGGGTTTTTAAGGCTGGTTTGCCTGATTGGGTTTTTAGTATTCCAAGAAGCATCCTTGCTGCACAATTTTGAGCAACCTGAAGCTTTCTTAGTGTTGCCATGGGTGCACCCACATAGAGGGAGTTACCATAATCCAGACGTAACAAAACCAACGCCTGGATAAGGATTCTCCTTGCGTCCATTGGGAGCAGTGGGAGGATTTTCCTGAGAGATCGCAGGATACCAAAACAAGCTCCGGTTACTTCCATTGCTTGATGGTCGAACTTGAGCGAGTTGTCTAACCAGACACCCAGACTCTTTATCTTGGTTTTGGGAGTCGGGGGCAAACCTAGGCAGTTAGGCCAGGTTTGAATGGGGCCCTAGAAACATCAACTCAGTTTTTCCTCCGTTGAGTCTGAGGCAAGAATGCTCCATCCACGAGGCAACTTTCTCTACACATAGTTCGAAGTCCGACGGGAGGTAGCCGGCCCCATTAAGAGTGTCATTGCATTGGTCACAATCTTAATTCTGTGGGGCAAAATGATATTGGCTAATGGCCGCATATATACATGAAAGAGCATGGGGGTCAAAGAGGATCCCTGTGGGACTCCGCATTTGAGCTTGAGTTTCTGAGATGTAACATCGCCTGAAAAAACTTGGAAGGTTCTTTTATCTAGGTAAGATTGAATCCAGGCGATAGCGTTATCTAGTATCCTCAGTCTCCTGAGTCTCTCTACTAGAATGGAGAGGTTGACCGTATCAGAAGCAAAGCTTGGATCAAGGAGGATGATGGCAACTGCTCCTCCCTGATCCAATATCTGCTTGGCATCCTCTACCACTGTAAGAAGGGCAGTCTCGGTACCGTGGTTAGGACAAAACCCCGTCTGGGTGGCATGTAGAAGATCATGGGTCTCTAGGAAATTTGAGAGCAGAGTGTTCACATGTTTCTCCAGAATTTTTATAGTTACCATTAGCAGTGATATTGGGCGGAAATTTCATAGGTAGCTTGGGTCTAGGCTAGGATTTTTCAGTAAAGCCTTGACCATTGCATGCTTCCAGGGACCTGGAACAAATCCTGTGGACAAAGAAAGATTTATCATTTCCAGGAGGCTTGGTAGAATCGCCTTCCCTGCTTTATGTAGAATATGTGGGGGAGAGGGCTCTAAAGGGGATCCAGAATGTATTTGTGGAATGATTTCAGTCAGCTTATCCAGACTCATTGCTGCAAATTCTTTAAGTACATGCTGCAGATTTTGTGCAGACATCTCCAAATCTGCCATATCGATAAGGCAAGGAGACTTAGGGAATGTGTTATAAAGTTTATTAACTTTTCCCTTAAAGAATTCTGTGAGTGTATTACACCGTTCTGGGGTGGCCTCAATGGATATTCCAATTTGCAGGGAGCTCTAGAAGATCCTGTGCGATCTGGAAGATTTCTCTGGGTGTATAATTAGCTGTTGTGATGATCTCTCCATAGTAGGTTTCTTGCACTGTTTTTATTTCTTTTTGATATATTTTTACCGCTTCTTTACATTTTCGTTTACTCATATCCTGGAAATCCTTCCTCCATTCCCACTCAAATCTTTTACATGTCTGTTTTAGTACTCTCAGTTCGGGAGAATACAACAGAGTTTTTTTTGTTCCAGCTTTGTGACTGTGTTTAATTGAGATGACCGTGTTTAATGAAGACTCGATTTAGCATGTACATTTCTTCGGAGGCTTCGGTCAGGTTAGAATTGGAATCGGGTTTTTGATTGTTAAGTGCTGATGTCTAGGTATCTATCGAGAGTTGGGCCCAGGGCCATACTTAACCTTTTCTTGATGTAATACTAGGAGTTTTCGATCCTGATGTTATGAAAAAAGGGATCAGAAAATGGTACGAGCAAGGAATAGGTCTAGGTTCGCTGACCAGTATTCCAGGGTGGTTACTGAAAATAGGGTCTAAAGTGCGGCCCTTTACATGTGAATGCTACTTTGGGCCTGTTAGACCTGACACCCTTGGCGTGGTTTTCCCCTATCTTTTTTTGCCTCTGCCTCCTGTATTTTTGATGCTGTGCTGGATTTCGTTTTTGCTGATTTAGATGCTTTGGACACTTTGTCACTGCTGATCAGTGCCAGAGTGTAAGTGCTCCCTATGGAAATTGTGATATTGATTGGATGTACATGATTGGCATATTTGTATCACCAAGAAGTCCCTAGTAAAGTGCACTGGGTGTGCCAGGGCTGGTGATGACAGATACTACTAGTGGGCCTGCAGCGCTGATTGTGCCACCCACATGAGTAGCCCTAAAATGGTGTCTCAGGCATGCCACCGCAGAGCCTGTGTGCAGTCTGTGAACTGCCATGTCCTCCTGGTCAGTGTCCCCACTGGCTAGGCCTAACCCTTCCCTTTTTGTGCACATTGGTCACCCCTATGGAATGCTCAAGGTACCCCCTTGGGCAGGGTGCAGTGTCTATGAAAGGTAGAGCATATACTAGTGCAGGTAACATGCTCTGGTAGTGAACAGCAGCCATTTTGTGTGATCACTGCTGCAAGGTTATCTTGCTCCATAGACTAACACGGGGAGGCTGGTCCCAATGGCTACCAGCCTATCTTCCCATAGGAACAAGATAGGACATAAGTGATTGATATCCCTGAACTCAGAATTTATTAACACATCTTTTAGGAAAGGTTGTTTTTCAATTCTGTGTTTGAGAACAGTACTTTTAGAAAGTGGCTGTTCTCTTGTCTGACCTTTCTGTGTGCCTTGGCCTGCTTGTGGATTGACTGTCTGGTTTGACCGTGACAGGGGCTGGGGAGCCCCAGGAGGTTGTCTGAGTCAGCCCTAGGCTGAATGACTGCATTTGCAACTAGAGTGGTGGGAGGGGATAGCACCTGGGATTGAATAGGGCTGTGCCTGCCTGCCACAATGCTGGCTCCACCTCCTGCTGGGCGGCTGACGACTCTGCCCCTCACTCTGAAAAGAAGGAAGAAGCCAGCAAAACAAAGTACTCAAGCAACACCCAGAACTGGCTTAGACCGGGCTCAGGACCCACTTGCACAAAGACTTCAAAGACTTTTAGGGGTATAAGAGAAGGACCCCTGACAACAGATTTTTAGATTCTACAATCAAGAGGAACCTCTGCCAGAAGAAGAACCACTGAAGAAACTAAGGAAGACTGCCCTTGCTGTGTGCTCTGGGGCTGACCTGTTTTGCTGCTCAACTGAAGGAGAGAAGAAGGGGACTTTGCTGTGTGCTGTGACCCCTGCCTGCTTGACCTCAAGACTTTGCTGTGTGCTGTGTCTACAAGAATCTCCAAGGGCCTGAGAAGAGCTGGCCTCCTATCCTGGAATCCAGGGTCAAAAGGTTCCCCAGAAACTACAAGACGCTGTGAAGATCGTGCTGTGTTTTGCCCTCAGTGCGTGTTCTAACTGCTGGCCGTGTGTGTAGATCGCCGTGCTCATCGGCACATATCTGCGGGGTGACCGGAGGATAGTGGTGCCTCCTTGCAGGAGAAATCACCCCAAAGATCGTGTGGCTTCGTCGGTGATCTGCCGACCACTTGTATTCCAAAATCGGCCTTTGCCGCTAATCACCGCCGCTGCCGGGGCCTGCATTCAATAAAGAAGCTTTGCTGTCCTTCGCCGGGGAGAAACTGGAAGATCTGCTCCCTCATTGGTCACAGAAGACGAGCCCCCTCAGCAGCACTGAAACCTGATTGACGGCGCCGTGCTGGGATTGGTCCCTGGGCCGTCGCGTCATTGTCCAGCCGTGCTGTGAGTGGCTGAAGCTAGGGAAATCCTCGACGTCACCAGGGGCTTGTCCCTTGAGCCGCGCTGCGTGAGGCTGAAGCCAGCGAGGAATCTTGACGTCATGAGGGGCTCGCCTGAAGGGCCTCGCACAGATTGGACGGTGTGAGGAGACAACGCGAAAGGTGCCAGGAGCCGCGCTCGAGTCTGCAGGAAGACCCGTCCTCCCCGAGGGACCCGTGAGGGGTGTGCCTCGTCCCCGAGCTGCCGCCCAAGCCCTAAAGTTGTACTCTGGCTCCCCGCCGCTCGTTGGATTGTCAAAAGCGGGCGGAGAGCTAGCGGGACCGGTAGAGGCCACGGGAAGGCCTTTCCCACGTGGGGAGACTTTTTCTTTGTGAACACGGTACCGGCGCTCCAGTGGAACAGTGCTAGAGATACGGCATTCGATTATTTTTAAAGTATCACAGCCTCTACTGATATCTTTCCCTTTCTGTTCTTTTAAAGATTGAGTCTGAACTGTGAGACCCCAAATAACTTCCTAACCCAGTGCAAACCTCAAGAAGAGTTTAGTGAGTTTGTAGCTGCATTGCCATTGGTTTAAACTGCCTAAAATAAGATAAAGATATATTTTTATATACTTACCTGTGTGGTGTCAGTTGTGGTGTAGTCTGAAGCTATTTTGTGTGTTAAGTGCAATTACCCTACACATTGCCTTGGGGATAAGCCTGTCTGCTCGTGCCAAGCTACCTAGGGGGTGAGCAGGGGTTATCTACAGTGTGTATCCCTTTACCCTGACTAGAAGCAACGGTCCCTATTTGGTCAAAAGTCCGTACCTCCGCCAAATAGAGACCCCCAGTTCTAACAGGGCCATTTAGTAAAATAATCCATCCTGACTATGGCATACTTATTTTCAATGCCTGTGGCACTGAATGGCTTGTCCATAGCAAGCTTTTGCCAAGGCTTGTCAGGCAAACTGGTAGGCGAAATAGTGGTTTCTTGAGACTTGTGAGATTTATCACTACACATACAGGCTACAAAATTGTGCAAACATCTCCCTATGTCATTATCCATGCCAGGCCTCCGGAGATCACGCCTGGCTCTCCTCTTCATGTCCGACATACCATTCTGTCCTTCATGCAGCAATTCCAAAAATGTGGTGTGTAGAACAACTGGCATGACTAACTTGTCTACTCTCCTGACCGCACCACTCTCAACAGACAATTCTGCCCATACCATTTAGTACACAGACAGTTCCTTTTTAAAAAGCAAGCTTTTCCCATAAGATTGAATTTTGCAACATTGTGTCCTGCGAAACTCCCTTTTGCCACACTTCCTCGCTCACAGCACCCTTGTAGGACTGACCCATTGTAGCTATCAATCATTCTTCATCTTCCTCCCTAACATCCTCTTCCCCATGTCCTGGTGAGGGCAAACAAGATAAACAATCAGCATTGATGTTTTTGAGACCAGGCACATACTTCAACTGGAAATCACACTCTGGCAATCGGTACAACCATTGTGCTATCCTGGGTGTAGACGTCTCAGTGCAGTTTGTGGTAAAAATGTAAATCAAGGGTCTGTGATCGGTCCTCAATTCGAAATTCATTTCCCATATATATGTCTTGAAATAATTGAGACCCCACCAACAAGCTAGGGCCTCTTTTTCAATGACGGAGTAAGTAGCTTCCGCCCCCTTGAGTGTTATTGAAGCGAATGTTAAAACCCATTCGCTATCATGTTTTGTTTGCATGAGAATGCTCTCAAACCATATGCACTGGAATCCACAACCACTATGGACTTTTTGTGGGGGATCATACGGTTTGAGAGCCACTGTCTTAATTATGTCAGCTTTTATACTGTCAAAAACTGTCTGACATTCCTCATTCCATGAAAATGATGTGCCTTTCTTCATCAAAAGCTTTAAACTGTTTACTTTAGTTGCAAAATGTTGCACACATTTCGAATAATATTCTGCTAACCCAAGGAAAGAACGTAACTGTTCCTTGTCTGACAGTGCTGGAATATTTTCAATGGCCTTGAGTAAATCTTTTGGGGATTTGACACCATCTCCAGAAAGTGTGTCCCTTAAATAGTCAATTTTTCTTACCCCAGACGTGGGTCCCTTGCTCACTAAGCCACTGGAGTCAAGCTATCCTGGCTGAAGACGGCTAATAGCCAGAAACCGATCTTAGGATGCTTGATTCTGGTCCAGGAAAGACATGGCTTGGCAGTTCGGGCTGGACTATTCCCATGAGGCTCAGGGTCAAGACTGATTTGCATATGGCCATGTCTGAACTGGGGTGGCTTGGTGAGCAAAATAACGATGGATTAAACCCAGATCTGTGACTGGGTGTGATTTTTTTGCCATTGTGCAACATTCCGTCCATCATCTTGTGTGTTTTGCTGTTCACCCTATGTGGGAAGAGTATGCCCAGACTTGGGTCCCTTGCTCACTAAGCCACTGGAGTAAAGATATACTGGCTGAAGACGGCTGATAGCCAGAAACCGGTCCTAGGATGCTTGATTCCGGTCCAGGAAAGACATGGCTTGGCAGTTCAGGCTGGACTGTTCACATGAGGCACAGGATCAAGACTGATTTGCATATGGCCATGTCTGAACTGGGGTGGCTTGGTTTGCAAAATAACGATGGATTAAACTCAGATCTGTGACTGGGGGTGAATGTTTTTCCATTTTGCAACATTCCGTCCATCAGCTTGTGTGTTTTGCTGTTCATCCAATGTGGGAAGGGTATGCCCAGACATGGGTCCCTTGCTCACTAAGCCACTAGAGTCAAGCTATCCTGGCTGAAGACGGCTGATAGCTAGAAACTGGTCCTGGGATGCTTGATTCCAGTCCAGGAAAGACATGGCTTGGCAGTTTGGGCTGGACTGTTCCCATGAGGCACAGGGTCAAGACTGATTTGCATATGACCATGTCTGAACTGGGGTGGCTTGCTGAGCAAAATAACGAAGGATTAAACCCAGATCTGTGACTGGGGTGAATGTTTTGCCATTGTGCAACATTCCGTCCATCATCTTGTGTGTTTTGCTGTTCACCCTATGTGGGAAGGGTATGCCCAGACGTGGGTCCATTGCTCACTAAGCCACTGGAGTCAAGCTATCCTGGCTGAAGACGGCTGATAGCCAGAAGCCAGTCCTAGGATATTTGATTCCGTTCCAGGAAAGACATGGCTTGGCTGTTTGGGCTAGACTGTTCCCATGAGGCACAGGGTCAAGGCTGATTTGCATAGGGCCATCTCTGAACTGTGGTGGCTTGGTGAGCAAAATAACAATGGATTAAACCAAGATCTCTGACTGGGGGTTAAAGGTTTGCCATTGTGCAACATTTGGTCCATCATCTTGTGTGTTTTGCTGTTCACCCTATGTGGGAAGGGTAAGCCCAGACGTGGGTCCCTTGCTCACTAACCCACTGGAGTCATGCTATCCTGGCTGAAGACAGCTGATAGCAAGAAACCGGTCCTAAGATGCTTGATTCCGGTCCAGGCAAGACATGGCTTGGCAGTTCGGTCTGGACTGTTCCCATGAGGCACAGGGTCAACACTGATTTGCATATGGCCATGTCTGAACTGGGGTGGATTGGTGAGCAAAATAACGATGGATTAAACCCAGATCTGTGACTGGGGGTGAATGTTTTACCATTGTGCAACATTCCGTCCATCATCTTGTGTGTTTTGCTGTTCACCCTATGTGTGAAGGGTATGCCCAGACATGGGTCCCTTGCTCACTAAGCCACTGGAGTCAAGCTATCCTGGCTGAAGACGGCTGATAGCCAGAAACCAGTCCTAGGATGCTTGATTCCGACCCAGGAAAGACATGGCTTGGCATTTCGTGCTGGACTGTTACCATGAGTCACAGGGTCAAGACTGATTTTCAACTGGCAATGTCTGAATTGGGGTGGCTTGGTGAGCAAACTAATGATGGATTCAACCCAGATCTATGACTGGGTGTAAATGTTTTGCCATTGTGCAACATTCCGCCCATCATCTTGTGTGTTTTGCTGTTCACCTTATGTGGGAAGGGTATGCCCAGACGTGGGTCCCTTGCTCACTAAGCCACTGGAGTCAAGCTATCCTGGCTGAAGACGGCTGATAGCCAGAAACCGGTACTAGGATGCTTGATTCCGGTCCAGGAAAGACATGGCTTGGCAGTTCCGGCTGGACTGTTCCCATGAGGCACAGGGTCAAGACTGATTTGCAACTGGCAATGTCTGAACTGGGGTGGCTTGGTGAGCATAATAACGATGGATTTAACCCAGATCTGTGACTTGGGGTGAATGTTTTGCCATTGTGCAACATTCCGTTCATCATCTTGTGTGTTTTGCTGTACACCGTATGTGGGAAGGGTATGCCCAGACGTGGGTCACTTGCTCACTAAGCCACTGGAGTCAAGCTATCCTGGCTGAAGATGGCTGATAGCCTGAAACTGGTCCTAGGATGATTGATTCCGGTCCAGGAAAGACAAGGCTTGGCAGTTTGGCCTGGAGCGTTCCCATGAGGCACAGGGTCAAGACTGATTTGCATATGGCCATGTCTGAACTGGGGTGGCTTGGTGAGCAAATTACCGATGGATTAAACCCAGATCGGTGAATGGGGGAGAATTTATGCCATTGTGCAACAATCCGTCCATCATCTTGTGTGTTTTGCTGTTCACCCGATGTGGGAAGGGTATGCCCAGACGTGGGTCCCTTGCTCACTAAGCCACTGGAGTCAAGCTATCCTGGCTGAAGACGGCTGATAGCCAAAAACCGGTCCTAGGATGCTTGATTCCGGTCCAGGAAAGACATTGCTCGGCAGTTCGGGCTGGACTGTTCCCATGAGGCACAGGGTCAAGACTGATTTGCATATGGCCATGTCTGAACTGGGGTGGCTTGTGAGCAAAATAACGATGGATTAAACCCAGATCTGTGACTGGGGGTGAATGTTTTACCATTGTGCAACATTCGGTCCATCATCTTGTGTGTTTTGCTGTTCACCCTATGTGGGAAGGGTATGCCCAGACGTGGGTCCCTTGCTCACTAAGCCACTGGAGTCAAGCTATCCTGGATGAAGATGGCTGATAGCCAGAAACCAGTCCTAGGATGCTTGATTACGACCCAGGAAAGACATGGCTTGGCAGTTCGTGCTGGACTGTTCCCATGAGGCACAGGGTCAAGACTGATTTGCATCTGGCAATGTCTGAATTGGGGTGGCTTGGTGAGCAAAATAATGATGGATTAAACCCAAATCTATGACTGGGTGTAAATGTTTTGCCATTGTGTAACATTCCGCCCATCATCTTGTGTGTTTTGCTGTTCACCTTATGTGGGAAGGGTATGCCCAGACGTGGGTCCCTTGCTCACTAAGCCACTGGAGTCAAGCTATCCTGGCTGAAGACGGATGATAGCCAGAAACCGGTACTAGGATGCTTGATTCCGGTCCAGGAAAGACATGGCTTGGCAGTTCGGGCTGGACTGTTCCCATGAGGCACAGGGTCAAGACTGATTTGCATAAGGGCATGTCTGAACTGGGGTGGCTTGGTGAGCAAAATAACGATGGATTAAACCCAGATCGGTGAATGGGGGAGAATGTTATGCCATTGTGCAACATTCCGTCCATCATCTTGTGTGTTTTGCTGTTCACCCTATGTGGGAAGGGTATGCCCAGACGTGGGTCCCTTGCTCACTAAGCCACTGGAGTCAAGCTATCCTTGCTGAAGACGGCTGATAGCCAAAAATAGGTGCTAGGATGCTTGATTCCGGTCCAGGAAAGACATTGCTTGGCAGTTCGGGCTGGACTGTTCCCATGAGGCACAGGGTCAAGACTGATTTGCATATGGCCATGTCTGACCTCGGGAGGCTTGGTGAGCAAAATAACGATGGATTAAACCCAGATCTGTGACTGGGGGTGAATGTTTTTCCATTGTGCAACATTCCATCCATCATCTTGTGTGTTTTGCTGTTCACCCTATGTGGGAAGGGTATGCCCAGACGTGGGTCCCTTGCTCACTAAGCCACTGGAGTCAAGCTATCCTGGCTGTAGACGGCTGATAGCCAAAAACCGGTCCTAGGATGCTTGATTCCGGTCCAGGAAAGACATTGCTTTGCAGTTCGGGTTGGACTGTTCCCATGAGGCACAGGGTCAAGACTGATTTGCATATGGCCATGTCTGAACTGGGGTGGCTTGTGAGCAAAATAATGATTGATTTAAAACAGATCTGTGATGGGGGGGGAAGGTTTTGCCATTGTGCAACATTTCGTCCATCATCTTGTGTGTTTTGCTGTTCACCCTATGTGGGAAGGGTATGCCCAGACGTGGGTCCCTTGCTCACTAAGCCACTGGAGTCAAGCTATCCTGGCTGAAGACGGCTGATAGCCAGAAACCAGTCCTAGGATGCTTGATTCCTGTCCAGGCAAGACATGGCTTGGCAGTTCGGTCTGGACTGTTCCCATGAGGCACAGGGTCAAGACTGCTTTGCATCTGGCCATGTCTGAACTGGGGTGGCTTGGTGAGAAAAATACAGATGGATTAAACCAAGACCTGTGACTTGGGGTGAATGTTTTGCCATTGTGCAACATTCCGTCCATCATCTTGTGTGTTTTGCTGTTCACCCTATGTGGAAAGGGTATGCCCAGACGTGGGTCCCTTGCTCACTAAGGCACTGAAGTCAAGCTGTCCTGGCTGAAGACGGCTGATAGCCAGAAACCAGTCCTAGGATGCTTGATTCCTGTCCAGGCAAGACATTGCTTGGCAGTTCAGGCTGGACTGTTCCCTTGAGGCACAGGGTCAAGACTGATTTGCATATGGCCATGTCTGAACTGGGGTGGCTTGGTGAGCAAAATAATGATTGATTAAACCCAGATCTGTGACTGGGGGTGAATGTTATGCCATTGTGCAACATTCCGTCCATCATCTTGTGTGTTTTGCTGTACACCCTATATGGGATGTGTATGCCCAGACGTGGGTCCCTTGCTCACTAAGCCACTGGAGTCAAGCTATCCTGGCTGAAGACGGCTGATAGCCAGAAACAGTCCTAGCATGCTTGATTCCTGTCCAGGCAAGACATGGCTTGGCAGTTCAGTCTGGACTGTTCCCATGAGGCAAAGGGTCAAGGCTGATTTGCATGTGGCTTGGTGAGCAAAAAAACGATGAATTTAACCCAGATCTGTGACTGGGGCTGAATGTTTTGCCATTGTGCAACATTCCGTCCATCATCTTGTGTGTTCTGCTGTTCACCGTTTGTGGGAAGGGTACGCCCAGACGTTGTCCCTTGCTCACTAACCCACTGGAGTCAAGCTATCCTGGGTGAAGACAACTGATAGCCAGAAACCGGTCCTGGAATGCTTGATTCTGGTCCAGGAAAGACATGGCTTGGCAGTTAGGGCTGGATTGTGCCCATGAGGCACAAGGTCAAGACTGATTTGCATCTGGCCATGTCTGACCTCGGGTGGCTTGGTGAGCAAAATAACGATGGATTAAACCCAGATCTGTGACTGGGGGTGAATGTTTTTCCATTGTGCAACATTCCGCCCATCATCTTGTGTGTTTTGCTGTTCACCCTATGTGGGAAGGGTATGCCCAGACGTGGGTCTCTTGCTCACTAAGCCACTGGAGTCAGGCTATCCTGGCTGAAGACGGCTGATAGCCAGAAACCGGTCCTAGGATGCTTGATTCCGGTCCAGGCAAGACATGGCTTGGCAGTTTGGTCTGGACTGTTCCCTTGAGGCACAGGGTCAAGACTGATTTGCATATGGCCATGTCTGAACTGGGGTGGATTGGTGAGCAAAATAACAATGGATTAAACCCAGATCTATAACTGGGGGTGAATGTATTGCCATTGTGCAACATTCCGTCCATCATCTTGTTTGTTTTGCTGTTCACCCTATGTGGGAAGGGTATGCCCAGACGTGGGTCCCTTGCTCACTAAGCCACTGGAGTCAAGCTATCATGGCTGAAGACGGCTGATAGCCAGAGACCAGTCCTAGGATGCTTGATTCCGACCCAGGAAAGACATGGCTTGGCAGTTTGTGCTGGACTGTTCCCATGAGGCACAGGGTCAAGACTGATTTGCATCTGGCAATGTCTGAATTGGGGTGGCTTGGTGAGCAAAATAATGATGGATTAAACCTAGATCTATGACTGGGTGTAAATGTTTTGCCATTGTGCAACATTCCGCCCATCATCTTGTGTGTTTTGCTGTTCACCTTATGTGGGAAGGGTATGCCCAGACGTGGGTCCCTTGCTCACTAAGCCACTGGAGTCAAGCTATCCTGGCTGAAGATGGCTGATAGCCAGAAACCGGTACTAGGATGCTTGATTCCGGTCCAGGAAAGACATGGCTTGGCAGTTCGGGCTGGACTGTTCCCATGAGGCACAGGGTCAAGACTGATTTGCATAAGGGCATGTCTGAACCGGGGTGGCTTGGTGAGCAAAATAACGAGGGATTAAACCCAGATCGGTGAATGGGGGAGAATGTTAGGCCATTGTGCAACATTCCGTCCATCATCTTGTGTGTTTTGCTGTTCACCCTATGTGGGAAGGGTATGCCGAGACGTGGGTCCCTTGCTCACTAAGCCACTGGAGTCAAGCTATCCTGGCTGAAGACAGCTGATAGCCAAAAACAGGTGCTAGGATGCTTGATTCCGGTCCAGGAAAGACATTGCTTGGCAGTTCGGGCTGGACTGTTCCCATGAGGCACAGGGTCAAGACTGATTTGCATATGGCCATGTCTGACCTCGGGTGGCTTGGTGAGCAAAATAACGATGGATTAAACCCAGATCTGTGACTGGGGGTGAATGTTTTTCCATTGTGCAACATTCCGTCCATCATCTTGTGTGTTTTGCTGTTCACCCTATGTGGGAAGGGTATGCCCAGACGTGGGTACCTTGCTCACTAAGCCACTGGAGTCAAGCTATCCTGGCTGTAGACGGCTGATAGCCAAAAACCGGTCCTAGAATGCTTGATTCCGGTCCAGGAAAGACATTGCTTGGCAGTTCGGGCTGGACTTTTCCCATGAGGCACAGGGTCAAGACTGATTTGCATATGGCCATGTCTGAACTGGGGTGGCTTGTGAGCAAAATAATGATTGATTTAAAACAGATCTGTGACTGGGGGTGAAGGTTTTGCCATTGTGCAACATTTCGTCCATCATCTTGTGTGTTTTGCTGTTTACCCTATGTGGGAAGGGTATGCCCAGACGTGGGTCCCTAGCTCACTAAGCCACTGGAGTCAAGCTATCCTGGCTGAAGACGGCTGATAGCCAGAAACCAGTCCTAGGATGCTTGATTCCTGTCCAGGCAAGACATGGCTTGGCAGATCAGTCTGGACTGTTCCCATGAGGCAAAGGGTCAAGACTGATTTGCATGTGGCTTGGTGAGCAAAATAACGATGGATTAACAACAGATCTGTGACTGGGGGTGAATGTCATGTCATTGTGCAACATTCCGTCCATCATCTTGTGTGTTTTGCTGTTTACCCTATGTGGGAAGGGTATGCCCAGACGTGGGTCCTTTGCTCACTAAGCCACTGGAGGCAAGCTATTGTGGCTGAAGACGGCTGATAGCCAGAAACCGGTCCTAGAATGCTTGATTCCGGTGCATGCAAGACATGGCTTGGCAGTTCGGTCTGGACTGTTCCCATGAGGCACAGGGTCAAGACTGCTTTGCATCTGGCCATGTCTTAACTGGGGTGGCTTGGTGAGAAAAATACAGATGGATTAAACCCAGACCTGTGACTGGGGGTGAATGTTTTGCCATTGTGCAACATTCCGTCCATCATCTTGTGTGTTTTGCTGTTCACCCTATGTGGAAAGGGTATGCCCAGACGTGGGTCCCTTGCTCACTAAGGCACTGAAGTCAAGCTGTCCTGGCTGAAGACGGCTGATAGCCAGAAACCAGTCCTAGGAAGCTTGATTCCTGTCCAGGCAAGACATTGCTTGGCAGTTCAGGCTGGACTGTTCCCTTGAGGCACAGGGTCAAGACTGATTTGCATATGGCCATGTCTGAACTGGGGTGGCTTGGTTAGCAAAATAATGATTGATTAAAAACAGATCTGTGACTTGGGTGAATGTTTTGCCATTGTGCAACATTTCGTCCATCATCTTGTGTGTTTTGCTGTTCACCCTAAGTGGGAAGGGTATGCCCAGACGTGGGCCCCCTGCTCACTAAACCACTGGAGTCAAGCTATCCTGGTTGAAGATGGCTGATAGCCAGAAACCAGTCCTAGGATGCTTGATTCCTGTCCAGGCAAGACATGGCTTAGCAGTTCAGTCCGGACTGTTCCCAAGAGGCAAAGGGTGAAGACTAATTTGCATGTGGCTTGGTGAGCAAAATAACGATGGATTAAACCCAGATCTGTGACTGGGGGTGAATGTTATGCCCCTGTGCAACATTCTGTCCATCATCTTGTGTGTTTTGCTGTACACCCTATGTGGGATGTGTATGCCCAGACGTGGGTCCCTTGCTCACTAAGCCACTGGAGTCAAGCTATCCTGGCTGAAGACGGATGATAGCCAGAAACAGTCCTAGGATGCTTGATTCCTGTCCAGGCAAGACATGGCTTGGCAGTTCAGTCTGGACTGTTCCCATGAGGCAAAGGGTCAAGGCTGATATGCATGTGGCTTGGTGAGCAAAAAAACGATGGATTTAACCCAGATCTGTGACTGGGGCTGAATGTTTTGCCATTGTGCAACATTCCGTCCATCATCTTGTGTGTTCTGCTGTTCACCGTTTGTGGGAAGGGTACGCCCAGACGTTGTCCCTTGCTCACTAACCCACTGGAGTCAAGCTATCCTGGGTGAAGACAACTGATAGCCAGAAACCGGTCCTAGAATGCTTGATTCTGGTCCAGGAAAGACATGGCTTGGCAGTTAGGGCTGGACTGTGCCCATGAGGCACAAGGTCAAGACTGATTTGCATCTGGCCATGTCTGACCTCGGGTGGCTTGGTGAGCAAAATAACGATGGATTAAACCCAGATCTGTGACTGGGGGTGAATGTTTTTCCATTGTGCAACATTCCGTCCATCATCTTGTGTGTTTTGCTGTTCACCCTATGTGGGAAGGGTATGCCCAGACGTGGGTCTCTTGCTCACTAAGCCACTGGAGTCAGGCTATCCTGGCTGAAGACGGCTGATAGCCAGAAACCGGTCCTAGGATGCTTGATTCCGGTCCAGGCAAGACATGGCTTGGCAGTTCGGTCTGGACTGTTCCCATGAGGCACAGGGTCAAGACTGATTTGCATATGGCCATGTCTGAACTGGGGTGGATTGGTGAGCAAAATAACAATGGATTAAACCCAGATCTATAACTGGGGGTGAATGTATTGCCATTGTGCAACATTCCGTCCATCATCTTGTTTGTTTTGCTGTTCACCCTATGTGGGAAGGGTATGCCCAGACGTGGGTCCCTTGCTCACTAAGCCACTGGAGTCAAGCTATCATGGCTGAAGCCGGCTGATAGCCAGAGACCAGTCCTAGGATGCTTGATTCCGACCCAGGAAAGACATGGCTTGGCAGTTTGTGCTGGACTGTTCCCATGAGGCAAAGGGTCAAGACTGATTTGCATCTGGCCATGTCTGAATTGGGGTGGCTTGGTGAGCAAAATAACCATGGATTAAACCCAGATCTATGACTGGGTGTAAATGTTTTGCCATTGTGCAAAATTCCACCCATCATCTTGTGTGTTTTGCTGTTCACCTTATGTGGGAAGAGTATGCCCAGACGTGGGCCCCTTGCTCACTAAGCACTGGAGTCAAGCTATCCTGGCTGAAGACGGCTGATAGCCTGAACCCGGTACTAGGATGCTTGATTCCGGTCCAGGAAAGACATGGCTTGGCAGTTCGGGCTGGACTGTTCCCATGAGGCACAGGTTCAAGACTGATTTGCATATGGCCATGTCTGAATTGGGGTTGCTTGGTAAGCAAAATAACGAAGGATTAAATCCAGATCTGTGACTGGGTGTGAATGTTTTGCCATTGTGCAACATTCCGTCCATCATTTTGTGTGTTTTGCTGTTCACCCTATGTGAGAAGGGTATGCCCAGACATGGGTCCCTTGCTCACTAAGCCACTGGAGTCAAGCTATCCTGGCTGAAGACGGCTGATAGCCAGAAGGCGGTCCTAGGATGCTTGATTCCTGTCCAGGAAAGACATGGCTTGGCAGTTTGGGCTGGACTGTTCCCATGAGGCACAGGGTCAAGCCGGATTTGCATATGCCCATGTCTGAACTGGGGTGGCTTGGTGAGCAAAATAACGATGGATTAAACCCAGATCTGTGAATGGGGGAGAATGTTATGCCACTGTGCAACATTCCATCCATCATCTTGTGTGTTTTGCTGTTCACCCTATGTGGCAAGGGTATGCCCAGACGTGGGTCCTTTGCTCACTAAGCTACTGGAGTCAAGCTATCCTGGTTGAAGACGGCTGATAGCCAGAATCCGGTCCTAGGATGCTTGATTCCGGTCCAGGAAAGACATGGCTTGGCAGTTCGGTCTGGACTGTTCCCATCAGGCACAGGGTCAAGACTGCTTTGCATCTGGCCATGTCTGAACTAGGGTGGCTTGGTGAGCAAAATACAGATGGATTAACCCCAGACCTGTGACTGGGGGTGAATGTTTTGCCATTGTGCAACATTCCATCCATAATCTTGTGTGTTTTGCTGTTCACCCTATGTGGAAAGGGTATGCCCAGACGTGGGTCCCTTGCTCACTAAGCCACTGGAGTCAAGCTATCCTGGCTGAAGACGGCTGATAGCCAGAAACCAGTCCTAGGATGCTAGATTCCGGTCAAGGAAAGACATTGCATGGCAGTTCGGCTGGACTGTTACCATGAGGCACAGAGTCAAGACTGATTTGCATTTGGCCATGTCTGAACTGGGGTGGCTTGTGAGCAAAATAATGATTGATTAAAAACAGATCTGTGACTCGGGGTGAATGTTTTGCCATTCTGCAACATTTCGTCCATCATCTTGTGTGTTTTGCTGTTCACCCTATGTGGGAAGGGTATGCCCAGACGTGGGTCCCTTGCTCACTAAGCCACTGGAGTCAAGCTATCCTGGCTGAAGACGACTGATAGCCAGAAACCAGTCCTAGGATGCTTGATTCCTGTCCAGGCAAGACATGGCTTGGCAGTTCAGTCTGGACTGTTCCCATGAGGCACAGGGTCAAGACTGATTTGCATATGGCCATGTTTGAACTGGGGTGGCTTGGTGAGCATAATAACGATGGATTAAACCCAGATCTGTGATTGGGGGTGAATGTTGTGCCATTGTGCAACATCCCGTCCATCATCTTGTGTGTTTTGCTGTTCTCCCTATGTGGGATGGGTATGCCCAGACATGGGTCCCTTGCTCACTAAGCCACTGGAGTCAAGCTATCCTGGCTGAAGACGGCTGATAGCCAGAAACCAGTCCTAGGATGCTTGATTTCTGTCCAGGCAAGACATGGCTTGGCAGTTCAGTCTGGACTGTTCCCATGAGGCAAAGGGTCAAGACTGATTTGCATGTGGCTTGGTGAGCAAAATAACGATGGATTAAACCCAGATCTGTGACTGGGGGTGAATGTTATGTCATTGTGCAACATTCCGTCCATCATCTTGTGTGTTTTCCTGTTCACCCTATGTGGGATGGGTATGCTCAGACGTGGGTCCTTTGCTCACTAAGCAACTGGAGTCAGGCTATCCTGGCTGAAGATGGCTGATAGCCAGAAACCGGTCCTAGGATGCTTGATTCCGGTCCAGGAAAGACATGGCTTGGCAGTTTGGCCTTGAGTGTTCCCATGAGGCACAGGGTCAAGACTGATTTGCATATGGCCATGTCTGAACTGGGGTTGCTTGGTGAGCAAAATAACGATGGATTAAACCCAGATATGTGACTAGGGGAGAATGTTATACCATTGTGCAACATTCCGTCCATCATCTTGTGTGTTTTGCTGTTCACCCTATGTGGGAAGGGTATGCCCAGACGTGGGTCCCTTGATCACTAAGCCACTGGAGTCAAGCTATCCTGGCTGAAGACGGCTGATAGCCAGAAACCGGTCCTAGGATGCTTGATTCCGGTCCAGGCAAGACATGGCTTGGTAGTTCGGTCTGGACTGTTCCCCTGAGGCACAGGGTCAAGACTGCTTTGCATCTGTCCATGTCTGAACTGGGGTGGCTTGGTGAGAAAAATACAGATGGATTAAACCCAGACCTGTGACTGGGGTGAATGTTTTGCCATTGTGCAACATTCCATCCATCATCTTGTGTGTTTTGCTGTTCACCCTATGTGGAAAGGATATGCCCAGACGTGGGTCCCTTGCTCACTAAGGCACTGGAGTCAAGCTATCCTGGCTGAAGACGGCTGATAGCCAGAAACCAGTCCTAGGATGCTTGATTTCTGTCCAGGCAAGACATTGCTTGGCAGTTCGGGCTGGACTGTTCCCATGAGGCACAGGGTCAAGACTGATTTGCCTATGGCCATGTCTGAACTGGGGTGGCTTGGTGAGCAAACAATTTGCAACCTTTCCCCCAATTACATTGGAAATGTTTATGTCTCTTCTCAGGAAAGTTCGCTCTGGTTCCCCTGCCGATTGCTGCCCTGCCCGCATTGCCCGTGAAATCTTTCTTAGCCTCCCCGAGGTTCCCCTCTCACTTCTTAACAAATCCCTTGCATCGGGGACGGTTCCTAATGCTTTTAAATCTGCTGTTGTTTCACCTATCCTTAAAAAACCTGGGGCTGACCCCCAGGTTTTGAGTAATTTCCGCCCAATATCTTTGCTCCCTTTCTTGGGTAAACTTCTGGAAGCCTATGTAACGGGCTGTCTTTGTTCTTTTGTAGAAAATTCACAGTTCCTTGATCAACATCAGGCTGGTTTTAGACCACGTCATTCCACTGAAGCCGTAATGGTGGCAGTCCATGACGAACTGAGAAAGGGGGCGGACAATAACATCTCTCAAGCTTTGGTGCTCCTTGATTTGTCGGCTGCTTTCGACACCGTTGACCATACCATCCTTCCTCAACGGGTCGAGAGCGCCGGCATCAGGGGCACTTCGCTGAGTTGGCTCTCCTCCTTTCTACAGGATCGTGAGCAAGCTGTTCGCCTCGGTCCGTTTACATCTGAACCCAAGAATTTGACTTGTGGGGTCCCGCACGGTTCTCCTCTTTCCCCGTTATTATTTAATCTCTATATCTCCCCCCTTATTTCTAAGAGAGCTACCAGGGGTCGTCTTCAATTACGCAGACGACCTACAGCTCATTTTTGATATTAATTCCTCCCCCACCTCTATTGAAAGATTCCAATCCACCATGTTGTTCATCGGTAATTGGATGAATGCAAACCAACTCAAGCTGAACCCTGGAAAGACAGAGATTGTATTGACTGGGCCTTCAGCCAATCCTTGGAGTTCCAACTTTTGGCCGCCTTCGCTGGGCAGTGCTCCACGCCCTGCGAGCTCAGTCAAGAGCCTTGGAGTTACCATCAGTGAGGACCTGACTATGAAACCACAAATTAAATCGGTGCTTTCAGCCTGCTTTTTCCACCTCTGCCGCATTAGGAAGATCAGCAGGTTCCTCACTCATGAGGCCCTGGTTCAGATCATGCTTGGACTGGTCATGTTCCGTATTGACTACGGAAATGCGCTTTATGTGGGGATTCCCCTCTATCAATCCCGCCAGCTCCAGCTGATCCAGAACCAAGCGGCCAGGCTGGTTTTTCGGCAGCCCAGGACAAGTTCAGCGAAGCCCCTTCTGAGGAGCTTGCACTGGCTCCCTGTGATCCAGCGCTGTCTCTTCAAGTTGGGTTGCCTACTCACCAAGCCCTTGCTCAACAAGGCCCAGCCTTCATGTTTAGTCGTCTCAATCGATACATTCCATCTCGAGTCCTTCGCTCCTCGAGCTCTAATCTTTTATCGTCATGTCCATTTAAACGGAAAAGACTGGGTGGACTGAGATTCTCTTTTCAAGCTCCCCTCTTCTGGAATTCTTTGTCCCCTGATCGTCGTCTTATTCCCTCTTATCTCAACTTTAGAAAGGCTCTGAAAACTTGGTTATTTTCTCAAGCCTTTGATTAGTTGTTTCCAGCTCTATCCCCTCCTAAACCAACCTTAGAGAGCCTCGTATAATTTGCTCAGTTTCCCGGAGCCCTCTACTAGTTGGTTTTCTGTTTAGGTTACTAATGAACAGCTGCCTTTCTGCCATCCAAAGCGCCAAGAAGCCGTTGGTGTACGTGCGCTTAATAAATTTCTTTTTTCATTTCATTTCATTTCATTTCATTTCAAAATAATGATTCATTAAAAAAAGATCTGTGACTGGGGGTGAATGTTTTGCCATTGTGCAACATTTCATCCATCATCTCGTCTGTTTTGCTGTTCACCCTATCTGGGAAAGGTTTGCCCAGACGTGGGTCCCTTGCTCACTAAGCCACTGGAGTCAAGCTATCCTGGCTGAAGATGGCTGATAGCCAGAAACCAGTCCTAGGATGCTTGATTCCTGTCCAGGCAAGACATGGCTTGGCAGTTCAGTCTGGACTGTTCCCATGAGGCACAGGGTCAAGACTGATTTGTATACGGCCATGTCTGAACTGGGGTGGCTTGGTGAGCAAAATAACGATGGATTAAACCCAGATCTGTGACTGGGGGTGAATGTTATGCCATTTTGCAACATTCCGTCCATCATCTTGTGTGTTTTGCTGTTCACCCCATGTGGGATGGGTATGCCCAGACATGGGTCCCTTGCTCACTAAGCCAATGGAGTCAAGCTATCCTGGCTGAAGACGGCCGATAGCCAGAAACCAGTACTAGGATGCTTGATTCCTGTCCAGGCAAGACATGGCTTGGCAGTTCAGTCTGGACTGTTCCCATGAGGCAAAGGGTGAAGACTGATTTGCATGTGGCTTGGTGAGCAAAATAACGATGGATTAAACCCAGATCTGTGATTGGGGGTGAATGTTATGCCATTGTGCCACATTCCGTCCATCATCTTGTGTGTTTTGCTGTTCACACTATGTGGGATGGGTATGCCCAGACGTGGGTCCCTTGCTCACTAAGCCACTGGAGTCAAGCTATCCTGGCTGAAGACGGCTGATAGCCAGAAGCCAATCCTAGGATGCTAGATTCCTGTCCTGGCTAGACATGGCTTGGCAGTTCAGTCTGGACTCTTCCCATGAGGCAAAGGGTCAAGACTGATTTGCATGTGGCTTGGTGAGCAAAATAACGATGGATTAAACCCAGATCTGTGACTGGGGGTGAATGTTATGTCATTGTGCAACATTCCGTCCATCATCTTGTGTGTTTTGCTGTTCACCCTATGTGGGATGGGATGCCCAGACATGGGTCCTTTGCTCACTAGGCCACTGGAGTCAAGCTATCCTGGCTGAAGATGGCTGATAGCCAGAAACCCGCCCTAGGATGCTTGATTCCGGTCCAGGAAAGACATGGCTTGGCAGTTTGGCCTGGAGTGTTCCCATGAGGCACAGGGTCAAGACTGATTTGCATATGGCCATGTCTGAACTGGGGTGGCTTGGTGAGCAAAATACCGATGGATTAAACCCTGATCTGTGACTGGGGAAGAATGTTATGCCATTGTGCAACATTCCATCCATCATCTTGTGTGTTTTGCTGTTCACCCTATGTGGGAAGGGTATGCCCAGACGTGGGTCCCTTGCTCACTAAGCCACTGGAGTCAAGCTATCCTGGCTGAAGACGGCTGATAGCCAGAAACCGGTCCTAGGATGCTTGATTCCGGTCCAGGCAAGACATGGGTTGGCAGTTCGGTCTGGACTGTTCCCATGAGGCACAGGGTCAAGACTGATTTGCATATGGCCATGTCTGACCTCGGGTGGCTTGGTGAGCAAAATAACGATGGATTAAACCCAGATCTGTGACTGGGGGTGAATGTTTTTCCATTGTGCAACATTCCGTCCATCATCTTGTGTGTTTTGCTGTTCACCCTATGTGGGAAGGGTATGCCCAGACGTGGGTACCTTGCTCACTAAGCCACTGGAGTCAAGCTATCCTGGCTGTAGACGGCTGATAGCCAAAAACCGGTCCTAGAATGCTTGATTCCGGTCCAGGAAAGACATTGCTTGGCAGTTCAGTCTGGACTGTTCCCATGAGGCACAGGGTCAAGACTGATTTGCATATGGCCATGTCTGAACTGGGGTGGCTTGTGAGCAAAATAATGATTGATTTAAAACAGATCTGTGACTGGGGTTGAAGGTTTTGCCATTGTGCAACATTTCGTCCATCATCTTGTGTGTTTTGCTGTTCACCCTATGTGGGAAGGGTATGCCCAGACGTGGGTCCCTTGCTCACTAAGCCACTGGAGTCAAGCTATCCTGGCTGAAGACAGCTGATAGCCAGAAACCAGTCCTAGGATGCTTGATTCCTGTCCAGGCAAGACATGGCTTGGCAGATCAGTCTGGACTGTTCCCATGAGGCAAAGGGTCAAGACTGATTTGCATGTGGCTTGGTGAGCAAAATAACGATGGATTAACAACAGATCTGTGACTGGGGGTGAATGTCATGTCATTGTGCAACATTCCGTCCATCATCTTGTGTGTTTTGCTGTTTACCCTATGTGGGAAGGGTATGCCCAGACGTGGGTCCTTTGCTCACTAAGCCACTGGAGGCAAGCTATTGTGGCTGAAGACGGCTGATAGCCAGAAACCGGTCCTAGAATGCTTGATTCCGGTGCATGCAAGACATGGCTTGGCAGTTCGGTCTGGACTGTTCCCATGAGGCACAGGGTCAAGACTGCTTTGCATCTGGCCATGTCTTAACTGGGGTGGCTTGGTGAGAAAAATACAGATGGATTAAACCCAGACCTGTGACTGGGGGTGAATGTTTTGCCATTGTGCAACATTCCGTCCATCATCTTGTGTGTTTTGCTGTTCACCCTATGTGGAAAGGGTATGCCCAGACGTGGGTCCCTTGCTCACTAAGGCACTGAAGTCAAGCTGTCCTGGCTGAAGACGGCTGATAGCCAGAAACCAGTCCTAGGAAGCTTGATTCCTGTCCAGGCAAGACATTGCTTGGCAGTTCAGGCTGGACTGTTCCCTTGAGGCACAGGGTCAAGACTGATTTGCATATGGCCATGTCTGAACTGGGGTGGCTTGGTTAGCAAAATAATGATTGATTAAAAACAGATCTGTGACTTGGGTGAATGTTTTGCCATTGTGCAACATTTCGTCCATCATCTTGTGTGTTTTGCTGTTCACCCTAAGTGGGAAGGGTATGCCCAGACGTGGGCCCCCTGCTCACTAAACCACTGGAGTCAAGCTATCCTGGTTGAAGATGGCTGATAGCCAGAAACCAGTCCTAGGATGCTTGATTCCTGTCCAGGCAAGACATGGCTTAGCAGTTCAGTCCGGACTGTTCCCAAGAGGCAAAGGGTGAAGACTAATTTGTATGTGGCTTGGTGAGCAAAATAACGATGGATTAAACCCAGAGCTGTGACTGGGGGTGAATGTTATGCCCCTGTGCAACATTCCGTCCATCATCTTGTGTGTTTTGCTGTACACCCTATGTGGGATGTGTATGCCCAGACGTGGGTCCCTTGCTCACTAAGCCACTGGAGTCAAGCTATCCTGGCTGAAGACGGATGATAGCCAGAAACAGTCCTAGGATGCTTGATTCCTGTCCAGGCAAGACATGGCTTGGCAGTTCAGTCTGGACTGTTCCCATGAGGCAAAGGGTCAAGGCTGATATGCATGTGGCTTGGTGAGCAAAAAAACGATGGATTTAACCCAGATCTGTGACTGGGGCTGAATGTGTTGCCATTGTGCAACATTCCGTCCATCATCTTGTGTGTTCTGCTGTTCACCGTTTGTGGGAAGGGTACGCCCAGACGTTGTCCCTTGCTCACTAACCCACTAGAGTCAAGCTATCCTGGGTGAAGACAACTGATAGCCAGAAACCGGTCCTAGAATGCTTGATTCTGGTCCAGGAAAGACATGGCTTGGCAGTTAGGGCTGGACTGTGCCCATGAGGCACAAGGTCAAGACTGATTTGCATCTGGCCATGTCTGACCTCGGGTGGCTTGGTGAGCAAAATAACGATGGATTAAACCCAGATCTGTGACTGGGGGTGAATGTTTTTCCATTGTGCAACATTCCGTCCATCATCTTGTGTGTTTTGCTGTTCACCCTATGTGGGAAGGGTATGCCCAGACGTGGGTCTCTTGCTCACTAAGCCACTGGAGTCAGGCTATCCTGGCTGAAGACGGCTGATAGCCAGAAACCGGTCCTAGGATGCTTGATTCCGGTCCAGGCAAGACATGGCTTGGCAGTTCGGTCTGGACTGTTCCCATGAGGCACAGGGTCAAGACTGATTTGCATATGGCCATGTCTGAACTGGGGTGGATTGGTGAGCAAAATAACAATGGATTAAACCCAGATCTATAACTGGGGGTGAATGTATTGCCATTGTGCAACATTCCGTCCATCATCTTGTTTGTTTTGCTGTTCACCCTATGTGGGAAGGGTATGCCCAGACGTGGGTCCCTTGCTCACTAAGCCACTGGAGTCAAGCCATCATGGCTGAAGCCGGCTGATAGCCAGAGACCAGTCCTAGGATGCTTGATTCCGACCCAGGAAAGACATGGCTTGGCAGTTTGTGCTGGACTGTTCCCATGAGGCAAAGGGTCAAGACTGATTTGCATCTGGCCATGTCTGAATTGGGGTGGCTTGGTGAGCAAAATAACCATGGATTAAACCCAGATCTATGACTGGGTGTAAATGTTTTGCCATTGTGCAAAATTCCACCCATCATCTTGTGTGTTTTGCTGTTCACCTTATGTGGGAAGAGTATGCCCAGACGTGGGTCCCTTGCTCACTAAGCACTGGAGTCAAGCTATCCTGGCTGAAGACGGCTGATAGCCTGAACCCGGTACTAGGATGCTTGATTCCGGTCCAGGAAAGACATGGCTTGGCAGTTCGGGCTGGACTGTTCCCATGAGGCACAGGTTCAAGACTGATTTGCATATGGCCATGTCTGAATTGGGGTTGCTTGGTATGCAAAATAACGAAGGATTAAATCCAGATCTGTGACTGGGTGTGAATGTTTTGCCATTGTGCAACATTCCGTCCATCATTTTGTGTGTTTTGCTGTTCACCCTATGTGGGAAGGGTATGCCCAGACATGGGTCCCTTGCTCACTAAGCCACTGGAGTCAAGCTATCCTGGCTGAAGACGGCTGATAGCCAGAAAGCGGTCCTAGGATGCTTGATTCCTGTCCAGGAAAGACATGGCTTGGCAGTTCGGGCTGGACTGTTCCCATGAGGCACAGGGTCAAGCCGGATTTGCATATGGCCATGTCTGAACTGGGGTGGCTTGGTGAGCAAAATAACGATGGATTAAACCCAGATCTGTGAATGGGGGAGAATGTTATGCCACTGTGCAGCATTCCATCCATCATCTTGTGTGTTTTGCTGTTCACCCTATGTGGCAAGGGTATGCCCAGACGTGGGTCCTTTGCTCACTAAGCTACTGGAGTCAAGCTATCCTGGTTGAAGACGGCTGATAGCCAGAATCCGGTCCTAGGATGCTTGATTCCGGTCCAGGAAAGACATGGCTTGGCAGTTCGGTCTGGACTGTTCCCATCAGGCACAGGGTCAAGACTGCTTTGCATCTGGCCATGTCTGAACTAGGGTGGCTTGGTGAGCAAAATACAGATGGATTAACCCCAGACCTGTGACTGGGGGTGAATGTTTTGCCATTGTGCAACATTCCGTCCATAATCTTGTGTGTTTTGCTGTTCACCCTATGTGGAAAGGGTATGCCCAGACGTGGGTCCCTTGCTCACTAAGCCACTGGAGTCAAGCTATCCTGGCTGAAGACGGCTGATAGCCAGAAACCAGTCCTAGGATGCTAGATTCCGGTCAAGGAAAGACATTGCATGGCAGTTCGGGCTGGACTGTTACCATGAGGCACAGAGTCAAGACTGATTTGCATTTGGCCATGTCTGAACTGGGGTGGCTTGTGAGCAAAATAATGATTGATTAAAAACAGATCTGTGACTGGGGGTGAATGTTTTGCCATTCTGCAACATTTCGTCCATCATCTTGTGTGTTTTGCTGTTCACCCTATGTGGGAAGGGTATGCCCAGACGTGGGTCCCTTGCTCACTAAGCCACTGGAGTCAAGCTATCCTGGCTGAAGACGGCTGATAGCCAGAAACCAGTCCTAGGATGCTTGATTCCTGTCCAGGCAAGACATGGCTTGGCAGTTCAGTCTGGACTGTTCCCATGAGGCACAGGGTCAAGACTGATTTGCATATGGCCATGTTTGAACTGGGGTGGCTTGGTGAGCATAATAACGATGGATTAAACCCAGATCTGTGACTGGGGGTGAATGTTGTGCCATTGTGCAACATTCCGTCCATCATCTTGTGTGTTTTGCTGTTCTCCCTATGTGGGATGGGTATGCCCAGACATGGGTCCCTTGCTCACTAAGCCACTGGAGCCAAGCTATCCTGGCTGAAGACGGCTGATAGCCAGAAACCAGTCCTAGGATGCTTGATTTCTGTCCAGGCAAGACATGGCTTGGCAGTTCAGTCTGGACTGTTCCCATGAGGCAAAGGGTCAAGACTGATTTGCATGTGGCTTGGTGAGCAAAATAACGATGGATTAAACCCAGATCTGTGACTGGGGGTGAATGTTATGTCATTGTGCAACATTCCGTCCATCATCTTGTGTGTTTTCCTGTTCACCCTATGTGGGATGGGTATGCTCAGACGTGGGTCCTTTGCTCACTAAGCAACTGGAGTCAGGCTATCCTGGCTGAAGATGGCTGATAGCCAGAAACCGGTCCTAGGATGCTTGATTCCGGTCCAGGAAAGACATGGATTGGCAGTTTGGCCTTGAGTGTTCCCATGAGGCACAGGGTCAAGACTGATTTGCATATGGCCATGTCTGAACTGGGGTTGCTTGGTGAGCAAAATAACGATGGATTAAACCCAGATATGTGACTAGGGGAGAATGTTATACCATTGTGCAACATTCCGTCCATCATCTTGTGTGTTTTGCTGTTCACCCTATGTGGGAAGGGTATGCCCAGACGTGGGTCCCTTGATCACTAAGCCACTGGAGTCAAGCTATCCTGGCTGAAGACGGCTGATAGCCAGAAACCGGTCCTAGGATGCTTGATTCCGGTCCAGGCAAGACATGGCTTGGTAGTTCGGTCTGGACTGTTCCCCTGAGGCACAGGGTCAAGACTGCTTTGCATCTGTCCATGTCTGAACTGGGGTGGCTTGGTGAGAAAAATACAGATGGATTAAACCCAGACCTGTGACTGGGGTGAATGTTTTGCCATTGTGCAACATTCCATCCATCATCTTGTGTGTTTTGCTGTTCACCCTATGTGGAAAGGATATGCCCAGACGTGGGTCCCTTGCTCACTAAGGCACTGGAGTCAAGCTATCCTGGCTGAAGATGGCTGATAGCCAGAAACCAGTCCTAGGATGCTTGATTTCTGTCCAGGCAAGACATTGCTTGGCAGTTCGGGCTGGACTGTTCCCATGAGGCACAGGGTCAAGACTGATTTGCCTATGGCCATGTCTGAACTGGGGTGGCTTGGTGAGCAAACAATTTGCAACCTTTCCCCCAATTACATTGGAAATGTTTATGTCTCTTCTCAGGAAAGTTCGCTCTGGTTCCCCTGCCGATTGCTGCCCTGCCCGCATTGCCCGTGAAATCTTTCTTAGCCTCCCCGAGGTTCCCCTCTCACTTCTTAACAAATCCCTTGCATCGGGGACGGTTCCTAATGCTTTTAAATCTGCTGTTGTTTCACCTATCCTTAAAAAACCTGGGGCTGACCCCCAGGTTTTGAGTAATTTCCGCCCAATATCTTTGCTCCCTTTCTTGGGTAAACTTCTGGAAGCCTATGTAACGGGCTGTCTTGGTTCTTTTGTAGAAAATTCACAGTTCCTTGATCAACATCAGGCTGGTTTTAGACCACGTCATTCCACTGAAGCCGTAATGGTGGCAGTCCATGACGAACTGAGAAAGGGGGCGGACAATAACATCTCTCAAGCTTTGGTGCTCCTTCATTTGTCGGCTGCTTTCGACACCGTTGACCATACCATCCTTCCTCAACGGGTCGAGAGCGCCGGCATTAGGGGCACTTCGCTGAGTTGGCTCTCCTCCTTTCTACAGGATCGTGAGCAAGCTGTTCGCCTCCGTCCGTTTACATCTGAACCCAAGAATTTGACTTGTGGGGTCCCGCAGGGTTCTCCTCTTTCCCCGTTATTATTTAATCTCTATATCTCCCCCCTTATTTCTAAGAGAGCTACCAGGGGTCGTCTTCAATTACGCAGACGACCTACAGCTCATTTTTGATATTGATTCCTCCCCCACCTCTATTGAAAGATTCCAATCCACCATGTTGTTCATCGGTAATTGGATGAATGCAAACCAACTCAAGCTGAACCCTGGAAAGACAGAGATTGTATTGACTGGGCCTTCAGCCAATCCTTGGAGTTCCAACTTTTGGCCGCCTTCGCTGGGCAGTGCTCCACGCCCTGCGAGCTCAGTCAAGAGCCTTGGAGTTACCATCAGTGAGGACCTGACTATGAAACCACAAATTAAATCGGTGCTTTCAGCCTGCTTTTTCCACCTCTGCCGCATTAGGAAGATCAGCAGGTTCCTCACTCATGAGGCCCTGGTTCAGATCATGCTTGGACTGGTCATGTCCCGTATTGACTACGGAAATGCGCTTTATGTGGGGATTCCCCTCTATCAATCCCGCCAGCTCCAGCTGATCCAGAACCAAGCGGCCAGGCTGGTTTTTCGGCAGCCCCGGACAAGTTCAGCGAAGCCCCTTCTGAGGAGCTTGCACTGGCTCCCTGTGATCCAGCGCTGTCTCTTCAAGTTGGGTTGCCTTACTCACCAAGCCCTTGCTCAACAAGGCCCAGCCTTCATGTTTAGTCGTCTCAATCGATACATTCCATCTCGAGTCCTTCGCTCCTCGAGCTCTAATCTTTTATCGTCATGTCCATTTAAACGGAAAAGACTGGGTGGACTGAGATTCTCTTTTCAAGCTCCCCTCTTCTGGAATTCTTTGTCCCCTGATTGTCGTCTTATTCCCTCTTATCTCAACTTTAGAAAGGCTCTGAAAACTTGGTTATTTTCTCAAGCCTTTGATTAGTTGTTTCCAGCTCTATCCCCTCCTAATCCAACCTTAGAGAGCCTCGTATAATTTGCTCAGTTTCCCGGAGCCCTCTACTAGTTGGTTTTCTGTTTAGGTTACTAATGAACAGCTGCCTTTCTGCCATCCAAAGCGCCAAGAAGCCGTTGGTGTACGTGCGCTTAATACATTTCTTTTTTCATTTCATTTCATTTCAAAATAATGATTCATTAAAAAAAGATCTGTGACTGGGGTGAATGTTTTGCCATTGTGCAACATTTCATCCATCATCTTGTCTGTTTTGCTGTTCACCCTATCTGGGAAGGGTTTGCCCAGACGTGGGTCCCTTGCTCACTAAGCCACTGGAGTCAAGCTATCCTGGCTGAAGATGGCTGATAGCCAGAAACCAGTCCTAGGATGCTTGATTCCTGTCCAGGCAAGACATGGCTTGGCAATTCAGTCTGGACTGTTCCCATGAGGCACAGGGTCAAGACTGATTTGTATATGGCCATGTCTGAACTGGGGTGGCTTGGTGAGCAAAATAACGATGGATTAAACCCAGATCTGTGACTGGGGGTGAATGTTATGCCATTTTGCAACATTCCGTCCATCATCTTGTGTGTTTTGCTGTTCACCCCATGTGGGATGGGTATGCCCAGACATGGGTCCCTTGCTCACTAAGCCAATGGAGTCAAGCTATCCTGGCTGAAGACGGCCGATAGCCAGAAACCAGTACTAGGATGCTTGATTCCTGTCCAGGCAAGACATGGCTTGGCAGTTCAGTCTGGACTGTTCCCATGAGGCAAAGGGTGAAGACTGATTTGCATGTGGCTTGGTGAGCAAAATAACGATGGATTAAACCCAGATCTGTGATTGGGGGTGAATGTTATGCCGTTGTGCAACATTCCGTCCATCATCTTGTGTGTTTTGCTGTTCACACTATGTGGGATGGGTATGCCCAGACGTGGGTCCCTTGCTCACTAAGCCACTGGAGTCAAGCTATCCTGGCTGAAGACGGCTGATAGCCAGAAGCCAATCCTAGGATGCTAGATTCCTGTCCTGGCTAGACATGGCTTGGCAGTTCAGTCTGGACTCTTCCCATGAGGCAAAGGGTCAAGACTGATTTGCATGTGGCTTGGTGAGCAAAATAACGATGGATTAAACCCAGATCTGTGACTGGGGGTGAATGTTATGTCATTGTGCAACATTCCGTCCATCATCTTGTGTGTTTTGCTGTTCACCCTATGTGGGATGGGATGCCCAGACGTGGGTCCTTTGCTCACTAGGCCACTGGAGTCAAGCTATCCTGGCTGAAGATGGCTGATAGCCAGAAACCCGCCCTAGGATGCTTGATTCCGGTCCAGGGAAGACATGGCTTGGCAGTTTGGCCTGGAGTGTTCCCATGAGGCACAGGGTCAAGACTGATTTGCATATGGCCATGTCTGAACTGGGGTGGCTTGGTGAGCAAAATACCGATGGATTAAACCCTGATCTGTGACTGGGGAAGAATGTTATGCCATTGTGCAACATTCCGTCCATCATCTTGTGTGTTTTGCTGTTCACCCTATGTGGGAAGGGTATGCCCAGACGTGGGTCCCTTGGTCACTAAGCCACTGGAGTCAAGCTATCCTGGCTGAAGACGGCTGATAGCCAGAAACCGGTCCTAGGATGCTTGATTCCGGTCCAGGCAAGACATGGCTTGGCAGTTCGGTCTGGACTGTTCCCATGAGGCACAGGGTCAAGACTGCTTTGCATCTGGCCATGTCTGAACTGGGGTGGCTTGGTGAGAAAAATACAGATGGATTAAACCCAGACCTGTGACTGGGGTGAATGTTTTGCCATTGTGCAACATTCCGTCCATCCTCTTGTGTGTTTTGCTGTTCACCCTATGTGGGAAGGGTATGCCCAGACGTGGGTCTCTTGCTCACTAAGCCACTGGAGTCAAGCTATCCTGGCTGAAGACGGCTGATAGCCAGAAACCGGTCCTAGGATGCTTGATTCCGGTCCAGGCAAGACATGGGTTGGCAGTTCGGTCTGGACTGTTCCCATGAGGCACAGGGTCAAGACTGATTTGCATATGGCCATGTCTGAACTGGGGTGGCTTGGAGAGCAAAATAACAATGGATTAAACCCAGATCTGTGACTTGGGGTGAATGTTATGCCATTGTGCAACATTCCATCCATCATCTTGTGTGTTTTGCTGTTCACCCTATGTGGGAAGGGTATGCCCAGACGTGGGTCCCTTGCTCACTGAGCCACTGGAGCCAAGCTATCCTGGCTCAAGATGGCTGATAGCCAGAAACCAGTCCAAGGATGCTTGATTCCGGTTCAGGCATGACATGGCTTGGCAGTTCGGTCTGGACTGTCCCCATGAGGCACAGGGTCAACACTGATTTGCATATGGCCATATCTGAACTATGGTGGCTTGGTGAGCAAAATACCGATGGATTAAACCCAGATCTGTGACTGGGGTGAATGTTTTGCCATTGTCCAACATTCTGTCCATCATCTTGTGTGTTTTTTGCTCTTCACCCTATGAGGGAAGGGTATGCCCAGATGTGGGTCCCATGCTCACTAAGCCACTGTAGTCAAGCTATCCTGGCTGAAAATGGCTGATAGCCAGAAACCGGTCCTAGGATGCTTGATTCCGGTCCAGGAAAGACATGGCTTGGCAGTTCGGGCTGGACTGTTCCCATGAGGCACAGGGTCAAAACTGATTTACATATGACCATGTCTGAACCGGGGTGGCTTGGTTAGCAAAATAACGATGGATTAAACCCAGATCTGTGACTGGGGGATGAATGTTTTGCCATTGTGCAACATTCCGTCCATCATCTTGTGTGTTTTTCTGAATATTTTCAATGGCCTTGAGTACATTTTTGGGGGATTTGACACAATCTCCAGAAAGTGTGTCCCCTAAATAATCAATTTTTCTTACCCCAAATATGAATTTTCCAGCTCTCACCGTTAATCCTGCAATGTAATTTCATTAAAGCATTGTCCAAAACAGCATCATGATTATGTCTGTTATCACTCCAAACTAAAATATCATCCTGAAATACCATCATGTTGTTAAGACCCTTCAAGACACTGCTCATGTCTTTGAAAAACCGCCGAAGCAGAAGCTAGTCCAAAGGGCATTTGTAAGAATTGGAAGATACCCTCAGGTGTTATGAATGTCGTTAAATGTCGAGAATCAGAATGTAACCTCACCTAATGGTATGCATTAGAAAGGTCAATGGACAAAAATTCTTACAATTTCTGGCACTAGCCATCATTTCATTAATGTGTGGTAATGGGTGGCGATCAACCCAGATATTCCTGTTCAAATCTCTCAAGTCCACACACATGCGCAACTTGCCATTCGATGTGCATGCCAAAACAATCAGACTTAACCATTCCGATGCCTCAATGTGTTTGATAACTCTGGAATCACATAACTTGTCCAATTCTTGCCTGAGTTGTGGTCGTAACGCAATTGGTACATTCCTGACTTAGTGAAACACGGGATTGCAATTTGCCTTTAACACAATCTGGTGCTCGAATTGTTTTAAACATCCAAGTTTTGTACTAAACAAATCTGGATATTTTGTGTGCCACTTGGACTTCTCAAGATCTTGTGTTTGTAGAACCTGATTCGGATGATTGGTATGAAGTATACTGCTTAAACCTTTTTGCTTCTTCCAACCAAGTAAATCTCTGCCTTTTCTACAACATACACTTTAACTTGTGTGCTTTTATCTTTGTACAAAATGTGGCACATGAAATACCCCCACAAAAGAAGTTTTATATCACAGTACCCCTCAGGCTCAATGTCTGTTTGCACTAGATTGCACTTGCCTTTTGATTCCCAAATATTTTTATCAATTATGGTGTACGGAAAACATGAATCAGCCCATAATGATACTTTGACGTGGTTCAATGATAGAACACATTTGGGAGGATCATACATTTCAGATAATACAATACCTCATTTTCCTAAATTACTAACACTTCCACATCACTGTCACTCGTTCTCTGATGTGTCGTCATTACCACCCACCATATTTACGGACCATTTCCAAGTTTCACTGTTACCAGACCTACACATTTTAGAAAAATGACATTGTTTCTTACATTTGAAACAGGTGACTTTTAGCAGCTGGACACCTTGGAGCTTCAGCAGTATGTCTTAAACTTCCACACCTAAAGCAAACTTGTCTGTTATTACTGGATGATGCCCTTTCACCGCGACATTTTGGTAAAACCTGAACATTCGCACCCTCAATCACACTCTTGGTTTTGCGAATAGCATTGACAACACTAACATCACCTTTCTCATTCCTTTGATCACTATTAAGTACTTTGACATTGTGTGCAGTATGTTGTAATCTCTCGGCTATGTCAATAATTTCTGTAATGAGGGATCCTTCAATTCCAATAATCTCTCTTGGATTTTGCAATTGTTGGTTCTATTTATGAATTAGTCCCTGATTATTTCTTCGTGGAGATCCCTGAATCTGCATGAAGCAGCTAAAGTTCTTAATACAGCAACATATTGCTCTATCGTTTCTCCAGGCAACTGTGCTCTGGAAAAAAATGTGTGTCTTTCAACTGCAATGCTGTTTTATTTTCCATAATTGTCCTTCAAAGCTTTTAAAGCCTATAGATACTCATCAAATACTGCTTCTCCTGAATTAGAGCTGTCTTCATCACCCTCCCCCTCACGACTGGTCGAGTTTGCATATATAGGTTTGGGTAAAGTTTTCAATACTTTTCTGCCTTCAACACCTAGGTTATGTTTCAATAAGGCTAATTTCTGAGATTCTACAACTATTTCTCCTCCTATTGCTTCTAGGTAAGTCTCAAACAATTCTTTCCAATCCTCCCATACCATGGACAGCACACTGGGATTCTGTAAGAATTTGAGCGAGGCTAAAAATGATTTGGTCTCCATAATTTCCTGAAAGAATGTAGCATTAAAAAAGAACTGTGTATGAATACTCCCCATCATTGTATTATGCACTAGTTACTTCCTACAAGGTCTCAATGTTATTATGCACTAGTCACTTCCTGCAATGTCTCGCTGTAATGGCAATACAATAAATTAAAATAAATAAAGTAGTCACAGTAGACTCAGAATAATGGTGTGGCTTCTTAAACTTAAACTTGGCACCACAATGAATTAAAGTAGTTTGCACAAGTTTCCAAATAGATTACAAGACGCTGTATACTCTGTAAGTAACTTCCTACAAATTCCTGCTTGCAACTCAACAAATTAAAATAAATGAAGTAGACACCATAGTCTGTGCAACTCTGCTTCCTCAACAGCAGTAATATTACCTGAAGGGATTTTAATTAAACAAGATGTAGATTCAGCGGCCCAAGTAATTCCGCAGGCTGCATCCTTAGTGCTCTTGGGTCCATAGACACTACAAAACGTCACCAAATGGGCAGAAAAGTATACTTTGGTGTTACGCTTGCAAACCTAACACTGAGATGCAGGTGCATATACCTTCCTCCGAGGCCATGCTGCTAAGTAACTGCCACATTAACTCATAGGACCGATGTAAATGGACGTTGATGCGTTGTGACTGCCCTTCCGATCGTGTCATTATTTCCTCCAGGCAGACAGCTGGCATACTAGGTACGTCATTTGCAGGCACTATTGATGAGCACTGACAGGTATTGCGCTTCCTCTGGGCATGGTACGTTATGTTCAGGTGGTCAAGCAGTCAACATCCATGTACACCACACCTCTTGCACTAATGCCCAGCTCAGCGACATGTAGATAATGACCCCAATGTCACTGTGCCATGAAATTACATGTAAGAGAATGGCAGCACACGGACTACCAGCTGCGGTATCTCACATCAGCAGGTATTCCTTTTTAAATAATAACATGCAGGTCGCGCTCAAGTTGTACCACCGGCGTCCCTCGTGGGCCCAAGTGGTCAGTTACTCAGAGACACAACTAACAATGTAATCCAGATAGCTAAAAAAACTCACCGAAATTTCACATCCAGCACAGGTTGTGATGGTCCTCCACAAGAACAGCTTGTGACTGTCCTCACACAACATTTTGTCACAGCTAGCCCCAGGGTTTGTTCTCCAATGTAGAAAAAAATCCTTGCCCTTCCTTTGGTGAGGTGACATCCCACTCTCATCGCCACTTTTAATGTCCCAAAAAGTCCATGCGGTTGATCAAAAGGAAGCTTATTTAACAGCAATACCAGCCCACAAGGCACCTTGGTCCTTCACCCTCAGCAACTGCTTACTCCCTGTCCCCTGGATTCCACACTCCAGAATCCAGGGGAGATGGTAACCAGAAGCCACGGTAACTAGGACACCATTGCCTAGTTACAATACTATGACAAGATACAACAAATACTTTACATATTGACTCTGGAGAAGTGTAATCTTGGTCCCTTCTGAAAATGTAATAGGAATGCATTATATACATGCATGGTCAGCACTTGAATATTTTCTGTGTAATTAATGTTACTTAAAGGAGTGGAGTATTGCATATTTAAAGTATTGCACATGGCATACTTGTGTACAGAACGTGATTAATAAAGGTTTATGAGACACTTACATGGTAATGTGACAAGATAAGTTATCATAGATGTTTCCCATTGAGAGATTATTAAATTTATTTTGTGCATGTGCATTTACAATGACATCATGATTCTATAGAATGTATACATGTATTAAGGAGCTGCATTTATTGTGTGTATAGAAATGTGCACATATTCTGTAGCTCTGTGCACTTCTATAATTGTCTAGAGTGGACCTCGAGAAACAGTTTGGTCCATGCTCACGTTTGCAGATTAATTTATCATTTGTATTTAACCTTCAATCTAGAATGTGTGTACTTGTATTTTGTTTCCACTACAGGAATGGAGACAGAATGCCTCATTAGTTAGCATAGGAGGGTTTTGTTTTCTTTAGATAGCAAGGTATGAGAAGACGAAGTTGACAAGGAGAAGCACAGTAACAAGCAAGGAGGCAAGTTTCCATGGGAGAGGAGAGGATTGACCAAGGATGAGTGAAGTTGCAACTTATCGATGTGGGAAAGGTGGTGAAAGTATGCAGCTGTACCAGAGCTATGGAAATTCACCAGCAAAGATCATGCAGGACTGTCTATTTGGACTGCAATTGATAGTTAATGCTGGACAAAGTGTGGGGAGGGAGAGTCACGCTAGATTTTCACAGGGAACACACCTATACTCCTGCTTGTGTGGCAATGCTACTTGACCCATGGTTGCAATGCCTGGAGTTCTGGCAGCTGACACCTTTCTAATTTCATCCTTATGGAATGCTTCTTACTTTAGGCTTGCCCTTTTAAGATCATTTAATATAAGATAGCGGGCTCATGCTTATTAAGGAGAATCATCAGATGAATTGTAATACTTAATTCTTCTTCCTGTTAGTCTGCATAATTGTCATAGAGTTAGTTGTCTGCTTTGTATTATATAGAGTAAATCACTTTAAGATATTTGGTCTTATCTTGGTCCTTTTGTACTTTTATATAATTATGTTGAGATTGGTCTACATTGATTTGTTTATAACTTTATATTCAAACCCTGCTAAACTTAGATTAAGTGATTGAGTGGATTATTGTGTGGCCACTTTTCTTGCACTGGAATGAGCTGTTAACAAGTTATAGTTTTCTCCCTTTACCTCTCATGCTGCTAGAAAGATTGCCCCTCTAAACATAAATGTTTGAATGGGCCCAAGCTACAACACCTCTAAGTTCAACCTGACTCCTTGTGTGCCCAGCTACCCAGGGTTAACCACAGGTTAATTTAGTGACTTTTTGTGGTTAACTCTGCAAGGGATTGTGGCTGTTCCTTGACCGGAGCTCACGGCCCAGTCAACCAACAACCCATGTTCACACACAGAAATACTGTTTCAGCAAGTGGTACTCACAAAGGGTTTGTGCTTTGGCAAACTGTTGCTTCCCAAATGGCTGCCCCAGAGCCTAATTTGGGCCTCTGATTTCCAGTGCTCGGCACCAGCACTTAATTGTCAACATCGGAGCTTGTGATAGTCTAACACAAGGTGGCACTCTCTGGTTAATTTAGAAATGACCACAACAACATTCAATTATTAATTCATTAGACATTGAAATTTACTATTACCTGCCGTCCAAGCCATTCATAAAGCTTTGGGTGTGTGGAATTTTCTGAATTATTAAAACTGTAGGAGTGTGATGGTTAGTAATGGTGTTGTTACTATCATTGGCATAATGACAGGGGTAATATTTGGTGCAAGCTGCAGTGGCCTACTGACCAGAGCCATTGCATTTATATTTTGACAATTTTAGTGCTCCGTTGCTCACCAGTAAAGTTTATTGCTGGCTCAAATTATGATCATCATACAAATCAAGGATTTAACCTGCTCCAACTTTACTGTTAGGTTGCAATCTGTGATCCAACCAAAGCAGTCCCACAGAGTATTGTCCTACTTGCCCAGGTTTATACTTCTACTCCTTGTCAGAGTAATGAAGCAATATTTAAATGCAGCTCAAGAACAATACGATATAATGTATGGCACCAAATGAAATGGTAGTCGGTGGAGCCAGCAATTGAAATGGATATTGTTCTGTAGTATGCAGAGCTTGACCTAGCTTTATAAAATGTTCTCAGGAGGAACAGTCCTTGAGCAAGGTGAGTGTAGCTCACTCGCACCAACAATTCAAGTAAGGTATTACACCTACATTTGGGTGGCGTTTTTATACGCAATTTATGCATATTAACTGATAAAACAACAAACTCAGCAAGGCCCGATCATAATTAGGTCACACTGGCAAATTAAAAACATTTGCATAAAATTGAAAGGTTCTTAACAATACCTATTTTTTTAAGGAAAGAAAACGCTTCTGCTTGTTTCTCTAGCAACTGTATTCCAGAGATGTACAACTTAATATGAACCATTTTCTAAAAATTAGCTCACAGAACTGTGTTCTTCTACATGCCTTCATCGGAACTAGCAACAGAAATCCTTCAAAATATACTTTGGGTTTATGTAGGAATGTTTCACTCAGATCTATTGTTGGGATTCATCCACGGCCAGCCACGGCCAGTGGTAGGTGTAACTGCAGGGCGGTGACGTAGGGAGGGGGAGGGGCAGGGTGGGGGGTTGTAATGTATGGATTACGGACTTTAACAGGTAAGTAAACATATAAATAAATAAAACAAATTTTGTTGCGCGCACTGCATCGCATTTGGTGATGCAGTGCACACAACAAAATTTGTTTTATTTATTTATATGTTTACTTACCTGTTAAAGTCCGTAATCCATACATTACAACCCCCCTCCCTACCTCACCGCCCTGCAGTTACACCTACCACCGGCCATGGCTGTCCACGGCGCTCAGCTCACGATTATTTCAGACATAACTGATCATTATGCTGCTGTAGGGAGACAAGGTTGTTAACTGAAAGGTCTCCATTTGACAGAGGCACCGCCAGGACAAAATGGTGGCCGGTTGAATTGGCTTGGAGCAGAACGACTCCCATACTCTGGAGGGGTGGCAAAAACTCTGATTGTCCCCCGATGAACACAACAGACTTGTGACAGGCACCTACGACCCGCATCATCACCCAAACACACACATGCCTTTCTCCCCTCACCCCCCAACTAAACTCAACATCTAGTTCCTCCCATTCACGGCACGAACCCCGACAGCCTGGGCCACTCTTCAAGTAATCCGTCTTTCATGAGCTTCCCCTCAGGGGCAGCAAACAGGGGAGAATTCATTCGCGGAAGGGGATGCCTGACTCCAACATGGCGGCCATGGGAGCCACAATCATCAGGATGCAGCGATTGAGGGATCTCAAACTACCTGGGTGCCCAACCTCATCATGGCCACCGCACAAATGGACTAAACACCTAGGCTCCTACGTTCTATTATTCTATTCCTCACCCTTGAAACACCTCCACCCACAACGGACTCCTTAGACTGGCACTTCGAGCTTACTCTAGCAAGGCTAGGGGTGCTCCCCCAACACCCTTCCCCCTGGCTCACCGACCATGACATTAATTTTGGGATCGTCCTCCAACCATTGAGTCCTATCAAGCTGACCGATCCCTGGTGGAGCTACCTGTTAGCTAAAGAGGAGATGGGTTGTGGGTTTCCCCCTCGGCCATCCCCTACCCAGCCGGACCTTGAGCAGACTTTCCTTCGTCTCCCTGTCGTATTCTCCCCCTACCCTTTTTCCCTCTCCCCTATCCTTCTACGCTCCACTTTTCTCGTCTTCCTTTGCTCTTTGAAACGTATGGCTTTTTAACAGAGACCTTGCTATTTGGCCTTGGCCCGGTGGAGCTACCTGATAGCTAAAGAGGAGATGGGCCGCGGACTCCCACCTAGACCGTCACCTACCCAGCCAGACTTGGGGCATATTTCCCTTCATCTTGCCGTTGTTTCTCCCTCTTACCCTTTCACCCTACCCTTCTACGCTCCCTTTATCTCATCTCCTATGCTCTTTAAATGTTTTACTAGTAATCTATGTAACCTGTTAACTGATGTAATTTTGTAACTTTGTGGTTCTGCAAGTAAAGCGCACTAATAACTCCGAGTCTAGCCAGCGCTATATAAAACTCAATAAATAAAATAAAATAAATAAATACATGCTTTCTAACAATACAGTACATTGACATCATCCCCCGTGTTCTGTGGAAACTGTAAGGAAAGAAGAATTGCACCTGGTAACTGATTGGAAGGGGAAACAAGCAGAATGAACTAAACACCAAAAGCGGCATCCATTTTCAAAATAGTGGTTTTTGACATGTAGACATGGCACAAGTATACTGCATTATTAATCAATCACATCTCTATGAAATAATAATATTGTTTTAAGCATTAAATAATTCCTTGATTGATTGCGGTCCTTTGCATCATCCAGCTGCTAACTCACATAAATAATTTGTCACCTCAAATTGCACATCAGAAAAAAACTTCAACACCTGTGGTGGAAATTGGTGGGTTTGTAAGAAAAACTGTGAAGACCTGCCCTTATGTTTTTTTTTACAAGCTACGCAGTCCTTCAGGGTTAACATAAGCAGGGCTAATCTTCAGAGCTGGGGGAGGATGTGAGAGGGTCTGGTGTTACTGCTGTCTCAGAGAGTCCGGAATTACATGATAAACACTCTTCAAAGTTCAAAAAAATGCATTTCTTTATAATTTGAATTTTGAGAAACATTTCAGTGTAGTCCACCCATTATACCATTCCATAGAGTGACACTTGTTAGAAATGTTAGATTGTAATCATGGACATTCATGCTCCCACTGCCCTGACGACATGAACCAAGAGGAAAGCTGTATGTTGTCCCCTATTCACAACGAAGGCTGTTACTATAAATGAAACAACATTATAGTCTTTTGCTTTTAAATCACGCACAGCCTTAAATGATGCATTTCAAGGCACTTTCTTGTGATGATGAAGTAAAAGGAGAAACTGTGAAAAAAGTAACTGCCTGTGATCACATAATGTGATCAAGTAGAAGCTGTGATGGATGAAAGGTTTTTTTGTGCAATTCAGACATTACATGGGTATTTCATTCTATCTCCCATTTTAGATAAAAGCTTTGTGTTTAATTCTTTGAGACACTAAATTCATGCACTGTGTTAAATACATCCAGCCTTTGCATGTTTCATAAGAATTGAGGGTATTTGAGTTTGAGGAGGGTGATGTTTTAATGTAGAAGCTAAAACAAAAACTAGAGCACCCATCTTGGTCAGCGAAGTGCAGATGTTTGATCCACATAGCTAAAGTTCTTAGTTCATTGTCATCTACTCTTGAATTAGTTTATTCCCCCCTATTCACAGTTCAATTGTTAATTAAGTGAGTCATGCAGCGCTGTCTCCATTCTTCATTCATACATTCAATTACTGGACAAGGTTTGCTAGCAAAAAATGTGTTCTACAAACACAAATATTATTCAAACATTTCTTATGCGGAACACCGGCGAAACTCTCCACCCCAATGCAGTGATAAAGCTAACTTGTACACTCGCTACATGCAGTATAGGGGCTGGCCTTGTCAAAATGTACCAGGGCTGCTACCCCTGGCTATAGAGCCACTAACACAGTCTAGGGCTCAGAATAGGTCTCAGTAAATTATTCCCATACTCAACCCTTGGTAGCTTGGCTACGAGCAGGCAGGCGTAACTTAAGGGACTGGTATGTAAAGCATTTGAAAACACCAATTCAGTAATTGATTAAGACACAACACACAATAGTAATCTCACACCAATTTATACAAATAGGAAACATTTTACCTTTAAAATGATACCAACACAACAATAATCCAATGTGGGGAACCGGAGATATGATTTTTTTAAAGATGTAGCACTATACAGCACTTAGAAACCTATAGTGCCACATTGGGACACTGGTCGCCCTTGGCCAGGACAAAGTCAAAGTTTCATGCCAACCACGATGGAGCTCTGCTCGCATACACCTAGAGGAAGGCAATGGCCAACATTTTACCTTCTGACTTAGAAGCCTTTCTGGAGTTTTTTCTGCCGGGGTCCCTCAATGCTCTTCACCACGCCATATTCGGTGAGGGTTTGCTGACTTACTTTTCTGGGAGCTCCTGGTCAAACTTTGGAAGTGGGACCTCTAGAGCTTTTTAGTTGGACAAACCAGTAGGTCAGGCCAGCTCACAGTTGAAGGTGGCCGGCTTGGCACTTGTGGTTGAGTAAGTTCCCTTATGGAGCTTTTTTCCGAAGCTGCTATAAACGTCTAGGACTTCTTCATGAAGTTCCACTTGAGGGCCCAAAGTGTCCAAAACACAATCCAAGGGTATGGAAGCTCCAGGATGATTGAGACCACAATTCCCAAAATGCACCTGGACAAAACCCTTACAAATCCACTGGAGGCACTCCAGGCAGAGGATTCTTTTTGGTGATGGTCCTGGTGAGCTCTGTTAACCGGTAGGGAGTCCACTCTTTCGGGCACATGCATCAACATTGCCATTTGCGATTCCTTATTTGCGAAAAATAAGGAATCGCAAATAAGGAATCGCAAATGGCAATGCATGAAGAAATTGCTAAATAAATTGCGATTTCTTAAAATTCCTTAATTGTGACTCGCAAATTGCCAATCGCAATTAAGGAATAGCTCCCCATTCATTCCTATGGGCCTAGAGGCCCATAGGAATGAATGGGAATTACATTCTTAATTTGCGATTCACCATTAGAAATTCGCAAATTAAGAATGCAATTTCAAGGGTGCAGGGGTGTCCAAAGGACACCCTGTTGCACCCCTGAAATCTGCCCATTAGTACATTTTGCACACACACATGCCACAAGGGCATGTGTGTGTGTGTAAAATTAAACTTTGAAAAATGCACTTTAGTGCATTTTTCAAAGTGTTCGCAAATTACCATGAAGGTTAACTTCGTGGTAATTTGCACCCCTTGTTTGCGAATTCACAAATTTTAAAAGCTTGATGCATTGCATTTAAGGAATCTCAATTTGAGATTCCTTAAATGCAATCGCAATGTAAAAAATCGCAATTTTGCGATTTCTTTAATTGCGAAAATAACAAAAATGATAATGCATCCCAAAAATGGGAATTGCATTCGCAAACAGCTGAATTTTGCGATTCGCACCATTTGCTAATGCAGTTTCCCTTGATGCATGTGCCCGCTAATTCCTTTTGAAGAAAGATGCAGCCACAGGGACAAATAATGCAGCAGGTGCAGTTAGTCAGAATGCAAGTCCTGATAGTGCAAATCAAGTTTCAAGCTTGGCAATCCTTTTTCATCTGTTAGTTTCAAGCAGCAGATCTGAAAGGCTCTGCTCCTCTCACATATGTATTCAGTGTTCTCTGGGGTAAATCAGGATTGCACTCCTGTCCAACGAGGTGCAAGGCAACACCCCAGAGCATGACCACTTCCTAAAGTGTGGCCTCACCTTCTCCCTACCTCAACAGAAAAGTAAAAACTAGTTAAACCAACCCCCAGTAATGCTAATTTCTAAAGCCCCCTAACATTTGCAGATTCCTTCCTTAAGCCAGCTACCAGCTGGGTCAGAGAGGATGGGGAGTAGCTGGACCTGACATTCTCTGCCTGTCCTATTCCTCCTTAAAACTGCATGCTTTACAACCCCTCCCCCCTGCTCTGGCATTCCTATGTAGCAGAGCTATCTCCCACATTTAGCCTCTCACTGGGTGAGCCACTTATCACTTCTTCAAAGCAGAATGGCTAATTTTGTTAACTCTGACCAATCCGGGAAGACTACAGGAAGGCTGAATTTCAGCTTATCTAAAAGAAAGTTTAAAAACGTCTTTTCTGTATACTCTAGGATACATTTAACAGTGGCATATGGTTGAATTTATCAATAACATTCTCCTAAGTCCTTGAATGATATTGTTTAATTATTTCTTCGCATTATTTATGCTTTCATAAACTAATGTAATGTTATCTTATAGGGCTAGGAATCTACAGTGGGGAAAGTGCAATTTCTCCATCATCAGGGCATATGAACATATTTTATAAGGCCCCTGCTTATAATTACAGGACCCACCACCCTTGTGACACCTAGGGGAGACCTTAGTGGTCCAGAATATGCAAGAATAGTGTAGATCCTTATTCCACACGGCTCCTAGCAGGAAAATTGATTTTGGGAGGCACTTTACTACAATAGGGAAAACTAAATGTGCAATGTCTCTATCCCCATGGCATATAAACCATCTTTGTAAGGGCCCTCTTTATAATTACATGTCCCTTCCCCCCAGGGACTCCTAGGGGAGACCCTGGCAGTACCTAAAATGCTGACATTTTGTAGTTTATCACTTTTTAGGAGCCCCTACCACCAAATTCGAGTTGGGACACAATTTGCATTTGAAAGCAGTGCCGTAACACAGGGCGTCTTTTAATATGACCTCAGGCTCTTAGCGGTGCACACATGCAAGTGCAATAAAGTACACTGGCCTCTAAACTGCCATGCTCTATTTAATATTAATGACTTAAATGTAGTTTTACGCCCCCTGCCCTATTATCTACCAGGGCCTTATAGGGTAGGTCATGCCAATTACAAGTGTACCTTACACATGGTGTACCCTAATGCATGTGTGTATTTTCACTTGTGTTCTCAACATAGCACTAGCCCTGGGCCTGGGTAGACAGAACCCAGGGACAGTCAGAGTCAGTTTCCACCATTATCAGTCAGCAAAAAATGGTGGTGCACAGGGCATACAGGATTACTTTGCAACACACTCTTCCTCTCAAACTGAAACTATTTATGGGTTCTGAGTAGCACCATTTTCACCCCATTATTAAAATAGAGATTCTTTCCTTTATGGAACACACTTGGGGCCAGATGTAGGTCGGCCAATACCGGTCGGTAACAGCCGAAAATCGGTAATTTCAGCTGTTACCGACCGGTATACATGAAATGAGATGTAGGAGCCTAATATTCACCGAATCGGATAACATGAGTCGGTATAATACCGAATCGGAAAACATGAGTCGGTATAATACCGACTCGGTAAATATGAGTCTGTTTTTTACCGATGCGGAAAATTCCGAATTCATATTTACCGATTTCTTATTTACCGATTTGGTAAATAAGAAACGGTAAACCAATGGGCATGGAGATGTAGGAAACCCGAAAAATACCGATTTCACGGAAATTCGGTATTTATGAGTCTGTATTTTCCATGGATTGAATGCAGGTGGTAACCAGGTGAAGGCCATAAAATGAGTCCCAAAATGCAACAGTGTGAGCAGAATGGCGGCTTTCTACGTCATTGCAAGGCGTCAAAGACTACAGGCAGCAGGAGAGAGGGAATGGCTAAGGGAGGAACAAGTGTACAGGCAGTGGATAACACTTTTCCAACTGACAGAGCCAGAAATACTCCAGAGGTACAGGCTACATCCCCAAACCATCCAGGACCCGATCAGGGACCTACACCCACTCCTGGAGCACACAACACCCAGGGCCCACGCCATCCCACCCCATGTGCAGGTGCTGTGTAGCTTACACCTGCTTGCCAGAGTGTGATAGCTGCAGTGGGTGGTGTGTCCCAGAGCTGCCTGTCCCGCTTCTTCAGGAGGTTTCTTGACGCCATGATGCAGAGGATGGAGCATTATATTTCATTCCCTGACACACCTGTGGAACTTGCAAAGACCAAGACTGATTTCTATCAACTGGCACACTTCCCTCACGTGATAGGCTGCATAGATGGCACCCACGTACCACTCTGTCCACCTGCAGCCACAGAACACATATACAGGAACCGGAAGTCAACGCACTCCATCAATGTACAGGTCATATGCAACGTTGGCAACATCATCACAGACATCGTTGCGAAATTCCCAGAAAGTACCCATGATTCGTACATATTTCAGAATAGTGGGATATACACATGCCTAGTTGCCGGAGAATTTGGAAACGGATACCTGCTAGGTAAATTACATTGACACACCCTGACACTCACAGAAGATTAATGTATCATGTACATGCAACTAATGTCAATCTTACTTCCCCCTAGGCGACAGTGCATATGCCCTGCGGTCCTTTGAGCTCACCCCCTACCTCAACCCATCCAACAGGAGTGAAAGGCGGTACAATGTGGCTCACAGATCTACACGCAAAATCATTGTGACCTGTGCCATGTTACACAATCTCGCCACCAAGGAAGGCACAGAGGTGGAGATCACACATCATGAGGACATTGATGATGACACAGAGCCCCATGCTACAGTAGCAGCACCAGCTACAGATGGGAGACTGAGACAGGCAGAGATCACACAGCAATATTTCTGAGTAAGTAATGAGACACAGACAGGCTGTGATTATGATGTACGTAGTTTTATTTTCCCTACGCAATTTCAATGATACCACACAATGGTTAAACGAAATAGCAATGTCCATGACTGGGTGGTCGCGGTTAACACCACTGTGACCTGTCCTTTGGGTGGAGGGCATAGTCAATATTTACAAACACGGATTACAGGGTGGGACTGATGTGGCTGTGTGTCATGGCTTTCGGTGTGGCCTGTCTCTGTCGAATGACGCCTGCCGCTCCTGCGTATTTCTGGGACAGGAGTGCTTGCGCCACTCCTGCTGGTGGATTGCTCACTGTCAGCTACACATGTGTCGCCTCGAGTGGCTGTCTGTTGTGCAAGCATGAGCTCCATGGCAGAGGTCACTCTGGCCATCCCCACAGATAAATTAGTGCAGCACTGAACAATAGCATCCTGCATCGCCACTGACCGTCTGCACAGCAGGGAGGTTGCAGTCGCAAATCTGTTTAAGGCTTTTGTCTGCTGCCGCACATCCACACGAGCCTTGCGCCTCTCCAAGTGGTCCGTGTCCAACTTGTCGCACAGGACAGTCATGCACTGGGTCCTATCTGTAATGCCAGATGCCAGCAACTGCATGCTCTCAGAAATGTCTCCTATGCCCTTGCCTATGTCATCCAGCTTGTTGTTGGTGGTGCGTGCCTGCCTATATACACCCATCATTGCTTTTGCCTGCAGGCGCTGGACTTTGACCATGGTGGCCTCCAGACCGCAGAAGACCCCTAACCGTGATGCTCTTCAGCTGCCTCCCGTGACCTTCGTCCTCGGACACTGACCCGCACAGCTCTAGGAGTGGGCTGCTGCTCAGCGTTGGCTGACTCTAGTGGATTGATGGCCATGTCACCCTCATCCTCTTCCTCCTCAGATGTTTCCAGTATGCGGGGAGGGGGCACATCAAGCCGCCTTGCCATTTCCAGCACAGGGGACAGAGTTGTTGGGGTTGGGGACTGTGCAGCTGCTCCTGACTCCTGACTCCCAAACAAAAGAGGAGACTGAGGCTGTGATGTGGTTGTATCCTCAGATGACTTGGCTGCCTGCTCTGTGTCCTTCCCTCCGTGTACTGTGCTGGGACCAGCTTCTTCTCTCCTCTTCTCCCTATCCTTTGCTGTGCTGCGCGATGACTCTCCTGTGGACAGACATGGACATTGTGTCAGTGGAGTAGTTCACCTGTGTCTCTTGATTAAACACACTACTATCACACATTTGCCTGTCCCTCATTTGCTTATGCTAGTAGTGTGTTGCATCCCTTGCTGTATGGTATGCTGACCGCATTATGCATTGCTGGGCATTAGTAAAACCTGTTCTGGAGTGTGATGTAGGCACACAGAGTGTGGAAGGGGAATAGGTAAATGAGTTAATGACAATGTACATGCATCTTACCTTGTTTCTTTGCAGCTCTTGCTGTCAAGGTTACAAGCACCCTTACCTGTAGGTAACTTGTAGATGGATTTCGCAGAGACGTTATGGACCAACTTCCCCAAATTCTAGGCAACTCCTAGTGATTGGTTTATAAACACTGAGGTAATCAAATAGAAATCAGGGAGGTAGGTCGGATCATGGACGCTACCTGTTTCCTGGATTGTCGACCTGCGAGGCAATAAAGAAAACTTTTGTGATATCTATTCCTGTAATTCTAAATCGTCTCCCCTACAGCTTTTCTTACAAAGTCTCTTTTACTAAATTTTAAGAAGAGCCTACCTGCGACTGGTAAGATTTAGGCGTCGCGTCCGTGTTGTCGTCGTGAAGGGTTGGAGCTGAGCAGGGTTGTGATGATGTGAAAGTGTTGTCAAGAAAATGAGTTACTCCTGAAAAGCAAGTATTGGAGAATATAAGAATAAGTTACTTTCTTTTCTAATGTTTGCTTTACACCTTATCACTGCACTTAACTTTGGTATGCCACTTACTCAGAGCTCTTAGTTGTGCCGTTCTTCTCCTTCACTCCCTAGATAAAAACACTTCTAAACAAGAGACAATTTTGCCAACAACATTCATCAAAAAACTATTGTCTCAAAAGTTCACTTTGATACTTCTCAAAGCCTTCTTTGTTTTCTTTCAGATTATTTCTAAACCAAATGTCTCTTTAAACAAGATTCACTTCACACGTCTTAGAATTATTGTCCAGGTAAGTTTTCAAGTTCTCTAGACCAATTGTTGCTTGCTTGCGGTGGGCGCCTGATGATACAAACAAAGAAGAAAGTTTTCACTTAGCTTTTGTCTTTCTGTGTTCTTCTTTTGCAGATTCGTGTGCCAAATGCGCGAAGCCAGGATGAAGACCTTCGGAGTTTTCAAGGGCGTTGGCTGTCGTCTACCGGATCTCAGGACTCTCCCAGACGAACCTCTGGAGGGCGGTGGCAGAAGGCAAAGCACAGAGCAACGTTGGGTGTGGCCTTTTATAGCAGAGCCACACCCAGGGATCATTGACGCATCGCGCACCGTTTTCCAGCGTGCCGTTTCCAGCGTGCGCAAGCGTCTCCAGAAACTTCTCCGTCAGACTGTTCTCTCCACAAGCTCACTCGCTTGTCAGCAACTCCATAACAACTTGCACATCGAACCAAATCTCCTCACAAGTTTCATTCAGCGTTTCGCTAACTAGCATTAGCCATAAACAGCACTTGGCAAAACCAAAGTGGTGCAAAAGAGATGTACAATTACACCAAAAGCATAATCAAAAGAGATGTACAATTACACCCAAAAGCATTATTCTCATTAAAGGCATAATAAAGTCACACATCATTACTCATTACACTCTGGAGTGCTGGTAGCACGGGACAGGGGTGGGTTTCTTGATTGGGCAAAACTGCTCATGTGAGAGCTGGATGTGCTTAAGGTTAGTGATTCATGACAGTACTCCCCTCTCAAGAGCCCTCCCAAAATCTGTGGAACAGGTTTCGGTTTGTTTGGATTATGAAGGTGAAAACTTCTTAATAATCGAGGAGAATTCTGTAAGTTGGAAAGAGGTTCCCAGGTTCGCTCCTCTGGACCATAACCCTTCCAATGTATTAAATAAAACAATTTCCCTCGAATCCGCTTCGAATCTAGAATCTTTTGAACTTCAAATTCAGGAACTCCATCAATATATATAGGTGTGGGATTCTTTTTAAATCTAGTCATAGGATCACAAGGTTTAATCAATGATACATGAAATACCGGATGGAATTTATACCTAGTGGGTAAAGTTAGTTTAATACTAACGGGATTTATTATTTTCTCAATAACAAATGGGCCGATAAATTTGGGACGACATTTTTTACAAATCTTAATCTTTAGGGTTTTTGTGGATAACCACACCTTATCTCCGACAGAATATTTAGGTGGTGGCTTTCTGTGTAGGTCTGAAGTTTCTTTTTGACTTTCTTTTGCTTGGGCTAAATGATATTGAGCCTGATTTTGAACATGAACTAATTTTGTAATGTGATCTTCCAGAGACGGTATTGCAGATGGAATTTGTACAGTTCCCGGGATATTTTTAGGATGAAAACCATAAGTGCAAAAGAAGGGTGAAAGAGTGGTGGAAGAATTATCCATGTTATTGAAAGCAAATTCTAGAAACCATAAAATATCTGACCATTCCTTTTCTTCTTCTGCCAAAGCACATCTTAAAAACTGTTCTATGGTTTGATTGGTCCTTTCGGTTAAGCCATCTGTTTGGGGATGATACCCAGAAGATGTGCGAATGTCCATGTCTAAAGTTTTTCCTAAATTTTGCCAAAAGTGAGAAACAAATTGCGGACCTCTATCGGAAATTATTACTGAAGGAATACCATGCAATCGAATTATTTCCTTAGAGAAGATTTGAGTTAACTCTTTTGCAGAAGGAATTTTCTTTAATGGGATGAAATGAGCCATTCGGGAAAAATGGTCAACCACTGTTAGAATAGTATCAAATCCTTCTTTGGTTTTAGGAAGTTCTACAATAAAGTCAAGAGATATCGTGTGCCAAGGTTGAGGCGGGATTGGGAGGGGAAGTAAAAGACCACTAGGTGCTTGATGTTGTGTCTTATTCTGTGTGCAAACTACACAAGTCTCAATATAAGATCTTACATCATTTAACAAAGAAGACCACCAGAATCTCCTTTTAATTAACTGACTGGTTTTAGTTACTCCTGGGTGTGCAGACATCAAAGTGTCATGATGTAAATGTATCACTCTAATTTGTAGTTCTTCTGTGGGTACAAAAATTTGTTCATGCATATACAATAAACCTTCTTTCATCTGCATCAAAGGATACAAATCATACCATTCTTGTGACGTTTTTTCTTGTATCTTTTTTTTTTATGTCTTCCATTACATCAGTAACAATCACACCCACTTTAAAGCAATGATCTGGCAGTACCGGTTGAATTTCTTCAGAAGAACAATCTTTTTCTTCTAAGATTCCCAAACGTGACAAAGCATCCGCTTTTAGATTCTCTTTTCCGGGACGATAAGTAATTGCAAAGTTGTAATCATTAAAGAATAATGTCCAACGTAATTGTCTAGCAGTGAGAGCTTTAACTGAACGCAGAAACTGTAGATTTCTGTGATCCGTATAGATTGTTATTGGATGTCTTGCCCCTAACAAGTAATGGCGCCATTCTTCGAAGACTGCTTTTATGGCTAACAACTCCTTGTCAGCTATAGCATAATTTTGCTCCGTAGGGGTCAGTTTCCTTGAATAAAATGCGATTGGATGCATCTGACCTGTTTCTTTGTGTCTCTGAGATAGAATGCCACCGATGGCAAACTGAGAAGCATCTGCTTCAACAATAAAGGGATTGGAAGGATCCGGGTGCATTAATACAGGTGCTGTAGTAAAGTGACTTTTAAGATTTTGAAAGGCTTCTTCTGCATCGTTACTCCATTCAAACTTTACATTCTTTTTTAGTAGTCTAGTAATTGGGGTTATCAAATGAGAAAAGTTACAGATAAAGCGTCTATAGAAGTTAGCGAACCCCAAAAAACTTTGTACTTGCTTTACTGAGGAGGGACTGGTCCAGTCAAGAACTGCTTGAATTTTCTTTGGATCCATCTCGATACCTTCTGGACTCAAGACGTATCCCAGGAATTCAACTCTTGTAGTATGAAATGTGCTTTTCTCGAGTTTAATGTACAAGGAGTTGTCAAGAAGTCTTCGAAGAATAGCTCTTACTTGTTGTACATGTTCTGTGGTGTTCTTAGAATAGATGAGAATATCATCTATGTACACTATGCAACAAATATCCAAGAATTCCCTTAACACTTCGTTTATAAAAAATTGGAAAGCTGCGGGAGCGTTGCAGAGCCCGAATGGCATGACTTGGTATTCGTACAAACCGAACTTGGTACGAAAAGCTGTTTTCCATTCGTCTCCACTTCGAACCCTGACCAAATGGTAAGCTCCTCACAAATCCAATTTTGTATAAATGGTGGCATCTTTTAATTGGTCTAACAGAGTAGGAATTAAGGGAAGTGGATATCTATTCTTGATGGTAACATTGTTTAAAGCTCTATAGTCGATGCAAGAACGCAACTCACCTCCCTTTTTTGGGATGAAAAAGAGATTGCAAAGTAACCCTAATACTAAGATGATGAGAAGTTATTTCAGGAGTTATTGAGGCCAAACTAGATATCATACTCGACAATCTGATCTCTTGATTTGTCGAGCCAGTTAGTTTTCCGACTGCTGCACTAGAGCTACCTCAGAATTCTTACCCTTAGGTTTATTTGGGCGTACAGGGCATTCCTTAACAAAATGGCCTGACTTGCCACAATACAAACATTGATTTAATTTCCTTCTTTTGTCCTTTTCCTCTTTACTCAGAGGTCCTTTGATAGTGCCTATCTGCATAGGTTCTCCTTCTAAATCCACCTTGGGAGTGTTTTCAGTTTTTACACTATTGTACCTTTCTTTAAAAGAAAACACTTTGGATTCTGTATTTCCTTTCTCCCCTCTGCGTTCTGATAGACGATGATTCAATTTTACCACTAAATCAATGAAGTCCTCAATAGTATCTGGTGGATCTAAAATTTGCGTTACCATATCTTTTAACTCGTCTTTAAGACCTTTGTAAAAAATGGAAACCCTTTTCTCCTCGGGCCAGCGGGCTTCAATAACAAGTCTATTAAATTGGGATATGTAGTGTAATAAGTCTGATGAACCTTGTTTTAGGTGTAATAGCTCAAGATCTGCGGATTGGACAAAGACATGTTTGGCAAACAATTTTTTCATTGTGTTCTTAAACAGTCGAAGATTATAGAGTATTGGGTCATCTCGTTCTACAATTGGTACTGACCATAAAGCTGCGTCACCTCCTAAGTAAGACAGAATAAAAGCTATTTTTGAGGAATCATCAGGAAAGGCTGCAGGTTTAGCTATAAAATGTAAATGACATTGATTTAAAAAGATTGAGAACTTATTACTATCCCCATAAAACCTTTCAGGTGGTGCCAAGGGAACTGGTACAGGAGTCACAACTTGAATCTGAGTTGGTGTTGTAGAAGAACTAGAACCTGAATGCAAGGTTTGAAACCCTGACTGAAATGTCGCTGGTTTCAATACAGATTTCTGAGTTGGGGAAAAATTCCAAGCCCCAGAACCGGATTGTATATTTCTTTGAATATCAGTAACATCTCTTCGAAGGGCAGCATTTTCGGCTTGTATTGCAGTCAATGTATTTGCAATGTCTGACAAAGAATTTGAAATAGAAGGATCCATAAAGTCTGGGCGAAATAATCGTCGTGGGCTTTGCCTTCTGTCAAGGTTACAAGCACCCTTACCTGTAGGTAACTTGTAGATGGATTTCGCAGAGACGTTATGGACCAACTTCCGCAAATTCTAGGCAACTCCTAGTGATTGGTTTATAAACACTGAGGTAATCAAATAGAAATCAGGGAGGTAGGCCGGATCATGGACGCTACCTGTTTCCTCGATTGTCGACCTGCGAGGCAATAAAGAAAACTTTTGTGATATCTATTCCTGTAATTCTAAATCGTCTCCCCTACAGCTTTTCTTACAAAGTCTCTTTTACTAAATTTTAAGAAGAGCCTACCTGGGACTGGTAAGATTTAGGCGTCGCGTCCGTGTTGTCGTCGTGAAGGGTTGGAGCTGAGCAGGGTTGTGATGATGTGAAAGTGTTGTCAAGAAAATGAGTTACTCCTGAAAAGCAAGTATTGGAGAATATAAGAATAAGTTACTTCCTTTTCTAATGTTTGCTTTACACCTTTTCACTGCACTTAACTTTGGTATGCCACTTACTCAGAGCTCTTAGTTGTGCCGTTCTTCTCCTTCACTCCCTAGATAAAAACACTTCTAAACAAGAGACAATTTTGCCAACAACATTCATCAAAAAACTATTGTCTCAAAAGTTCTCTTTGATACTTCTCAAAGCCTTCTTTGTTTTCTTTCAGATTATTTCTAAACCAAATGTCTCTTTAAACAAGATTCACTTCACACGTCTTAGAATTATTGTCCAGGTAAGTTTTCAAGTTCTGTAGACCAATTGTTGCTTGCTTGCGGTGGGCGCCTGATGATACAAACAAAGAACACTTAGCTTTTGTCTTTCTGTGTTCTCCTTTTGCAGATTCGTGTGCCAAATGCGCGAAGCCAGGATGAAGACCTTCGGAGTTTTCAAGGGCGTTGGCTGTCGTCTACCGGATCTCAGGACTCTCCCAGACGAACCTCTGTAGGGCGGTGGCAGAAGGCAAAGCACAGAGCAACGTTGGGTGTGGCCTTTTATAGCAGAGCCACACCCAGGGATCATTGACGCATCGCGCACCGTTTTCCAGCGTGCCGTTTCCAGCGTGCGCAAGCGTCTCCAGAAACTTCTCCGTCAGACTGTTCTCTCCACAAGCTCACTCGCTTGTCAGCAACTCCATAACAACTTGCACATCGAACCAAATCTCCTCACAAGTTTCATTCAGCGTTTCTCTAACTAGCATTAGCCATAAACAGCACTTGGCAAAACCAAAGTGATGCAAAAACATAAAAAAGCCATAACCAAAAGCATAATCAAAAGAGATGTACAATTACACCCAAAAGCATTATTCTCATTACAGGCATAATAAAGTCACACATCATTACTCATTACACTCTGGAGTGCTGGTAGCACGGGACAGGGGTGGGTTTTTTGATTGGGCAAAACTGCTCATGTGAGAGCTGGATGTGCTTAAGGTTAGTGATTCATGACACTTGCAGAGCTGTCAGCATCCCCAATGCCATGGATGGATTCAGGCTCAAGGGTGGATTCCACCAGCTCCTCAATGTCGGTGAGTCGTGGTGCTCGGTTTCTTCCTCCCCCTGTTGCTGCAGCTTCTTTTCGGTGGGCAGCTAGTTTCTTTTTGGTAATGATGCAAAGGTCATACCACCTTTTTTTTAAATCGTCTATTTCACGGTGGGTGACACCAATGGCATTTACCTTTGCTTGTATGTCAATCCAGGTAGTGCGCTTGATGGACTCTGCAACATGCAGTGATTGTTTACCAAAAATCTTGCTGTAATGTTTGACAACCTCTGCAACAAGCACCTGCAGTTCTTGAATTTCAATTTTCTTCTGCGCTCAGCAGCATCCCTCTGTCCATCCTGACTCTCCATGGTGCTGTACAGGTAAGCTCAGGGAAGCCTGCTCCTCAGTCTGTCCTCCTGCTCTCCTGACTGTTGGTTTCTGCACCTGCATGGGTGTGGACACTCCCAGGTACTGGGGAGGGGTGCTTGATTCTGATTGGTTGATTCCACTGTACCTTTGGTTTTGGGTGTGGTTGGTGTTCCTGATTGGTTCACAGGCTCACATGTTTGTCAGTTTCAAATTTCCGAATCGGTATTTACCGAATCGGTATTTTCCGATTCGGTAAATCCAGATTCGGTAAAACCCATTCATTCCTATGGGCCATGGGCCCATTGGAATGTATGGGTTTTACCGAATCGGAATTTACTGAGTCGGAGAATACCGATTCGGTAAATACCGATTTCAGATTCCGAGTGATTCCGAATCGGTAATTTTTTCCGATTTTTTACCTACATCTCATTTTCCGATTCTGAAATACCGATTCGGTATGAGTCGGTATTTTAGAATCGGTAAAATAATTTTACCTACATCTGGCCCGTGATATTTTATCATATGATATATGATTTTGGTCTAACCACACTTTTTATCATTTCTATTAATATACCGAGATAATAAGTTAAGCAAATAAAGAAAAGAAAAAGAGATGTTACTAAACTTTTAATGAAAATAAACCCCTGAAAAAAAATTCAAACCCTCATTATTGAATAAACGTAGCATTAAGATTTGTGATTATTATTTATGGGATGGTTAGCTCCAAATTCTTATAAAAAGCTGCCAAGAACCTTCAAACATGTTTTTAAAGGTGGAAGAAGAGGAAAGAAGAACCTCCATTCTAAAGAAGAGAAAAATAGAAAAGGAGGCAGTATCAGCTCTGTGTGTGAGACGATAAACCATATTATTTAAATTGATTCTCGCTCCATCAACTCCACAAAAATTTACCTGCAGGATCGAAGGCCATTTGCAGAAAAAAAGACATTATCCCCCCAGATTCATCATTGTCCTCTTTTGCGTGTCCTTAATAGTGATTATTAAGGAATCGCTATTAAAGACTCACAAAACGGGATGCATGTAGAAATCGCAATTAATTTTGCGATTTCTACTGCGACACTGGTGTTGCGCACACACGCCCAAAGGACATGTATGTGTGTAACATACAACTTAGAAAAATGCACTTAAGTGCATTTTTCTAAGTTTTCGCTATTTATAACGAAGTTACACTTCGCGGTAAATAGCGGCCCAATATTGTGAATTCGCAATTTTAAAAAGGTTCATGAATAGCATTTGAGGAATCTCTAATTGAGATTTCTTAAATGCGATTCTTCGCAATATAGCGATTCCTAGTATAGCAATTTTTGCATTTGGAATGATGAATCCAATAAGCAAAAATAGCGCTCGCAAAGGGCCAGATTCTCAGAATCTGGCCCTTTGCGAGCCGTTTTCAGCTTGATGAATCTGGCTGTATGTTCCCTGTCTACAACATATGCAGTAAGTCGCAGAATTAGTGCATCCACTTTAGATAGCGCGTTATTTTTTATAATCAAGCTCCTTGTTCCGCAATTGGTCCAACATATGAAGTGAATGCGGAGTAGGTGTAAACCATGGCCGGCCATCCCTAATAGAATACAAATAATCCAGAGCCAGGATGATATTGTTTTGGAAAAACAGAAAGGTCATTACAGCACTGAGTCTTCATAAAGTAATCTCTGGAAATGGATATTCTTATTGTCAGTCAGAGCGACTGCAGCAATAAAACTGAAGTCAAGGCTGTCGAATATTTGCTTGCAGCAACATGGTTTCTCAAAAAAATATAGCAAAGTTTTTCCAAGGAAAACTATTGCTATTTTTAAAGAGATTCTTCAGTGTGCTGCTTCCAAGGTTTGTTAAGAAGCTTGAAAATGAGCCAAACTGCTGTTGACACATATATGTGTTTTTCGTACATTTGACGTGCATACCCTGCCTTAGGAGATAATTAAAGTTGCGTTTGCACAGGAGACTTACATAAATATATAATAATATTGAAGGGAATGGGGAGAAGTGGGATCCCTAACGATACAAAATGAATAAAGCTATTCCTCTCTATCAATTAAGTATGAATAAGGTTAGCAAGTTAAACACAACAACGGGGCCTCTATCTTTACTCTGGCTGCACACTTTTTGAGAACCTAGACCCTAAGCAAACATGATTATGGGTCACTGTTAGACCTGGCATCATTGGTGTGGGTTTCCTATGTATTTTTTGCCTTGACCACCCGTATTTATGCTTTGTGTTGAACTCAATTTTGCTTGTCTATAAGCTTTGGGCACTTTACCACTGCTGTTCAGTGCTGAAGTGCAAGTGCTCCCTTTGTTAATTATTGTTATAGATTGGTGTTTCCATGATTGGCATTTTGACTTACTAGTTTATTTGGGGAGAGGATGTAGCCTTACTGCTAGAGGGGTCGACCACAAAGCTGGGGAACCGGGTCTGAGTCTCCCCAACAACGCACAACATCCTGTGATTCTGGGAAATCACGTAATCTCCCTGAGCCTAATAAACAAAACTGTATGTGTCCATCTGTAACAAAACTGGTGCTAATGTAAAGCGCTCTGATACCCGATGTCGCGAGTCTAGTTTGTGCTATATAAAACAATAAAAACAACAAAAAAACTAGTCAGTCCCTAGTACAGTGCACTGTGTGTGCCCAGGGCCTGGAAATCAAATGCTGCTAGTAGGCTTGCAGCATGCCTTCTGCCACACACATAAGCAGTCTGTAAATGTAACTCAGGATAGCCATTGCAGTGCCTGTGGGCAGTCTAGTACTGCCATGTTGACTTGGCAAGTGCACCTAACCTTCCCTTTTCTTACATGTCAGTCATCCCTAAGATAGGCCCAGGGTACCCCTGTGGGCAGGGTGCAATATATGTGAATGGTAGGGTATGCTCTGGTGTGTGTTACATGTCCTGAGAGTGAACTAGTGCCAATTTCGTTTTTCACTATTGCAAAGCTATATGTTCCAATAAGATTGAATGGGGAGTTTGCTTATAACATCTTATAAGCCTAACTATCCCTGGGAACAAGGTAGGAAAGTACAATTTAGTATATCTGAACTCAGAATGTTAAAATCCATCGTTTAGTGAGGGTGATTTTTACATTTTGTGTTTGAAAATACCACTTTTAGAAAATAGGTTTTTTTCTTGCTTAGCCATCCAGTGTGCCTATGCCGGGATGTGGATTGACCTGAATGACCCTGGTCTGCCTTCCATGATGCTGTCTCCACCTCCTGCGAGGAAGCTGCACTAGAGAGGACAGAACTGGTTTTGACTGAGCACAAGGCTTCTCTGCCACCAGAGCACAAAGGATTTTGTAGTAAAAATATTGGGGCCCACACCCCAGAACTTTAGATCACTTCTTGGAATCAAGAGGAACCTTTGCCAAGGAGAAGAGCCAGAGAAGCTGAGGAGGAATACTGCCCCTGTGCTATTTTGCTGTCTGGGGTTGGACTGCAGTGGCTACTTGCTGCCAAAGAAAGGAGAATAACTTTGCTGTTTGCTGTGTCCCCTGCTTAAGGAAGATCTCCAAGGGATTGAAATAGAGCTTGTCTCCTGTTCTGAAGTCTCAGGACAACAAAGACTTCATTTCTTCTGTCTTTCTGCATCTGGAACTTCTGTTTCACCTGCCACATAAGGAAATTGCAACAACGACGCCAGCAAGCAATGCCATAACCAGCACCAAAGCTGTGGATACCGCTCATGAAGAGCACGATGCACTGCCCTGATTTGAAGCGTAGGCCTAATGCCTGCCCCCGCAATGCCGCATTCACTCTGTAGCCGTAAAGTAAAGTAAAGTAAGTAAAGTCCACATTTGTAAAGCGCACAATCACCCGTAAGGGTCTCTAGGCGCTGGGGGGCCGTCGGGAAGATTAAGCGAGCTATTGCCCAGAGTCACATGGTGCTGGGCTAACCTGACACCGGAGCCGGGGATCGAACCGTGGTCCCCAGATTCCAGCGTCAGTCGCCCTGGCCGCGGCACCACACCTCTCCCACCGAGGCCGCTGCCTGCACTAGAGCAGAGGACACTGCTTGAGACGTCCATGATGCACCGTCCCAACTTGCACCGCAGCCCCAACTTCAGTGATGCCGGTGCTTCATCAAGCAGAGCCGATACTCGGCGTGTGTGACTCCTGAATCCATCTACACCTCACCGTAAGGAACCAACGCCTCACCGCCACTGTAACGCCATCTCCCCGACACAGTATGGACCCTGCCTCCGAAGCAAAAGTCATTGTTTCACCTTCTTCTCATTGGGGATTTCTGAATCTTTCAAGCCTGGAGGAGCACCAGACACCTCCCCTGTAAGACGCCAGCCTACCCTGGGCAGGCTAGGTGGTTATGTCCAGTGGCTGGATCTCCAGCCTGCTAGGTTTTGGCCTTCCAGGTGAAAGCCATGACGGCACCCACAGCTAATTGGCGATTACTAGAACTCTTCATTCCAGAGAAGCCACAGACTCCTCCCTGTTCTCATGCCACCATGCCCTGGGTAGAAATGTGGTAATAGCTTGTGCCTAGAGCCCTGGCTGCAAGGATTGGTCTTCCTATTTGAATGTCATGGCTTTACTTGCCTCACGCTGGGGATTAAAAGAACTGTTTAGCCAAGATGATGCTCAGACTAATCCCCCATCCCCAGCCACCTTGTCCTGGGCAGGATAGGTGGCTTTGCCTGAGGGACCAGTCAATGGGAAAAGCACTGGCTTCATCCACCTGTCACTGTTTTAATGTTGGATTCTTGAAGTTGGTCAGTCTAGAAGAATGGTCTGACCCCATCGCGCCCTTGAAAGGGAAGGCCGCTCTGGACAGTGCCCAGGGGACCGGGTCTCTTCAGTCAAAAGCACTAACCTCAACCTTCCTCTTACTGGCTATCCTTGGAGCTGGTCAGCCCAAAGGCACCCCAGGAACCTTCTTGATCAATGTCTGCCTTCCTGGAACTCATCCTTGGTTAGCTTGAGGGGTTTAAGCCCGCCCGAATTCCTTTCGGACTAGCAAATAAACCATTTTCATTGGCTATTAATGCCCCATGAAGTAAAAGCTCATGGAATCCAGGAGGAACAACATGCTGCCCATATCCGAGCTTGCTGGCCTACCTGCCATCTGGTCCCTATAAACTGACCAGATGGTCTAGTCCATCCACTGACCCGATAGCTCTATACAACCACCAACCAGATTGCCCTGACTAGCCTCTGATCAAAGTGCCCATGAACATTGGAGTCATCGACCGGAATGACCATGCGCATTGTGGACAACTATTGGTAGCCTACCCCATGAGGCCCAGCTTCAAGCCCGCGACTTGCTGCCAGGCACCGCTGCTAGTGCCCACTCAGGCCATCTGGGTATTCTGACAACCAGTAATGGAGCATTTCCCAACCATACACTGGGCAGAGCATGCAGAAGAAGCATCATGGAGCACACAGAGGTGGTCCCCATGGGCCTTTTCTCATCTCTCGCTCAAGTAGCAGCAGATGGACACCAGCATGCATGCGGCCAGGGACAAATCCATCGCTCAGAGGATGACTTTCAATAGATAGCAGCAATGTAGATGCTCTACTACCTATGAAACCTACATCCAGAATAAGGTCCTTTATAAGTGATTTCACACCTGGTGCCCAAGGAACATGTGGTGCACCAAGAGAATGAATGTGGTCTCCTTTGGTATGCACTTTAATACCCCAAAAAGAGGCTCTACACACCAGCCAAGAGGTCAAATTGCCTTTCTTCTAATGCATGCACATGGGGTGAAAAAGGGGAGACATTCAAGCAAATCTATGTATTCTCCTGAAGCCCTATCTGGGCTTGACGCTTCAAATGAGCCCTTATTAGTACTTCTGGGCATCCCTCAGCAGGCTATCCTGCCTGGGATGTTTTTCACCTGAAACCCTGACTGTTCTCTTAGAAGCCTGGCTCCTAGACAGGTTCATTAGGCAATGATGAACGTTATCTGGGAGCCAGGCCTTGGGAGGCTGCCAAGGGCCCTTTCCGTGCCTGTCGAGAATGATGAGATGACAGAAAGGTCCCAAGCACCTTGGTCTCAATATTCTGGAGGAAAGCCACGAGCAATCCTTGCAATACATGCATGCCAGGTGACAGGAACTTTTATTAAAGATTCTGTATATGACCTCCTGGAGCCTGGGTTTGCTTCAAGCTGCAAATAAACCCTGATCGGAAATGACCTAGCCATCTGGGTGTGCCATTTACTCCTACTCTGGATCCACCAGATGGCTGAGCCTGGAGGACTGCCTTCTAGTAATAGTATGTCTTCTGTGAAGAGTTTATGCAGAAATTGGAGAGATGTGAAGGGACTCCGATGGCCCAGGAACAGACGTTGAACCCAATATGAGGCTCGGCCAGGCACAGGGAGGCCCACATAGCCCTCACCTTGGCACTGCCCAGAGCTTATCAACTGGGCATAGCAGGGGTGATCTCATTTGACCTGCAGAAGATTATTGTGGGCAGTCTAAGACACAGCATCCTGGTGCATTGGCCCTTGTTAATGTTGGCATCTACCAGAGCATACTGAAGCTCTGACCTGGGAACCAGGTAGTGCTTTTCACACAAGCAAACAGGGTAGCCCTCACAGGGCCTGTAGAAGCCTGTCCTTAGCACTCTGAATCACTCCAGGCCAGCACATGAACTCCAAGCCCCAGGGGCACCCACCCGGGCTCATCAGAGCTCTAACCCAGCCCCATCAGCAGGGGGCACCCTGCCATGGACCGCAAAATGGCATGCTGGGGACTCTGTAGTATGGCAGGCAAACTCATGGGCCCCAGGTCCCAAGACCCACCAGAGCTCTGGCTTGGGGTCCTTGCAGAGCTGTCCACCCCACAGAGAGGAGATCACCTTACTAATCCGGTGCACGGCCACTAACATTTCTTACAATTCATGTACACCAGGTGGCAGGCATTTGAGCAAATGTATCTGACTTCTTGGAGCCCTGGCCAGGTTTGAAGCGTCAAATGAGCCTTCATTGGGACTTTCAGCACACCTCAGAATTCTAAACATTGAGTTATGACTGGAAGTGGACGGTTTTGTTTATTTATCTATATATATAAAAACAAATGTATATCTGTCTGTCTGTCTGTCTGTCTGTTTGTCCTTTATGCATTACTACACCATTCATCCGATCCCCTTTAAACTTTGGGAAGTTGTTGAGTACACTCCAGTGAAGGTTTCTGGCATTAATTTTTTTAAATATCAGCCCCCCAGGGCCCTCTTAATCTTACGAATACTGATGTACGTACCAGACAGAAAAACAAAAAATTGTGTCTCTACAAGCACTCGAATAAATAAATAGAATTAAAACACCATTCATCCGATCGCCACGAAACATTGGGAAGTTGTTGAGTACACTCCCGCGAAGGTTTCTGGCATAATTTTTTTTAAATATCGGCCCCCCAGGGCCCTCATAATCTTTCGAATACTGATGTACGCACCAAAAGGAAAAACAAAAAATTGTGTCTCTACAAGCACTCGAATAAATAAATAGAATTAAAACACCATTCATCCGATCGCCACGAAACATTGGGAAGTTGTTGAGTACACTCCCGCGAAGGTTTCTGGCATAATTTTTTTTAAATATCGGCCCCCCAGGGCCCTCATAATCTTTCGAATACTGATGTACGCACCAAAAGGAAAAACAAAAAATTGTGTATCCACAAGCACTCGAATAAATAAATACAATTAAAACGACACTTTGAAATGTTTTCCATATTAAAATGAATACGTTTCAATAAAAAAGACACAATGTAAATTGAATGTTATCATAACTAGTTTCCTTGAATTTCCTTTCATCGGAGATCGCAGCAACGCGTGACCGGTAAGCTAGTTTTGAATTCAAAACATCGCCAATGATGTTGGCGTGTCACATTTTGCACCACCCATGGGTTCATAGTAAGTGTCGCAAACATAATTTTGCAACTATTTTTTTATCATTTTGAAAATCCATATTATTTACATCATATGAAGGCATATTTATATAAAAATAGATTTGATGTATTGAACAGAACACTCATGTTGACTGTCATTATAAATCAATTACGAATTGTCCCGTGATCACTTTATATATTTTTGAATAGTATGTTAAATATTATGAAGACCTTACAATGTTAGAATATGGCAGACACATTGAGGATATCGACTACGCAATAAAGTATATATCTTACAGCGACCTGTCAATTCATAAACGCAATTAGCCTCAAGCGAATATGACTTTTCTCTCCTTTCATAAACCGCATATTCATTATTGTTTAACTACATCCGTTTTATTGGTTTGCTGTCTCTTGTAATTTCCATTCTTTTTTGCTCATCTAATCGTTTTCTATATATTTTCCATCTGTAGTTCTTCATGAATCATGGCGTATAGGGCGCTCAATAATTTTCTTAAATCAGAACAGATCAAATGAATGTCATCTTTCTACGTCATATGCAAACTTCTACATAACATTATTCACTTTAAAAAACAAACACCATCATACTTTCAAGTGGTTGCGCTATAGGTAGAGATTTCTATCGATGTAAGAGAAAATCTATCCAGTCTAGTCTTTTTTCCTCAGGCAAGGTTGGATGCAAATCAGGGATTAAAAGTTGCCACCTACCAGAATCAATTTCAATTTTTACAGCAACGTTTTAGTGACAGATTTACTCCATGGTCTTAAAGGTCGAAGTCACAAGGAGCAGTGTTTCTGTGACTGCATTTTACTTCTCTAAGTTTATTGTTAAGTACATTTAATAATTTTCGTCGTTTCTCAAAGAATTTCTCAAATTCTCATGGAAATCTACTGTAAGTACCGATTTCCAGGAATACACAGGTGTAACATTCTTGCACACATATTCTACGTTTGCCTGAGTTACCTGACAGAAGGAAGAGAATGCTGAAAAGAATTTTTAGAGAGTTAGAAATACGAACATGCAGGCAAGCATTAACCCATTGGCTAGGGAGCTCCTCTATACCGCTCATATGCCGGGGAGTAAAATACGTAAAAGTAAACATGAAAGCAATGGAACAATCTATTTAGGGCACCAGCACCTCAAGAAAGAACTGCAACTGGGAAGCAAAGCCAGTGGATCGTCTCAAGATTAAAGCAAAACGATGGTCTCTGTATAAAGCGCCTGCGCTTTAACCCAGGGTTAACCTAACGTACAAGGGAAAAACAGTAATTACTCTGAGCAAAAGATCTGAAGATCATTTAATAGAAATTCGTTTTGTCAGAGTGGTTAAACAAAAGAACAAAGACAGCTCACTTTAAACCCCAGGACAACATGAAGGAAGACATTCAAATTAAAATGTACCTCAGAACAATAGCACTTTCAACATTGACTCTTGCACTTTAAATAATGGGACCACACAAAGATATGGGGAAAATGGCCTCGCGGAAAACGATCAAGCTCCGAGTAGCGAGCTTTTAAAGAACAATCTTTCGAGTCGATTCCTCATAAGCACTGCATTAATGATTTTTTTTTTTTTTTAAATAATTTTTATTGGTATAACAATAAAGTACCAACGTTAACAGAAAAATATAACATGGAACAGCAGAGTGATAAAACATATATCATCAAAAGATATTATAGCAAGGAACAATCTGATACAGAGATAATGAGAAAAAGGGGTAAAGAAACCATCTTATATAAGAGAAAATAGGTGAGAATAGTTATGGGTACATATTAAAACAGGTGGTAATGGAATAAAACATTTTAAAAGTAAGCAGTATATTTGATTTAGCTTGGAGTATATAGGTCCTCTTTAAAAGACTTGCTATGGACCTACGCTTAAATCAATTTTTATGAAATGTAAGGAATGAACGATTGTGTAACATTCACACATGCAGAATTTCTTTTCATGTGGACATTTATGTATATAGAAATCTTACTCAAATGTGCCTTTCATGGGGAAATATGTTTCACATTTTCAAGAACAACCATCTCTTACAAACTCCTATTTTCGACCTTGGAAACATAGCTGATTCTGCATCCTTGGAAGTAAACTCCCCACAAGAAGTATGAGAATACTCACAATCTTACGCCAAGGATTCTAGCACTAATCCTACATTTTCATAATTGTGTTATAGTATCCAATGTTCTGCATATGCGACCACAATTTGCATGGGTAATTGCACTGCACAATGAGAATGGGACATTGTAAATTGATTCTTTTAGAGCTTGTACGTTGAGGTTAGTGTAGGGATGTAAATACATCTGTGGCTCAGGCCCGGAATAAGTAAGGTTGGGGCTCAGCTCAAGTGCAGGAGACTCGCTGATAATTACTCTTCCATTCCAGTAAATGAAGAGCTTGAGGTATTACGACCATTTGATTACCTCGAATCTTTCATAGTTCAAACACAAATAGTGTGTATTCACATTTCCCGCCAACTCTTGACATTGATTACAATCGTAAGGTTACACGTTTTTTATTCTATTATTAGCTATTCCAATTTCAGAATACTCTAAAAAGTTTTAAACTCACAGAAAATGTTGCATCTGCAACTGCTTTCTACTCAGTAGGGGTTGTCTATGCACCCTATTTTGGTAGAGCTATTTAAATAAAAGTCATTTACATACTGCCAGCACCACAGAAAGAAAATAACTTCGACACCAATTAGCATGTTATTAGAAGATCTTGATTAAGCTAATGAGATCACAAGGGTTCCAGATACTGAGGATTCACCATCTGCATCTGGAATGAAAAGCAAATAATTGCTTCTCGGGTGCATATCGCTGACAAGTTTAGTCGCAGCTTTGAGGGGATTCTTTGTAAAATGACAGGCAGCTGCAGCAAAGTATAGCTGTCTGCTGGGATCGCATCTCAGCAGACAGGGTGAAAAACGTCACTTTCCAATCACTGTCACAATGTGCATATTTATTCAGTTTGTCGGATAATGGCCAGAAGAGGAAGATGTAGCACACGAGAACGGCCATATGAAGCAAAGTGAAACACAGGCAGGTTTTATGTCGTAAACACCAATTGGAATGCGGTCAAAATACAGCTATCGCATGCCTCGTAGTGTTAAATGTGGTATTTTAGACAAGGTTGTGACGCTCCAAACGATAACCGCTATTTCGAATTTCCAAGGGTCCTTTAATTTGAGAAAATCAGCAGATAGATGCACTGATGAACGTCCATAATTTGTAGCACAGCATATTACAATTTAGCTGATAATAAACTAGGGAGCCACAAATGAGTTGGTGTGTCATGTATGGCAGAATATATATTGCATTAATTCCATTGTGGAGGAAAGAATGCAAGTATTAGGAACCAAAACATGTTAAATCACTGTAAAACAAACATACATACAAATGTTTATAGTTAAAAAGAGGTGTTCTTATAAACAAAAATAGTTTTTACAACAAAATCCCAAAAGAGATGAAAAGTATATTTTAAAAAACAATCACAAAAATCTATAAAAGAGCTTACAATGTTCTTTGTGTAAGTTGTTAGCCTCGTATTGAGCTTCTGTCCAGACACTTGTCAGTACCATTAACGTCCCCCTTACCGTCTACTTCTCCATGGTAATGTTGGCACCCTGGGCCTCCACATCTACTCTGCGATGATGCCGATATGTCAATTCTGGACTTACTCTTAACCATTGCCATTAAAGTCATACTTACAGAGTGGAAATCTTTCCTTGATCTATTGTGTCACACAGGGTGGGCCTGTGTGATATACTTTTAACCCCTTCGCTGCTAGGCCTTTTCCCCTCCTGTGCTGAGGCTTTTTTTGGCGTTTTGGAGTAGTGCGCGCTTAGGCCCTTGTAACTTTTTGACCACATAAGGTATCCACGCCAAATTTGCGTCCTTTTCTTCCAACATCATGTGGATTCTAAAGGCGCCCTGGGTTTGTGCATTCCCTTGGAGGGGGCCCAGAAATTTAGCAAAATATAGTGATTTTTTTGTTTTTTTCAGAAAAATGGGAAAAACGGGTTGCAAATGAAAGCCTCTGGGTGTTTCCCTGAAAATGGTATCACAAAAAGGTTTGTGGGGCTGAAATCTCCATTTTCTCAGCTTTCAGGGAATGACAGACTTTTGTCAGAGAACCGAAATTTTTCACTCAGTTTTGGCATTTTTCTGGGACATAGCCTATTTTTGCTATTTTTAGAGCTTTCCACCTCCTTCCAGTTAATGGTAGAAATGAGTTTGAAAGCAATAATGGATCCTGGAAAGCTTTACATTTTCGAAAAGTAGACAAAATTCTGAATTCAGAAAGGGGTCATTTGTCTAAATCCATGAAGGTTTCGTTATAGAAACTAACAGTTAGATATTGGAATATTTGAAATTTTGTTGAAAAAAACAGCCTTTTGTCTCAACGTTTTCACCTATAACTTTTTCTAATTTTGACAGCTCTTGGAAAGCAATATACCGTTACATCCGTTAGACCTTCCTGGTTGTGGGGATATATAGGACTTGTAGTTTCACCAAGAACCCGACGAACGCAGATCCAAAAACTGAGCAGCAACTTGCAATGGTATTTTTTCATTTACTGGGTATAGTGCACTTTGTCTTGGAAAATGTATACATGGAATAATCTGTATGAAAGACACCTATGTATTTCTGAATTGGGTACAAATTATAGACTTCAGAAACAGTATATAATTGCACATTTTCAAAGTTGGGAATACTCATACTAGCATGAGAATTATTGGTCATTTTTCATAAAGATTTTTTTTTTACTCAATGTCTTTCATTCAAAGGGAGAAATTCATGAAAGCTCAATTGGTAATAACAGTTGATTTACAAATCTGAATTACCCCAAGTGTCCCGATAAAAATGGTACCTCACTTGTGTGGGTCGGCCTTGTGCCTGCGACAGGAAACGGCGGAAAATGCAACGTGGTCACACCTAAATTTAGCAGTTACAAATTGACCCTTTTTTGGCAAAGTGCCTACCTGTAGTTTTTGCACCCTAGCTCTGCCGGCACCTAGGGAAACCTTGCAAACCTATACATTTTTGAAAAGTAGACACCCAGGGGAATTCAGGATGGGGTGACTCGACTGCCTACCACCAGGTTTTGTTACCCAGAATCCCTTGCAAAGCTAAGTTTTTCACAAAATAAACACATTTTCCTCACATTTCTGTGGTGGAAAGTTCTGGAATCTGCGTGGATCAACAAATTTCCACCCACCCAGCGTGCCCCCAGGTCTCCCGAAAAAAACGGTACCTCACTTGCGTAGGTAGGCATAGTGGCTGCGACATGAAACAGCGCAAAACGCAGCATGGTCGCACCTCAATTTCCCAGTGAAATTTAGCACGATTCGGACAAAAAGACTACCTTTTGTTTTTGCGCCATAGCTCTGCCAGCACCTAGGGAAACCTAGCAAACCTATACATTTTTGAAAACTAGACACCCAGGGCAATTCAGGATGGGGTGACTCGCCTGCCTACCCCCAGGTTTTGTTACCCAGAATCCCTTGAAAACATAAAAATTTGACCAAAAAAACACATTTTCCTCACATTTCTGTGGTGGAAAGTTCTGGAATCTGCGTGGATCAACAAATTTCCACCCACCCAGCGTGCCCCCAGGTCTCCCGAAAAAAACGGTACCTCACTTGCGTGGGTAGGCATAGTGGCTGCGACATGAAACAGCGCAAAACGCAGCATGGTCGCACCTCAATTTCCCAGTGAAATTTAGCACGATTCGGACAAAAAGACTACCTTTTGTTTTTGCGCCGTAGCTCTGCCAGCACCTAGGGAAACCTAGCAAACCTATACATTTTTGAAAACTAGACACCCAGGGGAATTCAGGATGGGGTGACTCGCCTGCCTACCCCCAGGTTTTGTTACCCAGAATCCCTTGCAAACATAAAAATTTGACCAAAAAAACACATTTTCCTCACATTTCTGTGGTGGAAAGTTCTGGAATCTGCGTGGATCAACAAATTTCCACCCACCCAGCGTGCCCCCAGGTTTACCGAAAAAAACGGTACCTCACTTGCGTGGGTAGGCATAGTGGCTGCGACATGAAACAGCGCAAAACGCAGCATGGTCGCACCTCAATTTCCCAGTGAAATTTAGCACGATTCGGACAAAAAGACTACCTTTTGTTTTTGCGCCGTAGCTCTGCCAGCACCTAGGGAAACCTAGCAAACCTATACATTTTTGAAAACTAGACACCCAGGGGAATTCAGGATGGGGTGACTCGCCTGCCCACCCCCAGGTTTTGTTACCCAGAATCCCTTGCAAACATAAAAATTTGACCAAAAAAACACATTTTCCTCACATTTCTGTGGTGGAAAGTTCTGGAATCTGCGTGGATCAACAAATTTCCACCCACCCAGCGTACCCCCAGGTCTCCCGAAAAAAACGGTACCTCACTTGCGTGGGTAGGCATAGTGGCTGCGACATGAAACAGCGCAAAACGCAGCATGGTCGCACCTCAATTTCCCAGTGAAATTTAGCACGATTCGGACAAAAAGACTACCTTTTGTTTGTGCGCCGTAGCTCTGCCAGCACCTAGGGAAACCTAGCAAACCTATACATTTTTGAAAACTAGACACCCAGGGGAATTCAGGATGGGGTGACTCGCCTGCCTACCCCCAGGTTTTGTTACCCAGAATCCCTTGCAAACATAAAAATTTGACCAAAAAAACCCATTTTCCTCACATTTCTGTGGTGGTAAGTTCTGGAATCTGCGTGGATCAACAAATTTCCACCCACCCAGCGTGCCCCCAGGTCTCCCGAAAAAAACGGTACCTCACTTGCGTGGGTAGGCATAGTGGCTGCGACATGAAACAGCGCAAAACGCAGCATGGTCGCACCTCAATTTCCCAGTGAAATTTAGCAGGATTCGGACAAAAAGACTACCTTTTGTTTTTGCGCTGTAGCTCTGCCAGCACCTAGGGAAACGTAGCAAACCTATACATTTTTGAAAACTAGACACCCAGGGGAATTCAGGATGGGGTGACTCGCCTGCCTACCCCCAGGTTTTGTTACCCAGAATCCCTTGCAAACATAAACATTTGACCAAAAAAACACATTTTCCTCACATTTCTGTGGTGGAAAGTTCTGGAATCTGCGTGGATCAACAAATTTCCACCCACCCAGCTTGCCCCCAGGTCTCCCGAAAAAAACGGTACCTCACTTGCGTGGGTAGGCATAGTGGCTGCGACATGAAACAGCGCAAAACGCAGCATGGTCGCACCTCAATTTCCCAGTGAAATTTAGCACGATTCGGACAAAAAGACTACCTTTTGTTTTTGCGCCGTAGCTCTGCCAGCACCTAGGGAAACCTAGCAAACCTATACATTTTTGAAAACTAGACACCCAGGGAAATTCAGGATGGGGTGACTCGCCTGCCTACCCCCAGGTTTTGTTACCCAGAATCCCTTGCAAACATAAAAATTTGACCAAAAAAACACATTTTCCTCACATTTCTGTGGTGGAAAGTTCTGGAATCTGCGTGGATCAACAAATTTCCACCCACCCAGCGTGCCCCCAAGTCTCCCGAAAAAAACGGTACCTCACTTGCGTGGGTAGGCATAGTGGCTGCGACATGAAACAGCGCAAAACGCAGCATGGTCGCACCTCAATTTCCCAGTGAAATTTAGCACGATTCGGACAAAAAGACTACCTTTTGTTTTTGCGCCGTAGCTCTGCCAGCACCTAGGGAAACCTAGCAAACCTATACATTTTTGAAAACTAGACACCCAGGGAAATTCAGGATGGGGTGACTCGCCTGCCTACCCCCAGGTTTTGTTACCCAGAATCCCTTGCAAACATAAAAATTTGACCAAAAAAACACATTTTCCTCACATTTCTGTGGTGGAAAGTTCTGGAATCTGCGTGGATCAACAAATTTCCACCCACCCAGCGTGTCCCCAGGTCTCCCGAAAAAAACGGTACCTCACTTGCGTGGGTAGGCATAGTGGCTGCGACATGAAACAGCGCAAAACGCAGCATGGTCGCACCTCAATTTCCCAGTGAAATTTAGCACGATTCGGACAAAAAGACTACCTTTTGTTTTTGCGCCGTAGCTCTGCCAGCACCTAGGGAAACCTAGCAAACCTATACATTTTTGAAAACTAGACACCCAGGGAAATTCAGGATGTGGTGACTCGCCTGCCTACCCCCAGGTTTTGTTACCCAGAATCCCTTGCAAACATAAAAATTTGACCAAAAAAACACATTTTCCTCACATTTCTGTGGTGGAAAGTTCTGGAATCTGCGTGGATCAACAAATTTCCACCCACCCAGCGTGCCCCCAGGTCTCCCGAAAAAAACGGTACCTCACTTGCGTGGGTAGGCATAGTGGCTGCGACATGAAACAGCGCAAAACACGCAGCATGGTCGCACCTCAATTTCCCAGTGAAATTTAGCACGATTCGGACAAAAAGACTACCTTTTGTTTTTGCGCCGTAGCTCTGCCAGCACCTAGGGAAACCTAGCAAACCTATAAATTTTTGAAAACTAGACACCCAGGGGAATTCAGGATGGGGTGACTCGCCTGCCTACCCCCAGGTTTTGTTACCCAGAATCCCTTGCAAACATAAAAATTTGACCAAAAAAACACATTTTCCTCACATTTCTGTGGTGGAAAGTTCTGGAATCTGCGTGGATCAACAAATTTCCACCCACCCAGCGTGCCCCCAGGTCTCCCAAAAAAAACGGTACCTCACTTGCGTGGGTAAACATAGTGGCTGCAACAGGAAACGGTTCCAATTGTACGGTGGTGAATTTACATTACCTTATTGCAAAACTACCTTGATTTTGGGGGGGGGGGCATCTGAGTTTGTGGCCCGGGGCTCGGTGGTATTCTTTGCAAAGTAGCAAACCCAAACAGTTCTGAAAACTAGACACCCGGGGGACTCCAGGGAGGTATGGCATGCATGGGTCCCCCAATGTTTTCCTACCCAGAACTCTCTGCAAACCTTAAAATTAGGTAAAAATTGCACTTTTCCAAACTTTTTGGCGTGGGATCGCCGGGTCGGCAAAAAAGTCATACCACCCTGCGTTCCCCTTGTTCTCCCGAGTAAAAGGATACCTCACTTGTGTGGGTGCCCCAAAGCAGAATACGCCAAAAATGAATTTTGAAAAAAGTAGTTTTTACTCATATTTACGTTTTACAAATTAAGCACCCCAGCCTAAGTCACATGCCTTTGGCCCACCCACACAAGTGAGGTATCATTTTACTCGGGAGAACAAGGGAAACACTGGGTGGTAGGACATTTGTTCCGGCAGCGAGATCCCACCCAAAAAAGTATGGAAAAGTGGGTTTTTTGACCAAAATTTCAGGTTTGCAGGGGTTTCTGGGTAGGAAAACATTGGGGGACCCACGCATGCCATACCACCCTGGACTCCCCCGGGTGTCTAGTTCTCAGAACTGTTTGGGTTTGGTAGTTTCCAAAGATGCCTGCCAAGCCCCGGGCCAAAAGCTCAGGTGACCCCCTCAAAAAATAAGATTATTTGGCTAAAGGTAAAGTTTTTGTCTCCACAGTATGAATTGGGCCTTTTCCTAAAGCAGCCGCTATGCCTACCCACGCAAGTGAGGTACCATTTTTATCGGGAGACCTTGGGGAACGCTGGGTGGGAGGTAATTTGTGTGTGCCCAGTGATGCCACGCTTTCCCACACTAAAACGTGTGAAAAAACTGATTTTTTACCATGCAAAAAATGAGGTTTGCAAGGGATTCTGGGTAAAGGAACGTTGGAGGATCCACGCAAGCCATACCTCCTTGGAAGCCCCCGGTTGTCTACTTTTCAGAAATGTGTGGGATTGGTAGGTTTCCCTAGATGGCTGTCTCGCACGGGGCCAAAAACCCAGGTAACCCCTCTTGCAAAAGCTGGTGGACTTAGGGGTTACCTGGGTTTCTGGCCCCGTGCGAGACAGCCATCTATGGAAACCTACCAAACCCACACATTTCTGAAAAGTAGACACCCGGGCGCTTCCAAGGAGGTATGGCTTGCGTGGATCCGCCAACGTTCCTTTACCCAGAATCCCTTGCAAACCTCAATTTTAGCAGAAAAAAATCAATTTTTTCACACGTTGTAGTCTGGGAAAGCGTGGCATCACTGGGCTCACACAAATTACCTCCCACCCAGCATTCCCCCAGGTCTCCCGATAAAAACGGTACCTCACTTGCGTGGGTAGCCATAGTGGCTGCAACAGGAAAAGGTCCAAATCTAACAGTGGTGAATATAAAATACCCTGAAGCAATATAACTTTGATTTTTTGGGGGGGAGGCACCTGAGTTTTTGGCCCGGGGTGGGTGGTATTCTTTGGAAAGTAGCAAACCCAAACAGTTCTGAAAACTAGACACCCGGGAGAGTCCAGGGAGGTATGGCATGTGTGGGTCCACCAATGTTTTCCTACCCAGAACTCCTTGCAAACCTTAAAAATAGGTAAAAATAGCACTTTTCCAAACATTTTGGCGTGGGATCGCCGTGCCGGCAAAAAAGTCCTACCACCCTGCGCTCCCCTTGTTCTCCCAAGTAAAAGGATACCACACCTTAACAGAGTTACTCAAAAGTCAAACATTCAAGCACGGCTATCTATTCCTCAAAGACACACACATACAGGTTGGATTTGGCACGAGGGCGAGTGATGGTTCAGTACATAAAATTTTATTAACAAGATATTTCAAAAAAATGAAATGCTCTGTCAATAAATAAATGCATAAAAACTGAACCAGTGACTCGCAACTCGTGAGCTGTAAAGCCACGACAAGGCACCAACCGTTTTACAGGCCATTCACGCACCTTTCATACCTGATACAAACCAGACCATTGACACCATCCGAATGGAAAAGCAACACATAACAACAATCACAATAAGGGGCAAGGTACACCCTACTGCAGAAATTAGAAAAAAAACAATTATTACTGCACACCCATCTAATCCGCAAGCACACACACATACTGGTTGGATTTGGCACGAGGGTGAGTGATGATTCAGTACATACAATTGGATACGCAAGTAATTTCATCAAAAATGAAATACACTGCGTATAATTGAAAGTATGATAAACTGAACCACTGACTCGCAGCTTGTGAGCTGTAAAGCCACGTCAAGGCACCAACCTCTTTACAGGCCATTCATACACCTTTCGTACGCGTGACACATACAAAACATTCACACCGCCAGCCGCGGACCCATCACATTTCAACACTCACACCAGCAAACAGCGCCATTCAAGGGCCCATCACTTTCACACGCCCACATTTCTGACACTGCAACTACACAAAATGATGGACTGTGTGGAGTGTCACTCAACTAGCAGTGTGTGTAGTGACCAACAGAAAGTAACTACTCACACACCGCCTGCCGAGCGCCAGTCCACCCACACCACCATCCAAGCACCAGACCATGCACACTGCCAGCCAAACACCACTCAGCGCACACCGACAGCCAACTACCACTCCACACACACCACCAGCCAAGCATCACTCCACGCACACCACCAGCCAAGCGCCACTCCACAAACACAACACCATCCAAGCACCACTCCACACACGCCGCCAGCCAAGCACCACTCCACACACACCGCCAGCCAAGCACCACTCCACTCACACCGCCAGCCAAGCACCTAACCATACACTCCGCCAGCCAAGCAAAAATCCACTAACCCCCCCAGCACAACTCCAATCCATGCACTATTCCAGCCAAGCACCAGACCACGCACACCAACAATCCAAGCACAATCCTGCACACACCACCATCGAAATTAGAATTTTTTAAAGAAATACCACAAATCAAATGTAGAAACCTACAAATCTGCTAACACAAATTCAAAACCTAAATGCTTTGCACTAATGCAAACCTAAAAGCAAACAAAAAAATATTACAGAAAACAAACCAGACAGTACACTTACAAGCTCAATGAAACTCCCAAAACTTCTTTTGTGTGTGGTACGATTTAAAACAAGCTGGCACACACAATCCAGGATTTGAAGGACAGTCAGGACAGTGCATACGAGACTCCCTCCGCACTTCTCTTCGCCAACAGACTCTACATCTTTTAGTGGGTTTGTCTTTTGCAGTTGTGGGAGGAATGTATTCTGGAAAGTGGCGATCTTTCAGTCTAGCCACTTCCTCCACCACTCCAAATCTTGGCACACTTGCCTGTTCCACTAGTACAAGGCTGCCTATTATAGTCTCCTGAAACTTAACAAAAGGCATCTTTGACTCAGGACAAGATTTCTGGAAAACAACAAAAGCATTAAAGGATGCCAAGTGGAAAAGATGGATAGCCAACTTCTTGTACCAAACGTAAGCCTTTCGAAGAGCAGCATAAGGTTCCAACCTCTGATCTACTCTGTCAACACCACCCATGTGCCTATTATAGTCTAAAATGCACACAGGTTTACGCACTTCAGCAGTCTCACCCCGAACTGGCAGAGCTTCAGTGCTTTCGTCATGGATAGTAGTCAGCATGTAAACATCTCTCCTGTCTGAAAACTTCACAGCTAGAAGCTTCCCACATCGCAATGCAGTAGACTGTCCCCGCACAAGCCTTTTGCAAACAAGTTCTATTGAAAAACCTTTCCGGTTACTGCGCATCGTGCCACATGCAACAGTGCCCACTTTGGCCAACTCCTTGAACAAACGCACACTAGTGTAGAAGTTATCTACATATAAATGGTGGCCTTTGTTAAATAATCGTCTACCTAGTTCCCACACAATTTTCTCAGTCACTCCAAAAGTGGACGGACAAGCAGAAGTGTTAATGCTGGAATCCTTACCGGTGTACACCCTGAAATTATAAACATATCCAGTCTCACTGTCACACAGCATATACAGTTTGATGCCATAGCGTGCCCTCTTACTAGGAATGTATTGCCTAAAAACCAAGCGGCCCTTGAACAACACCAAAGACTCGTCCACAGCTATTTCTCTTCCAGGTGCAAACATCTCAGGAAAACGATCAACAAAGTGATCAAGGACAGGCCGAATCTTAAAAAGACGGTCACAATCAGGGTGATCGTGTGGCAACGCTAAATCATTATCAACAAAATGCATCATGCGAAGAAGAAGCATATATCGATCACGAGTCATAACTGCTGGAAATATAGATGTTGCCATCAAGGGACTAGTGGACCAATAAGAAGACATTGATGGCTTCCTTAGCAAGCCCATCAAAAAAGTTAATCCCAAAAACTTCTTCATCTCTTCAACATATGTGGGAGACCAATGGGTAGCTCTGGAATGGGGCTTAAGGCTGGCACTGTGGTCCCTCAAATACTGCTCTGCATACAAATTAGTTTGCTCCACAATCTCCTGCAAAAACTCATCGTCAAAAAACAATTGAAAATATTGAATTGGCAAAAAATTGTCAGTATCCACTCTACACCCTGGAACACCAGTGAAGTCTGGCAATTCCGGCTGCACCATGCCAGGGGCAACCCAGACGTCATCACTAACATGAGGAGAAGAAGCCACCCTAGCCTGCAGGCCAGATGCCTCTTGCTGCACTACATCAACGGGAACACTAGCATCCCCAGATGCCTCTTGCCTCACTACACCAACAGGAATACTAGCATCCCCAGATACATTTTGCATCTCTTCACCAACAGACGAACTCACATCCCCAGCTGCCTCTTGCATCTCAACATCAACAGAAGAACTCGCATCCCCAGATGCCACTTGCTGCTCAACAACAACAGAAAGACTAGCAGCACCAGATGCCTCATGCTGCTCAACAACAGGAAGACTAGCAGCACCAGATAACCTTTGGCGCACCACAGCAATGTGAAACCTTTTGGGCGCAGCCTTTACCACACTTGCCTGTTCCTGACGAGAAAAAAAGGGAAACCTTGAGGACCTAGGCTGCCGCTCACATGGCTCTTCCCTCTCTACCGGCACATCAATGTCCCTCTCTACCACAGGCACTTCATCAGCACTAGAAGAAGAATCATCATCCGATGATACCATGCGAAGAGAAAACTCACTGCCTGAATCTTCTGCACCTAACTCAAGCTCCGAATCGGAGTCAGTGTCTGGACCATGGTCAGAGGAAGACTCAAAAAGCAAACTAACAACCTGCTTAGCAGTAATCCTGCGAGCAGCCATTATCCTTGCAAATCAAGAAGACTACACACACAAGTGAACAACAACCTACACTGTGCAAAGGAAGAAGTAAACAAGGTAGAGTCTTCACACAAAAATCAATACACTCAAAAACAATTCAAATCTAACCAAATATAAGAAGACTCACCAGCACCTACTCTGCTGAAACACAGCAAAAAGAAAGGAAATCCCACTGGAAAGAAAAAAAAACAAGTATAGATTAGACAAAGTACACATCAAGCAGCAATACAAAAAAAAAGTTAACAATCAAGAAACACAAAGCCACACAAACAGCAATAACTTCACTTTTCATAACAACACATTTATCTAGGAAAAATAGTACAAAAAACATTTACTTACCAAGCACATGCAACTACACAAGCTGCAAAACCAGCATTAACCGAACCACAACCTACACCAATACAAACAGCAAAAGCCTGGATCAAAAACAAAGAAGAAAAAAAATAATTTAATACTACATTTCACAAACAACATAACAAATGAATAAACAATACACAAATGTACCCCCAAAATCACATCCACACAGATGGGCCATCAAAAAGGGCAAAACGGACAAAAGTACGGGTTGATTTGCCCACCGGGGGGGGGGGGCCAGAAAATCTAAATTTAAAATCCGACCCACCTGAAAGCGACCCTTGCACAATGGGTCACTTCCTACAATCTAAAATAAAATCCCTGGTGCTAGTGAGGGCATTTCCACCGCACAATCGCAATGCTGTGCGCGACCGTGAGCCAGAAATGCCCTGCAAAGAGACATCAGAAGAGAGGAAAATCACTTACCTCTCCCCTGAAGCCTCTTTGCAAACCCCCCCAAATATCTCAAAACCAACCTAACACCTCCAGGCGCAGGAAGCAAATGGCTTCCCGACCGCCTGGGAATCCCTGAAGATGTTGGCGCGTGCTGTGCGCGCTGACATCATCAGGGATTCTCATGGGGAGGGGGACAACAGAATTACTGTGGTTAACTGCGATGCTGGACAGAGGCACTTGCATCCTTGATTTTCACAAGCGCAATCCTAAAACAGTTCCTATGACCAGGAGCTTCTTTCTCCCCATCTGCTGCTCTCAACAGTCTCTGACCATTTATACACATAAGAGGCATGTGAACTCACACAGAAGATCCCCTATTGGCAACGCCCACCAACTAGCGGAGTGCACCATCTTTCCTAAATTTACCCACTATGATGGACAGCTCACTCAAGGGACCTGTGCACACATTGGTGCGATGGCATAGTAACACACACGGACACTGGAGACAAAGCAAGCGCTCGAGTTGCAGCACAAATTCAGGAAAACATTCATCAGCCCAAAAACATTTGTGACCTTCCCACTATGATTCACAGCTCACACAAGGGACCCCTGCGCACATCTGTGCAATTGCATAGTAACGCACACATGGACACTGGAGACAAAGATGGGGCTCGAGTTGCAGCACAAACTCAGGAAAGCAATCATCAGCCCAAAAACATTTGTGAACTTCCCACTATGATGAAGAAATGGTCTCTGTTTCCAGATACCTAAGAGCCTTGCTAGTTTATTCAGATAACAACCAACACACACTGGGGTCGATTGTGAAAATATGGTATTGTGTACAAAAAAGGGGAGAAATGCTCCTCTTTTAGGTGTCCCCTCACTCACCAGGGTTGCCCCACGGTGACATGCTTCATCATTGGGGCCATCCCAGTCCTCTACGGGCTGGGGCGTGCTGCGACTTGCGAAAGTTACGTAGGAGCACTTTATTAGACTATGTGTGGTGCATGTGTATTTGAGGAGTGGACTATGTGATGTGTGAAATACCTGCCCAGTAGGTTTACAATAAACTTTATTCTTGCCTCTAGGTGGTAATAAACGGGGTGGAAAGATAGGCTGCCCTAAACGTAATGTGTCCAGATGTACCTATCAACTCCTATCGTCGACATGTTTCGTGCATACACCAAGCACTATGATGGACAGCTCACACAAGGGACCCCTGCGCACATCTGTGCAATTGCATAGTAACGCACACATGGACACTGGAGATGGCGCTCGAGTTGCGGCACAAACTCAGGAAAACAATCATCAACACAAAAACATTTGTGAGCTTCCCACTATGATGGACAGCTCACTCAAGGGACCCCTGCGCACATTTGTGCAGTTGCATAGTAACGCACACATGGTCAATGGAGACAAAGATGGCGCTAGAGTTGCAGCACAAATTCAGGTAACAATCAACAGCCCAAAAACATTTGTGAGCTTCCCACTATGATGGACAGCTCACTCAAGGGACCCCTTCGCACATGGCATAGTAACACACACATGGTCACTGGAGACAAAGCATGTGTTTGAAAAGCAGCACACAAAAAAAAACATTCATCAGGCCAAAAACACTAGTGAGCTTTGCCTAGGCAGCACAGGTGTGTTTTTTAGCCACTTCAGAAACACACATCAGTATAAGTAATGAAGGACAGAGGCACTTGCATCCTTCATTACAATGAGCACTATCATTTTACTTTATAAATGACCCCCATCAGCATTTTTGTACAAAAAACGGCCTTTCCACAACATTGCAGCCAAGAAAAGACTTCATAGATAATGTTCCCCCAACAAGGGGAGCGACCCTTCCCCAAGGGGCCGCTCCCCGAACTAAGAAACTGATCACAAAACCCCCCAAAAAAAAAAATCCCTAACATTCCTGCTGCACGATCGCACGATCGTGCAGCAGGAAACCTTTAAAATGCCACCGAGGGAAAGGAAAAGCCTTTCCTTTCCCTCGATGCAAGTTGCATCACAATCCCCCCCGCCCCAGCCGCAAAACTAACCTCTTTGTGCAACGACGCGCAGGAAGCAAATGGCTTCCCTGCGCGTCTGTAAACAAAGGAAGCCTCCGGTGACGTCAGCGCGCCTCGCGCGCTGACGTCATTGATGACGTGGGCGGGGAGGGCGGGGGGAGGCAGGGGAAGGTCTTCCCCTGCCATCCCCGCAAAAACAAAAAAAATCAGGCAGACTCGGAGGGAGCGCTGGCGCTTCCCCCGAGGGTGGGGCTCATGACGAGCTGGGCTCGTCATGAGCGTGCGAGGAGGCTACGCCATGACGAGCCCAGCTCGTCATCAGCCCCGAAGGGGTTAAATTGCTCATAACATGCATATTGATAGGTTTTCCACATCACTAATGTCAAGCACAGTCTGGTGATCCTTTGACAACTACATTACACTTTGCTCTCAGAAGTCCGCTGCTCTCACAGCTATTGGTCTTGCTCCTTAAACTTTTTACTATAATTAGGAAGCAGATGTCCCTCTATTTACCCTCCCCTCTCTTCTTTACCAACCCCCTTTTCCTTTTGTTTGGCAACTTCTGTTATACAGGGCGATACCATATGACTTTTTTCTTGGCTATTAATTCTATCTGATGTACTCAGTGCATATAGGCTCTAATCTCTCCCTGAGTCGTTAGGGTGTATAACTTACTAGCTAAATTGCAGACATGTTTATACTGTTGTCCTCCTATACCTGTATTGTTCTTGATATTCAATTGTATCAACTGAAATATGGTATTGATGGAGCAAGGATTCGCACGTAAAGCGACTTGCTTGTATTCAAGAACCTCGAATAACTTTAATGAACTAAATCAATCTGTTTGTATTATTAATTTCCTTTTTATTCTGACATTTGGGGTGTCCCAGTAATGCTTGCCTATGTGTTTATTAACCATACTACGCTTGCCACTAAAATGGCCGCTGCTTAGCGGGAAATTTCTTCTGCGCATGCGTCTGTCACACTCACGTGACGTGACGTACTCGCAGTTCTGGTGGGAAAACTTTGCGCTTGCGCACTAGCATTAAAATGGCCGTTTTGTGTTTTCACATGCCGAAGCTTGCCCTGCAGCTTTCTGCACTGCCGTTCGTTTTGCACTAATCTTAATGCTATAGTTAGTATAAAGTAAGGGGAGTCATATAGGGATTCCTGGTATACAGTGTTTACATTTATTTCTATGTTCTAAATTGTTTTCCTTTACTTTTCATGTGGCGAGTCTTTTGGGCCGGGGAGGTGTCTGAAACCCCATCTTAGAAGTCCCTACTGCGCATGTCACCCTGGCAGAGGGAAGAAAACCTTGTACCAGTCGAACTCAGCCAGCTGGCAGCCACAGTCAAGATGCTCATGAGAACCGACCTGTGACGCAGCAGGACGAAGCTGAACTGTACTGCATTTGTAACAATTGTATATTAAATTGTATTCTCTATTGTTAGGAGAAGAGCACATATCCTGGGAACCCCAAATTCAATAGGCGGTCCCAAAAGATGTAAATTGGGGCTTGTAAAGGTCTAATCCTGGTTGGTGTGTTGACCTGTCCTACTTGAGGACCAAACGAAATTGGGGATTCTTACACTTGCAACATTTGGAGGGTGGTACACTGACCCGAAAACAGTATAACTAGCCTAAGTTTAGCTAGAGAAATTGTCTGACTTGTCCGAATAGCTGACCTGTCACTGACCCAACGCACTCAATAGGTGACTGATACAGAGAGCTGCGGAGCACTCTGTCCGTAATTTCCATAGACCCAAGCGGGGTTTTAAGAACCTTAAGTGCTGGCGGAGCACTTTGCTGGGGAATTCAATAACCCAATCAGGGTTCTGACTGATAGCTGCAGAGAGGGTGTAGCGCAGGCGTTGCTACCGAACTGCGGGTGTTGGTCTTTCCTTGATGGCCCTGTCCTGATCCTAATCTGGTTTTCCTATCCTGTCCTGGGGTGTCCATTCTGCACCTGCTGGCCTACTGGCGACTGTCCTTCCTTGGGGTTTCTCCTGCCCTTAACTGACCCGTGGCCAGGGTTGGTCTTCACACCGTTCTAGGTAAATATAACGCTGGGGGAACCTATTCTGCATTCTTCATTCTTTCTTGCTTTAATAAAGACGTTTTCTTGCATATTGATTTTCCATGCTTTCCTTCTCCACTTACAAATGAAAAAGTCATACATTATGGTTGTTATACTAGCATGTTCCAATTTGTCCCTACCCTTTAAGTATGTTCCTGCATACAGTTCATGAAATATAGATGTTCCTTTTCTTTACCCTCCTTTAGCTAAATGAAATGATTGCTCTGGAATATTAGCGTGTTCCACTTTTACCTTCCCTATAGATACAGGTTACCCTTGAGTTTCCATAGACTGACTAAAATTCTTGTGCTTTGCCCACTTTAGAGGGGGTATACGAACTGTGACATTCTAGCATGTTCCTTATTTTTCCGTCCTTTAGTCACTCTATGTCTAGTCTCAATTCCTGAAAATTCTTACTAGCATGTTCTCTGTTCTTACCTTCCTTTAGAGTCTTAAATGGTTGGTCTCATTTACTTCCTCTATGGATATGTGCTCTTTATGATTTTAGTTATTGACAGTTTACTTGCTGTGAACCTTATGCTTTCTGATCTTGATGAAAACTTAGATAAAGGTTTTAAAACTTCCCGAGTCTGTGGTTATTATATGAGTGCCAATAGAGTAAATAGTATTTTTTGTATTTTGGTGTCTGCCTTTCTTTTACAGCTAGCTCCCTGATCCATTGTGGTCATAGGTACCCGTAGCGGTGGATTGGTAAGTCGGGTACACTGGAAATACAATAGGAAGGAAACAGGGTTACTGGTAGTAGAGTGTAAGGTTACCCGATTAATAAGAATATGGTGAATTGAAAATGTATGGGCCCAAAACGTATATGGTAAAATTATAGTCGGATGACCTGCGCGCTCTATCAGTAATTTTCTGGTAGCAGAGGTAATGGCTAAGGACTAGTTAAAGGTAGGTAGGACTAGTTAAGATAGTAGGTTATTTGCTGATAATTGTGAACATTTTGCTGCTAGATCGATTGAATGTACAATTGTTGTTTTATTGCTTTAAGAAATTATGAAATGTTTTAAATTGTTTTTCTTGCTGCTATATTGATTTATGTACTAATAATTTGTCAGTGATTGTTATATGTTTGTTTGGAATCCCCGGGGAAAGAATAGCGGGTGGTGAGGAGAATCCATCGCGCAGTGAGGTCAGTGGCTTGAGGAAAATTGGTGCAGGTTAAGCAGAACTGGAAGCACTGATTAGGGTTTTCTGTATAAATGTATGAATAAATGGTAGCAAAGAGTTCGCTGGCAAAACTCCTATTGTGATATAACCTAGCAAGGGTCACACGGGGGGAGTAGCAGGTTCGTCTGAGCTTAATTGATAGCAAAGGGGTTCACTGGTGAAACTTTTGACTTAGTAAATATCCCGAAAAGAGTGGATGAGTCAAAGAAGTAGCAGGTTCTCTAATGCTTGTGTGAAGGGTAGGCAGAAGGGTTCTACTCGCAGTATTTGAAAAGTAAATAGAGGTTTACTTGCAGTGAAACAAATCTTTTCTTTCTAGACACTCGAGTACAGTAGCGAATGTGTTTTCGTTGTAAATTAAACAGAGCACTTGCACTTTAAAGGGTAGAAATCGAAGTGTTTCTTACCTTGTGAAGGAGGGAGTCAGTTGCGGAGCTGCGCTGACGTCACTCAGTGCCGCGCTGGTATTGGTTGAGACAGCGGGTGTGTAGCTGAGGCGGAATTGTAAAGGAGGGGTGAGCACAGGAGCGTGATAACTCGTTTACGAGAAACGCCGCGCACCCGTTGGTTGAATTATTTTGAAATCACGCATTTGATTGGTTGCAGAAAAATAAAAGACGCTTTTTGATTGGACGTGATTTTGTAAACAAAGTCGCTTGTGGAAAAAGTATATGTGGCATCCGTCTAATCCAGAGACTAGACCTGATCCCAAATATATAGGTTTCGGAAAAGATAAGTGGAAAGGTCGTAAAAGCGTTATGTACGGAGAAAAGAGGAAAATGACTTTAGTAAACAAAGTGAAGAATTATTTCAAAAGAGACAAGCCTATCAAAACTAGAGAAGGAGTTGTCATTCCCCCACCTAAGACTCCCGCATCATTTATGATGTTTGACAGGGGATACCATGCTTGTGTATGGTTGGAAAATTGGGCGGAATATACAAAGAATGATGGAATTTTGGCATTTCCGTTAGATGGTACATTTAATAGTAGGATTCTGTTCAATTTGAGGACCCGAATGAATGATTTACATCCCAGACCCAGACTAACGCAATATGAGGCCTTAGAAGAATGGGAGATAGAGGCTTTTGAACGAGACAGACCCAGTAGGGACAAGGGGTTGACTAAATGGTATCCTAAAGTAAATAAAGAAACCCGAGAAAGCAAAATGAAAAAATGGAGACAGAATATGATAGTAGAAGGACTGTACCCTGTAATAACAGTAGAAGAACCCATGGGAGGGAAAAGGACAGAAAAGACAAAGCATTTGATGACCGGTGGGGATTCAGATGATGATTATTTGGAGGAATTTTTAATGAAGAATCCACCTCCTTATAATGAAGGATCAAGACCAGTAAGTGCAAGAGACACCTGTCTAATACCTCCTTATCAGGAGGAGCCAAGACCTTTAAGCACAGGGAATCCATTCCTAAAACCTAACTATGGTGAGGGATCGAGTATGACACATCCCACTGCCCCGTATTATATTCCTACCTTAACTCCACAAATAGTGCATGAAACAAGCCTGGAAAGGGTATTGCAGGAAAGAGAGCGAGAGGCTCTAGCTAAACAGAGAACAGAATTAATTCAGAAAATCTCCCAACTAAATACAAGTCCTGAAGCCTTAACAATCCCAGTAACTGTTGGACCAGTTGTTCCTTTGTACGGGGATAAGCAGAATAACCCGAAGAGTCCTATGATTACCCCATCTATAGTACAGCCGAGAAAAGGGCCCTTAATTGTAGATGATCAGGCAAGTGAATGTGAATCTGTGATTTCCTTGATGGATTTACCGATAAGGGAACCAGAAAGGGGTTCACGGAGGAAGAACACTCCTTTCAATTCAGGAGAAGTGCAGATTGAATCAGCTTCTGGTACTAGAAGTGCCACAGTAGTGACTCCGGAAGAAATTGAGAGATGGAGTCGAGAATTAGAAAAACAAAATCCTCAGTCGAAACCATTAGATATTTACAAACTAAGAATAGAATTGGAAGAACTGATGGCTGGAAATGTGGGGTTAGACAGATTGAATACCTTTACTGAGGAAGAATTGCTGTTTATCTGCAAGAGCATTACCCGTAATACCAGAGTGTTCCATGAAAAATTAATAGACACCGCGGCTAGTATGGGAATAGATATTGGTAAATCTAAAGTGTTGCAAAAACCTTACAGAGCAGAGTTCTCAGACAAAGATTTGGAAAATATGAATGTGTCAGGGAAAAAGGTACAGATCAGAGAATTGTTGAACCTGTTACAGAAATGGGGAGAATTAGAAAAATGGAAAGCCAGGTCGGCAAAGAAAAAGGAGGAGATTAGATCAATACAAATGGCCTCCGAGTATGTCTTAAAAGAAGCAGACAAAGCAGAGAAATTATATCCTATGCGAGAAGTGCCAGGTGGAAAGTATGTGCATGTTCCATGGTCCCGACAGGATATTGTGTCCTTTACCAATGATTTCCCGAAATTACGAGAAAAACCTGTAGATTGGTACAGACAGATAGAAAGATTTGTGAAGGTTCAGAAGTGCCTGTGGAAAGATTTGGATGGGTTCTTTGACATTGTAGTTCCCGTAGATCTGTGGACAGAATGTAACATTGCTATTGATTGGCCTAGTGAGGAATATCTGAGAGACCCAAATACCGGGGCACCTTCAGCAGATGTAATGAAAAAGTACAACCAGGTAATGTTGCATCTCAAAGGAAAGGTGCCCGCAAAAGAAACCGATTGGACCAGAATAGACAGAACAACCCAGAATAGAGATGAAACTGTGCATTCTTATTATGAACGACTGTTGCAGGTGTTCAAAACGTACAGTGGTCTGGACAACATTGAGATGAAGGACATAACCCATTTCATTTATCGATTTGTGCTAGGGTTAAGGCCCGAGATTTCGCAGTGGATTAAAGACAATAAAATCTGCTGGCAGTCTAAACCAATTGATGAAGTACTGAAATATGCTAAATACTCCAAGGATGAGATGGCAGATAAACGGAAAGCATTAAAAGAAAAGGTCATGTGGGCACAAGTAAAGGTAGCGCAGCAACAAGAACAGCAGCTAAATAAATTGACTAGTAATCAGAACCAAGGCCCCGGGGGTGGGGGAAAGCGCAAAGTAAAGATGAGCCGAGAGGCGGCCAAAAAGAAATTTCCCTGTCACGGGTGCGGTCAGATAGGTCACTGGAGAGACGAGTGTCCATTTATAAAGAACGGTAATATCCAAATCAATGATTTAAATCCACAGACGCAGAATGAGAAACCACGCAACAGGTAAAGCAGAATCAGTTGCCTCGTGCACCTAAGCAAAATTATAGGCGCAAAGCACAACAGGGCGATGACACCGAGGTGTGGGAAGTAAGGGAGGATAGAAATGCAGCAATTTCACAATTTCTGTTAAATGACACATTTCTCTGTGATGACACCTACTGACGGTGCCTGAGGGGGGAGGACGGAGAGTGCGTGCTTGGCGCCTCCTTACCGGTGGACCAGACAGGGCCATACATTGAAGGAAAGGTTGAAGGAAATGACGTTACCTTTCTGTTGGACACTGGTGCTACCCGTTCTACTGTGAGAACAGCAGACGTTCCAAACCTACCCCTCTCGGGAGAAGCGATCCAAGTAGTGGGCGTTTCTAATCAGCTAATTAGTACCCCAGTTACTGAACCTATGGAAATTAAAATTGGAAATTTTAAAGAAATGCATAGATTTGTGGTATGTGATTTCAGTCCTGTAAATTTGTTAGGACGAGATTTGTTGTGTAAAATGAATTGCACTATCTTTTGCACTCCAAATGGCGTCGAAATTCAGACCCCAGATGAATATGGAATTTACAAATTGATGTTAGTCAAACCAGACTCCGAAATTGAAAGGATGACTTTACAAGACTTACCTGAAGAGCTCCAAGAAACAGTGAAACCAGCGGTGTGGGATTTTACTGGAAAAGATGTAGGACTGATGGCAAATGTTGACCTAATTAAAATAGCCATAAAAGAAGATGCAGTCTACCCAAATACTAAACAGTACAAGATGAGTGCAGAAGTTAAAGCAGGAGTGGCAATTGAAATAAACAGACTGTTAGAAGCAAATATTATACAGGAAGTGATGAGCAGTCCATGTAATTCACCCATAATTGGAATTAAGAAACCTAGTGGTAAGTACAGGGTAGTACAGGACCTGCGCAAGGTTAACAAAATTGTGGTTCCTTGTTGTCCTGTTGTGCCAAACCCTGCAGTGATTCTATACCAAATTCCATGGAATGCTGGATGGTTTACCGTCATCGACTTATGTCATGCATTCTTTTCAATTCCATTGCATCCAGACAGCAAATTTCTTTTCTCATTTGAATTCGACAGTCACGTGTACGTCTGGAATCGCGTCCCTCAGGGGTATACAGAAAGCCCCTCAATCTTTAATCAAATTCTGAAAAAGTGCCTTGAAACCCTAATATTGCCCGGGAAATCAGTTTTGGTGCAATACATAGACGACCTCTTGGTGGCGTCTAAAAGTCGAAGAGACTGTGTAACTGACACAATTGCCTTGCTGAACCATTTAGGTGAAGGGGGGCAGAAAAGCTGCAGTTCTGTACCACCTCAGTGAAATATCTGGGGCACCAGATAGAGAGAGGTATCAGGAAAGTCACCTCTGAATGAATCAGGATAATTCGAAACATGGAAATGCCAAATAACCAGAAGGAAATTAGAATGTTCCTTGGAGTTGTAGGTTACTGTAGGCAGTGGATTGTGGGATTTACAGTCCTAGCTAAGCCATTGATAAAAATGACAAAGAAAGGAGCAAGTGACACAGTAGAGTGGGATGACGAGAGCATGACAGCTTTTACAACAATACGAGAATGTCTGTGTACTGCTCCTGCACTAGGAATGCCTGATTACTCAAAGGATTTCGCACTGTTCTGTGACACACGAGACAATTGTGCACTTTCAGTCCTGACCCAAATTCATGGTTTGACTCGATGT